>NC_064628.1:119435291-120060291 GCF_023864275.1 Schistocerca cancellata
ACCAGCAGGTGGTCACTTGTAAAAATTAGATATTTATACATCTACGATTGTAGAGCTCAGTGACAAATGCTCAGTAAGATAAAATCACAGTAGGTATGTGGGAGAGACAATGAGTCGAGAATAGGAACATAATTGTTTGTCTGCAGGTGGGCTTATCTCTTACGATTCAATTGTGTTAATTCACTTACATGTGTGTCTCAAGGAAAATGTAATAATTTAGCTTGCACATGCAAGAAGGGACGTGTTTTACTTCCCAATGTCTGGTCTTGCATAAGACAAGTAAAATCTAAAGGTAGCATAAAGAAATCAAAATTTTCTATTTGTAAATTAATGAATTATTCCAATTCCTCCACCAATGCTGAAATATACTCCAATTGACTTTAGTGAGTGTTTTCTGTACCTTTGTATAATCAGAATGGTATATACTTAAAAATACAGTTTGTATTGTGATAAAGATGAGTTAAAATCACTTCTGTATTGTAGTATGTTATAGCTGTGTTTAAGTTCTTTTTATCTGATGCTAGTCAAAATCATAACTTAAGAAATTCGGAAGACTTGTATTAGTAAAATTAAAAGTATAAAAACAGTTTCTATATACGGTACAGGGGACGCAATCCGCAATGTTTCCTTTTTTTTAAATCATCTCCGTATCACTTGGGGCTCTGCTATCGCTCTGTGGTTCCCTCTTTTAGCACAGGACTTGCGCTTCTCATTTGTTGTTGTTCTCTGGTGTGACCACCACAAGTGAACACTCCACCATTTATCACTGACGTCAACTAACGTTCTGTTCCACTGAAGCATAGTGTGAATAGGCCTTGAGTGGTTGATGTGCCTTTATTTACACATACGTCATTAGAAGTACTATGGCTGCACTCCTTTCAAAGATATACTTTGGATTTCTCCAAGACAACAATAGATGTCTTTGTTGTCAACATATCGTTGTGACTGCGGTAGTCATTCTAGCGAAAAATTAAAGCAGAAGCTCTTTATATGTTCTACCAGTTCATCCATTGCAATTATGAAAACTATTGCTTTTTTAAGTTAGAAATTGCCCACTTCATACTCGTTAGTTGTATAGTGGTACATAGAACGGAAAGTACTTAAGAAGCTCCCCCAACACTAAATAACTGTGCTAGTCGTGTGAAATATATCCTAATTCGATTGAAAAATTACAATTCAGTGCAAGGAAAGTAAACTTCTCCCATTATTCTTGAAAGTAACTGAAACGATGAGAAAAATCACTAGCAGGACTATGCCTTTACGAGTACCAGAACACATTTCGTCTGCATATGTGCTTTATCTGAAAGTGCTGTTGTTTCGAAAAACAAGTCTCCGAAAATAACAGTTTGTAAAGTTTCTTTGTACTTACTAGTGACAGTGAGACTAAGTCATGTTTTAATTCCTTCTCATATGTGTCCATCTTTTTTGTCTCTTTTGTTCTGACGATGAGTACTATTGTAGTTTGTTTTTACTACATAATCAATGTGTTTTCAACATTTATTCACATTTCCGTAGATTACTGGCATTGACAAATCTCAGCAACATGAAGGTGAATAATAAAATTTTCGCTAATGGCAGTGCACGAACAAGAATCATTATTTTCGCAACTCATACTCTTCAGCCAGTAGAGAAGATGATATCCAGTACACCACAATAAGATTGTACAACTGCTACCTTTCTCCTGTGCGTAACACTCTTGAAACATCTAAATGCCCGTACCTCATTATCTGACATTTTATATCACTAAATTTATCTGTCTAGGAGATCCTTAATGCAGACATAATTTACAATGCGGTTATAATATAAAACACTCCATAAAAGAGCTTGATGGGATCCAATATGGCATCACCAAAGTGCTACAGCCAAAGAGTATCTTGCATCCATAGTATCTCTCGTAACATATTTGTATATAAAGGCACGTGATTGTTGCAATGAGAATACTGAAACTTCCCTAGTCAGCAAACGGTGTACCCTCAAAACTTTCTTCCCGATAATCCTTGGCAAACGTAGATGTAGCTGTAGAGCGGTAGGTGTGTTAGTGCATTTTGTTATATGATAGTGTTCAGGTCTGTATCCAGTGGGAACCAAAGGTACCGTATAAATTCTCGTGAACGTCGATAGCTTTGATCTCTACTATCGATAACATCAGTCGATAGTGAATGTGTCACAGTTGTTGATGTCATAGATTCAAGTGGTGTGATGTGTCTTTGAGTTGTTAATATTTTGTGCATTGCTTATAACGGCGTGTAACAGGTGGTAACTGTCAGTGAGACAGTATGGTATGGGGAGTGCGTGTTCATGTACGTGCAGTTTCAGTAAGCGTTGTGGGATACGCATATCTCTTCCTCCGTTGGAAATTGAAATTAATCCCAATGTTTAGCATCAAGTGAAGTGGTATGTTACTGCCAGTTCGGACGTTACCGAAACAGCCTGTAAACACTGACTATTTCTGTAAAATTATTTGTGTTATTACCTCATAAAATGGAGGTGAATTATGATGAGGATGTTATAGCAAAATCGACCAACAGAACAGAAGAAGAGACTACAGGCATAACATCGAGCAACGGAGAACTTTTAATAAGTCGTAGATCCCGAAAATGTACTCAGTATTTAGCTGCGTTTATCGTCACAGTTGGTGCGTTTGCCGTTGGGAATGTTGTGGCCTGGTCAGCACCAGCAAGCAGAGAACTACAATTAAAATTTAAGTTTACATTGTCTCAAGTGTCTTGGATCAGCTCCTTTATGGTACTTGGGAGTGGAGCATCCGTTATGCCTACTGGGTACTTAGTTGATAAATTTGGACGGAAATCTGTAATGCTGGCGTTGACAATCCCATTTGTTGGAGGCTGGGCTTTAATTGCCTGGGCAAATACATGGGCGCTGTTTTGTGCTGGCCGTTTCATCACGGGCATGGCTTGTGGAGCATATGCAATATCAGCACCAATATATATTTGTGAAATAGCAGAGACTGGAATAAGGGAAATGCTTGGAACGTGCTTCCAGCTAATGATAAATGTTGGTGTTGTTTTTGCGTATGTATTAGGCAGAGAATTGGATATATTCTGGTCGTCAATAGTATGTGGTGTTGTACCAATAATTTATGGAATTATGTTTGCTTTTATGCCAGAAACACCAGTGTATTATATGCATAAAGGAATGGAAGATGAAGCGAAAACATCTCTTTTCTGGCTTCAAGGACCTGATTGTGATGTGGAGGAAGAGTTGTTACAGATAGGAAGAAATTGTGATGATAACGATGGAGCAACCAAAGATGCCCAGAGCTCCAGAACTGCAAAGGTAGCATTTTTTATTGCAATTGGCCTAATGTCATTTCAGCAGCTCTGCGGTATTAATGCTGTGATATTCTACACAACAGATATATTTCACTTTGTTGGAAGCAGTATTGAGCCAAGTATATGTACAATAATTGTTGGGGCGATACAGGTAATTGCGTCTCTGTGCACATCGTTACTTGTTGGTGTTCTGGGTTGCCGTATTTTGCTACTTATTTCCAGTTTTGTCATGTTTATATGTATGTATTTGCTGGGATTATTTTTTTACCTCCAAGGGAAGTATGGAATGTCATACATCATAGATATTGAATGGTTGCCACTTGTGAGTATTTGTCTGTATGTTGCAGTATATTCATTTGGTTTTGGCCCTGTACCTTGTATAATGATGAGTGTCTTGTTTCCAAGACATATTAAAGGTTTTGCTAGCTCTGTGACGTGTTTCCTAAGTACTGTTTTAGGTTTTGTTATTGCCAAATTCTTTTCTGACCTGATAGAAAATGTTGGTATTGCCTCAACATTTTGGCTGTTCTCAGTTCTCACAGCAATTGGTAGTGTGTTTGTGTTTTTTGTTGTTCCTGAGACCAGAGGAAAGTCATTAGAGGTGTTGCAAAGGGAACTTGCTGGTGAGGACTCTCGTGATGCATTAAGGTCTTAATTTTATACTCAGACTTAAATTAAGTTTCTTTTTGTTCCATAGCCTATGGTAACAGATCATGAGATTATTTTTATGATTTGCATGTTTCACATTTTAAAGATGTATGGGTTTGATGCTACTTCCTACGCATTTGTAGCATTGTTTGAACATAAACCAGTAGATAGCTTTGTATGATATTGAAGATGTCAGTATTCATAAAATGTAAGCAGATATCACTACTTACAGATATATTTTTAATAAATTTTAAAAAAATCAATTTTATCTTGTGTTTGACATGTTTCTTTTGCCCTTAGATATCATTCCTCTACTCATAATTTGGCTGAATGCATAGGCTCAATTTGTTTTCAAATATTTTTGTTTGTACATGCATTGTTAACTTGGAATTGTGACTTGAAAATGCCTCATTGTATTTTGTTGCCACAGTTCAGTCTTTTAAGCTAATGCATGCTACATCCATAAAGGGTGACTTACACATTTTTTGTGTAATAAAATGGTAAACCGGTGATGCTAATATTTACTATAGCAATCAAATGGAAAAATAACCTGAGCTGCAACAGTTCATTGTTCATTATTAGTATACGTACGTGTGAATGTGGGTAGATGGTGTCATCAAAATATGCAGTAGTAATTGTGTTGCACAACATTCAAATCCCTTAAAGTTGTGGTTCTTTGTGGTTCCTGTATATCTATAGACCGGCTATGACAGGGAGGCGAAAAGATTAAAGTTATGTTTGGTTTTGACATGAAATCAGGTTATGGTGTTCAAATATTGTGAATGTTAATATTGTGTAGTTGCTGCATAGTATACCTGAATTTCTGTTCTGAAGCCATTAAATTTTACATTTTTTCGACAGTGTCTCAAAATGTGTTAAGCTTTAAGTTATATCTTCTAATGTTACAACCATGAGCAAGTGAATCACTGTTGTAAATAATGTGGTTAGTTGGTATAGATGCACCAGCAGCTCTTCTATAGTTGTTACTTCGAATATTTGGCAATAGTTTTTGGTGATAGCTACTGTTCTCAAATGCTATGCTTCACCTTTGAGTCTAAATGTGTTTCTGTAGCATTGTATGGCCCAAAAATGCTAGTAATGTGCTGCTGTGCCTGTCCCCTCCTAAAGGTGGTTATAGACATATATATATACTAACTGCACTTCCCCACTTGAAGTTGCACAATCAGCTTCCTATGTTTCAAGCAGAGGTGAGCATGGTCCACCATAATTCTGATGCAGCCAGGCATACATTATTAGACCAGCTTAGAAGGAAACTGTTCTCTATATGTGTATAGTGTGTCCATCTGTGCTGTTGAAACTTAATTTCCAGTAATGGTCAAATTTTTAAATATGCCTTCACTGTGTAGGATCTGGATTGTTGTTTTTATTTGAACATAAACTTAAGCCGATGCAGTAGCCATGAAGAAGAGAATGTAATGCAGGTTGCATGATGTAAACACCCTATTGTCAGAAGATAAAGGCAGGGGAGGAGGAATAGTTGCCAGAAGCTGCAGTTGGCAGTTGATGGAGGGGAAAAAAGTGGCCAAAAGAAATATGCAATACTTTAAGACGGGATAAAGTAACTTTTCCCTAAGACCATATAGTGTGTTGTCTCTTGTCTGCACTTTAAATCCAGACAGCATGTTAGTAAAGCTTATAACACTTGTATTTCAATTAATCACATTTTAATAAATAATAAATCAATACCCATTGTGTCTTTGTAAAGTAGCTGAAGTCTGTGCATTTAAAAATTTCTTTCTGTTTCATCCATTTTTACTGGCATACAGCCTAAGTTGATTTTAATTGAATACCTCCTTTCTCACTGCCGTTCATTAAATTTCATGGACAGTTTACAGAGTGGCCTACCTGACATGAAAAACCTAAAATTAGATCTAAGGTAGCAAGTAATTTAAGTCAGACAGTACCCGTTTTGTAATTACTTAACAAAGTGGCTTTCTTATTGGAGACATAAATATATTTTAACAGCATCTGAGAGGACTTGGAGTAGTAGTGTTGTTGTCTTCAGTATGAAGTACTGTCCTGTGCAAGTCTGATCATCTCCAATTAACAATGGTAACATTCATCCTTCTGAATTTGCTTACTGTATTCATCTCTTGATCTCCCTCTACAATTTTTACCACACTTCCCTCCGATACTAATTGGTAATCATTTGATGTCTTGGAATGTGTCCTATCAACCAATCCCTTCTTCTAGATAGGTTGTCACAAATTTCGTTTCTCCCTAGTTCTATGTGATACCTCCTCATTAGTTACATGCTCTACCCACGTAATCTTCAGCACTCTTCTGTAGCTCCGCATTTCAAAAGCTTCTATGCTCTTCTTGTCTAATTCATTTATCGTCCATGTTTCACTTCCATACACTGCTGCACTCAAGACAGATACCTTCAGAAAAGACGTGCTAATACTTAAATCTATTTTCCATGTTATCAAATTTCTCTTCTTAAGAAATACTTTTCTTGCCATTGCCAGTCTAAATTTCATATCCACACACTGTAACTTGTGTTGTGTAAGATGGTTCCTTTGATGCCACAATGTTACTCCAATAACTCTTTCATACTTATGTGCTGATGGATGTGTAATGCTGTTGATGATCAAATCATCAGTCTCATGCTGCAAAAGAAACTAACAACTGTGCTCATTTTACTCTGTATGTGAATGTGATTTAATTTCTACTGTTGTTGCACATCTATGTACTCCGAACAGTTACTGACAAGGAAACAAATCATATATAATACTTCACTCTGTGTACCAAAGGCAGTTTTGTTAATAAGTTTGAATCTCATTGCCCATTTTCCCACCATTGAAGTGTTACCAGTCTATGTTTCATTTCACCTCCTTTTCCTATTTATATCAGTTTGGAGGAGGATGGAGTTTCCAAACAAGATATCACACATAGTTACATCTGTTGGTATTCATTTGCTTTTAGTTTTCTATCTCTAGCTATTTTCTAATGAATATGACAGGATAAAATAGATTACTCGGTCTACTATAGTGCCACTTGTTAATTGAACTTGCCTTATACCAAAGCTATTTGTGCTATTTCCAACATTTTTTACTTTTGTATTGGGATGTGTGGGTCTATTTCATCATTTACACTTTTTGTTAACTATTTGGATAATGTCCTAGAGGGGGTAATGAACATCGATTTATTGTTTAAGGAAATGTAGTGGTTCTGACAGCTTTTTGGCCTTTATTACTCTTGTAAGTAAATATGCATATGAATGTTGGCATGTGGTGTTTTTTACATGTGTCATATGGATTACCGGTATCATCTCAGTGTTCTCGCACAATTTCACATTTATCCTTAGTAAAGTAAGCTCGGCAAACAGTGAATGTTTTTTCACACATTTATTATTAACTGTCAAGCAGTCAGGCTTACCAAGCTTCTTTTGGTCGCCAGTCTAAAATTTGTTTGCACATGTTACTTTCTGGATCAGTTGGGACTACAAGCAAGGGGCCCCAAGCCATTGCAGCACTTCTTTCTTGTGCTGCAGTTTCACTCGGTGACTATGTATCTTCTTAGACTTATTTACTAGGACAGATTCTCTGCTGATAACCTAGCTCAATTATTGGATGTTGATTCGAGCATCTCTCATTTTGTTTCCCTATTTTACACCACATATTTATTATTTATTTTATGGCCTTCATTGGACCACTCTAGTCACAAATACAAAGTTCTAAACAAGTTGTTACACAGGGATACGATTTGGTTCAACAATAACTTAATATGATATTTAGGTAATATAATTATTAGTCGTATTCTTATATGAAAGGTGTTTTGCTCTTCTGTCTGCCCGATATTTCTTCATTCTTTCAGTGTCAGTTACCTCTATAGAGGAAGCTACCTGCTGCAGTGATTGCATTGGTTGCCCTAGCTGTCACCTCCCTATGCATGGCAAAGAAGCAGTTTCTGCCCATTTCAAGGCACTGTGACCCAGGGCACTGTCCATTATCCCATGTGACCTTTCCCATGCATTGGTGGTACCTTTGGGAGAGCCCTTGTTTGGAGTAGGTGGCATCATGGTGGATATTTGGCTTCACATAATGACCAAAATCACCAGCCCTGAGATTCGGGCAGTTCAATGCGGATTGTTAAGACACTAGAAATTCTCTCTCTCTTTGGCCACACTATCCGAGGAAAGCAAAACAAAGTGGCTTGCAGAAATGTTCTCCCCTCATTTCCTGGTATGTTGAATATGTATTTGACAAACTCTTTCCTTAACAAATCACAATGCACTTTCATCTTAACCAGTCCAAGGCATTATGCTTTTCTAAATAACTTGGCTTGACAATCTAGCTGTTACTAAACATGGTACAGAGATTGTTATCATCAAGCTCTAATGCTGCAGGCAGATGGAAAAACTGTGTGAACTTGGAGAGGTAAGAAATTAACTTCGTACGTTATGTAGGTCAAAGGCATGGCAGACAACAGTGTTTGACACCACCACATTCATCCTCACTGTTAAGCAATTTTCTTCGAGTAGAGGTTAAAAGTTGTGGTATACCACTGTACTGTGAAGCTGCATTGTTCACCCTGGATGCTATACTTTAAGTACTAGTGTATCTGGCATATGTCCTCCTTGTGTATCCTTGACCTGACTTGCAGTGACTGGGCAGCTACTCTGTGAAAATTTGCCATGTGTGCTACCACCTGCTCGTGTAATTAGATTCCCAAATTATACTACCCAAATCAAGGAATGCAAAATTCAGAATCTAAGTCACCAAGTGCCTCTAACATTCTGAAGTTTCAAGTTTCTGAATCTCTAAGTATGATCATTCGAATCAAGTCTTTGATATGAACTTTTGCCACTACTGTGGTCAGGTTGTCCTGGAATATTTACTGCTTCAAAAATTACCTCCAGTAGTCACACAAATAAACTTGACCATGGCGACAATAGACCCTGCTTTCTCATGGTCCCTGCAACACAATCTTCTGGAACTATTTCCTGTGCCCAGATGGAGAATCTGTGTTCTCCTCCAGTGTTTACCAATGACAGGGCAGAAATCTACAAATCAGTAACATGACACACTGTAGGTCTCATGACTGCCCTCTCCCCTTTGGTTGCTGTGCCCTCAGTTAGTAAGCCCTCATAGGATTGAGTGTCAGAAGTTATGAAAGAGAAAAAGGAGAAATCTTCAGTGCCAGATTCTACGACACCTTTTAGTCTCCAAACTGTTGTTTATTGGTGTTGTTCACCTCCCATCGGTGACAGAATGTGGTTCTAGGGCAATTCAGACTGGTCACTTAACACCAAACCAGGAAACCTCAACGCCATGAGCCAATGTAATTGCTGTGGATATGTCACCTGCTACAACTACAGCATCTAATTTCCTGTTGTTCTGTAATCTTTTTTTCTCTCCAAACAAGAGTCTGCAAGGTTACCATTCTGTCAGAATCATACTGAATCTGAAAGGGCATCTGGAGGGGTCTGTACTTAAGTTCATGCATACATCATCCTCCACACCACATTGGAAGTAATAGCAGTGCACTGTTTGGTCATGTGTCTGTAAGTTATGATACTTTGGGTGTGTTTATATATTGTCTATTTTAGAAGGCCCTTTGGCCAAAAGTTCACTTGTTTAGGAGTCCTTTTATTTGCACTGTTGGCAACTCAACATCTCCACTATGTGGTGAGTAGCAATCTATCCTTTTCATAATATTGTCATTAAATACAAGGAATGCTAGGAGCACTAACTCCTTGAGAATGAGAATGTGTGAATCTTCCTCCCCCACCCCCCTCCCCCTCTTTGCCTGTGAGCTCGGGGCTTAGAATAGGCCCGAGATATTCCTGCCTGTCATAAGAGGCGACTAAAAGGAGTCTCAAATGTTTCTGCTTTTGTGATGGTCCCCTGTAGGGTTTGACCTCCATTCTTCAAAATTTTCCCAAAGAGCGAGCCAATTGGGGAAGGGCACCTTACATGGTGCATCATGTCCATTGTACGTTGAGATCTTTAGTCCACTTTCTTGTTGTTGCATTTCAGTCCCGTTCATTCTCAATCTCTTGGGCGAGTAAACCTTCCCGAGTGAGTTTTCCACCATGCACTATGCAGTGTCGCTTCCTGCATCAACGATGACCATGGACTTCTTTGCATTTGATATCCAGCACGGTAACCAGTCCGTTGTGGCGGGGCCGCCATGTACCCTGTGGGTTGTAGCCCCCAGGCCACACAGGGATCGCTCTGATGATGGCTGTGCCGTTAACTCTCCACGTATGCCAAGGGGTAGATACCCATCCCCCTGGGGCATCAGGACTCCTGGCAATGGCCATCCTGACAGGTTGCCTTTGCTGCCGCTGGGTGGCGCCCGTGGGGAGGCCCCCTGGTCGGAGTGCGTGGCATCAGGGCGGATGACGTGCGATGAAATGTAGTCCATCTCTCACTGCTCTAAGCGTTCACGAGCTCAATTCAATGCACAGAACTACAACCCCAAATTGTTCCCCTCCCTGGCTGGGGAATGTTTCTGTAACAATCATACCCCATCAGAGCTTGAACATGGTCCAGGGTATCGTATTTCACAGGGGCCTACATTTGGAGTCTGACGATGAGCTGCGTACCAGTTTAGAGCAGTGAGGTGTACATTTTGTCCAGCGTGTCCACCAGGCTCTCGGGGAAAACCAGGTTGCCACCAGTGCCTTCAACTTGACCTTCGATGGTGATACATTGCCCGAGAAGGTCAAGGTGATGGTCTACAGCTGTGAGGTAAAGCCCTATATCCCTCACCTGATGTGCTGCTTTAATTGCTGCAAGTTCGGCCATATGTCTCCTCGCTGCACTTCCAGCCCCACATGTCGAGATTGTGGATGCCCATCACATCCCAATATTCCATGTACCCCACCTCCCATCTGTGTCAGCTGTGGAGAGCGCCATTCGCCTTGCTCGCCAGACTGCAGGATTCTCCAAAAAGAAAGGAAAATCATTGAGCAAAAGACCCTGGACTGACTGACCTACATTGAGGCTAAGAGAAAATTTGAAGACCTCTATGTTGTACATATGACATCGTCTTACGCTGCTACTACAGCAGTTCTGGCCCCATTAGCTCTGCTAGTCCCAGTAACCTCTCAGAGCTGGAAGACTACACCTGCCCCCCTTGATGGTGGGGGCATTTCCTCCCCGTTGCTCCTACACCACCTACTTCGGGAGCAACACCCCCCCCTCTCCCCCCCCCCCAAACTTCTGTCCCCACTTCTAAGATGGAGAAGCGTAAGTCGTCTTTGGCTTCTCTCGCTAGGAAGTGGTCCCTTGGGTCACTCCTTTCCCAGGTTTCTGCTAGTAGGAAACAAGACACCCGCCAGTGGCTGAAGAGCTCAAAAGCAGCTGGTTATAGGGCTTCACACTCATCCTCAGTCCCGAAGACTGAATCAGTGAAGTCCTCCCAGCCAGGGAAACCCAAGGAGCAGCAAGAGAAATCCAAAAAGAAGATCTCTAAGACCAAGGAAATTGTGGTGGCACCCACACCACTGCTACCAACAAGCTTTGCATCTGAGGATGAGGTAAAGATTCTAGTGTCCGAGGACCTAGATCTCGCCAGACCCTCAGACACAATGGATATAGACTACTGAAGCAATAAGTCGGTGGCAGCAGGTGACATCTGAGGTGTAAACTGCCTCATCAAATGTTACATGCCTTCCCAGTCTCACGATCACATAATCTCCCAGTGGAATTGCAGCGGTTTTTTCCACCACCTGGCTGAGCTACTGCAGCTTTTAATCTTTACACCTGCTATATGGATTGCCCTCTAGGAAACCTGGTTCCTGGCAATGCAGACCCCTGTCCTCCACGACTATAAGGGATATTACAGAAACTGTAGAGACTACAATCAAGTGTCAGGTGGTGTTTTCGTTTGTCCTAAACTCAGTCTGTAGTGTCACTGTGCCCCTTCAGACCCCTCTTGAAGCTGAAGCTGTGGCTGTCAGAACAATAATGCAGGAAATAACTGTCCGCAATGTATATCTTCGTCCAGACGGTACAGTACGCGATTGCATTAGCTGCACTGATTGATCAACTCCCTAAACCTTTCCTACTTTTGGGAGATTTTAATGCCCATAATCCCTTGTGGGGTGGCACCATGCTTACTGGCCGAGGCAGAGATGTCGAAATTTTACTGTCGGAATTTGACCTCTGCCTCTTAAAAACTGGGGCCGCCACACATTTCAGTGTGGCTCATGGTAGTTACTCGTCCATTGATTTACCAATTTGCAGTGCAGGACTTCTCCCAACTATCCACTGGAGAGCACATGATGACCTGTATGGTAGTGACCACTTCCTCATCTTCCTGTCACTGCCCCGGCGTCAGGCCCACAGACGCTTGCCCTGATGGGCTTTAAACGAGGTGGACTGTGAAACTTTCACCTCTGTTGTCACCGCTGAATCTCCCCCACACGGTAACATCGATGTGATGGTTGAGCAGGTGACTACAATAATTGTTTTTGCGGCAGAAAATGTGATCCCTTGCTCTTTAGGGTGCCAGAGGCATAGGGAAATCCCTTAGTGGTCACCGGAAGTCGCTGAAGCAGTTAAGGAGTGTCGGTGAGCTTTACAGCGTCATAAGCAGTACCCTTCCCTGGTTTACCTCATAGCATTTAAACTGCTCAATGCCCGCGTCAGCCAGCTTATCTAAACACAAAAACAGGAATGTTGGGAGAGATAAATCTCGGCCGTTGGGTGCCATATGTCACCTTCCCAAGTGTTGGCAAAGATCAGATGTGTTTTGGCGTACCAGACCCCAACAACCATAAATGGCATGTTATCTACCAACTCAAATGGGATTGCCGAGCACTTTGCTTAAGCCTCTGCATTGGAGAATTAGCCCCCAGCCTTTCACACTCTAAAACGGCGGCTGGAAGTGAAAGTCCTCTCATTCACTACTCACCACAGTGAATTCTGTAATGCTCCATTGAGAGTGGGAGCTCCTCAGTGTCCTTGCACATTGCCCTGACAGCTCCTGGGCCAGATCGGATCTACAGCCAGATCATTAAACATCCCTCATCTGACTACAAGCGACATTTCCTCGTCATCTTCAACCGGATCTGGTGCAGTGGCATCTTTCCATCACTGTGGTGGGAGTGCACCATCATTCCAATGCTCAAACCCGGTTAAAACCTGCTTGATGTGGATGGCTATCAGCCTCACCAAGGTTCTTTGTAAGCTGCTGGAACGTATGGTGTGTCAGCAGTTGGGTTGGGTCCTGGAGTCATGTGGCCTACTGACTCTATGCGAGGGCTGCTTCTGTCAAGGCCGCTCTACCACTGATAATCTTGTGTCCCTCGAGTCTGCCACCCAAACAGCCTTTTCCAGATGCCAACACTTGGTTGCCATCTTTTTTGACTTACGTAAAGCATACGACACGACCTGGCAACGTCGTATCCTTGCTACATTGTACGAGTGGGGTCTCTGGTGCCCGCCTCCGATTTTTATCCAAAACTTCCTATCACTCCGTACTTTCCGTGTCCAAGTTGGTGCCTCCCATAGTTCCCCAATATCCAGAAGAATGGGGTCCTGCAGCGCTCTGTATTTAGTGTCTCTCTATTTGTAGTGACCGTTAATGGTCTAGCAGCAGCTGTAGGGCTGTCTGTCTCGCCTTCTCTGTATGCAGACAACTTCTTCATTTTCTACTGCTCCACCAGTACTGGTGTTGCTGATTGTCACCTCCAGGGAGCCATCCACAAGGCGCAGTCATGGGCTCTAGCCCATGGCTTCCAGTTTTCCGCCGTGAAGGTGTGTTGTGCATTTCTGTCAGCATTGTAATGTTCATTGGGAAGCAGCACTTTACCTTAATGACGATCCACTCACTGTCGTGGAGACATATTGATTCTTAGATCTGGTTTTCTATGCTCATTTGACTTCCTCATTTTCATCAGCTTAAATGGAAGTATTGGCAGCACCTCAACATCCTCTGCTGCTTGAGCAACACCAACTAGAGTGCAGATCGCTCCACACTGCTGCAGCTGTACAGAGCCCTTGTTCAATCCTGCCTTGACTATGGCAGTGTAATCTATAGTTCGGCGGCACCCTCAGCATTGTGTTTGCTCAACCCATTGCACCATTGCAGAGTTTGACTAGCAACAGGAGCTTTTAGGACGAGTCTGCTGACAAGCATACTGGTGGAGGCTGGAATCCCTCCATTGAAGATCAGACATGCACAACTGCTCGCCAGTTACGTTGCACACATTCATAGCTCTCCTGAATATCCTAGTTACCTTCGTCTTTTCCCAACCGTGGCAGTTCACCTCCCGCATAGGCGGCCCAGGTCAGGGCTAAAGATTGTGGTTCGCATGCGATCGCTTCTGTCTGAACTGGAGTCCCTTTACCACCTCTCCTCGAGGACCATTCACATACACCTCCATGTTGTAGCTGTAGGCCGAAGCTTCGCCTGGACCTTTCGTGTGGCCCTAGGACTCTGTTAACCCTGCAGCTCTCTGCTGTCACTTCGTCTCAATTCTTGAAGTGTTCCAGGGCTCTGAAGTGGTTTACACCAATGGCTGGTAGTAATGTTTGCTTCGCCTTTGTCCTCAGAGGCCATATTGAACAGCATTCTTTGGTGGATGGCTGCAGCATATTCACTGCAGAGCTGGTGGCCATATCTCGTGCACTTCAGTATATCTGTTCATACCCCGAGGAATCATTTCTTCTGTGTACTGACTCCTTGAGCAGCCTACAAGCTATCGACCATTGCTACGCTCGCCATCCTTTGGTGGCGTCCATCCAGGAGTCCCTCTATGCCCTGGACTGGTCCCGTTATTCAGTGGTGTTTGTGTGGACCCCAGGTCACAACGGCATCTCAGGCAATGAAGTTGCCAACAGGCTGGCCAAACAGGCTACGCGGGAACCACTTCTGGAGATGGGCATCTCTGAACCTGACCTGCATTCTGACTTACGCCGCAGGTTTTTTCGGCTTTGGGAGACGGAAGTGCATAACTACGCACAACGAACTGCGTGTCATTAAGGAGGCTGTGAATGTGTGGAAGTCTTCCATGTGCGCCTCTCACAGGGAATCAGTTGTCCTCTGCTGGCTCCGCATTGGCCACGCTTGGACGACCCACGGTTACCTACTGCGCAGTGATGACCCGCCTCAGTGTTGGTGTGACGCCCGGTTGACAGTGGCCCATATTCTGGTGCACTGTCCCACTTCGAGTGTCCAGTGACGAAATCTTGGACTACCGGACTCGTTGGCGCTCATTTTATCTGACAATGCCTCATTTGCTGATTTAGTTTTAAATTTTATTCGTGAGGTTAGGTTTTATCACTTGATCTAAGTTTCAGCTCATGTTCTTGATCCCTCTGTGTCCTCCACCCTAGTGCTTTTAGGGTGGAGGCTTTAATGTGCTGCAGAGTGGCTGGCTTCTCCTTTTTATTCTTGTGGTTGGCCAGCCACTGTAATCTGCTTTCTTGTTTTACTGTCTTCTGTTTCTGGCATGTCTCTCTTGTTTTCTTGTCCTCTTTTATTACTTTTAGTGTTCAATGCCTTTCCTTCATTCTTGTAGTTTCCTTTCTTTCCCTTTTGTGTTATATGTCTCGTCTGTTTCGTTCTCACACTTCTCGCATTGTTTTATTAGGCACAAGGGACCAATGACATCATAGTTTGGTCCCTTCCCCCCTCTCTTTTAAACCATCCAGCCAACCAACCAACCATCCATCCATCCATCTTCATACCTTGTGTGGCCCAAGTTCTGTAGTCTACTGGGCCACAAAGATAAAGTTTACCAGGTCTCCTCCTCTATGGTGGCTCATTTACCCATGTGGTCCACTCTGAAACAGCATTGGCACCCTCTTCTTACCAAGCTACCTTCTGAATGCATAAATACAAGATGAAGACATCCAGCTGTCCTTTAACCCCTGTCATATCAAATTGTATAATGAGCCTTTCACTGACTGGGAACTGTTTCTGGCTCTTGACTAGTCACATGATACAGCCCCACTCCAGATTAGATTCAGAATATGTTGATCCGCCTTCTGAATGTTACTCAGAGATTCTGTCTACTCAGTCTTCAATGTTTTGCTAGAAAGTGTTTCCCTTCACAATGGTGAGATTGTATAATCACTCCAAACCATAAACCAGGCCAAAACCCAATGTTCATTGACAGATGCCAACTGATTAGCCTTTGCAAACTGCTTGAAGGGGTGGTAGCCTACCACACTGGCTTCTCAAATACTGGGTTGTGGTTTCCTGGAGGGACAATCCACAGCTGACCATGGAGTTGGGTTGGAACTAGCAGTTTGACAGGCTTTTTCCAAACCCAACATCTCATTGTACATTTTTTTTATGTATCCAAAGTGTACAATGTTTTACTTACCCTCAGTAACTTGGGTTTCGAGGCCCTCTACCCATTTTTATTGAAGTTGCAATTCCATCAGTACCAACTCTTGCTCACTCACACAATCACCATCTGACAATTTGAATCAATAAAGGAAAGTCATTGAATGGGAACATTATCAAGGAAGAGAAGAATTTTGAAATGGATTTTTTATTTCTCCCAGTAAGCTTTGTTTGCTATTCAGTTCATTAACAAAATAGTCATTGGAAAAAAAAATAGCAGCAGTCATCCAGCCTTTTTTATTCTATGTCCAATGAACTCCCAGCCTGCTGTTGTCACAACCCTTTAGTTTTGAGAGTGGTAGGTCATAAGAGGTTTTAATTTGCATTCCTCCAAAAAGTAGAGGCAGCAGTCTTTCATAGCCCTCTATAGAGGTGCTATTTTCTTTCATTAAATGAAATGAATGTGCAGCTAGGCATTAATTTTGAAAGCCTACTTCATCAAGGCCAAAACCCTGTTTCAGAGTGTAGCTTTTTTCTGTCACAATTTCTTTAAACCTCCTTTTAAATTCCTCAGTGCCAATTTCATCTGTTACGGCTATCTCTATCATTTTAATGTTGCGAAAGTTAAAACAATGCTTGAAGTGATAAAGCCAGTCTGAACTGGCTGTGAAAGGTGCTGGATGATTTTCTTCTTTCATTAAATCTGCTTACACACTCTTGGCTTTAACCAGATTTGCTCATTCTAGTGACACATTGTTGAAGATTGAGAAGGTTTTCAATTTGTTTTCTTATTGTTATGAATAGTGATCTCACTGGATTTGCCAGATCTCAAAGCACTCTGAATGTCAACAAAACATGGACCTTTCTTTTAATGATCAAAAACTTCTAACTTTGTTTCTAATGAATACAAGCTTTGTATGATAAGTGCAACTTCACAACTCTACTGACCTGAACTGAAGAATCACATCATGACAGATGATGTGCGGTGAGATTTTCTAATGCATTACTGCTTCCACATACTGTTAACAGAGGTCAACATTGCATTGAAAACTCTAATTGAATGTATGTAGAAACGCAGAGAACGAATATTTGTGTAGTGGGGTCTACCTATACCAGATTAACCCATAGTTTGATCTTATAGAGTGAGCTACCCCCACATTGTGTTTAGTTGTGGAGCCTTACAGACAATAACTACCATCCTGTTGGAATAGCTGCTCCAGCTGACTTCTTGCTAACCATGGTCTTCCGGATCCTTGCCTCTGATATTAGCAGATGATGGGCAGATAGTTGAACAGGTTCTTTGGATTCTTTGAGAATGTGGTTTTTATTCTTAGATATAATGTTTCAAACTACTTTTGGGGCAGAGGAATTGGGGTTGGGGCATTTCCTACCACATGCTGGGTCTGTGGGACCCTCAACCCTGCCTCATTTATCAGCTGCCTTAATCATCTCTCTTTTGCTCAGTTTTAATTGCTTTTACCCATGGATAGACCCCCTTCTCCCTGATGTACCCTGTTTTAGGTGTAGCATGCACAGTTTAACTATAAAGGCTTACAGGTTGGATGACTGTAGAGTGCAGCCCATGTCACATGCCGAGTTTTGGGGTACTCTCACGTGGCACCATCCACCTTCTGGCTGACGATTTCTCTCACATTATTTTATTACTGTCTATCCAACTGATGTCCATTATTTTTGCAGCCTTCTCCCTTTTACAAATCTTCTGAACTAGAAAGCATTCTTTGCTCTGTAACTGTCTTGGCCTTTAATCAGTTTGCTGAAGGTTTGATGTAGTTGGGATTTCTCACACCACATGAGACCTGGGGAAATCATCTCACTGATCTGCATAGTGAACAGTCTCATATATGTCCGTCGGCTCTGGTATCAATTTTGCATTCAGTGCCTAAATTTTACCTCTCCTAAATAATTTCACAACTGAGAGTGATCTTTCTCTGGATCCACTTCTCTCCTCTCCCCGTCCACCCCACAACCAGCCTACCATCAGTTAGTTGATTTTTCTGTTTATTCCTGCAAAGGCTATTGTTATCTTTCTTGATATTGTTTCTTGCTTCTCTCATTTGGTTTCTTCTGCCCTGATTATCCTTGCGGGTGCCTTTAATATTGTAATGTTTCCTTCAGTGGAAATGTATGTCGTTTCTAAATTTCCTTTCACTACACTGAGGACTTTTAGTGGATTTTGATAAAGTAGGAACTTGTGTCGGGGGAAATGTCGTATTGATGTTGCAGGAACAAACACGATCATTTTTCACCAGATGAGAGAGCAAGAAATTCATTGTGATGTGGTTAATGGTAAAGTATTTAAATATTCAGTAAAGAAATAAAATATTAATTTTCATGGTATTTGCAATGAATATCACACTGAATTTCTTCAAAGCATCAGATTTTTCATCAGATAAAATTATAATACTTGAAATCATTCAACTAATATTACCCCAAATTCATAGGATTGTAACAGGCCAAAGTGGATTACAGTGTTTCACATGTTTGTTTATTCCTGCTGTATGGAACTGATACATCAAAATGAGAGTTCTTATGTACAGGACAGTCTTACTGTATGACTATTACAAGGTCTGAAAGTACGTGTGAAAATTTGGGAACACCCCATTTAACTGTATACAAGCACTCTGGGAGAAGCTTGCAGATTGTGTACTGCATTCCCTTGTATCTATGAGATTGCTTTAATTGAAGGATACTGGGGAGATGTAGATTCCCCTCCCTCCACCGTGTTTTCCTCATGTAGGATATAAGATTCTGATGAGGTGTTGCAGTGATTATGAAACCTGGGTTCTTAGCTAATTGCTGGAGGCACTTTCTGCATCTGTTATTTTTAATGTTTGTGGTTGCAGTGCTTGTAACCTTCCCATAGTTAAGGAAGCAATCTCCCTTCTTCTCTATTGATATTTAATAGTAAGTTTTCTTGAGGATGCATTTAACTATGTGATCATTTGAAACCTATTTAAACAGTTACCTTGTGTATTATAGTAGTTTTCAGTGATAAGCTATAAATAATAAAATTCTGGTTGATTTTAACTAAACTCATCATAATGCTACAACACAAGTTATTTTTGACAATAAGAGTGAAACTAATAGTCGGTAACATGCCAGACAGTTGGCAGCATGCCAAAACACCAAGTATTCTCCTTGAGAGCCAGACAAGATGTGGTGTTTTCACAAAAGGTAAGTGGTGGTCAGCTTTTACTTGTTGTCACCATCAGAGGCAACCTTTACTTAATGCATAGGTGCTCTTCAACTTGTCGCAGATCTTTCAAGTACTGACAGGCTGTGCACACATCAAATAATACCTAATGCAGTAAATTTACTTGTGGGCAATGGTATCACCACCAGGGGCAGTTTAAGGTCCAAGCAACACAAACTGACACTTGGGGCAACAAGCTTAGTGCAAATCCAGAAGTGCCTATACAGGCCGTGTCACGGTTAGTAGCAGTGCGTTTCAGTTAGTAGCGAAAACTGACACAGATCTAAGTGTAAGAAGGAAAAGAGGGGTGGGGGGGGTGCAACAAATAAGTTGCTTGTACTGCTATTGCCCTTTAACTCTGTTCACCTTCTACCATTAACAGTGTTGAATTGAAAACTACCATCAGCCTCTCTTCAAAACTGTTAAATTGAGGTTTTCTTTTCTGCCCCAGTTACAGAACTAACCCCTAACATATGTTCCTAATCGACTGATGCACTTCAGTCAATCCATTAATAACTGTTAAGTATACAATGTACTTCTACAGCCAAGTTGGCCACAGTTTCCTGCTTTCAACATGTGGCTCACCCTCCAGAAGTGACTACTTAGTAACCGCCTACACACCACAGTGTGCAGTATAGTTCTCCAGAAAATCTACAGCATGAGACATGGTTACAGCTTCGTGGAAATAATTGATAATTTATTGAACAATCAGTGCATCTTTGTTGGAGTTTAGGAAAGATGGAAGTCATTGGAGGAACCAAAAGAATGGCTTTGTTCTTTGCATTCTGTAATGTACACATCAGTGATCAACCAAGGCCTAACACATGCAAAACATACACAGAAAATCTTGCTTTAGCAACACAGGCAAAGAAGTTTTGAGGAGATTGAACTCCTTCTTATAATAGCACTGAGAACTTTCACTGAGTATTATAATAAGAACCTTCTGAAATCTAATGGTCAGCAAATGGAGGTCTGTGCCTTTCACCTCTGAAACAGACATGCAAACAGGAAGCTAAATGTTAATTTAGGCCACTGCTTTACACCTGAATACTTCTGCATCACTTTTGACAGGTCATAACGTGCTGCAAACACTGTCTCAGCACCTAGCTAAAAGCGTCAGCCTGAAATATCATTTCGAAACTCACTAGCAGTAACTGAGGAGCTCAACCTCAAGTTGTCAGAACCACTGCCATGGCACTCTGTTTCTCTGCAAGAGAGTATGTCTGCCCTGTATGATACAGCTGAGGCCCATGTGAAGCAAGTGGATGTCACGCTGAATAAAACTTCACAACTGTCAACTTTGAAACTGACACATACGGATGAGGTTTACTGCACAGCAGATATTGTAGCACCTGATTTACATTGTAAAGTAGCTGCAGACAGTGGAAGGAAAGAGGTTGAACTAAATCATTTGCATGCTCTCTTCGGTTATCAGCAACCAAGATATTGGTTGAAAGCCAGAAGTTTCCTTAGTTCAACATCATCACTAATTATGTCTCCACATGCTACCTCAGAACAGCTGTGGGCAGCTAGATATGACCAAATTGGAATGTAGTTGAAATCCACTGTGTGTCTTCCACCTGGAGGCGCTAGAGATTGGTCGAATTGGACATCACTAAACAAGCTAAGTTCAGGTTGTAATAAATCAAAGGACAACCTTGTCAAATGAGGACGTTCTAAAGGAATGTCAGAATATGAATGTGGAGGAGGAGGCAAAGGCAAACAATGGATAATCTGTGCTACTGTCCACACTGCCTAGTCATGCATTGATGAAGGCTGAAGGCAGAGTAGTTGCTGTTGCTCAAGTCTGGGTGAAAATCATTTAGTCCGTTAGGTAGAACATGTGAATTGTTATTTTATTGGTTTTCATTAACATTGTACTGTCATGTGATGTAGAGTTATGTACGGCTTCTATCTTGAGTAAATAAATACCGCACCAGCTCATGATGATATGTATCACAGTGGAATAGACATTAAGGTACTGCTGCAGAGTTGGAACAAGCATGTGCCTTCATTGATCAGTAGCCCCAATATAATTTTTTTAAATTACTGCAATACAAAAAATCAAATATTGAAAATAGCAAGGCACTGATGGTTCCAAGCAAGCAAAATTTGGCTGTTGTATCATTTTTCTGGATAAAATCATGAAGATACTGCTATCAAAGGAAATCTAATGCAAGTGCTCTTTGTGGCTCCGTAGCAGATAAAATGTGAATATATACTTCCAGAAAAGTGCCATGGGCATAAAGGAATCCCTTTTGTCCCTCTAAAAACATGGCGGAGTGGTACCCTTCTGGTGAGTACTGGGGCATATGAGAGTCCATGGGAGCTACATGGCATGTATAACAACTACAGAAGTTTGTCAGATGAGTGAATGCGCTATCCTCTTGTGTTCTGCAGTGTCCTTGAGAGGGATTGTGGTGTACCTCTAATTCCTCGGATAAAATAAAGTAATTTCAACTTTGCTTTAAACTGTCACTTTCTCCTCTTATCAAAGTGTGACTCCACCATAACAATGCACCATATTTATACTGAATGTGGTTTCTGTGGTGTCACAGCCAGACACCACACTTGCTAGGTGGTAGCTTTTAAATCTGCCGCGGTCCGCTAGTATATGACAGACCCGCGTGTCGCCACTGTCAGTGATTGCAGACAGAGCGCCGCCACACGGCAGGTCTAGAGACACTTCCTAGCACTCGCCCCAGTTGTACAGCCGACTTTGCTAGCCAAGCTACACTGAAAAATACGCTCTCATTTGCCGAGACGATAGTTAGCATAGCCTTCAGCTACGTCATTTGCTACGACCTAGCAAGACGCCATTACCAGTATATTGAGATTGCACTTATGTATCAACAAGAGCGATGTTCACCAATTGTGGATTAAAGCTAAGTATTCCAAGAGCTTTGTACTTCATTTATTAGACTCAACTCCTTTAATTGTTCCAGACCTCACGCCAGCCTGCGTGAGCTTAACGCGTGCATTTCGGCCTCCTCTAGCTATACGGTGTTGGCTCTTCTGCCAACACATCAGTTTCAATGTCAGATACATTGCGCAATCCTGAGAGGACGAAATTTTATCCCCAAGTTTGGAACTGCACTGATGATTATTTGTATAACTCCATAAACACCCACTCCAGTACTGCCAAAAAAGTACTATCATCTGTTTGGAATGCGGTCCTTAAGTACTAAAAAAAAGGTTGAAAATTTGTGTACATTACTGCAATGAAAGCTGATGTTAAGACAAGTGACAAGTTACTGGAATAATTCCTGATTAAATGTTCCATTTGTTGTCTTGGCATTATTCTGAAAAAGGATAGACTGCCACTCACAATGTAGTGGAGATATTCAGTCACAGCCAATCAGAACAAAAAGACTTGCTAGACAGGTAAGCTCTTTGTGAAAAGTCTTTCTTCTGAATTGGATAACATACACACAATTATTCACACAACTGCAACTCGCACCATTGTTGTATTTTTACATCTTTCTGTTTCAAAATAGCTTTTCTCCTTCACATCTGAAACTGAGGATGGATTCTGATGCATACTGCAGACCTCAAATTTATATTCATTATAATAAACTTATGAAACCAAACTGTGCCCAGAGGAACACCCATCTGCACATATACAGACACAGGCAGACATATGTAAATGCCCCCCCCCAGGGGGTCCACAACTCTTTTGTGGATACGTGAGTAGCGAGCACAGGACCCCGAGCTAATGTGGCCCTCCTTCCTTTCCGGGCCGCATACCTTCCTTTTCCGCATCCTTCCCCATCACCCATCTCCGCCCCCCCCTCCCCTCACCTCTGGCTCTTTCCTTCCCTTTCTCCCCCTCTGGGAGTATGGTTTGTGCCTACGTCCGGAGACGGACGCTCGTAAATGAAACGCATTCTTCGCCTTCTTTGCTTGTATGTCTTCATCCTTCCTTTGTCCTTCTCTTTTCCTTACCTCTTCTCTTTACCCTTTTCTCCGCTGCGGCATTTGAGACCTCTCTTCTTTCCTTTCCCTTTCTCTTCCTTCCTCCCTGTGCATGTCTGAAGGCTGACCCACGCATTTTTGTGCGTAGCCGGTGACGGGGTAACGCGTAATTCCCCGCCCCGGGTAGACAGGTAGGACACGTACGTACCCCCTGGTAACGGCCCGGCCCAGGGAGGGGTGATTACCCGAGCTGATACCTTCCGAAAGTGCCGATTGGTCCCTCCGTCCGTTTGTCGGGAGGTGTGACCTGAGGTGTGAACAATCACCTAAGGCGGGAGTGCCCTCAGAGAGGGCCCCCACAATGAGGGAGCGCGCCATCGGAGACGCCGGTAATCATGGGGGATTCTTCCGCAATGGTTTCCTCTTCTTCTACTAAGTCTGCTAACAAGCGTAAGTTCAATGAGTCTCAGCCACAGACAGTCCTTCCATCGTTGCCACAGTTCCTTGTTTCTCGGTCTGACGAAGGTCACGAATTCTTCACGGTCAACCCTTTCATTATTCAGAAAGGTGTCGACGCAATTGCAGGTCCAGTAAAGTCTTGTTCCAGATTACGGAATGGCACCTTGTTAGAAACAGTCAGTGCCCTCCAGGCACAAAAATTGCTGCGTACTTCACTGCTCCACACCTTCCCTGTCCGGGTTGAAGCACACCGCACTTTAAATTCCTTGCGTGGAGTCGTTTATACACGCTCCCTCGATGGATTGTCTGACGAAGAAATTCAGCACTACCTGTCTGACCAGGGCGTAACGGCTGTTCATAGAGTTATGAAAAGGGTTGACACGAACATCATTCCAACCCGCACTGTCTTCTTGAGATTTGACAAAGTTCAACTCCCATCGAAAATCAAAGCAGGCTATGAGATAATTTCCGTTCGCCCTTACGTCCCAAACCCTACGCGTTGCTATCGGTGTCAGCGGTTCAATCACACCAGCCAGTCCTGTTCCAATCCGGCCAAATGTGTTACGTGTGGCAAGGATGCCCATGAGGGTGCTTGTCCACCTCCATCCCCTTGCTGCATCAACTGTATGGGTGACCACGCTGCTTCCTCTCGAGATTGCCCCGTTTTTAAGGACGAAAAGCTCATCCAGGAAATCCGAGTGAAGGAAAAGGTGTCGACCTTTGCTGCTCGAAAATTATTCGCCAGTCGACAACCCACCGTGCCTCAGACAGGAAAATACAGCACTGTCCTTGCTTCTCCTCGGCCAACAAAGGAGGCGGCCACGCAGACTTGCGACCTCACGTTTAGTGCCACGATCGTCAGATCGGCCAGCGCAAAGATCGCCCGTTCAACCTCATCACTTTCGCCTGCCCACTCTATGGCTCACCCTTCATCGGGTTCTGCTAAATCTCGAGCGCAAAAGTCGGACACCAAGACTTCGAAAAAAGAGCATACTCGTGAAGATTTTTTACGTACCCCAACTTCACAACCATTGGTTCCTCCTTCATCTAAGCATCATATTTCCAAGAAGGCTACAAAGAAACCCAGTTGATCTCCTTCTCCGCCAAGGCGTGTCCCATCTACAGCACCACCTGGCGGAAATTGCCCTCGGCCGTCTTCTGTGTCGCCGAGACGCAATGCTGGCGGCCGATCGCTGATAGCGGGAGCTGCTCCTGAACAACCTATGGATCAGGATCTTCTGCCTTCGGCTGAATGCCCTTCCATGCTGTCGGTCGCAAGCTCTGAGCAGTCGTTGAGTTGACGGCACCCTTGGTCACATTCCTCCATTTTCTGTTCACCCTATGTCTATTGTCCACTGGAATATCCGCGGAATTTAAGCCAATCGGGATGAATTGTCTATCCTCTTACGATCCTACTCGCTGGTCATCTTCTGTCTTCAGGAAACAAAGATGCGTCCCCATGACCACTTCGTTCTCCCTCATTTTCAGTCCATCCAATATGATCTCCCCTCTGTTGAAGGCACTCCAGCCCATGGAGGACTCGTGATTCTTCTCCATGATACTCTCCATTATCACCCAATCCACTTAAACACCTCCTTCCAAGCTGTCGCCGTCCGTCTTTCCCTTTCTGGATACACGTTCTCTCTTTGTACTGTATACATTCCATCGTCCACACCAATGGCACGAGCTGATCTCCTTCATCTTCTTGGTCAGCTTCCACTCCCCTATTTGCTGGTTGGGGACTTCAATGCCCACCACCCGCTTTGGGGATCTCCACATCCTTGTCCACGTGGCTCACTATTGCTAGACGTATTCCACCAAGTGGATCTAGTTTGCTTCAACACTGGGGTCCCTACATTTTTGTCTGCCTCCACGACAAATTTATCTCATTTGGACCTTGCGGTCGGTACTGTTCCGCTAGCTCGGCGGTTCGAATGGTTCGCCCTTGATGATACACACTCGAGTGACCACTTTTCATGTGTCCTTAGACTGCAGCCTCAACTGCCATATATGCGCCCGCGACGCTGGAAGTTTGCCCAAGCCGATTGGACACTTTTTTCGTCTCTAGCGACATTCGATGACCGTCACTTTCCTAGCGTCGACGATGTCACTCATATTACAGACGTTATTCTTACAGCTGCGGAACGTTCAATACCACGCACCTCCGAATTGCCCCGGCACTCCCCAGTTCCTTGGTGGAACGAGGCATGCCGTGACGCAATACGTGAGCGGCGACGTGCTCTTCGCGTTTTCCGCCACCATCCTACTTTAGCCAACTGTATCCGCTATAAGCAGTTCTGTGCGCGATGCCGTCGTGTCATCCGCGATAGCAAGAAGGCAAGCTGGAAATTCTTTATTAGCTCATTTAACACCTTAACTCCCTCCTCGGAAGTTTGGAGTCGGCTTCTACGCTTCTCAGGCGCGCCTAGTTTCTCCCCGGTCTCTGGGCTCAGTGTCGCGCATGATACATTAGTGGACCCCGTCGCAATTTCTAACTCATTGGGTCAGCACTTTGCTGAGATTTCGAGCTCCTCAAATTACCTGCCAGCGTTTCCCCGAAGAAACGTGCAGCGGATGTGCAACATCTTGCTTTCTCCTCTCAAAATCGCGAAAGCTACAATACCGTTTTCTCCATGCGGGAACTCCAACATGCACTCTCTTCTTCTCGCTCCTCCGCCCCAGGACCGGATGGTATCCACGTCCAAATGTTGCTGCATTTATCAACACATAGTCTGTGTTACCTCCTTCGCCTTTATAATCGAATTTGGACCGACAGTGCTTTTCCCAGACGATAGCGGGAAGCTATCGTCGTTCCTGTTCCGAAACCTGGAAAGGACAAACATCTCCCCTCTAGCTGTCGCCCCATTTCTCTCACGAGTAGCGTCTGTAAGGTTTTGGAGCGTATGGTGAATTACCGTTTAGCTTGGTGGCTGGAATCCCGCAGTCTTTTAACACCTGCCCAATGCGGATTCCGAAAGCATCGTTCTGCAATTGACCATCTTGTTGCTCTCTCCACTTACATCATGAACAATTTTCTCCGGAAACGCCAAACAGTAGCAATATATTTTGATCTGGAGGGAGCATACGGTACCTGTTGGAGGACAGGCATCCTCCGCACACTATTCTCTTGGGGCTTTCGAGGTCGGCTGCCCCTTTTTCTTCGCGAATTTATGGCAGAGCGCGTATTTAGGGTGCGGGTGAACACTACTCTCTCCCGTACTTTCTCCCAAGAAAACGGGGTACCCCAGGGCTCCATGCTGAGTGTTGTACTGTTTGCCATTGCCATAAATCCAATTATGGATTGTCTCCTTCCTGATGTCTCGGGCTCCCTCTTTGTGGACGATTTTGTGATCTACTACAGCTCTCAACGGACCAGCCGTCTTGAACGACGTCTTCAGGGATGTCTCGATCGCCTCCACTCTTGGAGCGTCGAAACCGGCTTCCGTTTTTCTCCCAGTAAGACCGTTTGTGTTAATTTTTGGCGACGTAAGGAGTTTCTTCCACCCTCCTTACATCTAGGACCTGTCAACCTTCCGTTTTCGGACGTCGCTAAATTCTTGGGTCTTATGTTTGACAGAAAACTGTGCTGGTCCTCCCACGTTTCCTATCTTTCGGCTCGCTGTCTGCGATCCCTCAACACCCTCCGTGTCCTGAATGGTACCTCCTGGGGGGGCAGACCAAGAGGTCCTTCTCCGTCTCTATCGCGCCTTAGTGCCCTCAAAATTGGACTATGGAAGCATAGTCTACTCCTCTGCTCGGCCGTCTATTCTTCGGCGTCTCGACTCTATCCACCACCGTGGATTACGTTTGGTGTCTGGAGCTTTTACACCAGCCCTGTGGAAAGCCTTTATGCTGAGACTGCTGAACCTCCGCTATCCAATCGGCGAGCAGTCCTTCTGAGTCGTTATGCCAGCCATCTGTCTTCCATGCCTGCTAATCCAGCCCATGACATTTTTTTCGATGCCTCCTTTGATGTAGGGTACGCAGGCCGCCCCTCCTCCCTACTACTGCCGAGAGTCCGCTTCCGTCAACTGCTCCGTTCTCTTTCCTTCCGCTTTCCTAAAACCTTCTTGACAACTTGGGGTACAGCACCGCCTTGGCTCCGTCCCCGGATCTGCCTGCTCAGAGACCTTTGTAGATTTCCCAAGGATGGTACCCCTTCACTTGTTTATCGTCGGGCATTTGCTGCTCTATGTGCACAAATGAAGGAAGCCACATTTATTTACACCGATGGCTCGAAAACATCGTTAGGTGTATGGAGTGCCTATATTGTTGGCGACACCCCAAATCGCTTTCGGCTTCCCGACCAGTGTTCGGTTTATACTGCGGAGCTTTACGCTGTTCTCCAGGCTGTCCACTACATCCGCCGCCATCAGCGGATACAGTACGTTATCTGCTCAGATTCTCTCAGCTCTCTCCTCAGTCTCCAAGCTCTTTACCCTGTGCACCCTCTGGTCCACCGGATTCAGGACTGTCTGCACTTGCTCCACCTATGGGGCGTCTCGGTGGCGTTCCTCTGGCTCCCGGGACACGTTGGTATCTGTGGAAATGAGGCGGCCGATATTGCGGCCAAGGCTGCCGTCTCTCTTCTCCGGCCAGCTATTCACTCGATTCCCGTCACCGATCTACGGAGCGTTTTATGTCGTCGTGTTGTTCTTTTATGGCACGCACATTGGTCGACACTTCCCCATAATAAATTGCGGGACGTGAAAGCTCTTCCTTGTGCTTGGACCTCTTCCTCCCGAACGCGTCATCGGGAGGAGGTAATTTTAACTAGTCTCCGGATAGGGCACTGTCTTTTTAGCCATCGACATCTTTTAAGTGGCGATCCTCCCCCACTCTGTCCTCACTGCTCTCAGCTGTGGACGGTAAGACACCTTTTAATTGAGTGCCCCTATTTTAATCCGTTACGCTCCCGTCTACAGCTGTCGCCTGATATATCGTCGATTTTAGCAGATGACACGCGCTCAGCCCATCGCGTTCTCGCATTTATTAGTGCCAGTGAAATGACGTCAGTCATTTGAAGCTTTTTTTTGGGGACAACCAACCCCTTCTGTAGAGGATTTTTAAGCCTTCCTCCAATTTTATGACTTTCATTCCCATTGCTGCTGGTTTCGATTTTCGGTTTTTTACTGTTTCTTAAGTCCCGGACCGGGCGCTAATGACCATAGCAGTTTTGCGCCCTAAAACCACAAAAAAAAAGAAAACTGTCCACAATACGAGCACAAAGAGTCTCTACATTTGGTACCGGGGTTGCGTAGACAAGAGCTTACAAATGCCCCCATAAATGAAAGTCAAGAGGGTTGAGGTCAGTAGAGCGTGGAGGCCATGGAATTGGTCCGCCTCTACCAATCCATCGGTCACCGAATCTGTTGTTGAGAAGCGTACGAACACTTAGACTGAAATGTGCAGGAGCTCCATCGTGCATGAACCACATGTTGTGTCGTACTTGTAAAGGCACATGTTCTGACAGCACAGTAAAGTACCCCGTATGAAATCATGATAACGTGCTCCATTGAACGTAGGTGGAAGAACATGGGATCCAATCAAGACATCACCAACAATGCCTGCCCAAACGTTCACAGAAAATCTGTGTTGATGACGTGATTGCACAATTGCGTACGGATTCTCATCAGCCCACACATGTTGAGTGTGAAAATTTACAATTTGATCACGTTGGAATGAAGCCTCATCCGTAAAGAGAACATTTGCACTGAAATGAGGATTGACACATCGTTGGATGAACCATTCGCAGAAGTGTACCCATGGAGGCCAATCAGCTGCTGATAGTGCCTGCACACGCTGTACATGGTACGGAAACAACTGGTTCTCCCGTAGTACTCTCCATACAGTGGCGTGGTCAACGTTATCTTGTACAGCAGCAACTTCTGACGCTGAAATTCGGGTTATCATCAACTGCACGAAGAATTGCCTCGTCCATTGCAGGTGTCCTCGTCGTTCTAGGTCTTCCCCAGTTGCAAGTCATAGGCTGGAATGTTCCGTGCTCCCTAAGACGCCGATCAATTGCTACGAACGTCTTCCTGTCGGGACACCTTCATTCTGGAAATCTGTCTCAATACAATCGTACCGCACCACAGCTATTGCCCGTGCTAATCCGTACATCAAATGGGCATCTGCCAACTCCGCATTTGTAAACATTGCACTGACTGCAAAACCACGTTCGTGATGAACACTAACCTGTTGATGCTAGTACTGATGTGCTTGATGTAGAGCAATGAGTCGCATGTCAACACAAGCACCGAAATTAACATTACCTTCCTTCAGTTGGGCCAACTGGCGGTGAATCGAGGAAGTACAGTACATACTGACGAAACTAAAATGAGCTCTAACATGGAAATTAAGCGTTTCCGGACACATGACCACGTAACATCTTTTCTTCATTTGTGTATAAGGAATGTTTCCTGAAAGTTTGGCCGTACCTTTTTGTAACACCCTGTATATACACACACACACACACACACACACACACACACACACACACACACACACACACACACACCCTGCATGTGCACGTGCGCGCACACACACATCTGCTGTCTCAGAGAGCTGAAACTACACTGCGAGAAGCAGCAGCATCAGTGCATGATGGGAGTGGTGACTGGGTGGGGGTAAGGAGGTAGCTAGGGTGGGGAGGGGGGGGATAGTATGGTGGGAGTGGTAAACAGTGAAGTGTTGCAGTTTAGATGGAGGGTAGGAGAGAAGGTGCAAAGGGGGAAGTACAGGAAAGGAGAGAAATAAAATTAAAAGACTGGGTGTGGTGGGGAAATGACTGCTGTATAGTGCTGGAACGGGAACAGGGAGGGGGCTGGATGGGTGAGGACAGTGACTAACAAAAGGTTGAGGCCAGGAGGGTTAGGGGAGTGTAGGATGTATTGCAGGGTAAGTTCCCACCTGCGCAGTTCAGAAAAGCTGGTGTTGGTGGGAAGGATCCATATGGCAAAGGCTGTGAAGCAGTCATTGAGATTAGGGGTATCATGTTCGGCAGCGTGTTTGGCTACAGGGTGGTCCACTTGTTTTTAGGCCACAGTTTCTCAGTGGCCGTTCATGCGGACAGACAGTTTGTTGGTTGTCATGCCTACGTATAATGTAGCTCAGTGGTTGCAGCTTAGCTTCTAGATCACGACTGGTTTCACAGGTAGCCCTGCCTTTGATGTGATAGGTAATGTTATTGACCAGACTGGAGTAGATGTTGGTGGATGTATGGGACAGGTCTTGCATCTAGGTCTATTACAGGGGTATGAGCCGTGAGGTGTCTGTGGCCGGACTGTGGGACTTTGGGACGTGGTGGGAGACTGGAAAGATAAGGCACGGGAGATTTGTTTTTGTTCAAGGATGGGAGGATAATTACAGTCAGTGAAGGCTTCAGTGAGACCCTCAGTATATTTAGAGAGGGACTAATCGTCATTGCAGATGAGACGACCACGGGTGGCTAGGCTGTATGGGAGAGACTTCTTGGTATGAAACAGGTGGCAGCTGTCGAAGTGGAGGTATTGCTGTTGGTTAGTAGGTTTGATATGGACGGAGGTACTGATGTAGCCATCTCTGAGGCGGAGGTCAACCTCTACGAAGATGGCTTGTTGGATTGAGTAGGACCAGGTGAAGCAAATGGGGGAGAAGTTGTCGAGGTTCTGGAGATGTGAATAAGGTGTCCTCACTTTCAATCCAGATAGCAAAGGTGTCATCAACAAATCTGAACCAGGTGAGGGGTTTAGGATTCTGGGTTTTTAGGAAGGATTCCTCTAGATGGCCCATGAAGAGGTTAGCATAGGATGGTTCCATGCAGATGCCCATAGCCGTACCGTGGATTTGTTTGTAGTAATGCCTTCAAAGGAGAAGTAATTGTGGGTGAGGATATAGTTGGTCATGGATACTAGGAAGGAGGTTGTTGGTTTGGAATCCATAGGGCATCTGGAAAGGTAGTGTTCGATAGCAGTAAGGCCATGGGCATTAGGAATGTTAGTGTACAGGGAGGTGGCATCAATAGCAACAAGCAAGGAACCATGTGGAACTGTGGAGAGTCGGTCGAGGAAATGGTTGGTATCTTTTAAATAGGAGGATAGGTTCCGGATAATAGGTTGAAGGTGTTGGTCTACAAGAGCAGAGATTATCTCTGTGGGGCACAGTAACTGGCCACAATGGGGCGTCCTGGATTGTTGGGTTTATGGACTTCAGGAAACATGTAGAAAGTGGGAGTACGGGGAGTGGTGGGGGTAAGTAGAGAGCTGCAATCTGGGGAGAGGTTCTGGTATGGGCCTAAGGATTTGAGTAGTGACTGGAGATCCTTCTGGAATGGGGTCACTGTGGCATGGTTTGTAGGTGGAAGTATCTGACAGCTGAGGGAGTCCTTCTGCCACGTAATCCTTGCGGTTCAAAACTATCGTGGTGGAGCCTTTGTCTGCAGGTAGGATTATAAGATCAGCATCAGTTTTTAGATGGTGGACTGCGGTTCTTTCTGCAGATGTAAGGTTAGTATGCATGTTGAGGGTTTGGGTAATGATAGTGAGGCAAGGTTTGAGGATAAGAAATTCTGGAAAGTTAACAGGGGGTGGTTTGGAGGCAGTGGGGGTGGATGACGGTTGGATGGAGGAGTGAACTGAGTTAGGCAAGGTTCAATGTTGGTCTTTGGTTGAGTTTGATTGGTTGGGTTGGTGGCGAAAGTGTTTCCACTGTAGGGATCGGGAGAAGGAGAGAAGGTCTTTAACTAGTCCTGCATGGTTGAATTTGGGAGTGGGGCTGAAGGTGAGGCCTTTTGAAAGGACTGTTATTTCTATGGGACTAAGGCTTCTGCAGGAAAGGTTCATGACTGTGTTGTGGGTCTGTTTAGGATTTTAGTTCTGTGTGATGGTGGGAGGGAGTTTCGGAGGGTGGGGTAAGTGTAGTAGGTCTGCAAGACAAGGTTTGTCTGCTATGAGGGGGTGTGGGGGAGGTTTGGAGGTTATTGTAGAAGTGGTGGACAGTGGTACTCCGAGGCGGGAGTAGGAAGTGAGCAGGATGGAGACCTTTTTGAGGTGGTGTTGTGCATGTTGCTAAAGTTCCTGCTGGGCAAGAGACTGAGACTGCAGATGTGTGTAGTGTGTATACTACTGACAAAGGCCTTATTTTATTTTTATCTATTATTACTTTTATGTTGTAATTTCATGTGCTGACACATTCCATGACAAGGACATTCCTCAATTTCGTCCTATAGAACTTGACATGTAAATAAATAAATAAATAAATAAATAAATAAATAAATAAATAAATAAATAAATAAAAAAATAAATAAATAAAAAAATAAAAGTAGCTGTTCTGGCAGCTGCTGCAATAAACCCTCATGCAAGTATTTGAGAAATGGAGAGACAGGTGTGAATTCCTTGAACAAGCATGATGCATATTCTGCATGGGCATAGATACCACCCTTACCGTGTAGCTCTACATCAAAGCCACCATGGCAATGACGTTCGCAATCACCTGGAATACTGTCAGTGGGTTCTGCAGCAAGGCCATGACTGTGTGGGGTACTGTTTACCAGTGAGGCCATGATTACAAACCATGGAGACATCAACTTACACACCATGCACTTCTGGTCACCAGAAAACCCACACTGGATTGACCAGGTCGAATATCAACATAAGTGAAGTGTCAATGTATGATGCAGTGTTGTAGGACACCACACCATTGGCCCATATTTCATTGATGGCACACTTAATGGGCAACAGAATGGACAGTTCCCAAGATGTACCTTACTTGGACTGACTTCATTTGCATCAAGTGATGCGGTATCAACATGATGGATGTCCTGCGCATAATGCTGTGGTGGCACAACAGGTACTAAATCAACAATTACCACATCAATAGATCAGATGGGGAGGACCATTCGGAGATTCCAGCACGTGGCTGGACCTCACTCCCATGGGCTTTTTTTTTCTCTGGGTACATGTGAAAGGTGTGGAGTATCAGCAGGTCCCAACAATGGCCACCATAAAAGTATGTATTGCTGTTGTGTGCACTGCAGTAACAACACAAACACTGGCAGCTGTGAGTGTATCTGTGATGGAGCATGCTCGGCAGTATTGCCAAGCAAATGGCATTCTCTGTGTAGCATTTCGGCTATGACTTGTGACTGCACTCAGTGTCCATTTTGTGTATTACAGAGAAGACGTATGTTTGTTTTATTAGTACTACTATACATTTACATTTGCGTTACACCATCAATTGTGTTGCAGTTATTAAAGATGTTCAGTGACATGTCCTGTACACGGCATGTACCATTGTGTAATTGATGTGCAACTATGTACAAATAGTGTATCCCTTTGTCCAGTCTTTTGAAAGCCATTAATTTTGTTTACTCTAGCTGGTGGCTGTCTGTATTTCAGTACTGTTGAAATTTCAACAAAGCACGTACAAGTGAACCGTGTCCTTGTTTTCATTGTGGGTGGCTGGACATCCATATGTTTCTCAAGCCACGTACTAACAATCTTTCTTACTTTCCTGGCCCCACAAACCGTGATTGGTTTTTGGCCTCATTAAGTCGCCTTTTCCACAGTACTATCATTGTACATAGCAATATGTAAGTACAGCATTTGTCACATCGTAGTACATGAGTCACATCACGATTACGAGCAATGTGGGTGTCTCATGCTTGCATCGTGGGAGTGCAATAGTTGCACATTTCTTTCATTTCATGTGTCAGCTTTGCATTCCAATTTCTCAGGATATAACTGATGTATTCTGATGCAACCAATGCCATTATTATTGTGACTTCTCATGTTATTGGTTGCATATGGAATAATATGGGGCATCCATAATTTTGCGTTGAAACCAATATTTGCGCATGGTTTAGAAAGTCTCATAGTATTTACTTTCATGAGCCCCTGTTGTACATTCATAGCCATGAAAGCTGTTTGTCAATATCTATTGTAGTTCCAGAGGTGTAAATGGTGAAAAGTTTAGATGGGCACCCTATGTAGTAGATGAGCTATGTCATCGTGTTATATTATGCACCACCCCTTGTGTTTCTATAATATTGTCGAATTATTGTTATATTACAGTTACCCCGCGTTTCCCAGTATAATGATCTGCTGAGAGTTTCTGCTCATAAATGGTGTCATTTGTATGTTAGTACTTTTAACGGTTGCATACTAATGCTATGTCACACTGGCAAACGCCAGTGGGAGAGGTCGGTGACTGATCACAGTACCATTAAACTTTCTCTATCCAGGATAAACCAAATGACTTGATTATTTCCATATTTTTGGTAACTAGAAGTTAAAAATGTTGATTATTGTTACTGGGAAAGGGTTTCTGGGACCTGTTGTTATAAAAGAATTCCTTAGAAAAGTGTTTAAATAAATTATAAAAAATAATTTTACTTTTATTAAATTAAATTCATAATTACAAGGGTTACTCTGATTCACATTCAGAACACTTTACAATATGAACTACTTCTTCTTTCTTGGTGTATGCAGGGTAGATATACTACTTGCAAGAAGTGCAAACCTTCATGTACTCACAGCCTTTGCTTTCACCACATAAGTAACAGCCTCCTTTCTTTGGCAGATTATTTACAGCTGCACATTACTTTCCATTGCGGCTATGTGATGATGTTTCCTCTGCTTACAGCACCTTGATGTTTATTTCACTCATACCCAAAAGTTGATAATGCTGTAGTGTATAGCGTAGGCCTACAGCATTTTGAGCAAGTCTTTTCACGTTGAGATCGCAAAGTTCCTGAGCAAGATCTTTTAGGTACTGCTTTCTTCCAGAAATGTTTGTTGGGTGATTCTTTGCCCATTCCTTGCATGTATCTTGAAATAAAACATACGAATTATTTGCTACAATGTCAATCAAGTTGAGAAACATTGCCATTGACAATCAACGCATTGCTCGATGGCAGCTGTACATTCTTACCCACTTATCGAATGTAGCTCCTCCAGAGTTTGTACAGTTGTGGAATAGGATGTTGTCTGCCTTCTCTTCCATGACATTTATGTCGTGGTGTTGAATTGACAGTACTGTAACCTCCCTAGGGGGGGCTTACCACGCTTTGGCAGGTTCGTGCTTGGTTACCACGGGGGCCTGTCCTTTGCAGTAGTTTTTCCCTTCCACACTGCATGTCTATCCTCTTGCTATTCTTCCCTCCCCCCCCCCTCCCCTACTTTCTGCATTAAACATTTTCCACAGTTTACTGATGTTGAGATCTATTGGCAGATATACACGGGATGATTTTTCTCTTGAATAATGAGATTCACAGGCTTTTAGACTGTAAATTAAGGTCTTCACAGCTTCTCTGAGTGGGCCAAATTTGATCTCCTTGCGATTTCCACCTCAGGTTTCCACTGGGACATGGGAATTGCCTTTCTTGAAGTTTTTGAAGGCCCCTATGATGCTGTGCTTCGTTATTGGTGTCAACACCTTGATGAATGTTTCACGACAGACTTGCAGATTGTTACCGCATTGATTTACAATACTGTATTTGAATGTAGTGGATTTTCCTTTAACCACGTCTTTCTTCTTCTTCCTCTTAGGGTTGGGTATTTCAGCACGACAATATTTGAGAATGAATGCATCTTGCTTACTCTTTTCAGGGATGGAGTAAAATGTGTTGAAGTCCTCGATGTCAGACATCGTTAGTAATGCACACTGATAACCAATTCTGTGGTTACTGGTAGGAAACTCAGGGAGGCCTTTAGCGGAATACCTCGGCACTCAAAACAATGAGAACATTATAACAATTGTATATTGTCATATAACAATAATACACTTTTAACAGCTCAATAAATTATACAAAAACAGAGACAGGACCATATACAAAATATCAGTAAATATCTACATTACCCCATTAATATCACCCATGCAGGTCCGGGGTAAGAATAGACCCGAGGTATTCCTGCCTGTCGTAAGAGGTGACTAAAAGGAGTCCCTCCCCTTCAAGGGGAGACGGACGGTTCAACAACTTACATTTGTGGTCATTTTGCTTTTTCGCTTATTCTGGTTTCTAGCTTCCTTTGTTTCCTTTCTTTGTCCTTCTCCCTCTCACTGTCTTCCTTACTTTTTTCCTTGCTGCCGCCTCCTCCTCCTCCTCCTCCTCCTCCTCCTCCTCCTTGTTGCCTTCTTGTTCACGCTATTGTCTCCACCTCGGGGTTTGACACAGTCTGTCCTTTCTCTCCCTTTTTTTCCTATTCTTTCCTCCCTGTGCGTGCCTGAAGGCCGACCCACGTGTAGCCGGTGGTGGGGTACTGCGTAATTCCCCGCCCTGGGTAGACAAGTAAGGCACGCACGTACCCCCTGGTAAAGGGTACCCTGGGCACCGCTACCAGTGTCAGCGTTTTAATCACGCCCGCCAGTCTTGTTCTAATGCGGCTAAATGCGTCACTTGTGGCAGGGACGCCCATGAGGGTGACTGTCCACCTCCGTCTCCTCATTGTGTGAACTGTCAGGGTGACCATCAAGGGAGGGGTGATTGCCTGAGCTGACACCTTCCGACCATGCCGATTGGTCCCTCCGTCTGTTTCTCAGGAGGTGTGACCCGAGGTGTAAACATTCACCTAAGGCAGGAGCGCCTTCTGAGAGGGTCCCACAAGGAAGGAGCGCGCCATCGGAGACGCTGGCAATCATGGGGGATTCATCTGCAATGGATTTCTCTTCTTCTCTCTCGACTTCTGCCCAGAAACGGGAACTTTACCAGCCACCAGTGACAAAAGTACTACCACCTGCCCCCAAAGTTCCTCGTAGTTTCTAGATCTGGGGACAGGAAGGATTTTTCATCTGTCAAACCTTTCGTTATTCAGAAGGGCGTAGATGCCATAGCCGGACCTGTCAAGTCTTGTACCAGGATGCGTAACGGTACCTTGTTGTTGGAAACTGAGAGCGCCTTTCTGGCACAAAAACTCCTTTGGGCCACACTCCTGTACACGTTCCCTGTCCGGGTGGAAGCTCACCGGACTTTGAATTTGTCGCGTGGTGTGGTATCTACTACATCACTTGACGGATTGACTGATGAGGAGATTCAGTCTTTCCTCGCTGAGCAGGGTGTGACGGCTGTCCATAGGGTCATGAAAAAGGTCGACAGTGACCTTGTACCGACCCGGACACTTTTCCTGACCTTTGATAGTGTTCAACTGCCGTCGCGCATCAAAGCATTTTAATCACACCCGCCAGTCTTGTTCTTAATGTGGCTAAATGCGTCACTTGTGGCAGGTATGCCCATGACAGTGACGGTCCACCTCCGTCTCCTTGTTGCGTGAACTGTCAGGGTGACCATGCAGCGTCCTCTCGCGATGTCCCATCTACAAGGATGAACGCTGTATACAGGAAATTCGGGTCAAAGAGAAAGTGTCCACCTCGGCTGCTCACAAGCTACAGGGTTATTACAAATGATTGAAGCGATTTCACAGCTATACAATAACTTTATTATTTGAGATATTTTCAAAATGCTTTGCACACACATACAAAAACTCAGTTTTTTTAGGCATTCACAAATGTTCAATATGTGCCCCTTTAGTGATTCGGCAGACATCAAGCCAATAATCAAGTTCCTCCCAACTCGGCGCAGCATGTCCCCATCAATGAGTTCGAAAGCATCGTTGATGCGAGCTCGCAGTTCTGGCACGTTTCTTGGTAGAGGAGGTGTAAACACTGAATCTTTCACATAACCCCACAGAAAGTTGTGGCATGAGCCAATTTTCCAGCATGTCCAGATACACGTGTTCAACCGTTTCTTCGCTCACTGCAGGCCGAAACATTGATTTCCCCTTACACAGTCATCCAGAAGCTTTAAACTGCACATACAATCGCCGAATGGAGTTAGCAGTTGGTGGATCTTTGTTGAACTTCGTCCTGAAGTGTCGTTGCACTGTTTTGACTGACTGATGTGAGTGCATTTCAAGCACGACATACGCTTTCTCGGCTCCTGTCGCCATTTTGTCTCACTGCGCTCTCGAGCGCTCTGGCGGCAGAAACCTGAAGTGCGGCTTCAGCTGAACAAAACTTTGAGGTTTTTCTACGTATCTGTAGTGTGTCGTGACCATACGTCAATGAATGGAGCTACAGTGAATTTATGAAATCGCTTCAATCATTTGTAATAGCCCTGTATTTGCTGGTAGGAAGCCCACGCTGCTCCCAGCGGGGAAATACAATACTGTCCTCGCCTCTCCTAGGCCTACCAGGGAGGTGTCGACGCAGACATGCATTCTGACCTTTAGCGCTATGGTCGTCCGTTCAGACAGTGCTAAGATCGCCCGATCAACGTCTCCTCTTCCTCTGGTCACCCCTAAGACACAAGCATCTTCATCAGCTTCTGCCAAGACTCAGACCCAGAAGCCAGATGCATGGGCCTTCAAGAAGGAACCGTCCCGTGAAGACTTCCTATGTACTCCGAACTCCCAGCCATTGACCAGTACTTCAACTAAACGACCTTCCAAGAAGGCTCATAGGAAGCAAAGTTCTCCTTCTCCGCCATGGCACGTTTCTTCTCCTGCGCCACGCAGCGGTTGCCGCCCCAGGCCGTCATCTGTTTCGCCTGGCCGCACCGCTGGTAGCCGAACATCTGGCCATTCACGGGCGGAGGAAGTTCCCTCTCCCAGTCATCTTAACATGGTTGCCGATGAACCTATTGAAAAAATGGACGATGACTCTCCACATATTGATAGCGGCAGCAGTGCTCGCTCGAAGCCAGGTCCTCAGCGGCCTTCGAGGTGACCCCTTCTTGCTTCTCCTTTATCTTTTTCTTCTCATGATGGCACGTCATTGGAATATTCGAGGCATTCGCTCCAACCGAGAGGACTTAAAGATGCTGCTACACTTGCACTGTCAGCTCGTAGTAGCTCTCCAGGAAACGAAGCTACGCCCATGCGATCGAATCGAATTGACTTGGCACACTATGCCTCTGTGCGTTTTGACCTACCTCCTGTAGCAGGTATTCCAGCTCATGGAGGGGTTATGTTGCTGGTCCGGGATGATATCTACTACGATCCCATCACAGTGCACACCGATCTGCAGGCAGTTGCCATCTGAATTACTCTCCCCACTTTCAAATTTTCCATTTGTACTGTTTACACTCCATCGTCATCTGCTGTTACTAGGGCAGACATGATGCAAATTATTGCTCAGCTACCTGCACCATTTTTGTTGACTGGAGACTTGAATGCCCACCATCCCCTTTGGAGCTCTCCAGCAGCCTGCCCGAGAGGCTCCCTGTTAGCAGACCTTTTCAACCAGCTCAATCTTGTCTGCCTCAATACTGGCGCCCCTACTTTTCTTTCGGACACAACTCACACCTATTCCCATTTAGACCTCTCTATATGTACTGCCCAACTTGCACGCCGGTTTGAGTGGTACACTCTTTCTGATACGTATTCGAGCGACCACTTCCTTGTATTATCCATCTCCTGCATCATACCCCATCTCCATGCTCAACTAGTTGGAACATCTCCAGTCTGGGGGCTCTTCTCTTCCAGGGTGACATTCCAGGATCAAAACTTCGCAAGCTGCGATAGTCAGGTCGCACACTTCACGGAAGTCATTCTCACTGCTGCTGAATATTCCATTCCTCATATTACTTGTCGCGTACTGGTCCCCTGGTGGACCGCAGCATGTAGAGACGCTTTACGTGTTCGTCGACGTGCTTTACGCACCTTTAAACGCCACCCTACAGTGGCGAATTGTATCAATTATAAACGATTACGTGCGGAGTGTCGTCGTGTTATTAAAGAAAGCAAGAAGGCCAGCTGGGCTGCTTTCACAAGCTCCTTCTGTTGTCTGGGGTAGCCTGCGCCAGCTATCAGGCACTAAGGTCCACTCACCAGTTTCTGGCTTGACGGTCGCGAATGACATCCTTGTGGCCCCTGAGGATGTCCCCAATGCCTTTGGCCGATTTTTCGCAGAGGTTTCGAGCTCCGCTTATTACCACCCTGCCTTCCTCCCCCGAAAACAGGCAGAGGAGGCAAGGCCACCTAACTTCCGCTCCTCGACTCATGAAAGTTATAATGCCCCATTCACCATGCGGGAACTCGAAAACGCACTTGCCCGGTCACAGTCCTCTGCTCCGGGACCTGATTCTATTCATATTCAGATGCCGAAGAACCTTTCTCCTGCAGGTAAAGGTTTTCTTCTTACAATCGCATCTGGATTGAGGGTCATGTTCCCACATGCTGGCGCGAATCTATTGTCCCGATTCCTAAGCCAGGGAAGGACAAGCACTTGCCTTCCAGTTATCGACTCATTTCCCTTACCAGCTGTGTCTGTAAGGTGATGGAGCGAATGGTTAACTCTCGATTGGTTTGGCTGCTCGAATCTCGATGCCTATGAATAACTTCTTGCGAAAGCGCCAGACAGTGGCTGTGCTCTTTGATTTGGAGAAGGCTTAAGACACCTGTTGGAGGGCGGGCATTCTCCACACCATGCATACATGGGACCTTTGCGGTCGCCTCCCACTTTTTATTCGTGCATTTTTAATGGATTGAAACTTCAGGGTACGTGTGGGTTATGCCTGTCGGACGCCTTTCGCCAGGAGAATGGGGTGCCACAGGGCTCAGTTTTGAGCGTCGCTCTCTTCGCCATAGCGATCAATCAAATAATGGATTGCCTCCCAGCTGATGTATCAGGCTCCCTTTTCGTGGACGATTTTACCATCTATTGCAGCGCACAGTGTACATGTTTCCTGGATCGCTGTCTTCAGCGTTGTCTTGACCGTCTTTACTCCTGGAGTGTCGCCAATGGCTTCCGTTTTTCTTCCGAGAAGGCGGTCTGTATTAACTTCTGGCGCTACAAAGAGTTTCTCCCACTGTCCTTACATCTCGATCCCGTTGCTCTCCCATTCGTGGAGACAACAAAATTTTTAGGTCTTACATTTGACAGGAAACTTAGCTGGTCTCCACATGTCATATTTGGCTGCCTGTTGTACCTGTTCCCTAAATGTCCTGTGTGTTCTCAGCGGTACGTCGTGGGGAGCGGATCGAACCGTCCTACTTCGCCTATATCGGTCGATCGTCCGCTCAAAGCTGGATTATGGGAGCTTTGTATACTCCTCTGCACGGCTGTCCATCTTATGCTGCCTCAACTCTATACAACATCGGGGGTTATGTCTTGCGATCGGAGCATTCTATACTAGTCCCATCAAGAGTCTTCATGCTGAAGCCGGTGAACTGCCACTAACCTACCGAAGCAATATACTGCTTTGTTGGTATGCCTGTCGGCTATTATCAATGCCCGACTACCTGTCTTACCGTTCCTTTTTTGATGACTCTCTCGACCGTCAATACAGGTTGTATGTATCTGCCCTGCTACCCCCTGGAGTTTGCTTTCGTCGCCTCCTTCAGCACCTTGATTTTTCGCTCCCTGCAACCTTTCGAGTGGGCGAGAGGCAAACGCCACCTTGGCTCCAGGCTCAGGTTCGCGTTCACCTTGACCTCAACTCGCTCCCAAAGGAGGTTACCCCAGCTTCGGTATACTGTTCGCGGTTTGCCGAACTTCGTTCAAAGTTCATTAATACGATCTTCATTTATACAGATGGCTCTAAGACCAATGACGGTGTTGGGTGTTTTTTTATTGTGGGGGCACAGAGTTTCAAATACCGGCTCCATGGCCATTGTTCGGTCTTCACAGCTGAGCTATTTGCCCTCTACCAGGCTGTTCTTTACATCCGCCGCCACCGACATTCTGCTTATGTCATCTGCTCTGATTCCCTGAGCGCCATCTAGAGCCTCAGTTATCCGTATCCGGTTCACCCTTTCGTACACCGGATCCAACGCTCTCTTCAGCAGCTGGCAGACGACGGTTCTCCAGTTACCTTTACGTGGGTTCTTGGCCATGTCAGTATCCCTGGGAACGAAGCTGCAGATGCCGTAGCCAAGGCTGCGGTCCTCCAGCCTCAGACAGCTTATTGTTGTGTGCCTTCATCTGATTTTAGCAGGGTCATTTGTCAGCGCATTTTATCGCTGTGGCATGCCGATTGGTCTACACTTACTGAAAACAAGCTTCAGGCCTTGAAACCTCTCCTCACGGCTTGGACGACCTCTTCACGCCCTTCTCGGCGGGAGGAGGTCGTTTTGGACTGGTTACGGATTGGACACTGCCGGTTCAGCCACCACTATCTGCTGACGGCTGCGCCGGCGCCGTTCTGCCCTTGTGGGCAAGTGCTGATGGTACGCCACATTTTAACGTCCTGTCCGAATTTTAATATACTGCGCATTGATCTTGGCCTGCCATGTACTCTGGATGAAATTTTAGCAGATGACCCAGGAGCAGCTGCTCACGTTCTTCGTTTTATCCACTTGACAAACCTGTCTAAGGACATTTGATTATGCTGTTTTCTTTTAATCCCTTGCCTGTTAATGTGCCTTTTATAGTGTTGTCCTTTTTAGTTACTGTTTTAACATTGTGCCTCGCAGTGCATTCATAATTTAGTCTGGGCGCTAATGACCACTGTAGTTGTGCGCCCTAAAACCACAAAAAACTCCATTAATATACTGATTATAAGGTTATATTAATGCTACTGCGTTTGAAAACACATTTACTTAGTTGGTTCATGTATTGCACTTAACTATTTATTTTTATTGTATTTTAGTGCGTATTTTCAACATTGAATATTTATCACCCCTAGGCCGCTTTACCCAACAATGCAACCCACGAACACAGATTTTATCACCAGAATAGAGATTACGAATTTGCCCTTCTCTCAGTCAATAACGTGATCTATGGCCCAGAATCTCGTAAATTCGTAGCATAAGGCCAGTTAAAACTCTCATCAGATTCTTCCCCTTATATTCTTACATTATTTCTGACATTAAAATACACTCCAACAATTGGTAATTACAAGCAACGCGCACAAAACTGGAACAGTGTAGATTACAAGCTATCCTTACCTTTGTCTCTTTTCGATGCTTCTTTTCCACTTCTCAGGTTGCCAAATTCTCTTCCTGGCTTTCCCTCCTGTTGCTGGTGAAACACTATGTTCCATTTCATTCACTTAAAAGGTAAATATTGGCAGTAATACTGCAAAAAATGCTTCAAAACATGAAGTACAGGTTAGCATGTGTTAGTGTCTGTCACAGACTGTCGCCATGTCTGATTTTGGCAGTCACGTGATCATATACGGTATTACCATTGTTTCAAATTGGCTTATTCATCAAATGTCCGTATTTGATACCAAGCTCTTGTGTAGGGGTCCACGTTTGAAGTGAACATTGAACTTCAACGAGTAATTTATCACATTTACGTCAATTTGTGAAACAAACGGACTTCATCAATGAAAAGAGCGGAAAATTTCCTATCGGAATCGACTGTTAACTCAATTACGACCAGGAGGTCAGATGTCCGGGTTTGATATTAGGCTACTCATATATCCCTTAATCATTTGCTGTCATCAGGGCAGACTTCAACTTATTGTGCAGCTGCCTCCCCATTTTTGCCACTCAGTGACTTTAATTCACATCATCCCCTTTGGGGTTCGCCCAGGACCTGTCACCTCTTCGCTGACCACCTTAACCAACTTTACCTCTTCTGCCTTAACACTGGAGTACTCACTTTAATTTCTGACTCCTCGCATACCTATTCCCACTTGGACCTATCCTTCTGCACTGCCCAGCTTGCCCATCGTCAGGAGTGGTCTGATCATTTCCCGTGAGCTATCCTTTGAAGACCCCTACCCGATCCACCCAAAGTAACCACCCTGTTTGTTGCAAAAGGAATAGCAAAATTAGTCATCCTGACAGTGATGGCAGCTGCTGACAACAAAATTTACTCTCTTCTCAGTTTAACAGGAATGGTATATAAATACTAATGCTTATCATAAAGAAAGGACTGACTGAAAGAATACCATATGATTCAAAACAGAAACTTTAAAGAAAGAATTCAAAAATTATTATTTACGAAAGTTAACTCTGTATAGGGCGGTACCATGAACTTCCAAAAATAAATTTGAAATGCTTCTATTTCATATCGAAGACAAGAGGTTAGTAATATAACATACTTATTTTCTTGATTGTCTAAGTGAATGGCGTCCTATGGGTTGGTAAGTATATTAACCAGAGAACATTTGTGGTACTAGATTTCATATATTGTTCTCTGAAAGTATTCTTACCACTTATTCTGTTTTAGAAATATTATGAAATAAATGAGAATTAATACCATATAGCTTATATTTTATTTCTTAAACACATCAATACATGTTACAAAACTTGATTCACATATACACTCCTGGAAATTGAAATAAGAACACCGTGAATTCATTGTCCCAGGAAGGGGAAACTTTATTGACACATTCCTGGGGTCAGATACATCACATGATCACACTGACATAACCACATGCACATAGACACAGGCAACAGAGCATGCACAATGTCGGCACTAGTACAATGTATATCCACCTTTCGCAGCAATGCAGGCTGCTATTCTCCCATGGAGACGATCGTAGAGATGCTGGATGTAGTCCTGTGGAACGGCTTGCCATGCCATTTCCACCTGGCGCCTCAGTTGAACCAGCGTTCGTGCTGGACGTGCAGACAGCGTGAGACGACGCTTCATCCAGTCCCAAACATGCACAATGGGGGACAGATCCAGAGATCTTGCTGGCCAGGGTAGTTGACTTACACCTTCTAGAGCACGTTGGGTGGCACGGGATACATGCGGACGTGCATTGTCCTGTTGGAACAGCAAGTTCCCTTGCCGGTCTAGGAATGGTAGAACGATGGGTTCGATGACGGTTTGGCTGTACCGTGCACTATTCAGTGTCCCCTCGACGATCACCAGTGGTGTACGGCCAGTGTAGGAGATCGCTCCCCACACCATGATGCCGGGTGTTGGCCCTGTGTGCCTCGGTCGTATGCAGTCCTGATTGTGGCGCTCACCTGCACGGCGCCAAACACGCATACGACCATCATTGGCACCAAGGCAGAAGCGACTCTCATCGCTGAAGACGACACGTCTCCATTCGTGCCTCCATTCACGCCTGTCGCGACACCACTGGAAGCGGGCTGCACGATGTTGGGGCATGAGCGGAAGACGGCCTAACGGTGAGCGGGACCGTAGCCCAGCTTCATAGAGACGGTTGCGAATGGTCCTCGCCGATACCCCAGGAGCAACAGTGTCCCTAATTTGCTGGGAAGTGGCGGTGCGGTCCCCTACGGCACTGCGTAGGATCCTACGGTCTTGGCGTGCATCCGTGCGTCGCTGCAGTCCGGTCCCAGGTCGACGGGCACGTGCACCTTCCGCCGACCACTGGCGACAACATCGATGTACTGTGGAGACCTCACGCCCCACGTGTTGAGCAATTCGGCGGTACGTCCACCCGGCCTCCCGCATGCCCACTATACGCCCTCGCTCAAAGTCCGTCAACTGCACATACGGTTCACGTCCACGCTGTCGCGGCATGCTACCAGTGTTAAAGACTGCGATGGAGCTCCGTATGCCACGGCAAACTGGCTGACACTGACAGCGGCGGTGCACAAATGCTGCGCAGCTAGCGCCATTCGACGGCCAACACCGCGGTTCCTGGTGTGTCCGCTGTGCCGTGCGTGTGGTCATTGCTTGTACAGTCCTCTCGCAGTGTCCGGAGCAAGTATGGTGGGTCTGACACACCGGTGTCAATGTGTTCTTTTTTCCATTTCCAGGAGTGTATATATATGTATGTGCAGAACTGTAAATACAGCTATATCAGTGAATGTAAGTAACTGAGAAATCTGTATCATGAACAGCTATTATAAATAGCTGAAGGATGATGTTGGAATAATTGTTGTTAAGATAAAAATCACATACCTAACAAACTGAATGGAGTTTTACTCATAATTGCGAATTGGGCATGTGAAAAGGTATGAAGCATGGCAAACACAGGGCTGCATTGAATCTTATGCAAATTGTGGTGGAGCGTTTTTGTTTCATTGTAGTACTGCAATGGGCACATTGTCGAAAGGCAGGACACTTTACTGGTAGACGCTGCCCTTCATTTGTTAGACGAATTGTATTGGCTACAGTTGATTGGCCATCAGGAGCGTTTCCCTTTCTTCCTCTCCAATCTGAGTTACTGAGGCTTTTTTATTTGTGCAGCGAATGAACTAATCCTTTCAATTGCTAACTGTGACCTGTAATTCAAGTGACTCAAAAAGGTTTTGTTACAGACATACATTTCCTGACTGTATCTTTGTGGAGGATGTAACTGTTTACAATGCTTGCATCAATACAATAATAAAATAATGTTAGCCACCATCATCGGGATTTACATGATATGTTGTAGGTAGAGGCCCGCATCTCGTGGTCGTGTGGTAGCATTCTCGCTTCCCACGCCCAGGTTCCCGGGTTCGATTCCCGGCGGGGTCAGGGATTTTCTCTGCCTCGTGATGGCTGGGTGTTGTGTGCTGTCCTTAGGTTAGTTAGGTTTAAGTAGTTCTAAGTTCTAGGGGACTGATGACCATAGCTGTTAAGTCCCATAGTGCTCAGAGCCATTTGAACCATTTTTTGTAGGTAGAGAAAAGCTGATCAAAACAACCCACCTCTCCCATATATAAGTTGTAATCCCGGATTGATTCTGGACAAGGAACAATTTCCCTAACACCTTTGTTCTTAGTTCTCAGAGAGAGAAAAAAAAAACATTTGAATTCAACATTATGTATCGTGCTAATTACAGTAACACACTTATTTCCCTTGTCTTTCCATTGTGATACTCCTCTCTCTCTCCAGCTATAACTATATCAGCTTCTCCCATTTTTAGAATATTGTCAGCAGCTAATGTACCTTTAGGAAAGAACTTTCGTGTCTGTCTGATTGTGGCAAAAGCAAACACATTTTTTCTCAGATTTTTCATCATTACGACATTTGAAAAAAAATTATCAAAGAACAAGCAGTGTCCTAGACCTTAATAAGGAGCTGCAAGTTTTTCTATGACATGTTCACCTAAGGACTTGGTACTGTTGCCCCCCTCTTCTTTGCCCTCACACTCTGACAGTCCTAGACAGTACCCTGTACCAGCACATGCTATCACCCAGAGTTTAAAACCTATTTTAATTGGCTTCTTTGGCATATATTTTTTCAAGGAATTGCTTCCTTTGAATCCCACCATAGATTCACCAACTGAAAAATATCTGGCAGGATGGAAAAACTTCTTGAAACAACTATTGAGGTGATCCAACACAGGTCCAATCTTGTATAATCGGTCAGAACCAAATTTTCACCCCTTTTGGCATTTTGGAATTATCATTTAGATGTAAAAATTTCATAATTTTCAAGAAACGTTTTAAAAGCATCACTTGTGCAACTCTACTGTTATAAAAGTTTGTCATTACTCCAGTACAGTCTAACACTAGGTAATGGATTGAATACCATAATAAGTATTCCTAAGAATGCTCTCAGTTCACCAACAGTTAAATTTAATCAGTTATTTTCCTGTGTAGCATACAAATTTGACTGAGTAGTGATCTGCTCCAAGAACTCATCAGTCTGAATTAGGTTCAAAATTGCCATTGTTTGATATGCCAAAAGGCATTGAGAAAACAGTGTTGCAGAACAGTTGGGGTATATGCCCTGTTCTGCACCATGAGAAAGTTCCACTGACAGCATGGTCAGTTTCATTTTCACTTTGTTTCGTCAACAACTGAAAATTAAGTTTCATCATTGTCAGATGACAACTGGCATCATTGGTGAATGTTATGGATGTGTGTAGTTGAACTGGTAGGCAATCATCTGCATCTTCATCCCCACCTTCTTCTGAATCGTCAACCATCTCTTCCATCACTCGATTTAACTCTTCTAAAATTTCCACCTCCTGTCAGACCTCTACTGTTTAGAGCCATGATCAGGCCTACAACAAAATGGAACTGTTACCTAAGACATAATCCTTTCAGTAAACACTAACACATTTTTGTCAGTGTTTCGACTAGTAAATAAATAAAGAGGAAAATTTCACATCAGTCACTGAAATCGTGTGTAACCTACCTTTTGGTGACCCATGTATGATTATAACGCAGTAACATCTTAGCCGCTATTTTTAGAACGAAATTGTACCCACCACATAAGAAAATACTCTTCAATGAATTAACAAAACATAATTGTAATCGACAATTTCATTAAAAGGACGAGAAATCTGTCTGAAAATGACCCATTTTCGGATATTCTTTCCCGACTCGCGCAAAGCGCAAGCTACTTATCGTAATAAGTATTTCAGCACATAACTAAAATGAATAATTTATACCACAATATACGCAGAATTAAGCATAGAATTATTGCCTTTCCTTGGAATGCACAAATCTGAAGTGTTTCTGTCTTGCAGAACACGTAATTGACGACTGTTTGCTTCTCTCAACAACACTGTGACCTTTGTTCACTTCTTTTTATATGTTTAGAAGGCGATGAGGTGGGGATTCAAAAAGTGGTACGTATTTCTACTAGGGATCGTTAAAGGAAGTGATTTGTTACAATAAAGGTCTATGTAAACAGATGCTTCTGTACAAAGAGGCTGGTGGTAAGTATACTTAATCGTATCCTATAAAAGTTTAAAAGCCCAGACCATAAATCGACCAAAGATAACATTTATTCTAGAAGAGAGTTGTAGCCGGATCGAGCTGTAAGTTCGCTGCGACTACAATGTAACTCGGCAATGGAAATGTTAACTTCACTTCTCTCTTGTATTCTGCAACAGTAGTTAGCATGTTAAGCGCTACAAGATTGCTTTAAAACTGACTTGAAGTTTAAAGTTTTACGATATAGACTGGAAATATTAGAAGTCTGACTAAAGTAGGATCATCTGTATTATTAGACAAATAACGGGATTTTGATGTATGTGACAGAAAAGGGAGTCATGTCATTACCGATTTGTGATTGGATTTAGCCTTCGTGATACTGGATAGTCACGAATATCAAAGGACACAGAAAGAGACTGATTGCCGACATAAACTCGATTATTAGACTTGAGTAGGCCACAACTAAACTCAACCACGAAGAGAGAGAATTTCGGCGTAATGTCAGCAGTTATTGTCAAAGTCAGGATTACTTATGTTAACGGACATAATTCCCTGAATGACATATCGGTGTATGTGCTCAATGTAAGGACAAACGATAATAACGAAAGACAATAAACCTTAAATCAACTTTAATTCTTGCTGTCGCCTGCATCATTTCATGGACATTTGAAGTGTATTCGTGAAATTAATTATTGTGATAACATAAAAGTGCCAAGTGATTTAGTGAGAATTCAACTGTGAACAGTAATAAATTTACACTAAAAATACGACGCATTCTGAACATTCCTCAAGGGTATGTTATTTCTGGAATTACGTCGTGTAGTTGTTGAATACGAGACGTAGCTACGCCTTGACGACGGAATAATAATTAACAACTTAATATCCTCGCAAAATTCACAATGTGGCCTCGGCTTGGGTGATGGAATGATTCAAGACACTATTTTTCAATGTTTGAATAACCATTCTCAAATCGGGCATAAGAACTATAATCAGTATGGTTATTTCAGGTCAGTGGAGGCATTGCGTTATCGAGTGGTGCAGTCGCTACATTTACAAGTGAAAAAGATCGACAGACAACGAACACAACTGCTTTCATTACAGGGTTATTACAAATGATTGAAGCGATTTCACAGCTCTACAATAACTTTATTATTTGATATATTTTCACAATGCTTTGCACACACATACAAAAACTCAAAAAGTTTTTTTAGGCGTTCACAAATGTTCAATATGTGCCCCTTTAGTGATTCGGCAGACATCAAGCCAATAATCAAGTTCCTCCCAACTCGGCGCAGCATGTCCCCATCAATGAGTTCGAAAGCATCGTTGATGCGAGCTCGCAGTTCTGGCACGTTTCTTGGTAGAGGAGGTTTAAACACTGAATCTTTCACATAACCCCACAGAAAGAAATCGCATGGGGTTAAGTCGGCAGAGCGTGGAGGCCATGACATGAATTGCTGATCATGATCTCCACCACGACCGATCCATCGGTTTTCCAATCTCCTGTTTAAGAAATGCCGAACATCATGATGGAAGTGCGGTGGAGAACCATCCTGTTGAAAGATTAAGTCGGCGCTGTCGGTCTCCAGTTGTGGCATGAGCCAATTTTTCGCGGGCTACGCGTGAAACTTGCCCGCACGCGTTCAACCGTTTCTTCGCTCACTGCAGGCCGACCCATTGATTTCCCCTTACACAGGCATCCAGAAGCTTTAAACTGCGCATACCATCGCCGAATGGAGTTAGCAGTTGGTGGACCTTTGTTGAACTTCGTCCTGAAGTGTCGTTGCACTGTTATGACTGACTGATGTGAGTGCATTTCAAGCACGACATACGCTTTCTCGGCTCCTGTCGCCATTTTGTCTCACTGCGCTCTCGAGCGCTCTGGCGGCAGAAACCTGAAGTGTGGCTTCAGCCGAACAAAACTTTGAGTTTTTCTACGTATCTGTAGTGTGTCGTGACCATATGTCAATGAATGGAGCTACAGTGAATTTATGAAATCGCTTCAATCATTTGTAATAGCCCTGTACAAGCAAGTGCGGCGCACACACTCCAGCGTGCTCCTCCATCGAGACAGTGATATTTTCGAGATACAGTATCTGAAAATAACCAAACCACGCGAGGTTTTTTATAGTTACAGATTGGCATTGTCGTGATAGACAGACGCCCGTTCTACGTCATTTCGACTGGGACACCCATCACCATCGAGCCGAGAGAGAACAGCGCCACACACTACAGTACATCAAATAATATTAAATATTTCCTTACCTGTCCTTTTGTAGGCCTGTATTTTTTGAATGCCTTCACAAATGTAATACCGCTTTTTTTTTTTTTTCTTTTCTGTCGCTGTGGCAAACACAAACATGATACCATAAGTTATGGCTGTGGACAAAATCTTCCCACAAACATTGCAAAACACTACACATTTGATCCGTATTTCAACCACGTGAATCGGAACAGTATACACAATACGTTCGTTCGAGTAAAGCTATCACAACTGTGTGCAACCATTTTCAAACTGTCTCTACAGGGAATGCGGAGCTTCATGAGAGCTTCGACCGTCAGACTCCTTTGGGGTTACTCGAACACATATTTCGCGTGTTTCGTTATCTGACCGCCTGCAGCGCGAGTTGACACCGCTGCCCATAAACAGTATACAACATAAACGCATGTCCCTATCCCTGCGATGTTAATGCTTGAAACCAACAACTAAGACACACGACTTGTGGCAGAAGGCCGAGTTCCTGTCATCATGCGCTATGTGAAGAGGAGCTGATAGTCACATTTTCAGTTTCTCTTATTTATAGCTGAAATCAAGCATTTATTTTGACAATTCAACGATATGTATTGACAGTTATCCCAACAAGCGACAGAATGACTGTTCTTTAGTGAATACTTGTTATCTTTCTTTTCACTGTGAATTTTTGTAGTTCGCCACTTCCACAGAAGTGGAAGACAAAATAGCATTTTTGAATGTGGCAGTAGTTTTCTAACGATTCCACAAGAATATGTGCGAAATGCTTTAGCAAGCTTTTGTAAGAAAGGAAAGTCGTTATTTGCACATTGTCAAATATGTAAACAAAATAAGCACATCTGTTTTCTGATTTTTGTTTAAACCAGTATAGATACCGAAACGATATCGAGATAGGAAGCAAAATATACTACAAAACGTTGATTGTACTGGTGTAGTGCGCTAGATATTAACGATATGTCGTTAAGAAATTTTGGTCATTCACGAAGTTTTACATCCAAGGACCAACACTCCTACTAACTTTCAATTTATGAAAATACCTCTACCAGTATTTTTAAGTAATTCACTTACACAACTTAGATTTTCGTCGCCTTACCTAATCTGTAGGATTCAAAACTACAGTCTAAACTGAGCATATGTGAATCTAGTAAAAAGTGCATTTGATCTCAGCAGTTTGGTCCCTGAAGAATTCACATGCATCTGAGCATTTTGAGCATGGGTCTGGCTTTATGCACGATGGAGAAAGCACTGTACCTTATAACCCCAAAAGACAACTACAGTGCAAGACAGGCAGCGCAACATAGAAACACTAATGTAAATTTTGGATCATGACAATGAGAAATTTCCGAGATGCACCATGCAAAGCATGAAAAAATTGTAAGTGGTGCAGCGTTTGGTTACCATATTTAAACAATGAATGACACTTGCAGGCTTTCCAGAAACATCCATTAAGATGAAGGAAATTGTGTCGAACGTTTCTGCTTCCATCTTGTGGCTGGCACATCTTGGAGAATCAGTGACACAAAATGTTAACTGAAGACCTTCTTAATTATTCCTGACACCAATTTCTGTTCTTTTATATGTTTTGGTTATATGCATATGATGAAAAAATTTGATCAGCTTGTGTCAATGAGTTTGGTAACACAAATTTTGTTGCTGATTGACAATACATTGCAGGTACTTAGCATCATTGTTAATAAACAATGCAATAAATGACCAAACATTCCAAATGCCAGACATTATCTGATTTTAAGAAAAATTATCATTGGTTCAGTTGTTAGGGTGTGGCAGCAATGTTGCTACTGGTTAAGAATCTGTTATGCAGCTTAATTTGAGTAATATACTTGTAACAGCATAGTATGCTTATTTCTACATTTGCCACCTTCCCTCTAAGGTGAGCCAACTTACCCTCTGCCTGCCATTCAGGGCAATGAATATACTAAGTGGCCCCAGTTACTGGCTCTTGTGCTCGGACCCTTGTATCAGAGAGAAAATTTATTCATTTTGAAATTGACGTTAATAGATAGCGAGATATTTTTTCTTTTGATATCTCAGGCTTTAAATATACATGTTTCTACAGAAAAATTCCTCAAGGGAATAAAATTAGACTATGTGGTATTAGATTTTCACAAGGTTGCGATAGACAGTTCCTTTGAAAGTCTATCAGAAATTTAGACCTTATTTTCTTCGACGAGAATGCTGTGACACTGAACACAAAAAGTTCTGTGCATGTGCACATTGATCTCTTTGAAGCACACTTATTAAAGGCTTTGGAGCCAGTCAGGAGAATTTCCTCTGATCAATCGAAACTAGTTGCAACCTTCCATCAGCCACAACTCGAACAGCTTTCACCCAGTCACAAACCACAGGAACTGAGAGAATATATGCAATTACGTGGTTGTGAAGATTGCAACTGTGTCAAACAAACATAATATGCTACTCGTATCAGAACGTTTGCATTGGCTGATTGTAATGTCTGTCGTCATTGGCAGATTGCGAAATAGAGCTAATATCTTTGTAATGGAATGTATTTTAGGAACTGGTTATACAGTCTTGAGATAAATCCAGGGACAGCTAACCAAGGAATAGGCTATAGTTCGCACAGAATACCTTGGTCAGTAAATCCACAGACGGCAGGGCATGTGTGGGGAGAGTGGTCGTGGTCGTGGTCATGGTCAGGTGCTGTAGGGGAACCGCTAGGCACTGGAGGGAAAGTGCGCTCTAGACTGAAACCTACACACATTTTTTTTGGTAACTGTTATGTGGACCTACTCCACGTCCAAACTTGCATGATGACCTTCAAAAAGATCTGTCGCCGCTGTTTTGATTAGTACCTGCAAAGAATTCCGCTGAAAATGCAGCAATTTATTTCCGCCTGGCTTATTAACCATTTGTACCTTTCAGAGAAGTGTCATAAGTGCCGAATTTTGAGTAAAACCTACACACTTCCCTTGTTGCCATGTTAAACTTTGCTTCTTTTGCCAAAAACTGACGGAGTTTACACAATCTCACCTCACTAACATATTGTGCAGGTGCAATTGAGAGACTTCTGAAACAGTGATTTATCAAGTGAGGAACTGAGAAAAAGTAAGGTCAGTATCTTACGAAAAAGCACATACTCGGTACAAAATAAACTTGTAATGACTTCACATATGCTGTTCCAGAACCCACATCATTTTTCGTTACTTCAGTTATCGATGGCTCTTAAAAGTTACATTCTTTCAGTGAAAAAGTCTGTACTTAGTGGAATGACATGGTAGAAACGAAGTTTTGGATAATAAACATATGGCAAAATATTCTCTTTGCACGCTTTGCATGTCATGATCTTCCAAAATCTCATTTCGATATCTCAAACCGTTTATGGATACTTAACTCTGGTTTTTATCACTGGCGTGGCGCGATCGCAAATAAATGTGCTGCGTCAGACAAGTTTTCTAGAGACTGGTGACAGATACAGACCTCCACTCAAGTCTAAAGAAAAATTCAATATGATAGCTAAATTTCATATGTAGCAACATTTTATATAATATGCACGAAACGCAAAATCATACGACCCTTCTTTTTCATTGCAAACTTTCTCGAATTTCGCACAGTGTCTTATTTTCACGTAAATATCACAATAATTATGACAATTAACGAAACCAAGAGTACATCATAATGAACCTGACATACACTACTGGACAGTAAAATTGCTACACCACGAAGATGACGTGCTACAGACGCGAAATTTAAGTGACAGGAAGAAGATGCTGAGATACGCAAATGATTAGCTTTTCAGAGCATTCACACAAGGTTGGCACAGGTGGCGACACCTACAACGTGCTGACATGACGAAAGTTTCCAACTGATTTCTCATACACAACAGCAGTTGACCGGCGTTGCCTGGTGAAACGTTGTCGTGATGCCTCGTGTAAGGAGGAGAAATGCGTACCATCACGTTTCCGACCTTGATAAAGGTCGGATTGTAGCCTATCGCGATTGCGGTTTATCGTATCGCGACATTGCTGCTCGCGTTGGTCGAAATCCAATGACTGTTAGCAGAATATGGAATCGGTGGCTTCAGGAGGGTAATACCGAACGCCGTGCTGGATCCCAATGGCCACGTATCACTAGTAGTCGAGATGAGAGGCATCTTATCTGCATGGTTGAAACGGATCGTGCAGCCACGTCTCGATCCCTGAGTCAGTAGATGCGAACGTTTGCAAAACAACAACCATCTGCACGAAGAGTTGGACGACGTTTGCAGCAGCATGGACAATCAGCTCGGAGATCATGGCTGCGGTTACCCTTGACGCTGCATCACAGACAGGAGCGCCTGTGATGGTGTACTCAACGACGAACCTGGGTGCACGAATGGCAAAACGTCATTTTTTCGGACGAATCCAGGTTCTGTTTACAGCATCATGATGGTCGCATCCATGTTTGGCGACATCGCGGTGAACACACATTGGAAGCATGTATTCATCATCGCGATACTGGCGTATCACCCAGTGTGATGGTATGGGGTGCCATTGGTTACACGTCTTGGTCACCTTTTGTTCACATTGACGGCACTTGTAACGTCCACTGTTTAATTTGAGATGTGTTACGACCCGTGGCTCTAACCTTCATTCAATCCCTGTGAAATCCTACATTTCAGCACGATAATGCACGACCGCATGTTGCAGGTCCTTTACGGGCCTTTCTGGATACAGAAAATGTTCGACTGCTGCCATGGCCAGCACATTCTCCAGATCTCTCACCAATTGAAAACGTCTGGTCAATGGTGGCTGAGCAACTGGCTCGTCACAATGTGCCATTCACTACTCTTGATGAACTGTGTATCGTGTTGAAGCTGCATGGGCAGCTGTACCTGTACACGCCATCCAAGCTCTGTTTCACTCAATGGCCAGGCGTATCAAGGCCGTTATTACGGCCAGAGGTGGTTGTTCTGGGTACCGATTTCTCAGGATCTATGCACCCAAATTGCGTGAAAATGTAATCACATGTCAGTTCTAGTATAATATATTTGTCCAATGAATACCCGTTTGTCATCTGCATTTCTTCTTGGTGTAGCAATTTTAATGGCCAGTACTGTAAAGCACAAATGGAATTCTTCCATCAAATTGTTTCTGTAAAATTGTTTGAGAAAGATAGCAAGATATACACCTCGATTCTGTCAACGCCGACCGGCCGAAGGAGGAAAACACTAACGGCCTCTCATTCTGAACAATTGAATGGCCTTGCCCAGGGCCTTGGACGAAAACTTGTCACTGCACATCGGCCACCATATCCTGCATGGACTCTAACCATGGGTTAACTTGGAGTGCGCGTAGTACGACGCCATTTCATTCCTGGGTTAGTTATTCCCAGAATACCGTTCATGTCCAGTTAAGTTGGTAACAGCTGAAGAACACTCTGGTTATTTTCGCGTACATAATTTCATACTTATTTAGTTGTTGTCTGCAGAAATAACCTGTCAAACATGCGTGATAAGTGTTTTAGATCGCGAAACTATTCGCTTCAGGATACTTTGAGGCTGGTAGATACTGTAAATGAGATCAAGTGTGCAGTAGAAAACACGAGAACTACTGCAGTCTCATTCAATGATATTACTAGCGCAACACATTTAACTAATTTGGTTGGGTAGTTATATTTTTAATATTATAACGAGCCACCTTGAAATTACAAAAAGGATCAGGTATTTGTTGTTGTCCAGTAAGATATCTCCCTAGATTTCTGAATAAAATATGAGAAAAGATGTTCAACTGTTTCCCTTCACAAACGACTTCACATACACTCACCGAGCAACTATAATAGAAGTACGAGTTTTTTCTTAAAAAGAAACAAGTAAGTATTACGTTCAGAAAATCTTACAGAGGCTACAGATTGTTGGTTTCCCATACTTGGCATTTAAGTTCCAAATAATGTACAATGAAATATGCGATTTGATAAATTTGTCAACAGGAGGACGCCAAGGCACTTCGATTCAGATACAACATTTCTACGCATGACAGTATTCCAACAAGTGTAGCTGTATGGTACCTGTTGATTGTAGGTAGGTACAAGTTACAGAAACAACGATGAAATGCGGTTTGCTTTGTCAATAGTTGGTCTTTTCAGCCTCCTCAATAAACTTTGACATCACAGAAATCATGGCGGTTGATTTGACTGAAAATTCTGAGATTTGTTACTGGCTAGCTTGCTGTTTCATTTACATCTTAGAATGATTAATTCATTGAAGCAACAGTGAGTGTGCCACAGAAAACACTCTTGCTCAATTACTGAACACAATTTATGCATTCACATTGTAGTTCTTTGGCATAAGTAAATCATGTTTCTATGATGTGATGCTTATTAATTTCATTCAGGGTATATATGAAGTATAACATGCCAACATATACAATAAGCAACCTTTATCTTTTTTATAGTCCTGGAGTAGAAATGTAGCTATGGCACATATCAAACTGGAGGCTGTTTTTGGTGTCTTAGACCAGAGACTGGTTTGATGGAGCTCTCCATGCGACTCTATCCTGTGCAAGCATCTTCATTGCCGAATAACTACTGCGAAGCAATCCCTCTGAATCTACTTAGTGTATTCATCTCTTGGTCCCCCTCTACGATTTTTATGTTCCACACTTCCCTCCAGTGCTAAATTGGTGATCCCTTGATGCCTCATAACCTGTCCTACCAACTGATCCCTGTGCTTGTCAAGTTCTGCCACAAATTCCTCTTTTCCCCAATTCTGTTCAGTACCTTCTCATTAGTTACATGATATACCTGTCTGATCTTGAGCATTCTTCTGCAGCACCACATTTTGAAAGCTTCTATTCTCTTCATGTCTAAACTGTTTGTCGTCCATATTTCACTTCCATACATGGCTACACTCTGTACAAATATTTTCAGAAAACACTTCCTGACACTTCAATCTATACTCGATGTTAACCAGTTTCTCTCTGTCAGAAACGCTTTTCTTGCCATAGCCAATCGATATTTTATATCCCCTATACTCCAACCATCACCAGTTATTTTTCTCACCAAATAACAAAACTCATTTACTACTTTGTCTCATTTCCTAATCTAATATCCTCAGCATTATCTGATTTCATTCGACTCGTCATCATCAGTTTTCTGCTGATTTAGCAGGTCCTTTGCCTCTCCATTTTCTGCAATCCATTACTTCCTTCTTAAGGCTGCTGTATGTTATACTGTGCATCACATCATCTAGTATCTGAAATCTCTTCCTTCCTCGTTTCCTTTTCCCTTCTACATAATCTTCTGAAACTGTTTTTATCAGTCTGTCATTCTTTCTTAATATATGCCCACCCTAATTTCTTTTTCTTCTATTTGTTGAGTCTAGTAACAGTCTTTTCTCTCCCACTCTTCTCAGTATCTCTTCATTTTTTACTCTGTCCATCCAACTTATTCTTTCCATCCTCTGCTATGTCCAGATCTCAAAAGCCTCCAGCCTTTCTCTGCCTTTATTCCTCGAAATCCATACAGAAAAACGCCCCATACAAAATATTTTATGAGTCTTTTCCTCAGTTATCTGTCCAGACTGCTGCAGAAAATTCTCCTTTTCTCATGAAATGCCTCTTTTGCCATTGCTATCCTTGTTTTAATTTCTGTGCTGCACTTCCAGTCGGTATCTATCCTGCTCCCAAGATACTTAAAATTTAGCACCTGTTCTAATATTTCTCCATTGAGCATAATTTTTATTTCTCTATTTCCCCCTAGTTCCAAAACTTTTGTATTCTTTGTGTTAATTTTCATTCCATCATTTTCTCTGTTAGCTTCAATGGTGTCCACTAAATCCTGTAATTCCTAATTTCCTGTGGTTATAAGGACCATGTCATCAGCAAACCTCGAACACCCTACTCTTCTTCCTCCAGTTCCTACTCCTTTGTCATCTAATGAGCATTGGTCAGTCATATTTTCCAAGTAGAGGTTGGAAAGGGTAGGTGATAGACAGCATCCTTGTCTTACTCCTTTTCCTAGGCCGATCCAGTTTGTACTTTATTCTCTCATTTTAACTGAGGCTTTTTGGTTAAGATATAATGAGTTTACAAGTCTTCTGGTTTTCCACTCCACTCTCTTTTTGCCTCGTTATAGTCGCCAGCTTGTCCCAAGCCACATTGTCAAATGCCTTTTCTAGATCGATGAAGCATCCTTTTTCAGTAAACCTTTCTCCCAAGATTCATAGGAGCCCTATTGCATCTCTGGTGCCCGTATTCCATCTGAAGCCAAACTGCTCCTCGCCAAGATTCTCCTCCATTACTTTTTCAAGTCTCTTATTAATTATTCTTCACATCACTTTGGGTGCATGTGAAATGAGGCTGATTGTCCTGTGCTCACAGCTTTCTTGGTTCCTTGTTTTTTTCGGTACTGCTGTCAGGAAGTCCTCAGGCCATTAATCACTGTCATATATTTTATTACATAACCCCAATATTTCTCTTATTCCGTCTTGGTTCAAGCATTGTAATATTTCAAAGTTTTTATTTCTTCTCCTTGGATTTTAATTCCTACTCCATATCTTTGGGTTCCTTTACTGCTTGCTCAATATACAGACTGAATAACATAAGGGATAAGTTACAGCTCTTTCTCATTCCCTTCTCAACCACTGCTTCCCTTTCTTGCCCTTCGACTTTTGTGACTGCTATCTGGTTTCTGTGCAAATTTTAGATAGCTTTTTTTATCCCTGTATTTTACCCCTGCCATCTTCAGAATATGAAAGAGAGTATTTCAGTCAACACTGTCAAAAGCTTTCGCTAAGTCTAGAAATGCTAGAAATGTAGGTTTGCCTTTCCTTAGCCTACCTTCTAAGATAAGTTGTAGGATCAGTATTGCCTTATGTGTTGCAACATTTCTACGGAATCCAGACTGATTTTCCCCGAGGTCAGCTTCGATCAGTTTTTTTTATTCATCTGCAAAGAATTCGTGTTAGTATTTTGCAGCTATGACTTATTAAACTGATAGTTCGGTAATTTTCACACTTGTCAACACCTCCTTTCTTTGGGATTAGAATTCTTCTTGAAGTCTGAAGGTATTTCGCCTCTGTCATACGTCATGCTCACCAGATGGAAGATTTTTGTCATGACTTGCTCTTCCAAGGCTATCAGTAGTTGTAAGGGAATGTTGTCTACTTCTGGGGCCTTGTTTTGAATTAGGTCTTTCAGTGCTTAGTCAAATTCTTCACGCAGTATGAATTTCCCATTTCATCTTCATCTACGTCCTCCCCCATTTGCATAAATTTGCCCTCAAGTACATCACTCTTGTATAGACACTTTATATACTGCTTCCACCTTTCTGCTTCCCCGTCTTTGCTTAAGATGGGTTTTCCATCTGAGTTCTTGCTATTCGTACAGGTGGTATTCTTTTCTTCAAAGTTCTCTTTAATTTTCCTGTGGGCAGTATCTATCTTACCCCTAGTGAGATAAGCCTCTACATCTGTACTCTAGCCATCCCTGCTTAGCCGTTTTGCACTTCCTGTCGATCTCATTTTTGAGACGTTTGTTTTCCATTTTTACCTGCTTCATTTACTGCATTTTTATATTTTCTCCCTTCATTAATTAAATTCAATACCTCTTCTGTTACCCAAGGATTTCTGCTAGCCCTCTTCTTTTTACCTACTTGGTCCTCTGCTGCCGTCGCTATTTCATCTCTCAAAGCTACCCATTCTTCTTCTACTGTATTTCTTTCCCCCGTTCTTGTCAGTCGTTCCCTAATACTCTCTCTGAAACTCTCTATAACCTCTAGTTGTTTCAGTTTATCCTGGTCCCATCTCCTTAAATTCCCACCTTTTTGCAGTTTCTTCAGTTTTAATCTACAGTTCATAACCAATAGATTGTGGTCAGAGTCCACATCTGCCCCTGGAAATGTCTTACAATTTAAAACTTGGCTCCTAAATCTCTGTCATACCATTACATAATCTATATGGAACCTTCCAGTGTATTCATGTATACAACCTTCTTTCATGATTCTTAAACCAAGTGTTAGCTATGATTAAGTTATGCTCTGTGGAAAATTTTATCAGGTGGCTTCTCCTGTCATTCCTTAGCCCCAGTCCATATTCACCTACTACTTTTCCTTCTCTTCCTTTTCCTACAATCTCATTCCGGTCCACCTTGACTATTGCTTTTCCGTCTCCTAACTATCTGAATAATTTCTTTTATTGCATCATACATTTCTTCAATCTCATCATCACCTGCGAAGCTAGCTGGCATATAAACTTGTTATACTGTCACAGGTATTGGCCTTCAGGTCTATCTTTGCTACAGTTATGTGTTTCCTATGCAGTTCATAGTAGCTTATCCGTGTTCCTATTTTTTATTCGTTATTAGACCCACACCTGCATTACTGTTATTTGATTTTGTATTTATAACCTTGTATCACCTGACCAGAAGTCTTGTTCCTCCTGCTACCGAATTTCACTAATTCCCACTATATCTAACTTTAATCTATCCATTTCTCTTTTTAAATTTTCTAGTCTACCTGTCAGATTAAGGAATCTGACACTCTACGATCCGATCCACAGAACGCCAGTTTTGTTTCTCCTGGTAACAACGCCCTCTTTAGTAGTCCCCGACCAGAGATCCTAACGGGGAACTATTTTACCTCCAGAATATTTTACCCAAGAGGACGCCATCATCATTTAAACATACAGTAAACCTGCATGCCCTTGGGAAAAATCATGGCTGTAGTTTCCCTTTGCTTTCAGCCGTTCACAGTATCAGCACAGCAAGGACGTTTTGTTTAATGTTACAAGGTCAGATCAGTCAGTCATCCAGACTGTTGCTCCTGTAACTATGGGAAATGTTCCTACACCTCTTCTGGAACCACACATTTGTCTGACCTCTGAACAGATACGCTCCATTGTGGTTTCACCTACACTACGGCTATCTGTATTGCAGAGGCATGCAAGCCTCACCACTGATGGAAAGGTCCATGGTTCAGGAGGGAGTTATTGTATCTCACCCTAAATGTTTTGCAAACAGTAACTATTTCATATATAATTTTGGCTTGTGCAATCATCTCTAGCAGCCACATGTGACTTGGGATGGAAGGGGAAGTAACTGGAGGTGTGGCATCTTCATTGTGTTCTTCCTTCTTTTCTACAGTCATCTCAGCTTACAAGGGAAAGTTTTTTTTTTTTTTTTTGGACAGATCACAGAGAAAATGTATGATTGTGAAACTGTTGAGTTAATTTGTTGCAGATTACGTGACAAACGATTATGTTTTCATCTTTTCTTTAGAAGTGATCACACCCAAATACATATAACACATATACTGGGCAATGAAGCAGCTCTCTCTCTCTCTCTCTCTCTCTCTCTCTCTCTCTCTCTCTCTCTCTCTCTCTCCAGTCGTATAAATTAGGTGCAGCAATGAGACATTCCTATAATATGACACGTTCTGTCACTAATGCCGTGTATGACACATCAGACGTGTTTTCTGGGAGGATTCAGTTGACTTGTCACTTTGTCATCAAACATTTGAAAGCCACTTCCTTCCAGCTGCTAATAGAGTAGTTGTGCTGAACCAGCTGTCGTTATTGGTCCCTACCTTATACCTTGCTGTTGCAAATGGATGTTACACCATGACACAAGCACAAATTTGAACAAAGTGAACAGCGGGGAAAAAAACCTGGCACAAGCGAGGTTTGAATATGGCTCCCCCATGTGGCAGACCAACACTGTAACCACTCAACCACAGTGCTGTTTCATTCAGCCACTGCTCTATTTTGCACTTGTCCTTGGGCCATTCACTGTTTCTATATATTTGGACAATCCAGCACTGTATTGGTTAAAAAGAGAGTGTAAAGCTCAAAATTAGGATCAGAAAATAAAAATTAAAACAAATGATTTCAGAATAAAAATTTATTAATCCATATACATTTATTTACTTTATTTCATTACTTCAAACAAATGAAATAATTAAAAAACTGCCTCTCGTACATGTTGCCCAGTGTTGTATGTACCCTATTAATAACCCTGCTGGCTGCCCCTTGTCAATACCAATGAAGTCTCCGATGGACGTAAGGAAATCACCAGAGGCAAAATAACTGAATCCCTGTAACAGCTTCTTCATTGGTGGAAGAGTCATTTCTGATAGAAAGAAAAGAATGACGGACAACAGAAATTTAAAAACATAGCTTGACAGCCATTCCTTCCACTGTTGCGATTATGTAGATGCAATAACTAAAGATTCATGTTAGCTGAACGACAAGTACATGGATGTAGTTATGTGGATAATACTAATAACTGAGAAATAAAACAGCTATCTGCTACAGCTCTTAAAAAGCTGACTTTCCCGTTAATTTTACTGTGTTACACTTAGCATGAGCACAAATAATTTATTGTTTATGGAAATAATGATAAGTGGTAGGAAATTGTTTCTTTGAAGCATTCACTAAAATGTTGAAGGTTGTTATCCCAATAGGAAATAGAGTGAAAAGTATTTTCTGCTACAGATGTGGCTGAGTGAACTGAGGATATTAGTTACTATCAAACTTTTTGTTACATTAAATAATCATAGTAAGCCTCAGTTTCAGAAAATGCTACTTCACACAAGCACAATATAATTAAGTTTAAATTACATTCAAATAGCTACCATTTGACATAGAGGAGGACACTGAAAATAGTATGATATTTAAGGAAAGTTAAAAACACAGCATTCATGCACTCCTTACATGCGACAACTATGCAGAAGGACACTGAAAATAGTATGATATTTAAGGAAAGTTAAAAACACAGCATTCATGCACTCCTTACATAAGACAACTATGCAGATTCAATAAATATATTCCTGTTTTGTTCTTATAACATACATATACAGCTATTATTTTATGATAAATATGGGTGGGCTACAAACACAGCAGCTACGTTCTTTAAACTTAGCATGAGTAAGCACAAACAGTTCACAGGCTTCATTGAATAATTGTATGTGAAAGACAATGTTGTTGCTCTGAAGCACTGATAGGCCTATGATCCCAATATTTTCACTAAAAGGCAGAAAGCTGTTCCGACAGCGCTGTGGTGTTTACAAAAAGCGATATTCTCAACAGAAAACAAGAGTGTAACGATGTTTTCTGCAATTGACATCATGTGGCTAGATGAAATTGGGACACTGCAGTTTTATTAAAACGTTTTGCAATGCGAAAAATCGATGTTTTGTCTAAAACAGGACTGCTGTTAAAACAAACAGTATATATAACTGGTGTGGTTTTTAGATTTGACACTGTCTGTTACACAAAACGAAACATTCCGCTACTGCAGAAACTATAGCTCGCGCACGCGTCAGATAAACAAGCATATTTTTGCACGAATCGTGATTTTAATGTGCCTGATTTACACAAATAACACGAAGTAATTCACGAAGTACTGAAATCAAAAGCATATTACAGCAAATCAGAAGCATTAGTTAAGAAAACATTGAAATAGTCCCACCTGTCCATCATATGCTCCAATTTACATACAAGATTGAAAAGAAAAAACACGGTTTTCTTTGATAAGCGAAATCTAGATATAACTTCGGAATCGGCATCGTCTCATTTGCTTCTCCTTCCTCATTATCATGACCACTTCTGCCAAAATATCGCCATCGCTATTGCATTTATTTCTATTCCTGCCATCTTGAAAACTAATCACCGGTTAAGCTCCCTAACTGATGAGAAATCGACGGTGAAAGGTGGATTCACGCTTGTCGGAACGTCACCGTCACATTGTTCAGCGTCGAACGTCAGAGGAATTCCTGAGCAATGAGCATTCACGCTACACGGCACGTAACTTCGAAAGAACGTCGTGACGTTACAGATGGTTCATATAATACCCACTAGATGCGCTATTTCGTAGTTCACTGTAGCTCGTCCTAAAATGCTGAAATTTAGTTTCAATCATCTTGCAATGATTACTGTTTCACTTGTCGATGAGGAACCGGAACAACAAGCAAAAAGAGTCTGCTTTAGAAAAACACAAAAGTTAAAAAAATCGGGACTGCGAAGGAGAGATCCACACTCTTTACAAGGAGCTGCAAGAGGAGTCATCATCGTTCTATAAATATTTCAGAATGTCTAAACAACAATTTTTTACCTGTTAAACGAGATACAAATAAAAATTACGAAGAGAAATTCAAGATTTAGGCGTCTAATATCATCACGGCAGAAGCTGGTGGTTTGCATAAGGTATGGCTGTATCGGCCGTTCTGCTGAAAAACACCAAACAAATATGGAGGTGCTGTTTGCCGGTAGCAACATGGAAATATCACATGGCTCTGTCAATGACCCGTCGAAACATTCTTCCCGAGAAACTTGGATGTGACATGTCGATGACGTTCCGTTGACGGCGTGTGTGAATGTCACCCTTTGAACTACAAGTGGAGAAACTTTTTACATGACGGTGAGACGTTCCGGCACGTGTGAATCCTTAACTTATGCCGAGTTTATTCTCCGGTTAGGCGTTACTCCGATTTCATACAGAGCGTTTCTCGCGCTATTTGGAAAATAGTACTTAACCGGTTGCTAAACGGTGAATGTACAATCGACCCTAGAACGGGGAAAGACGCATTCATTATTGGAAGTGCTGCCAAACTACCCTGATTTCATTTGTACGCTCACGTAAAGTGGTATTTCTTTGCATTGCTACTGTGCTTATGATCTTCTTTGCGTGGGTGTGTATAGGTGTATTGTGGCAGCTGTCAAAACATTGTGTGTTGTGATGCTTGAAGTCTTTGTCTTGGTGTAAAACTTGTTTTATGCTATCACAATTTATTGAAATGGACAGCACTTGGTAAAAACAGTTTCATAAATCCACCGACATTTTGTAATTGGCACGTTTAAAGTTAAAAATGAATAACACCGAAATTGAACGGGGAGAAGAGTCTGTCAGTGGTGGAGCGGACGAAAATATAAATCTGACATCGCACAGCAGAACGCATTTATTAAATCCTTCCAGAATAAATAGACTTCCTCAGTTTGTGGCTGCGTTTGTAGCTACAATTGGCGCATTTGCAATGGGTACAGTTATGGCATGGACTGCACCAGCCAGCGGGGAATTACAATCTAAATTCAATTTCAACATCTCAGAAATATCATGGATTGGTTCATTTGTAGCACTTGGTGCTGCAGCAGTTGTGTTACCTGTCGGGTATTTAACTGATAAGCTCGGCCGCAAATTGACCATGCTAATTTTGGTTACACCATTCTTAGGAGGATGGGCTGTTATCTTGTGGGCCAAAACTTGGGAAGCATTATGCGCTGGTCGTTTCATAGTTGGAATGGCTGGTGGAGCTTTTACAGTAACAGTACCTATTTATATTGGTGAGATAGCTGATAATGAAATACGGGCAACTCTCGGTAGTTTCTTCCAGTTAATGGTGGTTGTTGGTGTGTTGTTTGTGTACATAGTAGGTCGGGAATGTAATTTGTTTTGGATGAGTGCCATATGTGGGCTTGTCCCAATCGTTTTTGGCGCAGCCTTTGTTTTTATGCCGGAGACACCTGCATACTATTTAGGAAAAGGCAAGGAAGATGCAGCAAGGAAATCACTTCTGTGGTTGCGTGGAACTGAATGTGATTTGGAACAAGATATAGCGCAAATGAAGCAAGCGGAAGAAAACAGCTCAAGGCCAAGACCACCAGACTCTCGAAGTGCCACGAAGATGTCACTGTTTATTGCACTTGGACTTATGACATTTCAGCAGCTGAGTGGCATCAACGCCATTATATTTTACACAACAGACATATTCCATGCAGCTGGAAGCACAATTGAACCCAGTATATGCACTATTGTAGTTGGCACTATGCAAGTGGGGGCAACACTTTGTTCGTCATTAGTCATTAACCGATTAGGCTGTCGTGTTTTACTGCTTACTTCTGGATTTGTGATGGCAACTTGTACGTACACGCTTGGAGTATTTTTCCATCTCCAGGCCAGGTATGGTGTAGACTATGTTAGAAATTTTGATTGGTTGCCATTGGCCAGCCTTTGCCTTTACATTATAGTTTTTTCTATTGGCTTCGGACCTGTTCCTTGGATGATGATGGGTGTCCTTTTCCCGCCTCATATAAAGGGACTTGCAAGTTCCATTACTTGTTTAGTCAACTGGATGTTAGTGTTTGTTATTACAAAATTTTTTGCAAATCTGTTAGTGTTTGCAGGCACAGCTTCAACATTTTGGCTCTTCTCATTAATAACTGCAATTGGCACAGTCTTTGTTTTCTTTGTTGTTCCAGAAACTAACGGAAAATCACTTGAGGAAATTCAAATGGAGTTATCAGGCAGTGAAAGTTAACTTTATTTATTGGAATTTTATTTATTTATTTGTCCATATAAATCTCTTTTTAAGTACATATATTGTACACAGAATCACTTTGTAGAAATGAGAGCAAGATATATCACTCATAACAGATGATGATTAATGCAGCTATGTGTATCAAACAGTTAGGTTCTTAATGAAGATATATGCCCATGTCTTTTTATATCATCATCTGCTGTGAAAGAGTAACTTGAGGTTTATGGCTTACTGTTATTTTATACTCCATTTATAATGTTTAAAATTTACCAAAGAACAATGAACTATGGGTTCCCACTATTCTGCTAAAATATACTCAACTCTTTAGTTTTACATTTTTAAGTTCAGATGCCTGCCTAGTGCTATCTTTTCCTATGTGTGGTAGTAATGGACTGCATACTTTTCAACTCCATATTTATGTGGGTAGAAACATCCAGGGGTAAACTGGTGTTGTAATTACATTTATTTTTACAAAGTGACCCTGAAATGTGTGAAAATTCAGAATGGTATATTGTTATACTATAAACATGTATAACTTATGTAATTTATAATTTGTGATTGAGATGTTCATTGATAACTCAATATTTTTCCCTTTAGATGTGTGTGTTAAATATACTTAAAGACGACTTATGTCTGCATGTTACTGTGATAGTTGTAGGGGAATGATATTGAGAACTACAGAGTGTATAATTGTGTTGTTGTAAAATCCTGGTTACAGGTGGATATAAGATAATTAACGCTTACCTAACAGCATTATGAATGCTACTAAATAAAGAAGTGTTAATGTAAAGATTTCCAAGCATTGGTTTTTTTTTTTTTTTATATCTGCTGAAGATTATCTGTGGGGCATAGAAAAGTGGATTTGAATTTCTTTATTGAGCCTGTAAATCATAATTTAGTATGTAGTTTGCACAAATAACATTGAACAGTGAGGTCTGATATACTAAATATCATTTATATATGCCATTTTGAAAAATAGTTAAGTAGGCCTACATGCTGCATGATGGTAACATCTATAAAAACAAATAAAATCACCCAAAGAATAGTATGGTTGATGAAGTATATTAATTCTTGTGGTGTTCCAAATACTCAGAAACAGAATACAAGCAGTACCCTTTGTGTGTAATTTTAAACATCTGTAAATTGGGTATATGTTTCAAATAGGATAGCTTGTGGCATAATGGTAGTGTGATACAGTCCTCCTATATAAATGTATTGTAATGACATGTAGGTTATGCTTATGCCTAGGAACATAAGAGTGAAAATCACAGTAATGCTTGAAGATCTTCTTTTAATGTGCTTCCTTTTGTGAAGGTAATGGAAACACAGAATGGACAGTGTACTGAGACTTTTAAATATTCGTCTGTAGGAGTTTCTATATTTAGCATGTTTTATTATTCTGACAATCTTTTTCTCTAGTCTCAGTGTTTTTCTTTTAATTATAGAGTTCCTCCAAAAAGTAATTCAAACATCAGTGTATTTGTATATTTATTGATCCACTCAATCGTTCAATGTACAGAAGTGTACATGTAACATGATATTGCACAAGTTAAACAAATGAAATGAGAACATATACAGACATAGCTCTGCTTCTTATAGTGTGCATCTCACTGAAGATCTATTACATATGTATCCAGAATAATACCAGAGTAAGAATAAGTTCAAATAATAATGCTGGCTGTCAAACAGCATACGTTCGTTAATGGACAATAGGTTATTTGTAATGAAACATCTTGAATTTTGAAACATAATAATATATATAATTTAATTTATGATAGATCACATTCAAGAAAGTCTTGTATGCTGTAAAAGTAATGCTTTGTTAGGAGTGCTCTTAAGGGTGTTTTTTGTTGAATGCTTTGTACTTGTGGGAGATGGTTGTAGAGTTTGATTCCCATATGTTTAACACTATTGCTGTACAGTTTAGTAGAATGTGGAACTAGCCTTAACAATTTTTTTGACCTTGTGTCATGGTGGTGGCTGTTCAGATTCCTGTGCAGTCTGTTGATGTTTTGTTTAATAAAACAGAGAATTTGCAATATACCCCAAAAAATAATTCCATGGCGTAGTACTGAATGGAAAGAGTATAATACATGTATGTCAATGTGCTGGCATTTAGCTTGTCCCTCACTGAGTGGAGCATAAAACAAACTTTGCTTAGCCTGGATCATGTCAATATCACTGTTCCAAGAGAATGTATCATTCATGTCAATCCCTAAGAATTATGTTTCATTGACAAATTCTATAGTGTTACAGTTGTAACCTGGGGAGTTCTGTTCTGAATGTTGTAAAACGTTAGGCATATTGTCTTTTTTGCATTTAGGAGCAGTCTATTTTATGCAAGCCATGAATCTAGTTGGGTTGTATTTCTATTAACTACTGACTGAAGAGATTCATCTGTATTTGATGTAAGGATATTAGTATCCTCAGCGAATAAAATGCCTTGCTAGTGGGTGGGGTGGAAGGGAGGTCATTTATTTAAAGTGGAAATAATAATGGACCTACAACAGAGCCCTGTGGCACACCATGTTTTATGATATATCGATGAATGCACCACATTTAGTGTTCTGAATGATTGACTTCATTTGTATGAATGTACTGTGCCCAGTCTGACATAGCTGCTGAGCCAGCCGTTAGTATTCCCCATTTCCTGTAAGATACAACTTTGGCAAAAGTATGTTGTGATTTACCATGTCAGAAATCTTTCTGAGGTCAACAAAGACATCTGTAGCTGGGCATTCCTTGTCAACAAGATGTACAGTAGAATCGAGAAATTCAGATATTGCATCAGTAGTAGTTTTATTTTCTCAGAAATTATGCTGAGCAGAAGAAAATGTAATGTTTCCCTAATAAATGATTTTAGTCTGGCAGCCATTGCATATTCAAATATTTTGCTGAATATAGACAGCGCTGCAACTGGACGGTAGTTGCTAGGATCATCTTTTTTTGATCCCTTCTATGTATGGATATGATTTTTGCTATTTTAAGTTTTCTTGGGAATACTGTATCTGAGAATGAAGCATTTGTTACATGAGGCAGTGGTTCATTAACAAATTTGCTGCAGCAGTGAAGAAGGAAGCAAGAGATCATGTCTTCTCCTGCTGATGATTTTTTTCTTTATTTTATTATGAATTATCTTTTCTATCTCTGCTCCTAATGTTGGTTAAGGTATTGAGAACTGGTTTGGAGGGGGGGGGGGGCAATTACTTTTTAGGTGTTCTATTAGTTTTTATACAGTTAAATTCCCGAGCTACTTCCTCTTGGTCAGTAATAAACATTGCATTTACTTTAAGTTTAATGTTACTAACACTATTTCTAGTACTACCTGTTTTTGCATTAATTATTTGCCATAGGCATTTGCTTTTGTTATATGAAGGGTGTCATTGTGTAGTTTTTTTGCAGCATTCGCCCCATTTCTAATTATTCTTTTGTAGGCAGTGAAATACTTCTTAAATTGTTCACTTTGCCAAGATTTGTCTTGCTGAGGGAGGAAAGCTCTCTCTTCCTCTTTGCTGAGGTTGTAATACCTGTTGTAATCCAACTGGGGATACCCTGTTGTTATGTATATTTTTGTTTTTAAAGGGAAATGGCAATTGAATTAGCAACAGAAAATGTTTAAAAAGGTTTCAAACTTTCGGTCTACTGTTTGAGAGTGGTGTAGTGTCTCGCAATTTTCTCTCTACATATAGTACAAAAATTAAGAACATTGCTTTGACAAAAATTTCTGCTTTGTATTGTCATTGTTGTGAGTTGAGGTTTACTTCTCAGAAAGACTGGCTGTATAATTGGTGCATTATGATCAGAAAATCCTAGATTTACAGACCTAACAGAACAATCCATGTTGTTAACTACATGGTGAAGAGCACTTACGCACTTACACTATGGTTGACTACCCTAGTAACTGGATGCTGCCATGGTACATTGTGGTCTCTGATGCATGGCCTGCATTTTGTGAGAGGATTCTTACAAGGAGGTTGTTTCAAAAAGGACTTTACAACTTTAAAAATAAATATAAATTTATTGAAAGAAGATAGAGAGCTGAGTTTAGTGTTATTTTGTAAGGAAACGCATAAAATTTTTTTTCACCATAAACTAAAGATGTTGTATGTGTCTTCCATTGATTATCCTGCACACATCCTATCGGAAGTCAATTTCTGCCCAAACTCACTGTAGCATTGCAGGTGTAACTTGCTCAGTGGCAGTGTAAATTCTTGCTCTAAGTTCAGGCAGAGAAGCTGGCACAGGAGGACAAACACAATATCCTTGATGAAACTGCATTTAAAAAAATCAAGCGATATCAGGTCTGGGGAACATGGGGATCCATGCAATTGGTGCCTGATGGCCAATCAATTGACCTGGAATGTGATCACTGAGACCCTATTTCAACAAAACATTTATGCCACTCACAAACTGTAGCACTACTAGGAGAATCTTTAGCATACTTCGTAGGGGAATTATGCTGAACTGTTGTTGCTGACTTCAATTCTTCAAACCAAAACACACAGCTAACATGCTTGTGTCCAGTGAAGGCAACCGTCTTTAATGCAACTGCCACTAGTGCTCTTTACAGTGTGATTTGGCACTAGTGAACTATGCGAGACAAAACTTGATGTATTTCCCTACAAATTGACACTACAATCACCTCTGCAGGAACTATGAATTAATTTATATGAATTTTCAATGTTGTCAAGTCATTTTTGAAACACCCTGTATATGAATGTATATAACATTTTATTTACATGATTCAGGTTTTTCCTGAATATGCATACTTAAAAATTTTGCCTCTCTCACCAATGGCACAAGTTTTCCACCATCATTCAGAATCAGTGTTTCAAGGTGAAAATATTATTATTACTGTGGTCCCATTAGTTACATTTTTGCCCTTGATAGTCATTAACATAAAGTATGAAAATGGACCCAAGAACTTACCCTTGGAGTCCATATGTGATATTTTTGTGCATTATTATGAAAATTAGGAACTTTGTATGTTTTTGTATCTTCTTGTATATTATTTGAGTGATCTGTTAATCATGAATGTAAGAATTGATCTACCTGCTTGGTTGGTTATTTAGTTTCTGCAACAGAATGTCAGTTACATCAAAAGCTTCACTAAAGTCAAGAATATTCAAAAAAAAATGTTGTAGCTAAAATTTACAATCGGCTGCCCATGCTCATCTTAGGTTTCCTTGACGGCCCTATGTAAAGTTTTACCGATGTTGCGTATTATCTGCTACAGTTAGTATTTTATCTAGGAAGGTGAAAACAGCTGACTGGGTGATCTCCAGTTCTGAATCCATGTTTTGAATCACTTGTTATCATTTCTTTATTTAGGAAGGCTGTTTCTCTCCTAAGAAACAGTTTCTCAAGAGTTTTCCCAAAAGTTTAATAAGACTGATACAGGCTTATAGTTTGCTGCTTTACATTTGTCTCCTTTCTTGTACAGTGCTGTTACTGTTGCAGTTTCCAGACATTTTGGGAATATACCACTCATCAAAGATGAATTGTAAGGCTTCTTGTGTAAATACTGCACTTGCTTTGATGATAATACCCAGTATATAAGCAGCAAACACTGAATATATATTGGGTCATCTTTTTATAATCATAGATAATTTCTCAGGTGTCGTAAAAGACATGAATAGTGTTCTTGTATGTATTTTTGAATGTGGCGGTAGTCTGTTATTATGTTGCTGCATTTTATGGTGTTTGGTACTCATGTGTTGTGCAGTACTTGAAAAGTAATGGTTAAATTTACTAGCCACTACTGTGGGGTCAGTTACTTTATTGTTGGTTTTTTTTATGTTGTAGTGGTCTAAAGTCATTGCATCTGTTTCTTTTTTAATGTTTTTCCAGGTTGCTTTAGTCTTGTTCCTGGAATTTTGTATTTGTGTGTCATTTTCTGCCTCCTTTCCTTTTGATATCACTTGCCTAAGTATTCATTTATACCGTTTAAAATCATCAATAAAAAGGATTCATGGTTTACTTTTATTTGGCATGATATTTTTATTCCTGCTGTAATCCACTTATGAATTACAGACTTTATGTACAGAATTTATTAGTAATGTTTGTTTGTCAAAAGCTATTTAAAAAATTAAAAAATGTTTAGTTGGCCATAAATTTGTCAAACTTATCATTTGTATTATATCAATAAGAATAATCACTTTTTGAAAATGTAGTTGGATAGATGAAAAATGTACTCACCAAGCAATGGCAAGAGAAAACACACACAGAAGCTGAGGAAATGTTCAAAGCTTTAGGAACCAAGAGGTATTGAAGGGGAAGGAAGAGGGATAAAGGAAAAGGACTTGTGAGGTTTGAGAAATGGGGAGAATTCTTTTCCCTTCAACCGTTTGCCAAGAGGAGGAATTCTGGCTCTGAAAGGCTCACATTTCCTTAACTTTCATTTGTTTTTTCTACTGCTGCCATTTTATGAATAGATTTTTTTATCTACCTAATTATATTATATATCTAAAAAGAAAGATGATGAGACTTACCAAACAAAAGCGCTGGCAGGTCGATAGACACACAAACAAACACAAACATACACACAAAATTCTAGCTTTCGCAACCAACGGTTGCCTCGTCAGGAAAGAGGGAAGGAGAGGGAAAGATGAAAGGATTTGGGTTTTAAGGGAGAGGGTAAGAAGTCATTCCAATCCCGGGAGCGGAAAGACTTACCTTAGGGGGAAAAAAGGACAGGTATACACTCGCGCACACACACACACACACACATATCCATCCGCATATACACAGACACAAGCAGACATTTGTCAAAGTCTGCTTGTGTCGGTGTATATGCGGATGGATATGTGTGTGTGTGCGAGTGTATACCTGTCCTTTTTTCCCCCTAAGGTAAGTCTTTCCGCTCCCGGGATTGGAATGACTGCTTACCCTCTCCCTTAAAACCCAAATCCTTTCGTCTTTCCCTCTCCTTCCCTCTTTCCTGACGAGGCAACCGTTGGTTGCGAAAGCTAGAATTTTGTGTGTATGTTTGTGTTTGTTTGTGTGTCTATCGACCTGCCAGCGCTTTTGTTTGGTAAGTCTCATCATCTTTCTTTTTAGGTATATATTTTTCCCACGTGGAATGTTTCCCTCTATTATATTCATATCATTAATTATATTATATTATCGTCTGTATTGTTTTAACTGTAAACATCAGTCAAGTTTGCTCTTCTCAAGAGAAAAAAAAGTATTCTTTATTTTCATCACTGATCTTCCTGTCATTAGCTTTAGTGTTTTGAGGGTTTTATGTCTCCTGGAACTGGTATTGTTAGAAAATTGGCATAGTGATAACTATAACATGTGTTTTCAAGTGTGTTGTGGCTATCTGTGGTTGTTACAGAAGTAATAGTTTTAAAAGTTGGGTTAGTTACAATAGGTTGTAAGATAAGGGACCTAAGTAAATCATTCATTCCATATTTAAAGTCATTGGGCATGGACAAATCTACATTGAAATCTCTTCACATGAAAGTATTTTTCTCAAGGGTGCTGAAATTTATAACTCTTCCATATGATTATAAAAAACTTTATCACCCTCTGGTGACATACATACACAGATGGTCAAAGTATTATGATTTGGCAGTTCTACTGTTGAGAAGGCCATGTCTTTCTCACTGGACAAGCTGTCATATTTGGTTATATTACTGAATCCTGTATTTTGTCTGACACATGCAACTAGCACCACACCTGAGTATTTCTCTACAAAATGTGCCCCTAATTTGAACCAAGGGAGGTGTGTCAGTCATAACATGTCTTTATTCAACTGGTACTCAGTAAAATATAAAACAAAAAAAATCATTGAGATTGTTTATTAAGCTTTCATTTCATAAAGCTTGATGGAGAGACTGAACATGCAGCCCCTCTTCTGTTGTAATGCAGTTATTAAGTATCATTTGTTTGATTTTGTGCATTTATATTTCACTGGCTTTATTTTGGTGAAACACTGGTGTACCCAGCACATGAATGCATCTGTTTTGTGGAACTGCTAACTTTAATTAATGAAGAGAACCTTTTGCATACTTGCTCCTTTCCCTTTCTGTTCAGCTGAAAACCATACCTTGGCAATTTATCATATGATAGTCTTTCCAATTGAAAGTTTTTGGATATTCTGCTTGTGTTGCACAATTTCCAACAATTCACTGTTTACACCAAATGATGATTAACCATGCTGATTTTTTTGTTCATATATTCTTTGTTGAATCTCTTAGGAATTGGCTGTAAAATTACATTTGTCTAATTACTGGAATGGAGAACACTTGGCAAAACATTATCAGTGTTCTCAAGACTGTTGTTATACAAGTCTTCAGTATCATTTGATGTAGTCATTAATATAACAGTATCAGTCTTAGTCAAGTCTTCAACTAATTTATCAATTCCATTAAAAACTATGTGGAGAGGAGAATTCAGCTTAATAATGTCATACTTTGTGTTGTGGACTGTCAAGGCAGCCAGTCCACAGTGACGGGTAGCCGATAGAAAGGCACGCGTACACACACGCCGACTGACGTGATTTCTGGAACGGGATAATTAGTGAATGCGATAAAGAAAAGAACGTAGCTACTAGAACACTTAACTTTTATGCATCCTTTGGTATACAGCAATCTTGATGATACAAGTGAGACTCATTAAGATACATGCAATGTTACAAATGGCGCCTTGCTAGGTCGTAGCCATTAACTTCGCTGAAGGCTATTCTAACTGTCTCTCGGCAAAGGAGAGTAAGGCTTCGTCAGTATAGTCGCTAGCAAAGTCGTCGTACAACTGGGGCGAGTGCTGGTCCGTCTTTCTAGACCTGCCATGTGGTGGCGCTAGGTCTGCAAGTACTGACAGTGGCGACACGCGGGTCCGACATGTACTAATGGACCGCGGCCGATTTAAGCTACCACCTAGCAAGTGTGGTGTCTGGCGGTGACACCACACTTTGATTATAAATTTGTGCGTTCCAAACTGTATTTCTTGACTTGTAACTTTGATTCACATGTTTAGATGCTATATCTTTTGGAACAGTGCTGGTATCTTTAACCACAGTTTCTTGTGCTACTTCATTTTCATTGGTTGGTATTGTATAGCATGTGTCCGCAGCTCATGGTCTTGCGGTAGTGTTCTTGCTTCCCGCGCATGGGGTCCTGGGTTCGATTCCAGGTGGGGTCAGAGATTTTTCCTGCCTCAAGATGACTGGGTGTTGTTGTGTCGTCTTCACCATCATCATTCATCCTCATTAAGGTGGGAGGAAGGCAATGGCAAACCACCTCCGCTAGGACCTTGCCTAGTGCGGCGGTGCAGGTCTCCCGCATCGTCCCCTACGCTCCTCGGAGTATGGGATCTCATCATCATCATCATCATCATCATTGTACAGCATGTACACTTCATTTAAGGGCAACACCCATCAGAAATTTCTCAACATATTTCATAAGCTACATTGAATACTAACAAAAACTTTCCTATATTTATGACTATAATGGCAGGTGCACTGAAATATGTTTTTATAAAGATGTATATAATTGTCCTGGATGTGTAACCACAGTATGTTGTAAAATGAGAGGAGGGTTTTTTTGTCATTGTTGCAGACAGTTTTTAATTTGGATATGATATCCTTGGGAGGATGGGGAAGATATTTTTTTCCACAATTTTTGTTTTGTGTGTTATAAATATTAAATTATGTGGAAGTTGTTTGCATGATGTAGCTCTCATGAATTTCTTGTTGGTACCTGAGGCTTAGCTACGCACACTCATTGATGATTAGATTCCATAGACTTACCAAATTATGGGAATTATGATCACTGTGTTTCACTCGCTGTATCAGATAGCCCCAGGTATTTTCTGTGGGAGGACTGGGTGAATTAGTGGGCCAGTCAAGGTACGATGAGGTGCCTGCATACTCGACAAACCAGGAACATATGTGTGCAGCTCTGTAAACATGGCTGTTCTCATTGAGGAATGCAGGGGCTCCTTTCTGCCATTCTGTCACATTGACCAATCCCACTGCACTGATACTACAGAACTGACTGGCACAGACACACCAGTTCATTACCATAACTTAGCAGCAGTGGTGGAAGATCACAAGACTGCCTGGTACCAAGTCAGCACTATAAACAGTGTCCCAAAGTGATCAGTGTTCTCTTTTAAGGGGGTGGGGGGGAGGGGACTAACATTTTATCTGGAAAGTTTATATGTATCTTTTTCTGGGAGTAAATATTGATTTCTTGGAGTATGTGGGAAACGGGGGGTAGGTAGCTCAGACATTAGACTGTGAAGGACGCATCTGTTCTGACGCTGAAGAGAGGCAAAGATGAAGGAAAAGATGGCTTATAATATAATAGAAATGGGACTTTGGTAAGCACCATGCCAGATTGTGTTCAGAGATGACAGAAGGCGCAGAGAGAGAGGTAGAAATGAATTTAAAAAAAAAAAAGGATAGAAAATTATGTGGAGGAATAACAGTGAGATTAGGGAAAGTAAAGAAAGAGGAGAAGAGGGGGAGAAAATAAAATAAGTGAGCAAGTGATGAAGTTTTACCATACAGAAAAAGGAGGAAGGGGAGGTTACATCAGAGGTTAACTCCAGAAGGGTAACAAAATGTGAGGATGTGTTATGCAGTGGGATGCCATCATTAAGTTGAGAAACTGGGACAGCTGTTCTACTACACTAATCTAGCATCTACTTGGAGTAGAACTTTTCCCATTCAAGCACTGACAATGAAACCATCCATTATATGGAAGGTGTAGTCCGTTGTGTTGCCCTGTTGTCGCTGTGTTCGGTGTTACTCAAATCTGTTTTATCTCTGCTCACTATCTGATTGCCCAACACATACTTGAAGTGAGAAGCAAATATTATATTGAAACAAATTTTGGGCAATGAGAATTGCTCATTCAACTGTCATAAAGCACACCTCTATGTGACAATCTGTAAGATATGAGGGGACATGTGGGCATAGTTTTGTCTAAGCCCATCAGTACTCACAGGTATCCAATTGCTGTTCTCCCCATTGTACAACCTGAAGAATTCTACCTTACAGAAACTGACACTGTGAATAACTATTCTGTCTCTTTAATGGATACCATGTCTAATGTTCCTGGTATCTAACAAGGCTCCACACTGTCTGTAATATTCTTTAAGCCACTGTCTGCCAGTGTATAATTGCAATATTTATTTCTTTGTAACACTTATTATTTTGTAATCTTTATCTCTCTCTAAAATGTATTTTTGTAGTGGGACCTAAGTTACTGTTTACTGTTTTTGTTTTGTTTTATGTATTACCATAAATTCTGGCCAAAAGCTCGTAAAATTGACACGTTCCATATCCTGTGATACTGTCACAACATGGATCACCGGAACAAGAGATAAATAAATAAATAAATAAATGATCTTAATTTACTTGTTAATCACTGTAAAATAATACAAAATAATAATAATAGTTTACATATATGGAAATAATGAGATTAATTTTTCAGTGTGTCAGACAAGCTGAATAAACTGAGCTACACTTGTAAATGGATAAAGAATCTATTCATATTAGTACCATATAAACGAAATAGTCTTTCTCTTGCTGTAGATCTATGCTTACCAATTAATAACACTGTGTCCAATCGCCATATCCACCTACAAAATCTTGACCGTGTTCGTTGTTACTTTTGTAATCAGAACTTTGTAATAACTCTGAAGTACACAGGTGGGCTTCTTGGGTTTTTGTATATTGCAGTACTACTTGGGATGATGATCCAAACAATTTTTCACTGGTGAAATAATACTATATTCTTCCTTCCACGCACACCAAAAATACAGACTTTTTATTTATTCTTCACTCTAAAATAAGGTGTGTCTACCTCCATTCATTAACAGAGAGTGAGTCCTTCCGCTGCCGAAGAACAGGAAAAATGTCCTATGTTTTTTAACATTTGAAAATCAAAAATACATGAAGGTAGGCACAGGTTCTACAGTGGGCTACTGCTTCACTTTCTCTCTTTGCCTTTGAAGAAAATAAAAACATAAAAGCAGGAAATGCAAAAGGTACATCATAAATGTCCCCCTACTGTATACTGTTGGAAATAAGTCTCTTCATTTAGGGAGACAGCATACAACAGCCTTATTTACATTGGGGTTCATAGTTTGGTTACTTGGTGCAAGTCAATGGAGTTTTAATACCCTTATGCTATTACAAGTATGTTTACAAAGCTTCATTTCTTTGTCCATTACAAATTCATACACATAAATACACTCACATACATTTATATTTCATAATTGAACATCCAAGTTGTGCTATCATCGTAGTTTGTTATTTATCCTTACACTTGTTAAGCTGTATGGTGTGAACAGGGAAAAAAATTTAAATTTCTTAAACTGTCCTTTCACCATGTTTTAAAAATTGTTTTCCTCGCTTGTTTTCGATTCATTGGCAATTCTGAGAATGTGTTCTTTCAGCACACACTATCTCATTATTCGCTGCACTTATCGCCACCAGCAGCTCATTGTTTAATGTGGCCTTTGCAGTGATGTAAGTGCCATGTGAGCAATAGCACTGCCCGCGAATCCGTTGTAATGTCGCTCCAGGCTTATGAAGTTAGTGTTGTGTATGCCCTCCAGTCCGGAGACAGGATACGAGGGATTCAGCTCCAAAACTCAACCCGAAGAACACCAATACATCATCTAGGACCTGGACAAAGTTTTCTGCCAGTGAAATTGAAGGTAAGGGCCGCACTACAGGATTCGGCATTGTCTTCCATTGTGCCTTGTAGTTCAGTGGTCGGCACACATCAATTAATGGTTATTGAATTCCTCTGATTTCTCCATCACACTCGCTGTATTCGCTTTGTTAGGGTGTGGCGTTTGCCCTTATCACAGCTCAGCCATTATTTTCACCATTAACAGGCCTTACTATTTTTGTGTCACTTCACACGTGCGAATATTTTACTCATCTGTCCCATTGCACTTCCCTTACATACATAACTGGTTCTACTACAAGAGTAAAATTCCACATAAAATTGACAATAGTACATACATTTTACATAGACATAGACATTGACAATAATAAAGCTGACAAATAAATGTACAATTCACATTTCATGTATGGACTTCATGACATGCATCATCTTACACACTAATATGTAAATTAGAAGGAATCTTGCATTTATTCTGACTATTTGTATTTTTCCTTTCTTGTTGTGTAGGACTGACCTCCTGTGCATTTTTACCTGCACAACCACGTGTAGAAAATATGTTCCAGCACTACTCACGGCAAAGGAAAAAGAGGGTTTGCTAGGGTCTGCGTCAGAGATCAAGCTACTTCTAGGATTGCTACTTGTAGTGCATCGTTAGTTTACTTATTCTAGCCTTGCATTTGATAAATCTCCATAATATGTACGATACTGACAAGTGCTCGTTTGTGAGCAAGTATTTGTAATGTGTCATCCCTTGACAATTGTGACTTCATCTCTGCTTGTTAATCACTGTAATATTTCACATTCATGTACACGTATTTCAAGCTGTAAATCTGCCTCATTGATGTGATGACACATACAGGTTTACCTTCATACTGTGTGACTGGTAACTTTACTGTATTTTTGTCATGTGAAATTTCACTCATAATTCTTTTCCGCTAAAGAAGAAGGTGCTTCTGCAAAATGTACTGCTTTTGCTACTACGTGTGTCAATAACTCAGTTCAGAAAATATTGTTTTACTGCAGTTTGTGTTCATGCCTCTTATGAATTGTATGTCATATTTTCATTTATATTCACCTTGTGGTTGCTCAAGCTGTAACAGTTAGTTGCTAAGGAAATATTTTTCATACAAGTTGTTTTTCATTCTGGTGTATGTGTGGCAAATTCTGTGCTGTGGTGTACATTAAATATACCGTGTACCTTTGTACTATTGACTTCACTGTCTCTTCTTTATTTTTCAGTGCTTCTTCAAGATGTTTGTTTTCACAATTATTTACTGTACATATATCATCATACTTTGCTTTCCACACTCATACAATCATTCATTCTGAGACTTAAAACTATATAATCTATTCTTTCTTATGTCACTTTTGTGGCCCTTTCTAGGTATCCCTGTTACATTTATCTTCATATTTATCATCGTATACCCATATAATTATTCATTTAAATCTTCCACATAAATCTCCATTTATATCCATATATTACCTGTGAGGTCGTCACACTACCACCATCGCCTTATTTATTTCTTCCCACAAATATAAATAAACTCATATTACTCTAACACACTTTCATTCTCTTCCTAGTTTAACTCCATGTATGATATGTCACCACAAATGTAGATTAACTAATTAATACCTCCAGCTGAATCTAAAACCTTTAACATTATCTCTACTTCCAAGTATTACCCAGCAGTGAAATTTCATTTATTTCTCCATATTGCTTTTTAAATACACAGGACTTACCTCAGTTATTTTGTAAAGTTAATATAGTTACATTGTGTGCGTATTGGTTTGTTTTCATATTTGCTTAGCTTATCTCCCATGTGTTGTATGATACATGTTTACAGTTGTAATTTGTTGCTTATGCTTTCCCTATAAGGTACTATGTAATTAATAGCAACTAACATAAGTGAGTTCTGTGATAGCAAAGTTGTGGGTATGTATTCTCCCCATACGTTACGCTCGCTACTTCTAATGTAGTCTGAAAAGAAGCGTAGTCTTACAAGTGCACAACTACTCCTCTCGCTAAATCTTGTACAATATGTTACTTTATAGTTTGTCTCAGTCACAAGCATTTTTCTATGTGTATATTTTATTCTACCTTTCTCTTCACCGCTTACTTGTGTTGCTGTATGTAAGTCACTCAGTTCTTAAGTTCTATGTTAAACATGTTCTTTTAATTTATATGTTATTACTTGTCTTTCAGACTTGTGTTAATCCTGTTGTATATAGTCAGATAGGTCATTTTCTTTGCATATTTTTTTTCCACTTTTAATCCTTATACTTATTTCTAGCTATGTACATTCAATAGCCTATGTTAAGTTCAAAAATTTAGCATATTCTATGCTTCTTATTGTTTAATTGTGTTGATGCATTCCTTTTCTTAACTCTATGTGTGCTTAACCTAATGATATACCCTTAAAATTAGTGTTCTTTACAGTATAGTCGAATTCGTTTTGTTTGTATAGCTGATTTATGTTATACAGGGTGCGGCAGCGTTCATAGTAGGATATTAAAAACACATCATCAGGCAGTAACTGTAATTTATTTGTTACCTTTTATGTCAATTAATAGTTAAAGGTATGCCATGTACTAATGTGTAAGTCATTGTCCATTGTGTGGATTACATTTTGAATATGACTCCTGTCAAATGATGCTCCTCTGCACAACACATTCATCTAGGCGCCGTTGGAGGCTTTCCATAACTCTTCGTAACGTATTTCCTGTTTAGCTGTTGACCATTATTTATCTAAAAATGCATTCTCAAATTGATCATATGTCTCACAGAGTTTTGACATCTCTGTAGCCCACAAAAGGGCATCACCTTGTGTGTCCTACCACATATTTGATCTTTTGAGCTTCTGTCTAAAATAAGTCTTAGGCAGTACATTCCTAAAGGCTCAGACAAACATTACCGGGTGTGTTCACTGTGTTTCATTTGAAAATACTGGAAACTGTCAGTATTTTATTAAACTCTCGTCCATTAACAATGCTGGCCAGCAGGACGGAAAGCAAGAAATTCAAAATGTACGTTATACCACTGGCCGACAGATGGAACTATAGAGCAGAACATATTACGTGTACTGTTTGATTGTTCTTGCCACTCACAGTGTGGCATCTATTTCACAGTTGTGTAACTTGCTGTTGTTTTCAGATAACTAGTTGATATGCCACTGTACATGAAGTCATGAATAACAGAAATCATCATCATTGTACCACTAAGACAACATGTGATAGTCTTCAACTGACATTACTTGCTTAAAATTACAGCCTGCACTGTTTAAAGTTGAACGTTTCAGTTATTCCATCCCGTTCTGAGGAAGGCCTCAGTTTGATTGACTCAAAGGTCAATACTGTTGTAACTTTGAATTGTTACTCATACATATATTAAACTAACGGGGTGATTGATTCGATGCCTATTTATTACTGCAGAATTGTATTTAGTATGGATTTCGGTAGCACTGTGGCATCTTTTGACTAACTCTGAGGTTTTCCCTAAGTTTTGCTTTTAATATATTGCCCCAGATGCAGCACTGAAGAAAGACACCGGCATCAGCACTTTGACTTCTATGCAGCTTTTAAATGATCCACTTGGTTGTGCTGAAAGCAACCTGATCCAATGTAACTGTTTTTAATATAAATGGTCGGATAGGAATGTCTTCATTCTGATGGAAGAGTGACACCATTAGCACTGTCAGGTATCTAACCACTGTTCTTCCATCATATAACCCAAATCAGTTTTGGCTTACATAAGTTAACCATGTACTGGTACTGGTACCAATGATTAGTCACCTACAAGTCAAATTAAAAGGTTATATAACAGCTTAAGGGTTAACTGATTTGATGAAACAGTCATACATGAATTTATGACAACACGGGATATGCTTAACAGATATAATGTTGCAGATAAATACTCATTACCATATATGGTGCCTGGATATTACCAGTGAGCAAACTTCTCCACAAAGTGGTCATCAAGCCAGCCATTGGGCAACACTTACTGTGTCTGTGGTGGCCACATTTGCCTCATGTTTTGCCTATTGATGAGTGTCTTCGGGGGCTTCAGTCTAGGATGGGTACAGATTCACTGAAACTAGGGTTTGTTAATTAGGAGGGAGGGAGAGGTATAAATCTCTGTATCAAAAAGAAGAAAAAATCTGAGCATCAAAGTGTGCTAGGCCTATATGCCAAGGTGGTGGATGGTCGTTGAGGCACAACTTGTTAGAAAACACGCTCAGGGGAATATGCTACATGCCAGTTGTATAAAGCTTGCCTTGCTATATTGGGTTTGGCCTGGGCAGACTATCTATTTCTATAGCCATTTGTCAGGTGCAAATTTAACCCATAGATCAACTTGTAATAGTGGGAATGGTTGTGTTACAGCCAACCTCTTAAAAGCCTATGGAAGGTATTCCGAACTAGGCATCACCAAAGCAGAAAGTGGAATTTAGTTAACAGGACATATACACTGTATTGAAATATGTTGTTAACTATGCAAATAAATTATAGAACATTTTTAAAAAAGTGTCCAATTCTATATAAATAAAGTGTTACTGGTACAAGGACTAGTGGGTGTACTTACATCCATGAAACTACTTTCTATTGGGACCTTGCTAATCCTTTTCAAATTGCTGAGAATATTCAGTAACAGCAGAACTCTGTAACACTCTTTATTACAGCAAGAATGTTGTAACAAGCAGAGTATTGTATGAATAGTGGAAAACTTCAAGAGGAGGAGGAAAGTGGCACATAAGTGAAAAACATTATGAAGAGGTTAAACAGTGAATTAGCAAAAATGAGTGTCATTATCTAGCCTTCAGCCATACCCAGTTGGTGGAGTTGCTGTGCACGTTGCCCTTCAAGGTGAACAACTAAGCAGTTTTGTGAAGGTTCAGGAACAGCTCATCAACTAAAGTATTCTTGGCTTTTTGTATAGCAAGAGCTGAAATCCGGAGGATAACTGGAGTGAGCAAAAAGAGATGTGCTAAGAGTTGCTGTATGCTGCTGACCACTTGACCTCATTCACTAAAGTATGGGAGTCAGTAAAATGGTTTCAGGAAAAGGTAGAGCATTTCAAACTGACAGCAGTATTCAGCAATGGAGGTTCAAACAGCAACACAAGTGGCAGTTAGATGAAGGGGCTGTAGTTCCATTGGACAACTCCTTCTGATAATCAGCATTTGGGTTTACACAAACCATGAAAAAGAAACATTATTTTACCCCTAGAAATGTTGATGTTTAAATTGGAACCTTCACTATGTAGGGAGTTCACACTGCAAAGGCTGCTTTTCAAGGCACTACTCGTAAACATGTTTTATGACAGCATATTGGGAAAATCTGTTTGGCCCATGCTAGGAAGTCATCATTTCTATAATGAGGAGCAACACTCCAAATGATAAACAGAAGCTCTCAAGATTCTCATTTTAAAGCCGGGATAGTATAGTCTTCAAGACCTGTATTTGAAAGACTTTGAATACAGAAAAAAAAAAAAAATCATCAGAAACTTCCATTCTGGATTCAAAAAACATTGTATCACCCTAGCTATTAGAAACAGTTGGTGGTGGCTACACTAGACTCTGTCCTGTGCATATGTCATCTTACAGAGATTATCAAGCATTAACACTACTTGGAGGCATCATAGTATGCTTTAGTTGCATGAATGGGTCTTTCATGTTTGCCTTGATAACTTATGTGACCTTTATAACATTAACAAAATTTTCAGGTGGTGCTTGGCAGAACATGATTATAATATTAAACAGCAAACACTTCCAAATGTGCTGCAAAAATATATTTATTTGGTCATGACCAACGTTTGGCTTCTTATGCCATCTACAAATGACAGCTGAATGTCACCAACACAGATAAAATGACGTGACTCACACAGGTATTATTTACATAGAAGATACAAAAATTATAACATGTAGACTGTTTACATAGGAAAGGATTTAATTTTTGGCACATAAAAATGGTTATATTAACTAAAAAAGGAAACTAAATTTTTTCTGTGAAGTTGAAAAATAAAGTAGACTGAAAGTGTAAATCAAACTTTTATTTTTTTATCATTTGTTACCTATATCTCCACATAAAAGGCTTTGTTTCCTTTTTTAGTAAATGTAACTATTTCTGTGTGACAAAAAATGTAACATTTTCCTGTGTAAACACTCAACACGCCATAATTTTTGTATCTTCTTTGCTGGAAAAAATGCAACACCCTCAATATCTATGTCCAGTGGTACCAGGATAGAATATGTGCATACCGAGGGTTGTACTGATTCATTTGTCACAGACATCATCGATCAGGTGGTGCTCCAGAGGCCTATCTGTGTGCCCTCTGTTTTGACTCTGGAGGCATTAACTGTGCCGAGTTTAGAAGTGAACAGTGTGTGCCACATCCATCCTAGGGTAGAACCATGCCCTGCCAAAGAGTGCATACTCCTGTTGAACAACTTCATCCATTTCAATAGGGTCAGATTATTGGCCTGCGGGGATCTGCACTGATGTATCGATGGGTTGCTGCATGTGTTGGGCAGAGTCTGTCAGTGGTATCACTGCTTTCAGGAGTGGTCTATGGAACATTATCACTCCCTTAGACTAGGTTCTGGATGACCATATAGTAGAGACACACATCAAAATCTATGCATTTGTGAGAGCAGTAGTGGCTGCCTGAACATCAACTAGGGTGGAAAGATCATTTGTGCCTCTGGCCAGGCTACCGCTGACACCATGATACCACCAAGCACGGCTACTCTGGTGTTGTGAAATAGTTGACTGGAGATTGGAATGGTACACTGTTGTCTTCAGTGATGAGAGTAGGTTATGCCTGTGTGCAAATAATGCATGTACATTGAATTGTGTAGACCTGGTGAGTGACCTATTCCATAGTTTGCTTACCCACTACACACAGCTCCCACCCCAGGCTTCAAGGTGTGTACCATCAGTTACAACAAAGTCACATTTGATGTTTTTGCAGGGTAAAGTAACCAGTGCATGGTACATTGTCATCCCCATGCTACTAGTATTTCTTCCACAGGAACATGATGTGTTTTTACAGCAGAACAATATAGGTCTGTATACAGCTGCTATGACGCAACATGCTCAGCGTAGTGTGCAACAACTGCCCTGGCCAACAAGACCACCAGATCTTTCGCCTATTGAAAATGACTGGGACATTGTGAATTGGGAACTTAATTGTTATCCAGAGTCTTCAAGAATCATAGCCGAATTGCAATGAAAGTTGCAAGGTGCTCAAGACAGTCTATCACAGGATGCCATTTGGCACTGTCTATAGTTAAATTTGCTATCAGTAGTCATGGAGCACTATGCCAAGGGAAAGTTTGCTGTTACTGTGAATTTAAGTAGGAGTGTGTGGAATACTGTACAGAAAAGGTTGGCCAAAGTCCATAAATGTTTGGTCCACATAAAACACCTAATAAGCCCACAGCACAGAGATTGATGAAGACACATTAGAATACACAGTTCATTGTAAACATTAAACTTTCTAAGGCATCCTGTACGCTTGGATGCAGGAATACACATCTGTGTTGCTGCCAGAGAGGGATACACTGTGTGCTGATAAGACTGATGTGTGTGTGAAATCTTATGAGACTTAACTGCTAAGGTCATCAGTCCCTAAGCTTAAACACTACTTAACCTAAATTATCCTAAGGACAAACACACACACCCTTGCCCGAGGGAGGACTCGAGCCTCCACCGGGACAAGCCACACAGTCCATGACTGCAGCGCCTTAGACCACTCGGCTAATCCCGCGCAGCGCTGATAAGACTGACTGGGCACTCTTTACTGTGATGTGTCTTTCATCCAGTCTGAATTTGTTGTCATATACTTCTACAATAATAAATAACCTGCCATATCATTTGTTAATAAAATAGTCTTCTTCTTGAGAATGCTCAATTCTTTCCAGAAGTGAACATAATAAGGAAAGTTCTGGTATAATTTAAATATTTAGGAGTAAAGGAGACCACTCACCAAATAGCAGAAGCATTATGTCTTCGACAGGCACATACAGTAGACAAAGAAAATAACTTTTGGAATAAATCATCATTCTGGTAAGCAGATCAACACAGCCCCCACCTCGGCCCACTCCACCTGCCAAAATGCATTTCCGGCATCGTGTATCTAGCAGGTACAATGTAGGGACCTAGGGGTTTATTTGTACTCTAGCTCGACAAAGGATTTATTCTGAAAGCTAGCAAGTTTTCTCTTTCTTTTGTGTGTGCTGTCAACTGTTCAGTGAGTGGTCTTCTTCACTCCTAACTACGTATTAATATTTTTATGATTCTCACATCATTTACCTACGTTTGCGACATTCACTTGTCACCTCAAGATGCCCTAAGAAGGCGGAAGCCAATTTGTGACCAAACAAATATAATTTTGCAGAAAATTAGGCAGTGTTTCTCATTTATGTGTGATCTTTCTGTGTAGAAAGTGTTTTCTAAGCATCTTCATGTTTGCTATAGCAACAAACAAAATATCATCCCTTTCAAAATCACTGTCCAACACCTGCAGCTTGAGGATGATTTTTTGTTCATCTTCTAGCCCCACATCATCTTGTCAAATGCTGTTGATGCTTAAGGTGCTAGAAAAATCACTGAATAAAACTAGTTTAAATGTTTCCCCTTAAAGACTGTTTGTTTCCGTGATACACTTTGGTTTTTGTGCATATTATAAAGCTACTCTTTTGACCACATCCTTCACAGAACACTGAACACATCACATTTCATTGTTACGAGGTTTCCTTTAAGCAAGAATGTTTACAACTGTGCTGTTGAGCACCATAGTTCCAATAGGAAACTTTTCAGAACTGAAACTCGTCATTGTCCGGCATCTAACCAGTTTTTCTTTCTATTATTGTAAACACTAATTTAAAGTCTTGAGTTGTGAAAACGATAATACAAAGTTTTCACATGCGCCTGTTCATTTTTTCTTCAGTAATCTGAGAACGACATATTTGTATCCTGTTCGGTGGATTACCAACAGCAGATAGTAGTTTTGTGCTTCCTGAATCCTTCTTTCCCCTTCGTAATCAGTAAGATACAGCAACTTCTTTCAATGAACTGTGAAAACTCAAATAACCTCATCCTCATCTCACCTACTGCAAAGTGTGACAAAATGTATGTCAGTCTTAAACTGTGTGTCATTTGCACAATAACTGTCTATAGTTAAATTTGCTATCAGTAGTCATGGAGCACTATGCCAAGGGAAAGTTTGCTGTTACTGTGAATTTAAGTAGGAGTGTGTGGAATACTGTACAGAAAAGGTTGGCCAAAGTCCATAAATGTTTGGTCCACATAAAACACCTAATAAGCCCACAGCACAGAGATTGATGAAGACACATTAGAATACACAGTTCATTGTAAACATTAAACTTTCTAAGGCATCCTGTATGCTTTGCTTTGTCGAAAACATCATCACTGTGTCTGTTTAAAATAATTTTTAAAGATTCAGAACAGATGGACATTTAATGTAGAAAATAATCTGGTCTTACACACCTGTAAGAATTACCTGACTTTACATAGAACTCTTAGCCAATGTCATCAGTGTATGTGGATAGGCCATTAAAATTCTGGAAGTGGAAGAAATGTTCTTTGTCAATATTTTGCCAGCAAGGAGAGTTACATTCCCAACCACCAAACCATATGCCAGTGTCCCCTGTTAATGCATAAAGCTCCCCACAAAACCTCTTGTAGTGATAACAGGGTTTCAGCCTCTCTCATCCCATCCCACAACACATTCACTTCTTAAAGGAAGAGTTTCACAGTGGATGTGAATGAAGGAAATATTTGCATTTTAGGGTGCTGAACCTGTAAGCAGGGTGTATACGCTCTGGGAAAAACCAGGGAAGTTTTTCACCCAGGAAGAACTGGGGAATTTTTCATAGTTTTAGTTTTCAGTTAAATTTTTGAAGCTTTTACTGCTGAGAACTAATACACTAACAAAGAATTTTACTTTAGCCCATTATTGCAATATAATACTGAAGCAATAAAACATAAACAAGGAAGAAAATAAATAAAACTTAAGTTGCAAAGGAAATCCGCAACAAAACACAGCACACACACAAGTGTCTGCCAACAGCAACATGTGTCAAAGGCTTTAGGATGAAGACTATGCAATATTTCATAACAACAAATTGCTTCTGATGGACGTGATGTGACAATGCTTAACATTAGATTTGTTTGAGCACTTGCCAGCGGGCTTCTGCGCATGCGCAGTTGAGTAGCGTATGAGCAGTCCCTTCTCCAGATTCTGATTCCTTGAAGTGTGGCTGTTAGCTGTATCGGCAGTAGCAACAAGCAGCCAAATGCTACCCGGAAACATTTTTCTCGGCGCACCCAAGCTGCCAGATTCGCACATGCACAGAGCGGTCCGAGTTGTAGTGGGAGATGAGGGATAGTCTCCATGTGAACCGTGTTTATGTTTAGTGATCTAGCTGTTTCCTCTTGGTTTACAGCTCTGAAGAACAAAACTGATTTCCTGTGGCTGGGAGCTGTGAAGTGAATTAAAATATTCATATAATTATGGAAGACTAAAATATGTTATTAGATTTTTCTGATTTTATTTCCAGTTTCTAGCAGTCAGGTATTAATTGCCTTGTAGAACAATGAAGTTATTTTTTTCAATTTGCTAAAAAAATTAGCTTTAATTAATCATTTCTGCAGAGGCATTCAGTTTCTTTGAAACACTATTGGCTAGTGTCAATTGTTTGTGGAATTTGAAGTTCACATTGTTGTCTTCTGGGATATATGGCATTATGCCATAATAGACAACTAAACATGAGATAATACAGTACTGGTACTCCAAGAAAATTTGCATTCTGAAAACCACACTGAAAAGTTTAATATCAGGTTGGTGCTTACTGCTTTGTGAATCTGGACATCAAATGTGCTCTTCAAGTCAAATTGTGCATTTTAGTATAGTTTACAAAATTCTGATGTTCTTGGAGTATCCTCTGATGTCCTGTTTCATTTATGACGTAATGTAAGATCTCTTAATGGCATATATGTACGAACGTACAGGCTACCTGTGTCATCATAGCTGCACAGGCACAGTAACAACATTTTCTGGCACTCTCTGACAACTGCTGAAACGAATTGTCACAGGAAAATATTGCAACTTGCCATTTGAAAAGCATTACTTTCAATATTTTATTATACACAATATGAGTTATGTTACTTGTGCGAACGTACTTTGAATTTCTTAAATCACAGAGTTTGATTTTCATTTAAAGCTTAACACTTTGAGGCCCAGACTCAAATTTTAACTAAAATCAACCACTGGAAAATCTGGGATGGGATAACAGTATGAAGAAGGTAGACTACTACTCAGCATGTAGAGGAGGGGTTGAGTGGCAGTCAGTCACAACAAAAAGAAAAATATTTTGCATTCTTTTCATTGTGCCCATCTGCCAGTCAACACCTAGTCTATATGGTGAGTAAGAATCTATTTTGTGATATTGTTATTATTCAGATTTTAATTAACCGCCAAACATTAATTGCAGCTTATTTCCAACATAGAATGAAAGATGTATCTCAATATCCACCATGAAATTGTTGAGTTAAAAACTACCAGGGGTGCTAGTCAAGCAGCACAGCCCTTGTAGATTCTGAAACGTAAGCAGAAGAAGTAGTTAAAAGATTGAGTCAGTTCCTGAAATATGCACATAAAGGGTAATAACACACTGTTCATGTAAGGTGGAGATTCTGGTATCAGCTATCAGTCAATGATAAATTTTTAACTTTCAGAAATTTTGAAGTGTGTATTCTGAACACAGTAAGAGGCATCACACTCACCAGTCAAAATTATTGAATGTGGATCGCAAATAACAAAAGAAAGAGAAGCCATTGCATTCACGAGTTACAGTTTGGTATGGGAAAAGGTAACAGTGAATGGATGTTACTGCATTATATTCAAACAGTTTTTGCAGCGGAATTTGGTTTTATGTAGGGTGAAGCTATTTTATTTCAGCAGGTTATGTCATTCTGTAAATCATTGATTTTTCTGGCCACCAAATTTCTCATCCTGGTGACACAAATTGGCCAACAAGATGATATTTGTGACTTCTATCTGGAATCTCTGAGCTGCTGATGTTGAGAAGAGGAATTCAAATTCCAACAATTTGAAACAGGCATATTTATATCTTGTGTGTTATTAGTTGTGTATATTTTGCCTGTCCAGTCTTCTTCACTAATATCTTACTGATTATTTTGCTCATGTACAATTTTAAATGCCCATCAGCCAGAAAATGATCAGCAATGGCAGCTGAATATATCTGGTATAGAAGTCATCCTTAATCTGCCAACAGCCTTGTCAAAAAAGGTGAAGTAGTAGGCAGAGGTTCTGGGCACCCTCTTGCACTTAAGGGAAACTGCTCCTTAAGTTGGAGGAACCAGCAATGATCAGTACTATGTGGGGTGTAGAATGCAGTGAGAACCACTTCATTGAAGACATATAATGTGTATCCATAGGATACGTGTTGTGTAACTGAAAAAGTGTCATCTGGGAAGGACTGCCAAAGATGAGATTAACATGAGAAAAATATTAAATAACCAACATATGGGTTATCTTCTGTGGTTTGGAGTGTGAAATATCAGAAGTCTGAATGTGATAAGGAAACTAGAAAATCTGAAAAGGGAACTGCAGAGGCTCAATCTTGAAACAGCAGAGGTCACTAAGCAGAAACAGAAAACAGATGATTGTCATCAGAATCAAAAGAAAACCAACACAAACAACAAAAGTTTAGGTACATGGGCCAACATCACAAGTAGGAAATGAAGAGATAGGGTACAAGAGGCAACTGAACTCAGCGTGTAAAGGGAGATGAAATCTAATAAGCATGGAGGATTGGAACATTATAGTAGAGGAAGGAGCAGAAGACAGACTACGGGCTCCAAGGAATGAGGCAGGTAAGTGGTTCATTGAGTTATGTAATACATTTCAGGTAGTAATTGCAAATGCCCTGTTCAAGAATCACAAGAAAACCAGGTATACTTACACAAGGCCTGGAAACATGAGAAGATACCAGATGGATTGCATCACAGTGAGATAGAATTCTAAAATCAGGTGGTGGATTGTAAGGTGTATGCAAGAGCAGATATATTCAAATCACAAATTAGTAGTGATGAAGTGCAGGCTGAGATTTGTCAGAAAGGATCAGTGTGTAAGTAAGCAGGATACTGAAGTACTCATGAATGCAGTGACGTTTGTCCTAACTTCTCTAAGGTGGTAAATATTGTGACAGTGAATACCATAGTAGACAGTTCAGTTGAAGAAAACGGACATATCTAAATCCGCTCTCACAGAATTTGAATATACAATAAAGCCCGGTCCACACGCAACGATCTGTCTGCGCAGACATCGGCTCAGATGTCTGTACATGCAAAAGATCGCTGCAAATGTGGTGTGTTCACACGACACAAACCCCAATCTACTACTCGCCCGCCATCTGTCGGTGTAGGAAAGAAATATCAGTGGCAAACGATTATGCTCACCGTAAACGTCAAAAATTTAATTCAGTTATTTTGAAATATAGGAAGTTCTATTGTGGTCTGTGTTCGCAGCTTGTATTGCAAAGAAACATTCAGACCAACCGCAGGAAACAGAGAAAGTGGTCAAAATGGTGTAGACAGTGGCTGCTAAAGCGAAAGCAATTTTCTCACGTACATTTAGTGCGAGAGTTGCAGGGCGAACCTGTTTTGTTTTACATTACTTCGTGTTCCATTTCCTGGCACATTGACACTCCAATTTCATCTTCAATTGTACTCCTGCTTGGTCTTGGCGTTTCTTGATCACTAAGAAAGCCAAGCAGATCAAAATACCATAACATTGGCTGGTATACTTTATCTACTCTTACACCAGATCTTCTAGATTTCTGAACTTTGGATAACTCTTTTCGGTTCGCTGACAGACTTAATTTACTTGACTTGTCTTCATGAATCATCCTTCAGGAGAGCGTAAATAGCTTCAAATGTGTTGGGTATTATTTTACTCGACGCTTGTTTCGATATTGCAGTTGAAAATTCCAAATCCTTGTAGCTCCTTCCTGTTGCTAGGAATCTTAATGTTACCGCCAGCCGTTCATGAGGAGAAATTGCCGTTCTCATACAAGTATTTTTTCTCATAATATGAGGGGTTACAAGCTTTAAGAGATAATTATAAATTTCGACATCCATCCGCAAATAATTTCGCCAGTTCGCAACGAATTTTTTTTTAATTGCCGTTTCTCTGTTTGCCGAGGCGTCAACTACCCGCAATATTTCAATTAGAGCATTGTATGCTGCTGTCTTTTTGTCTCGGTCACTATATTCTTTACTTTTAATCTTCCACAAACATGGGTGGTTTCTATATATTTCAATGAATTCACTTACAAACTCTCGAGAACACTGACGAGTATCAGCCATTTTAATGCCCTGTACGCACAAATACAAACACTAGACTGAGTAAACAGCTGTTTCGCGCCAGATTTGCGGCGCTCTCCTGTACACACGCTCCAACTTGTCTGTGCAGATGTGGTTTGAACCCACAGATTTGAGAGGTTTCGCTCAAACCTCCAACTTCAAGGTTTGCACACACCTCAGGTTGGTGCAAATCTTCTGTCCACACGCAACGATCTGTCTGCGCAGATGTGATGTGCGCAGACATTTGCGCAGACAGATCGTTGCGTGTGGACGGGCCTTAAAGCTCTGTATGAGATGTAACTTACAAGATTTTCTCATTGTGATCATTTTATAAGATGTAGGTGGGAGGAAGTACAAGAAGTGTTCAAATGCAAAGCACAAAGCATCTTAACAACCAAACTGGTTGAAATTTGCATTTGCCACTTTGGGATAACACAGTGAGACATAAGGGGATGCAAATGTGGTGCACAACATTGTGTACATACAGGGGCACATGATTCAGGGGAGAAGCAGGTAGTTGTGTGTTCCACCCATTTGATGTGGCAGTGTGTGCGTGGACACCATGGCATTGACATTCCAAAATTCGATGAGCAAGGAGCAGCAAGATAATCAGATTTCTGAGTGTAGAAGGGGTTCAACGGGCCAATGTTCATTGCCACATGGTGGGATATGGGGGAGATTGTGTGTCTGATAAGTCAGTGAAAAAGTGGAGTGCCTGTTGTTGGAAAGGCTGGGAGTGTTTGAGTGATGACCCAAGACCAGACCGGGCAAACACGGAAATCACAACCAAACTCTCAAAAAGGTGGATGACCTGGTGAGAAATGATTGGCATGTCACAGTGCGAATGTTGCCAGTGATGGTGGGGACAAGTGTTGGAACAGTATGGGCAATTCTGCACAATTGGTTGTGTTACTGGAAGGTGTGCATTCAGTGGGTTCTGAAGTTAAGAAAACCACAGGAACTGCATATGGGGCTAGCATTGCAGCACCTGTTCTGGTCTCATGAAGTCCTCATTTTCCTTGAGCAGATCGTTGCCGGTGATGAGAGCTGGTGCCGTCACTTCGAGCCAGAGACAAAGTGGGATTTGATGCAATGGAAGCATGTTTTGTCACCTCCCCCTAAAAATTTCAAAGCCGTGCAGTCAGCAGGATAGGTGATATGCAAGTCCATCAAGAACAAGCAGCGTGGACTGCTCATGGTGGGAATAAATCTGCTCCATGATAATGTATGTCCACATGTCTTCAAGGTCACACAAAATGTAGTGGCCAAGTTCAAGTGGGAGCAGCTTGAGCATCCACCCTACACCTTGGACATGTCACTCTGTGACTTCCATGTGTTTGGTTCTCTAAAACATAAATTCTCGAAAGGAAGCACTTAAACTCAGATGATGAACTGAATAACTCAGTGGAGGGTCAGCTCCTGTCACAGCCATAGGAATTCTGGGAATGGTGGATCCTTCAGCTTGAGAAACAGTGGGATAGTTGTGCTCAGGCCTTGGTGATTGCTTTTGAATAAAGACTTCAATTATACCCACAGTATTGTTTCATAGCTTTTCTTGTGAACATCCCTCATAATATATTTTCCAGTCTTTCTTGGAATGTAAGCTCTTGAAATTTCAGTTAAGCATCTCTTGTAGCATCTGCCACAGGAGTTTGTTGAATATCTCCATAATGCTCGCTTGCCGAGTAAATAAACACACGATGAAACAGACCATTGAATCTTCTCTGTGTCTCTTCTGTCAATACTAGACTGCAGGCCACGTGTGGTCCAAAGCAAGTTTCATGTTGCCCAAGATCCATAAAATTCCACTTATGTAACAACATGACAAACTGAATATCTTAAATTTGAAACTCCTGGCACATGATCTTTTTCTCATTGGCCAATCTCACGATATTGCAGAAAGACAACAGCATCCTACTACCATGTGTGACCCACCTTTGGTTCTTATTTTTACCTAGATTTTTATATTCGGAATCAGTACACATGGTCAGGATGTGACTGCCGTGGGAGCGGGTAAGTTGGGCTACTGGGATGTCAGGTTGGAGCACTGTTCCCCTGCCAGAACATGAGTGCAATGGTCGCAGTGAACTAGATTTTAATGGCAAACTATCATTTAAACATCCCTGGTTAAGACGTCTTTTAATCACTATAGTTACAGAGATGGAATTACGGTTTCTGAGGTTAGTGCCCTTTGTGATATAGTCAGCTATGGTCACTGCAGCTTGCTGGCATCAGCAATAGTCTGTCATCAGGAGAGCAGAGCATGTGGGGGGTGGTGTGAGATGGTGTCGTTAGGGTCAAGCCTCAGCCGCTTAAATGTTCTACAGAAATTCCATTACACACCTGAGGCTGGACGTTTAGGATTTATTAAGTCATACGATATGATCCGCAAGAGATTTTTCTGGCCAGGTTTATTTAGGAGTGTCCATCACTATGTCGCACTGTCGAGAGTGCCAGAGGAGAAAGGCAGTTCGTCAGAAACCACCTGGGCGATTCATACCAATTCCACCTGCCAAAACGCCTTTCCAGTGTGTTGGGGTTGACCTCCTCAAACGATTTCCAATGTCTGCTAGTAGCAACAGATGGATTATTGTTTGCACTATTATCTGACATGCTATCCCACTGCAAAAGCTGTGAAAACAGCCGAAGCATCCGAGATAGGTAGAAGATATTGTATTAAAACACAGTGCCCCAAGGTTGTTAATTACGGATTGGGGGAAAGTTTTTCAATAAAATCTTGTGACAGAGATAGATGACCTATAGATAATGCCAAGTGTGGAGCTCTGTGCTTCACACTGCGCATGTGAAGAGACAAGGAACTATGGCGGTGTCTGTTAACATTGAAAGTTATAACCTATTCTGATGAAGTTCACTCCAGTTACAGAAATGGATTGTTGTGATTTCATGTCTTTTTATCTTTATTGTATTGTTTGCTTTGTTGTCGTGGCCCACTGAAAAGTTACACAAGGCCCTGATATGTTTTCCTACTAGTGTTCCCCTACACAGGGCCGGCGCAAGCCCAAGTGCCGCCCTGTGCGAGCTGCCAAACCCCTCCCCTCCGACTTTTTTTTTTTTTTTTAATATGTATAAAACGTTTGTGAAATTTTATTTAAACAAATCTGTAGGAAACGTCAGCAATCAATCGCAATTTTTGTTTTTACTTTTCAGATCTACCTAGGTTTTGGCCACTGAGTGGCCAGTCTCAAAGCTTTTAATATGTGCTTACATCTAAATCTTCCTGTTGACAGTTACATTCAACATGACGGTATAGATGTAAACATAACTCAAAGCATTGAGAATAGCCACACTGGGCCCGAAATCTATGTAGATCTGGAAGATAATAAACAAAAATTGCGACTGATTGGTGACATTATATACAGATTTGTACAAAACAATCGCTGGGCACCAGCTCAGAAATGGAGTCAAACCTGATTGAAGAAATCTAGCTAATTTTAATAAGCCTTGTGAATTTACAAAAATGTTCAAATGTGTGTGAAATCTTATGGGACTTAACTGCTAAGGTCACCAGTTGCTAAGCTTACACACTGAACCTAAATTATCCTAAGGACAAACACTTACACCCAAGCCCAAGGGAGGACTCAAACCTCCACCAGGACCAGCCTCATAGTCCATGACTGCAGCGCCCTAGACCGCTCGGCTAATCCCACGCAGCATGAACTTACAGTTAACGTAAATAAACATTTTTCAATGGTTGTGAACAGATAATGTATTCAATGGAAAACAAAATATATTTACAATTTAACGATAATTTGGTTTGAACAATAATATTTACAATAACTATTTAATATTGAACAAAATAAGAAATAACACAGTAAATAACCAAGACACTGATCGTAACACAAAAATTTAAAAAAATACTAGACAAGTCGAACCTTCCTGGATTTGCGAACTCTTTCACACGATCTGAGTAATTTAAGTCCTCTGCAAGTTCGTGCTCAATCGATATTGTTGCAAGATCATTTAAACGAGTTTGGCTCATCGTTGATCGGAGGTATGTCTTTATCAATTTCAGTTTTGAGGCACTCCTCCCTCCACTCGCAACTGTCACTGGGAGTGTTAGGAGAATTCTCAGAGCAATGTTAACATTAGGGCAAAAATTACGGTATGTCTTCCTATAAACTTCAGAGTCTCTTTTGGACCTATTCCAGGTTTCAACAATGTTGAAAGCACTTTTGGTTCTTCCCTCAACTCCAGTGCATCAATGTCGTTTGACTCATGATCTTGCAAAATCGCTGTGAGGTTTCTGCACTTTGTGTCCAGGCTGTCAGGAAGTGCCTTCTTCAGCTTGCCGATGTCATAGAGAAAATCAAAATAATCGCAATGAGATTCCAGTTGATTGAATCTCTCATCCAAAGATGTGGTTGCTATATCTAAAAGATAAGAGTAGAATTCAATCTTGTAACGTTTTGTTGTGTCCCCTATTGTCTCATACCTTCCTTCATTGGTAAAGTGTATTGGCTTCTTACTTTGTCGCCGGGAAACACTTATCCGTGGTAACATTAGATCTTCTAGCTCTAATTCTGTAGCCAAATCTTTGGAATCCGTCAAGAAAGACACAGGATTTTCTTCTGTTCTACAGGTCTCAAAATCTGCTTTCGTTTTTTCAAGCATTTCCACGGCCTCAGAAACACTTATGTCAATGGTCTGGAGGGTCTTACTGACTACACTGATGTGTAGCAGAACGTCGTACCAGATTACCAGAGAAGTGAGAAAGGTGTAATTTTTTTATTTAATTCGCAAGTGACGTTGCTTCGTGAGCGGTCATGCCATCGAATTCTACTGCTATCTGAACCAGTGCATCATAAACGCCTCCAATTTGAAACATCAGGGGAGTAAGTGCATCGATGCAACTATCCCACCTAGTATCGCTCAGTGACTTCAGCGACAGTTTAGGCAGATACTTCTTCAAGACATCCCAACGTCGAACGGAGGACGAAAAGAAGTCGTACAAGCTTTTCACTGTCTAAAACATGGAAACAGCGAATTTAGAAGACATAGTGGCATCGTTTACAACAAGATTCAATGAGTGACTGCTACCTAGTACATAAAATGCTCTCTTGTTCATATCTGAAATTCTTTCCTGGAAACCAGATTTCTTTCCTTTCATGTTTGCTCCATTGTCGTATCCTTGCCCTCTCATATTACACAATAGGATTTTTTTATCTTCCAAGAACTTAAGTACTACCTGCGTCAAAGTGGAGCTTGAAGAATTGGGCATTGGAAGAAATCCCAGGAAATGCTCCCGAATTCGGACATTGTATATCCTGTCGAGTCTTGTCTCCTGGACGAAACGTACCACAACTGTCACCTGCTCAACTTTTGAAATATCTGGTGTGCAGTCCAGAATTATACGGTAATACTTTGCAGATTTCATCATTAATAGAATGTTGTTGGTTATAGATGATCCAATAGGATGAATTATTTCATTGTGTGTTTCTTTTCCTAGCTTTGTTCTGCTCCATCATCATAGTGCCGAACTTTCCGAATAATTCACCGAGTTTCAATAAGTTTCCGTTGTCAAGCTGAAAGAATGTACCTGTACTTCCTCTCAAAGGCAGACAATGCCGACCCAGGAAATGAATTATTGCTGTTAAACGCACAAGAACATTTTTCCATTGTTCGCTTTCAGTATTAAGAAGCCTTTGATGATGGGCGTCGACATTTCGTGACTTTTTCAGTCCCTCGGAAAACACGATCCACTTTTTATGTGAATTCAAATGTTCGGTTGACTTCCCGTGACTTTCGAGATACGAAGCAAGGTGCCGCCAGTCGCTTATACCGTTCTTTGCAATTTTTACTGTAGATGACGAAAAAAGTTTGCAACAAAAGCAGAACATAGCATCCTTGCTCTTTGAGTACATCAACCAAGTTCTGTCTGCTTCTTCTAAATTCTTCAAAGAATAGATGTAGTGCACAGGGCTGAAACGCCGGTTGTCCGCGTTTTTAGGACATTCTTCAGCTTCCTTATTGCGTTCGGGAGGACCTCGCATGACCACAGTCGTTCGAATGCAGTCGGTAATAATTTCCGGTCATCTTCCGGGATCTGAGTCAATTGTCTTCCAGTTTAGTCTCGCCTTTAATCCCTTCTCCAATGGTGAGTACCTCGGCTGATGCTTTCCGGTATTTTCCGAATCGGGTCGCCTAATTTCAGTTCTGCCTGAAGTTTCAATCTCGGAGCTTTCGTCACAAAGCAGGTCTTAGAGTCCGGACGAAGTCTGTTTAACATGTTGTGGATGGCCCACCGTCAGCATTGCAACTGTATGCGGTGGTCGCAGTGCTGTGTTCGTCAACTTTCTGGTCATGTCCTGAAGATAAAGATGTAGCTGCAGTAGCTCCACTAATTTCTGTACTTTCAGGATTTATTTTTCCACCCTCGCCGCTGCTATGTCGTTCTCTCTTTGGTTTGAAATATCGATGTAGTGCATCCTTTTGCTTCTTATCGTCATCTTCCTTCGGCGCCCGTCTTTATATTCACTGCCAGACAGTCTTTTTCTACCGTCGGACATATTTCGATCCAGCCGGTAAAGAACGAATACGTGAAACTAACTGTTGATGTCAGTGTACTAACTTTATTTGCAACACTGCACGTAAACGGAAAATTAAACATCTGAGGTCATCAGTCCCCTAGAACTTAGAACTACTTAAACCTAACTAACCTAAGGACATCACACACATCCATGCCCGAGGCAGGATTCGAACCTGCGACCATAGTGGTCGCGCGGTTCCGGACTGAAGCGCCGAGAACTGCTTGGCCACCGCGGCCGGCTATATTACTGTAGGATACACTGTTCAGGAGATGAAGTCATAAGAATTGAGCCGCGTGAAATTGAATTTCAGGCCGAATTTCACTACAGACGCAGGTGAAACGGTCAAAGAGTGGGGCGGAAGACAATGGAGAGAGGAAGAATAGTAAGGAGATGGAGTAACATAGTAATGCAATAAATACACACCCAGGCATCGACGGGTACTAACGCTAGTCGAAATATATTAACTCACTGCACTGCTGTTGTTCATTTCAAAGAACTGACACTCGACATCTGTCGTAATTTCCATGTGTCACTTCTTTCGTGTCTGATTATGGAATAAGGGGTAACAAATTAGTCATCGCCGTATCACTTCAATTTTCTTCGCTTTATTTTCATTCTAGCAATTGGGACGGCGCGTGCGTATTTGCCGACTAGCCAATTTTTGAAGTAACAGATCATAAGAAAAATAAATTTTCCTATTCTCCAATCTTGAAGGAGAAAAATTCTATCTTATGAGTAACGTGCATGCGTAATACTAATTGTACGTTATATGAAAAGCACTTACCTATTACATCCCAAGTTGCAAGAAATTTGGACGCACCAATTCTTCTGTTCTTACGAAACGCAATGAAAGTGCTTCTGACCAGTCTTGACTTCCTCGGCCAACTACCGAAACGAATTACATAGTTTTTGTTGTAGAGAACGCAACAATACCTATTGCCTGAAAAGGCGAAGTGGTGACTTACAATAAGTATGTGACCGATCATATGGATAAATGTATTATCAGGCAGCAATTTCTACGGCATTACGAACAATAGAAAGAAATACGAACTTTGCGAAAACTACACAACTTTTGTCAAACAGAAATGAGCTTCAAAGCTAGCAAGGAAACTCTTAGAAGCAATGTTGTCTATGGATTTTAGTTCTAGAAGGTGTCAAAATTACTGTTTTGTATTGTGCGGACGAGAGGGCATTGTTGCTAAAAGACCATACTTTCTCAGGTTTTCATCAGAATCAAAGCGACCAGGAGTTTACGAAGATGAAACTTGGATTCACACACATTATACAATAAATAAATGTTGGCAAAGTGATAGTGTGCGAGTAGTATTGTCAAACAAAAGTGCCGGTCAGAGTTTAATTGTTGTTCATGCAGGCGGAGACAGGTATTTTATGGCTCAAAAACTAAAACGGCCGACTATCACTCAGAAACAGATAGCAAAAATTTTCAAAAATACGTCAAAACCAAACTTATGGCAGGCTTATTAGCAATGTCTTTATCCATTGTAATTACTCGCAGCGTATTTACCCATTGGGAATACAGGTGCTGGACATGTTTGACTTCCCATAACGCGGGAAGAATAAAACACTCAGAAACTACCATTGAAGGGGTTAGCAAAATTGCTTCAGGCTTAACATATAACCGCAGTATCGAACATTACATTCGAATTTCCAAATTAGATTTCGTCTTCCGCAAAATTAGTTGTGAGTAAACGCACGGCGCGTAACAGGCTGGCAGCGCTCCACTCATAAGTGGCGTGTACGCCAGACTGCTTCCCCCTCTCTGTTCCTCCGGCGTAAACATGACGGTGCTGCCACAGTGGCGAGGAAGAAATTAGTCCTCCTCCCTCACCTTGTTCAACAGGGGCGGCCGGCAGGTAGTCGAGGCGTCATGTCACAGTTCCCGAAGCCGCTCCCTCCGAGGTTTGGTTTCGAATCCCCTCTTGGGCATGAACGTTGAGTTTGTCATAAAAAAAAGGGGGGCAGCGGATTTGCCACCCCTCGGAAAGTGCCGCCCCGTGCGGCCGCACGTTTCTCACGTACCTTGCGCCGGCCCTGCTCCTACAAGAGAGACGAAATATCTGAAACCAAAAAGTATTTACGTTTTTATGGAGGAAGAACCTACACTATGTGTAGGTAAGAACATAGATAAGTGTGTTTTAATGAAAATTATTTCATCAGTGAAAAACTCAGATTTAATGGACGAGAAAATAATTTTTGTTGTTATTTGACACATAGCAAAAACACAAGATACGAAGGATAAAACAAAAAGGTGCTATCTGCTTCGTTCTGCATACTATCTGATGTCTTTGCAAGCATCTATTTTCTCGAGCAAATAAATGTATGTGTTCTGAAATGTTTGGATGTCACTTTTCCTATTCTTTCAGTTCTCAGGAGCGTGAACAATTAATCATATGACCTTTGACTAGAACTTCCACTATGAATTCTTCTTAGGTCATTAATATTCTCCATTGACGCTGCTTGTTCCTACATTTTGTTACTGTATTTCGATGTTTCCGTAAAAAGGATAATCCCTCATAACCTCATTTCACTATTCAGACGCCAAACTCCACAGCAGACAGCTTTCACAACACCAGAAATTTTGGCGGTGATGTGCGGAAATGGTTACTCAAAACAGACGAGGTTCAGTATGAGAATAAAATGCAAGGGGCACTGCACTAGATACACTAGTCTTAAGTAGTATATTGATATAAGAAAGTCGACTGTAAAAAAAAGGGGCTTTTAACACATGTAAAATGAGCTCGCATGCTGGTTACACTAAAGGTCACTGCACTCAACTATACCAACATTGTCTCCAAAAGGAGCACAAAGGAAGGATCTCTCAAAAACACATATTGTGATGTATAGTTTGTGGTTGTAGCATGTGGTAAAATAGCTTGATTACCTTGTCTGTGGCTCAGTCCCACCTCTGTGTGGTGAGTAACAATCTATCCTTTCAATATCGTAGTCATTCTATACTTGGGATATATATTCCAATCTGAATTTAGGATTTCGTTTCTATTTGCTTCTGATTTCAATCATCTTATTATCTTGGCATTATTACATTCAATAAGCGATATCCCCCTGTGGGTCCGTTTGTTAGAATAGGCCCGAGATATTCCTGCCTGTCGTAAGAGGCGACTAAAACGAGTCTCACACATTTCAGCTTTTATGTGATGGTCCCCTATAGGGTTTGACCTCCATTTTTCAAAATTTTCTCGAAGAGCAAGTCAATTGTGGAAGGGCACCTTACATGGTGCATAGTGTCCATCATGCAGTGAGACCTCTTGCATCCTTCGTCGACGTGGATCTGCACTTCCACTCATTCTCTAGCTGTTGGGCAAGGTCACCCTTCTGGATGCGTTATCCTCCATCCTCTGTGCAGTATCACTTTCTGCGCTGTCAACAATAACGGCCCTCTTAGCTCGTTTGCGCCCTGTATCCAGCACGGTAGCCAGTCCATTGTGGTGGGGCCACCATGTACCCTGTTGGTTGTAGCCCCCTGACCACACAGGGATCGCTCTGCTGATGCCTGCGCCATTAACTTCCCATGTATGCCAAGGAGTAGATGCCTGTCACCCTGGGGCATCAGGACTCCCAGCAATGGCCATCCTGCCAGGTGGGCTTTGCTGCGGCTGGGTGGCGCCTGTGGGGAGGGACCCGGGTTGGAGTGGTTGGCATCAGAGCTGATGACATGCCATGAAGCATAGTATGTCATCTCTTGCTGGTGGTCAAATACCAGCAGTCTCTAAGCGGACAATGCTAAGAAATACGACCCCAAATCGTCCCCTCCCCCCGACGGCCACATCCGGCCGGCCACATCATGGGAGGAACAGCAGGCTAATGATGGCAGTTAAGCTTATTAACCCTGGTTCCTCGTATGTACAAGAGTTGATGGGGAATCTTTCTTGTCAATGAAACCTCAGTTTTTTGTGGAGTATTTAGAGGACAAGTTTGGGGAGGTGGAGGGCTTGTCCAAAATGCAGTCAGGGTCAGTCTTGATCAAAACAGCATCCTCTGCCCCGTCACAGGCACTACTTGCTCGTAACAATCTGGGGGATGTTACTGTTTCCATCACACCCTGTTGTTGTTGTTGTTGTTGTTGTTGTGGTCTTCAGTCCTGAGACTGGTTAGATGCAGCTCTCCATGCTACTCTATCCTGTGCAAGATTCTTTATCTCCCAGTACATACTGCAGCCTACATCCTTCTGAATCTGCTTAGTGTATTCATCTGTTGGTCTCCCTCTACGATTTTTACCCTCCACTCTGCCCTCCAATACTAAATTGGTGATCCCTTGATGCCTCAGAACATGTCCTACCAACCGATCCCTTCTTCTAGTCAAGTTGTGCCACAAACTCCTCTTCTCCCCAATTCTATTCAGTACCTCCTCATTAGTTATGTGATCTATCCATCTAATCTTCAGCATTCTTCTGTAGCACCACATTTCGAAAGCTTCTATTCTCTTCTTGTCCAAACTATTTATCGTCCATGTTTCACTTCCATACATGGCTACACTCCATACAAATACTTCCAGAAACGACTTCCCGACACTTAAATCTATACTTGATGTTAACAAATTTCTCTTCTTCAGAAATGCTTTCCTTGCCATTGCCAGTCTACATTTTATATCGTCTCTACTTCGACCATCATCAGTTATTTTGCTCACCAAATAGCAAAACTCCTTCACTACTTTAAGTGTCATCACACCCTGGTCCAGGGTATTGTATTTCACAGGGACCTTCTTTCGTAGTCTGGCGATGAGCTGCATGCCAATTTAGAGCGGCGAGGTTTCCATTTCTTCTGATGCATCCATCGGGGTCTGAGGGATAATCAGGTTGCCACCAGTACTTTCATCTTGGCCCTCGAGGGTGACACATTACCCGAGAAGGTCAAGGTGATGGTCTACCACTGTGACATAAAGCCATATGTCCCTCCACTAATGCAGTGCTTTAAGTGCTGGAAGTTCAGCCATATGTCTTCCCGCGGTACTTCCAGCGTCACCTGTCAGGATTGTGGACGTCCTTCACATCCCTGGGCCCTGCCTCCCATCTGTGACAACCACGGACAGCACCATTCACCTAGTTCGCCAGACTGCAGGATTCTCCAGAAAGAAATAAAAATAATGCAATACAAGACCCTGGACCGACTGACCTACACTGAGGCTAAGATAAAATATGAGAGGCTACATCCTGTGCATATGACGTGAACCTTCACCATTGCTGTGACAACGGTTCTACCATCTTCTGTTCCACTGCATACAGTTGGCTCTCAGAGCCATCAGATCCACCTACCCCCTTGACCTACTTCAGGAGCAACACTCCCCCCCCCCCCCAACCATTGGGGATGTCAGTCCCCACTTCTCAGTTGGAGAAGCAAAAGTCTTCTTTGGCTCCTCTCGCCAGGAAGGGATCCCTTGCGTCACTCCCTTCCCAGGTTCCTACCAGTGGCAAACCTGACACCCGCCCACCACTGGCTGAAGCAACCACAGGTAGCTGCTCGTAGGGCTTCACAGTCCTGCGCCATTAACTGAGACTGAATCAGTGAAGCCCTCCCAGCCAGACAAACCTAAGAAGCAGTAAGAGAAACCTAAAAAGAAAAAGACCCCCAAGAACCAAGGCACTGCAGTGGCACCCACACTGCCACTACCTACAAGCTCTGTGTCTGAGGATGAGGTGCAGATTCTGGTGTCCACTGAGAACCTAGATCTCACTGGGCTCTCAGATACAATGGATGTCGATCACACAGGTACTCATCTGGTGGTAATAGGTGACCCTGAGGTGTAGACTGCCTCATTGAATTTTTCATGCCTTCCCAGTCTCATGATCACTTAATCCTCTAGTGGAATTACGGCGGTTTTTTTCCACCACCTGGCTGAGCTATGGCATCTATGAAGCTTTACACCTGCTTTCTGCATTGCTGTCCAGTAAACCTGGTTCCCAGCAATGCGGACCCCTGCCCTCCGCAGCTATAAGGAATATTACAGGAACCGTAGTGACTATAATAGTGTCAGGTGGAGTTTGCGTCCATGTCCTAACTCCGTATGTTGTGAACCTGTGCCCCTTCAAACCCGTCTTGAAGCTGTGGCTGCCAGGATAAGGATGACGCAGGAACTAACTGTCTGCAATGTATATCTTCCTCCAGATGGTGCAGTACCCCAGACCCTATTGGCTGCACTGATTGATCAACTCTCGAAACCTTTCCTAATTTCCCATTGTGAGGAGGCGCCATGCTTACTGGCCGAGGTAGGGAGGTCGAAAATTTACTGACACAACTTGACCTCTGCCTCTTAAATACAGGTGCTCCCACACATTTCAGTGTGGCGCATGGCACATATTCATCCATCGATATCTCGATTTGCTGTCCTGGCCTTCTCCCATCTATTCACCAGAGAGCACATGACGACCTGTGTGGTAATGACCACTTTCCCATCTTCCTGTCACTCCCACAACATCATGCCCCTGGACGCCTACACAGATGGGTTTTAAACAAGGCAGACTGGGAAACCTTCACCTCTGCTGTCACTGTGAATCTCCCCCACATGGTGCCATCGATGATGTCGTTGAGCAGGTCACTACAACGACTGTTTCTGTGTCAGAAAACACGATCCCAAGTTCCTTAGGGTGCCTGCAGTGAAAGACAGTCCCTTGGTGGTCGCAGGAAGTCGCTGAGGCAATTAAAGAGCGTCAGCGAGCTCTACAGCGACATAAGAGGCACACTTCCCTAGAGCCCCTAATAACCTATAAACAGCTCCGTGCCCACGTTCACCAGCTTATAAAACCACGGAAACAGGAGTGTTGGAAGAGGTATGTATCGACCTTTGGGTGCCATACGTCACCTTCCCAAGTCTTGGACGAAGATCAGACGTCTTTTTGGGTACCAGGCCTCAGCACGTGTCCCTGGCATTAACATCATAGGCGTGTCACCCACCAACGCAAATGCGATTGCCAAGAATTTTGCTGAGCACTATGCTCGAGCTTCTGCATCGGTGAACTACCCCCAGCCTTTCCTATGCTCATACAGTGGATGGAAAGGAAAGTCCTCTCGTTCTCTACACACCACAGTGAACCCTATAACGCTCCATTCACAGAGTGGGAGCTCCTCAGCGCCCTTGCACATTGCCCCGACACAGCTCCCGGGCCAGATTGAATTGACAGTCAGATGATTAAACATCTCTTGTCTGGCTACAAGTGACATCTCTTCGTCATCTGCAACCAGATCTAGTGCAATGGCTTATTTCCATCACAATGGCGGGAGAGCACCATCATTCTGTTGCTCAATCCCAGTCAAGACCTGCTTGATGTGTATAGCTACTGGTCCATCAGCCTCATCAGCTTACTTTGTAGCTGCTGGAATGCATGGTGTGTCAGCGGTTGGGTTGGGTCCTGGAGTCACGTGGCCTATTGGCTCCATGTCAGGGTGCTTCCGTCAGGGTCACCCTACCACTGGTATTGTTGTGTCCCTCGAGTCTGCCATCCGAACAGCCTTTTCCAGACGCCAGCATCTGGTTTCCGTCTTTTTTTACTTACATAAAGCATATGACACAGTCTGGCAACATCATATCCTTGCCACATTGTATGAGTGGGGTCTCCGAGGCCTACTCCCAATTTTTATCCAAAACGTCCTGTCACTCCCTACTGTCCATGTTCAAGTCGGTGCCTCCCATATTCAGGAAATTGTAGCAGCGGAACACTTTCCTGTCCAGCATTATGCAGGTGTCGGTGAGATTGACATCAATATAAAGGGATGGTATTTAGAGAAATTCATTAAATTGAGTATACTGGATCCTTGGTTTTCCCTAAGCATATACATATTTAAATTTTTCATTTAGTAATATCTCAAAAATATATCCTGGGGTCTGAGTTATCTGTGTAACAAAACACCTTTCTATAATTGTTACAACTTCTCCACTGAACTCAAAGATATTTCACACACAAATTTCTTTACATGTGGTAATAAGTAAAAGTCAGAGGGTGCCTAACCTGACAAATAGGTTGGATATTATAACAAATCCTACTTCGTATTTGTTTTCCCATTGCTAAATACTGTGGTTGGAAGAGAAGGTACAATGTACTGATGAAAGACTTTTTATCTTTTGAAATACAGTTGTTAGTATTAGCCAGTCACTGTTTCTTTAAAAATAATTTAGTCACTTGATGTTTACCAGCTCAGTTTTATTTGTGTGTTTCGGGCAAACTCATCTTCAGAATATCAGGGAGGATGGGTGCTTCATACACACAGTATGGCATCATTTATGATATTGTTGTAACATGAAACTGGTGACACACATGATGCCATATCACGTGTATGAAGCCCCTTGATATTCTGAAGATGAGTTTACTTGAAATATGTAAATAAAACTGAGTTGCTGATATCAAGAGACTATCATATTATTCAGCTGCAAAAATATTAGTGGTGTTTTAAAAATAAATAGTTACTGTTTCACCATTTGCAAGGTTATTAATAAAAATAATCTGTTTTGCATGGCAGAACAGCTAACAAATGAGAGCCTGTTTAGCAAAAAACTCTCACATAGTAAATGCTTCATTCAAAATGTCTCATACTCCTACTTCTGACATGCCTATGGTACTGGCTATTTCATACATCTTTAATTACCAAGTGTACAAAACTGTGTGTGGTCAGTTTTAGATATTCTTCACACAGATCATCTTCGAGAGAATGAATCCAGCTACCACTTTAATTAATTGTTGAGAATGGATGGGTAAAATCTTTATAAACCTTCAACTTTGAATGAATTTTGGTTGGCAATAAATTGCAGGCACGGTAGTCTAGTCTACCTGTTTGGACAAAACACATGCAAGATAACACAGGCCAACGATGGAAAAACTTTTTTTGCTGAAATTATCTTATCCCTTTAGTGACCAAATTATTTATGGAAGTTGTAGACTTTTTATGAACACTTTATTGCGCTAAGAAACCGTTCATAAAATTATAGTTTAAATCCTAAAAGTGAGATTTTAGTCTAGGAGTATAAAAAAATTTGTGGGAACTATTGTTCCCACTGAACTCTGGAGTAACTTCACTTGCTAATTTAAAAAATGTATTTCCTTTATTTTTTAGTACAAAAACATGGTTCAAATGGCTCTGAGCACTATAGGACTTAACTGCTGTGGTCATCAGTCGCCTAGAACTTAGAACTACTTAAACCAAACTAACCTAAGGACATCACACACATCTATGCCCAAGGCAGGATTCAAACCTGCGACCATAGCGGCCTCGTGGCTCCGGACTGTAGAAACTAGAACCACTCGGCCACTCCGGCCGGCCTAGAAAAACATGTTAAACATTACATTTATATTTGTATTTGTTCATACTGTGCTTTGAGTTCACTAAGTTGATGTACTATGGAACTTAGAGAAGTATGTTGCTACACACAAAGGTACACGACAGTTGCTACACATTGTTTTTGTTCTCTTTTCTTTGTTCTTGGTGCTACATTGGTGGCATCTTCTGTTTGTTGTACCTTTTGTAGGGAAATGAGTTCCAACTTTCTCTAGGCAAACTTCATCTGGTACTCCAGACACACCTCTTTTTGGTGTTTGAAAATGAACAGGACTTCCTCTTCTCTTACGACTTGAGAAGCCAGAGATAAGCTGCCTTGACAAGTGCAATCTAAATGTTAGCTGGTCTGCTTCTGTCTTCTGTAGCTTCCACATAACGTAGGAATTGACAACTGCCAAATCCACAAGAAAGAAAAACAGTTTTTGCCACCACTTCCATGAACGAAGGCCTGCAGCATATGGTTCACGCAGCTGATCAAATCTATCCACTCCTCCCATTATTTTATTATACTCTGCCACAGCCAATGAGCAGAATACTTCACTTCTGCTTCCACTAACTTACTTTGTAATATTTATGTGATTTTCAGTCAAATCCAGCAAATATACACGAATACTATCTCCCTCATAAATATAAAAGTAGATAAATACAACACAAGTCACTTCACACGCAAAAGGAAAGCACACTATCCGAAAAACGCTGTAGCGGTCGAAACAGTGGCTCGTTTTCACGAGGGAACTGCGCTTCTGCATTGATTGACTCACAAGGTAGAAATACAACAGCTTTCGCCTAACCGTTGACAATCTACACATAGTTAGCACACTCTAACAGAGATGGTAGCACAAGTTAGAAGTGGGAACACGGATTACTACTGAACTTACAGCGAAAACAAATAAGTGGGAACTATAGTTCCCACTGGTCACTAAAGGGTTATTCTAATGTTTTTTATGGTGGAAAATCCAAACATTCTAACGCTTTAGACGACAGGAATCGATGTGGAGCTGATAGGCCTGTTTCACACCGCTCTCACATCATTTGACTTACTTGGCATGCACAGCCGATCTTCCTCTCTGGATAGTCGCCCACGTCGATCTCCAAAAATGTCTTCTCCGAAGAATAAAGCTGGTTAAGGGAATTTACCTGAGTCTCTCTCTCTCTCTCTCTCTCTCTCTCTCTCTCTCTGTCTCTCTCTTTCTCTACTCATGAAATAATTGGATACTTGCTGAATACTTTTAGTTTAGTCTTGGTATATTTCAACTTCCACAAAGAACAAATTCACCATTTCTCACATAAATATTCGGAAGTTTGCTAGTCAACTGATTCGTCTTGCATTAGACTCGATTAAATACTTTTACAATAGCGTTGATTTAACAACCACATAATTTATGGAAATGTCTTGCTTCTAGCAAGTCCATTACATGAATTACCTAAATGTCTAATTTCATTTCTTCATTTGTCCTTAACAATCATCACAGTCACTAAAAGCACAGAATAATACATAAACACTCCTTGTTCTTCTCTACACCTAGACTGAAACTCTGTGGATTATACAGCAGGTACTTGTCAGCCACCGTTCGGCCGCTGCATCCACAATTTGCTCGTGATTGTTTTTAGACTTGCACACACAAACATACAATGTGCAATACGTCGGATTCGTCTCTCTCACACTTCTATTTAAAATATCATGAAGGAGGAGGAAGGCCAAGTGGTTCTAGAATTTACGCAGAAATTCTCGAAGCACTACATATCCCCCCCCCCCAGCCCCCCCTTCAGATCGAGTTTGTGATATTTTATATACAATCATTATGTACATTTATATCACATATAATAACAATTCATATTTCAACACTATACCATGTTCTTTTCATAAACATGAATACCCTTTTCCTTATTATGTAGCTATTCCTTTTTTTATTTTACTTTAATTATATAACATGAACATTTCAATTAATGTTGGAGTTCGTTTTCTTATAGCTGGGAATCGTGAGGATTAAACCTTTAATTTCCAATCATAAGCTCCAGGTATTCATGACACTTGAGTACTTTATTCTAATTCCTTGTACTATTGTTTCCTTAGTACGTACTAGTATCATTATTTATAGTAGTTTGTAGTGTGGAGGAACTCTAGGCAACTGAAAGTGTTCTTTTTGACACTTGTAAATTCACATAAAACATAACAATGCTAGTGATGTGTAGAATTCAAACTTACCAGAATAATTCCTATTAAATGTGTGACTTCTGTCACAATACTGTCCTTTTCCCCAAGGATCAGTACCTTTACCTTACATGTGGGTTGACCCTATGAGTTCACTTCCTCCTTCCGTTCTGGTAGGTATGCTTCTTTATAAAACATCCCTTTGCATCAGGCCACAGGTCGTCCTACATCTATGTAGGTACGCCTGCCCTATATCCTTAGCAAATGCCAGGTACACCCCCCTTATCCGTTATGAGTAGACCACATTTTTCATTGCCCTAGTATACATCTTTGTGTACAATATAATTAAATATTTCCTGGTAAAATAAAAATCTATTTTACACTTCACTCTCACCTCATTTAATAGCCTAGAGTCCTCTACTTTTCAACTTCTATAATCTTAGTAGATACTATGTCTGCACATATTATTTTCAACTAATGGTAGATACCATGCCTACCTATTTTGTTCAAATCCCACTATCCTACTATTTATCAATTTATCCGAGTAATCGCTACACTGACTTTTCTTAAATAAGCATTACAATTTACTACAATCTGGCTTGCATTCTGCATCATTACTCATGCTTCCTGCTCATGTATACTCGTAAGATCATCAAAGTTTTTCTATACTTATATACATATGCAATATGGAATCTTCATTGTTCATATATATATATATATATATATATATATATATATATATATATATATATATATATATATATATAAAGAAAGATGATGAGACCTACCAAACAAAAACGCTGGCAGGTCGATAGACACACAAACATACACACAAAATTCTAGCTTTCGCAACCAACGGTTGCCTCATCAGGAAAGAGGGAGTGAATAGAAAGTGAAACTGCTGGCAAAAACATCTTTCCTGATGAGGCAACCGTTGGTTGCGAAAGCTAGAATTTTGTGTGTATGTTTGTGTGTCTATCGACCTACCAGCGCTTTTGTTTGGTAAGTCTCATCATCTTTCTTTTTAGATATATTTTTCCCACGTGGAATGTATCCCTCTATTATATTCATATATATATATATATATATATATATATATATATATATATATATATATATATTTGTTGTTGTGGTCTTCAGTCCTGAGACTGGTTTGATGCAGCTCTCCATGCTACCCTATCCTGTGCAAGCTTCTTCATCTCCCAGTACCTACTGCAACCTACATCTGCTTAGTGTATTCATCTGTTGGTCTCCCCCTATGATTTTTACCCTCCACGCTGCTCTCCAATACTAAATTGGTGATCCCTTGATGCCTCAGAACATGTCCTACCAACCGATCCCTTCTTCTGGTCAAGTTGTGCCACAAACTTCTCTTCTCCCCAATCCTATTCAATACTTCCTCATTAGTTATGTGATCTACCCATCTAATCTTCAGCATTCTTCTGTAGCACCACATTTCAAAAGGTTCTATTCTCTTCTTGTCCAAACTATTTACCATCCATGTTTCACTTCCATACATGGCTACACTCCATACATATACTTTCAGAAACGACTTCCTGACACTTAAATCAATACTCGATGTTAACAAATTTCTCTTCTTCAGAAACGCTTTCCTTGCCATTGCCAGTCTACATTTTATATCCTCTCTACTTCGACCATCATCAGTTATTTTGCTCCCCAAATAGCAAAACTCCTTTACTACTTTAAGTCTCTCATTTCCTAATCTAATACCCTCAGCATCACCCGACTTAATTCGACTACATTCCATTATCCTCGTTTTGCATTTGCTGATGTTCATCTTATATCCTCCCTTCAAGACACCATCCATTCCGTTCAACTGCTCTTCCAAGTCCTTTGCTGTCTCTGACAGAATTACAATGTCATCGGCGAACCTCAAAGTTTTTATTTCTTCTCCATAGATTTTAATACCTACTCCAAATTTTTCTTTTGTTTCCTTTACTGCTTGCTCAATATACAGACTGAATAACATCGGGGAGAGGCTACAACCCTGTCTTACTCCCTTCCCAACCACTGCTTCCCTTTCATGTCCCTCGACTCTTATAACTGCCATCTGGTTTCTGTACAAATTGTAAATAGCCTTTCGCTCCCTGTATTTTACCCCTGCCACCTTTAGAATTTGTAAGAGAGTAATCCAGTCAACATTGTCAAAAGCTTTCTCTAAGTCTACAAATGCTAGAAACGTAGGTTTGCCTTTCCTTAATCTTTCTTCTAAGATAAGTCGTAAGGTCAGTATTGCCTCACGTGTTCCAGTATTTCTACGGAATCCAAACTGATCTTCCCCGATGTCGGCTTCTACTAGTTTTTCCATTCGTCTCTAAAGAATTCGTGTTAGTACTTTGCAGCTGTGGCTTATTAAACTGATTGTTCTGTAATTTTCACATCTGTCAACACCTGCTTTTTTGGGATCGGAATTATTATATTCTTCTTGAAGTCTGAGGGTATTTTGCCTGTTTCATACATCTTGCTCACCAGATGGTAGAGTTTTGTCAGGACTGGTTCTCCCAAGGCCGTCAGTAGTTCCAATGGAATGTTGTCTACTCCGGGGGCCTTGTTTCGACTCAGGTCTTTCAGTGCTCTGTCAAACTCTTCACGCAGTATCGTATCTCCCAGTTCATCTTCATCTACATCCTCTTCCATTTCCATAATATTGTCCTCAAGTGCATCGCCCTTGTATAGACCCTCTATATACTCCCTCCACTTTCCTGCCTTCCCTTCCTTGCTTAGAACTGGGTTTCCATCTGAGCTCTTGATGTTCATACAAGTGGTACTCTTATCTCCAAAGGTCTCTTTAATTTTCCTGTAGGCAGTATCTATCTTACCCCTAGTGAGATAAGCCTCTACATCCTTACATTTGTCCTCTAGCCATCCCTGCTTAGCCATTTTGCACTTCCTGTCGATCTCATTTTTGAGACGTTTGTATTCCTTTTTGCCTGCTTCATTTACTGCATTTTTATATTTTCTCCTTTCATCAATTAAATTCAATATTACTTCTGTTACCCAAGGATTTCTACCAGCCCTCGTCTTTTTACCTACTTGATCCTCTGCTGCCTTCACTACTTCATCCCTCAAAGCTACCCATTCTTCTTCTACTGTATTTCTTTCCCCCATTCCTGTCAATTGTTCCCTTATGCTCTCCTTGAAACTCTGTACAACCTCTGGTTCTTTCAGTTTATCCAGGTCCCATCTCCTTAAATTCCCACCTTTTTGCAGTTTCTTCAGTTTTAATCTACAGGTCATAACCAATAGATTGTGGTCAGAGTCCACATCTGCCCCTGGAAATGTCTTACAATTTAAAACCTGGTTCCTAAATCTCTGTCTTACCATTATATAATCTATCTGATACCTTTTAGTATCTCCAGGGTTCTTCCATGTATACAACCTTCTATCATGATTCTTAAACCAAGTGTTAGCTATGATTAAGTTGTGCTCTGTGCAAAATTCTATCAGGCGGCTTCCCCTTTCATTTCTTAGCCCCAATCCATATTCACCTACTACGTTTCCTTCTCTCCCTTTTCCTACACTCGAATTCCAGTCACCCATGACTATTAAATTTTCGTCTCCCTTCACTATCTGAATAATTTCTTTTATTTCATCATACATTTCTTATATAAAGTATAAAAAACTATGATAATCTTACAATGAGTATACATAATACATAAGCAGGAAGCATAAGTAACAAAGGAAAATGCAAGCCAGATTGGAGTAAATTGTGACATATATAATGGCTTTTCATGTAAATAGGCGATGTAGAACTGTCATAATAAAAGCAATGTGTGCATCTTTCTAGATGTACATATATCTTCTCCCCTACAACCCTTAGCAGTTCATACATCCTTCTAATCTCTAACTTCATTGTTTGTGTATTCATATTTATTAGTGTGTATGCATAAGTGTGTTTGTGTGTTCTGATTTTTCAGCCTTCTTATGTGAAAATAAGTTGTTGGTTATTGGAAACCACAGAGACTAGGAAGGACTTCTTTGATAGAAGTGTATGAATATGGAAAGAGGGAAAAAATAGTTAGGTCCTCAAAAGAGATGTAAGAAAGGAAAAATAGAAATTGTTGCTAAGATCAAATAAGAGAAAGACGACAGCCTCAAACACAGGAAACCCTTCCTACCCCCCTTCCCCAGGATCCCTACCTTGCTGCTACTTGAACGAGAAGCCAGAGGAGGTATGGTGTTAAATAGTCTCCTACAGAACCAACATTCCCACCTTCACCCTTGAGGTCCCTGAAGAAAATATTAACAACCCTATGGAAATGGCAAAAGGTGAAGACCCAGTCATGCTTGTTTGCGAGGGTTGTTTGAAAGGTGTGATGTGTGTTCTGTGTTAGCCATGATTTATCTGTTGGTGTAAATCATGCTTTTATTTACACTACCCACCATTTTCAAAATCAATACAAACCCTCCCATCTACATCACATCCCATAAAAGATATAAAATATTCCATACAAAATAGAAAATCCATACACTAGAGTCTAACAGTTGTACTGTTGTTACACAATATTACCTTTTTCCACAAATATAATATTCTATTCTGTTCATTTCATCTGGAGATCGCTGTTCATCCATGATTCTCCTAATTTTTTTTAATTTTGTTGTCATATCCAGTTTTCTCAGTACTGAAATCATAAGATAGTTTACGAATTCAAGAATAGATTACAGAATAGTTTAAGATTTGAAGGGAATTCGGTACAGGAAACTATTTTGGAAGAAACACTGAAAACAAATTGGGATCTGACGGTCGTCACTCCACCCGTTAACACAGAATGGTAATGTCCCTAGAGGATACATGACACCACCAGGGTCCCATGGATTGATATTAACTTCACTTGAGCAAGTGCAGACCAGTACTTCCTGTTAAATTTTGTTTGAAAGTCTCCCCACTGCAAAACAATCACCACTTCCCTAGGTAACACAACTTTAGGTGACGATACATGTTTTTCTACTTTGTTTTGGATAGGCTTTAATTCTTTCCACATGCCATCTATAACCTTGCTAGTATCATTAAGTTTGGAAGAAGCAATAGTCGAAACGTTTCTGGAGGTGACTTTTCAGTCAATTATTTCGTCTACCTGTTCCTCCAGACTACTTATATTTATTGTATCAGAGTAAGCTATTCTCTCTTGGAAACTTCTTTCTACATTTTCTACTCATGTAATTTGTTAAATGCCAAAGTAGAATACTCATGTAATTTGCGATTGGATTATTGATATAAATTCGCTATTCTTATCGACACTCCCTTTTAAAGTATGCCGTATCTGTTTTACAGCATCAAACTTAATATTAGACACATTTTCAAATGATCCTAACCTTCCACTAAGTTCAGACTCACATTATTACATTTATCTTCAATATCAAATTCTAATTTTTTTATCAAATCCTGAATGTAATCATTCTGTTTTTGACTCAAGTCAGTGAACAATTGATTTACATGGATGTTTAAAGAGTTAGTTGCTAAATTCTTTAATTCTAATTTCAAATCCTCTACTTTATTATTTAAATCGTCAGATTCAGTCTTTAAAGCCCCCACACTTTCGCATAGACTACCAAATTCTTTGCTTTGCGATTCTACTTTGGCATTTAACAAATTTAATTGAGAATTTACTGAGCCTAGTTCTTAACTTAAAATAGCATTTTGAGCAGTTGAAGCTGCACTCTGGTCATCTAATTTAGCATTCTGAATTTTTAAAGTTTCATTTAACTGTAAACTCTGGGCTTTGGTTAAATTTAGTAGTTCAGGCCAGCCTGCCACTTCCTTACTCACTTTGATAGCCATGACTGGTTCTGACGTTTTCCCAATTCTCTGTGTATTATCCATATTCCTATTAGTTTTAGACCTAGTAATCATGCAACGAATTAACTCTAAATATAATAACTGCACCAATGAAAGTCACTACTATTGGTATCACTTCTTGCTAAGGTGCTAAAGTTCTATTTTGCGCTCACCCAGCGTACAATTCTCGCAACATAGATAAGCAGATGCGATGGCAAGTTCAGCAATGGTGAACAGCAAGCTGGCGACGTCAAATGTTGGTGTCGACGTCGGCGTTGGTAGGCAGCTGTGGAAGGAGGTCAACACCAGTGAACCACAACTGGTGCCGGTGATGTCGGATGTTGTTTCTGCGTCAGCGTCACTGCGTAGTGTGTTAGAGCAGTATACTCCACCCACTGGATCTTCTTAGTTGAATTATTCTTGTCATATCTCTTCTTACTCTAATATGTCAAGGTCTTCTTTCCATTCTTTTAACGTTATTACTTCCTTACATCTTCCCCTTTGTCGCATTCACAAATTTTTCCATTTGATTTTTGGACTTAATTCAATTACACGAAATTGTTCTCTTGTCTTGTTATATCTGGTTGCTATGGCAACACATTATATATTCTTCCTCCATGTCTTCTCAAAATTCCCGTTTTTTCGAGTCCTTTTCACTGGTCGCCACGCTCTAACGCTTTTTAGACGATAGAACGTCTGGAATAAATATACAAACTTTATGTTTTCACCAATTAACGATGTATTGGATTATGCAGAATAACATTATTGCATTTCACATGTAAATATCTCTTTCTTCTCGTATTTCGAGCTTTAAAAACGCATTAAATTAACATACATTAGCGAGTTGGTTTAAGAACCACTCGTGTTTTATGAACATGTTTTGCTTCTAACAATTCCAACATATGAATTACCTAAAAGTCTAATTTCCTTTCTTCATTTGTCCTTAACAGTCATCACAGTCACTAAAAGCACAGGATAATACATAAACACTCCTTGTTCTTCTCAATACATACACTGAAACTCTATGAATCATACAGCAGGTACTTGTCAGCCATCGTTCGGCTGCTGCGTCCACAATTTGCTCGTGACTGTTTTTAGACCTGCACACACAAACATGCAATGCACAGTAGGTCGGATTCGTCTCTCTCACAGCCCTACTTAAAATATCGTGTGTTCGAGATGGAGGAAGGCCAAGTGGTTCTAGAATGTATGTAGGAATTCTTGAAGCACTACAATATGATACTTAAACAACTATATCACCCATCATTTCTTCACACTTTACATTTAAATTTTTAAATTAAGCAATTTTAAAAAGAATTTAACAGCTATTATATAGTTAAAATAATTGGAAAAAAGGAGTAATGAATGAAGATGACATTGGTAGCACTGCTAAAAAACATTTGCTAGCCAAAAAAGGTCGATTCTATTTTTGTGTGAACAGATGATGTTTTGTTTACTGTCAACCTAACCTCTTTCCCGTTTCTTATACATGTGCTCATACAATGTCTAAGCATGTTTTAAAAACTCTCCTGACATTTTTTGTTATATTTGTGGTGAATTTGTGATTTAAAAACTCCAAAGATACATTACAGACTTTGTGAAAAAGGTTTATGTACCATACTTTGGATCTAAACTTGGTTATCAAGATAAATCTTGGGTGCCACATAATGTATGTTATGTGTGTGTTGAAGATCTGAGAAAATGGTCCAAAAAGGAGAAAAAAAGCTCCAAAGATACATTACAGACTTTGTGAAAAAGGTTTATGTACCATACTTTGGATCTAAACTTGGTTATCAAGATAAATCTTGGGTGCCACATAATGTATGTTATGTGTGTGTTGAAGATCTGAGAAAATGGTCCAAAAAGGAGAAAAAAAGCCTTTAAATTTGTTGTTCCTATGATATGGAGGGAGCCAAGAAATCATTCTGATGATTGCTACTTTTGCAGTGTTGATATTACTGGTCATAATTCGAAAAGCAAGAAGGTAATAAGCTACCCTAACATTTCGTCCGCCATCTGACCAGTAGAGCATGGTGTAGATTTGCCGGTTCCTGAACCACCAAATGATTTAAATTCTATTCCAACAGAACTATTTTCTGATGTACAATCCGATTTAGATGAACCAAATGATGATGAAGTCCTTTGTAACACAGAAAGTCTAGAGCCTAAATTGTTTACTCAGACCTAGCTTAATGATTTGGTTAGGGATCTGGGCTTAAGGAAAGAAAAAGCTGAACTGCTTGGCTCTAGATTAAAAGAAAGAAATTATTGGCAGTTGGAATCAGAATATATATGTATAGAAAGAGAGAGCAGCAATTTGCCAAGTTTTTTCAACAAGAATGTGATTCAGTGTACTGTTCAGATATTCCCGATCTGATGAATGTGTTTGGCATTGGATACAAAAATGGAAGACTGGAGGTTGTTTATTGATCCATCCAAAACTAGTTTAAAGGCTGTTTTATGACACAATGGTAACATGTATGCATCTATACCTCTTGGACATTCTATACATATGAAAGAAAGCTATGAAAACCTAGAAATAGTGCTAAATAAAATAGGCTATTCTGCTCATGGTTGGATGATATGTGGCGATCTAGAAGTAACATGCATGCTCCTTGGTCAGCAAGGTGGCTTTACCAACCTTGTAGATCCAAAAAACATACTCCAACCACCTCTACATATAAAGTTAGGCCTAATGAAACAGTTTGTAAAGGTTTTACTTAAAGATGGACCATATTTTATGTATCTCTGTCAAAAGTTCCACACCTTTCAGAAGCTAAACTAAAAGAAGACGTCATTGTCGTACCAGATGTTAGAAAATTGATGTTTGACGTTAACTTTGAATCAACAATGACCTTAAAAGAGAAAGAAGCATGGGTATCATTCAAGCAAGTTGTTGCAAAGTTCTTAGGACATGAAAAAGACCCAAAATATGTTTCTATTATAGCTACAATGTTAAAGAAGTTTAAAACTTTAATGAGCCTGAAAGTTCACTTTTTGAACAGTCACCTTGATTACTTCCTGGACAATATGAGAGATGTTAGTAAGGAGCAAGGAGAGCGTTTTCTCTAGGTCATTAAAGTGATGGAAAAACGCTACAAAGGCCGCTGGAACACCAACATGATGGGGGACTACTGTTGGTCACTTCACTGAGAAGTCCAGCAAGCGACTCATTGTAGAAAAAGCTACACATGAAGCTTCAAAGAAAAAAGAGAAAGAAAATACAAACGAATTCCAGCTGACAAGTGAAACCTCTATTAACACATATCATTGTATCAAGTAGCTTACTGTAAATACAAACCATGCTTGAGTTGTAACAAAGCATTTCATTAATTTCCCTGTTTACCGTATAGTGTAGGATTTTTATACTACATAATAAAAAGCATGTTGCTCGAAAACTATGGGTGATACAAAAAACTAAGGCTAGATTTGGATTCAGCTCATAAAAATCTATAAAAATCATTTATCAAAAAAGAAAAAAAAATGGTTCAAATGGCTCTGAGCACTATGCGACTTAACTTCTGAGGTCATTAGTCGCCTAGAACTTAGAACTAATTAAACCTAACTAACCTAAGGACATCACACATATCTATGCCCGAGGTAGGATTCGAACTTGCGACCATAGCGATCGCTCGGCTCCAGATTGTAGCGCCTAGAACCGCACAGCCACTCCGGCCGGCAATTTATCAAAGTAAAACAGGTTTTCAAAAGAAATTTTTCGTTGGCCCATTTAACTGGTTCAAAAAGCTATGTAAATAAAACTGTTATACAGATCAAACTGACAGTTATGAACACCAATGTAAAAATGATTAATTTTTCATTTTTTTGTCCTAATTGAAAACAAAGTTTTCATGATATATACTAGAGTGTAATAGTGACACTCTATAGCTGAGCAGAGCCCAGAAAACATTTTACTGTTCAAATGATCTGCCACACTGATGCTAATGGTGATGCTTTTGTACCCTAATTATTTTCTTGTAGGTTAGCCTTTCCTGAAATCTGTTGGAAGGGGGGGGGTTACCTGCTCTCCATATGACTTTTTTTCTGTCTGCAGAGAGTCAGGGGCTGGAAGAGAGCTTTGTAGTATTCGAGTTACAAAGTGACATAGCTGCATTTTAAGAAATCTCCTGTATTTTGTTGCTCTGTAGCAACAGTTCTGCACTCGCCCTTCTCTCTCTGACTCTATAAATTCATCAAACCAGTGTGCACACAGTGGAAAGTTCTCTACATGCTAACTACCTATGCAACATTTTTACTGCATACTGGAACATTATGTTGCAGACCCCCCACTAAGATAAAAGATGTCGTGTAAAACTAGTTATTTAACTAATAGCAATAATTTATAACTTTAAACTTTTGTTAATGTATCCTCATGACTATACTTAAAGTTTATTAAAATAAAACTCGACTTTATTCTTCCACATTACAAAATGTATGCTTTAGTTCAATCTTTTCAGCTGGCGATTACTGTGTTCAACAGTGATTGCACTTCCCTTTTGGTTATGTTTTCAGCGCATATTTATGTTTAATTAGACAAAAGGTAACATGTCTTTTTTAGTAACATCATTTCTCTATGCTCTCTTTCTTAAACTACTGTTACCATACAACTACTTTGTAATTACATTGTTAGATTCTCGTAGATGAAGAAAACCCATAAGAGATTTGTCCTACTTGACCAGGCTCTATCATTATTTCATTACTTTTACTCAAAGATAATAGTATCACACTGTTTGTAAATCATTGTTTACAGCAGTTCAAGGTTCTCAAATTTAAGGATATAGCATAGAGTTATGGCTTAAGTTATCATAAGGAGTTACATGATGACGTTTTCCTCTACACAATTTTCCATAACTTCAGATCCCAGATTCGTGGTAAATCAACATATAAAAAAAAACTAAACTCCATCCGAACAGGGCTCAGAGGGCCCGATAGTGTGACTTGGCTGTAGTCAGTTTTCGTGACCAGAAGACAACATGTATCGAAATGAATATTCAAAGAACCAATCATTGCCTACGTAAGTCTATTTGATTTTTACATTTTTGGAGCATACTTCATTTATGTGACTAACAATCTCGTTATAACCTATCATCACAGCTTTACTTCCACCAGTACCTCATCTCCTACTTTCCAAACTCCACAGAAGTTCTCCTGTGAAACTTGCAAAACTAGTACTCCTGGAAAAAATTATTATTTTTTCAGTTTTTTAAGTTTTAAAAGCAAACAAAATATTCATAATATTATACTGGTGAGCTATGGTGCCATGCTGTTGCTATACTGAACCCAGCAGTATCCTTTCCTCCAGGAGTGCGAGTCATGCAAGTTTTGCAAGAGAACTTCTGTGAAGTTTGGAAGGTAGGAGATGAGGAACTGGTGAAACTAAAGCTGTGAGAGGACAGGTCGTGAGTCATGCTTAGTTAGCTCACTTGGTAGAGCACTTTGCCACAAAGACAAAGGTCTCAAGTTTGAGTCTCTGTCCAGCACACAGTTTGATATCTGTACATACTCTGCTGCAGAGTGAAAATTTATTCTAGTCACATTATAGTTTCCTACCTTTGTAAGAACTGTACCTACACCTTAACCTTCAACCAGATACTGTGTATATCCATTATCGTCTCTGTGTGGTGGGAGTGTCCCTTTCCTTACCCCTGTACATAAAAGAAACAGCACAGGTCATTCCTTCCATGGATTCACCTGACCAAGAGTTAGACAATCCCTTCTCTGGGTTTGTCTGTCCTTCTCTCCCATACCTACATAAAATAGGGCCCACCTTATTCTCTTAGCAATTTGAAATTGTACACATAGATTACAACCCTTCCTTTACAACTTCTAATGATGAAGTTTCTCCATATCCTATTGTCCTTATCCAGTTATTTAAAATGTTTGATCCCTAACTGCTTCTTTTATAACCTTTTGCAATGCCTTAAGTCCTATATATTGTTTCGAATGTTATCCTTGTCAAAGGCAAACCAATTAAGATCTAGTTATTGTTACCAGATAATAATGTTTATGTAGATTTATTATCAAAGCAGTCAGTTCTGCCGACACTAAAAATACTTCCAGAGAGGAGTTTGATGAGAACATGCTCTAATCTTCTCTTTGTTCATATACTCACAGCGTATATTAAAATCTTTTCTCAAGTACTACTGAGAATGATTCTAAGTTTTCTCTTACCTGTCTTTACTCTTCTCTGTAATTATAAGATACAACACATCTATTTAGCGACTTGAAGTCTCCAAAATGCTTACATGTTAGCACATCATTATCAGTCTCACATTGGGGATATTTCCTGTTCCCACACTTCCCCCTCTTTTTGTGGTGTGAATAACATATGTATTACTACTAAATATATAATCTGTTTGAGTTAACTATATGTGTGAGATGGTATCATTGTATGTGTGTTATGCGTTAGTAAGTTGTAATTACCTTGCTGTGTTCTGCAGAAATGAAGAGCGTCTGTGTCAGAAAATCATGAATGTGGAAAGAGGTATGATAGAATAGGTTCTCCAGTCAGAGAAGTAAGAAAAAGAAAAATGTTTATTTACACATAAAAGCCAACTTCGGAATTTTCCTTTCTGTGAAACAGCATGTACAAGATTCGTGTTCCCATTTCAAACTTAAGGTACACATATTTTACTGTTCATGTTGCTTCTGCACAATCTTTCATCGATTGTAATTTTCTGTTTTTATTGTATGTGCTATGAAATTTCGAACATTCGCGGGTGCCACAAGAAACTTGGATGAAATACAGAAGAATTTTGAAAATAAGCAGGGGCGTAAATTCTTTTATGGTATGGGCCAAACAAAGAGAGGATATCAGCCAAGGGTGGACATGCTGAAACACGAGACAGTCAGTCTGATAGTTGGAAAGGAGAAAATAATAGAAACATGAGCACAACATTTTGAAATGTTACTGCCAAACAGACACATCATAAGAGAGAAATGAAGGAGCTAGAGAAGCAACCATCTGCCCTATACATAAGAAAGGATCATGCATGGAGTGTAAGAACTACTGAGGAATATCTCTGCTGAGCATCGTCTACAAAATCCTTTCTACTGCTATAACAAAGAGAATAAGTAGAAGAGCAGAAAGGATTCTAGGCGAGTACCAGGCAGGCTTCAGATCTGGGAGGTCTGCAGCTGAGAAGACCTATGAGTATAATGTACGATTAGAACATATCTTAGATTTTAAACAGTCCTATGACAGAGATAAAAGATCAGCACTGTGGGGAACAATGCAGACATTCAAATTTCCTAAGAAGTTAATAAAATTAACTAAGATGACCCTGGGAAACAGCAGAAGCCAGGATGAAATTCAGGGATGCCTGTCGAGATCGTTTCCAACAGAAGAAGGCCTAAGACAGGGAGACACATTATCCCCAGTACTATTCAACCTGGTATTAGAGAATACAGTAAGATCAATAAACACAAACCCAGAGCCGGCTGGAGTGGCCGTGATGTTCTAGGCGCTACAGTCTGGAACCGAGCGACCGGTACAGTCGCAGGTTCGAATCCTGCCTCGGGCATGGATGTGTGTGATGCCCTTAGGTTAGTTGGGTTTAATCAGTTCTAAGTTCTAGGCGTCTGATGACCTCAGAAGTTAAGTTGCATTGTGCTCAGAGCCATTTGAACCGCAAACCCAGAGGAGGCAATGTTTACAATAAACTTCTTCAAATTGTAGCCTATGAAGATGATGTGGTAATAAGTGGTAGAAGCATGGAGGTGCTTATATCACCTTTCAAAGGGATTGAAGCCACTACCAAGAACCTCGGTCTAGAAATTAGTGAGACAGAATCTAAGTACATGGTAACTGAGAGAGTTAGAAGAAACATAGATGATCTCCAGTTAGAAGGGTACAACTTCGAAAGAGTAGACAGTTTTATTTATCTTGGCTCAGTAATAGAATCAGAAAACAAAGAGTAGCAAGATATAGCAAACTGAATTAAGGCAGCCAACAGAGCATATAGAGCGCTATATTCCGTGCTCAAAAGTAAGAACATAAGTAGGAAATTAAAGCTGACACTTTATAAAACAATGAACAAACCAGTTCTTATGTATGGCAGTGAGGCATGGGTGCTGACAGAAGCTCTGGAGAAGAAGCAAAATATCTGAGGAAGGAAAGTGCTGAGGAAGATTTTTGATCCTGTAAAAGAAGGAGAGGTATGGAGAATTCATGTGGGCAAGCATGGATCCAGTGGAGCCTGTGCAAGGAACCATGGCAGAAAGGAGTATTCTACACTGGTTGCAGACCATGTACACTCCTTCCTGACAGCTGTGGCATTTTTCATCGTGATAATGCGCCATGTCACAAGGCCAGGAGTGTGATGGTGTGGTTCAAGGAACACAGTGGCTAATTGTCATTGATGTACCAGACCCCAACTCACCAGATCTGAACCTGATGAAACAAATATGGAATGTGATTGAAGGTGACATCAGAGCTCATCGCTCCCCTCGTGGAATTTACTGGAAATACGTGACTTGTGTTTGCAGATGTTGTGCCACCTCACTCCAGCGACGTACCAAGGATTTGTTGCTTTCAAGCCACGATGTGTCGCCACTATTATTGGTGCCAAAGGTGCACATACCAGCTATTAGGCAAGGGATCATAATGATCTGGCTGATTGGTGTACAATTATGTTCATTATCTAAAGCAGTTAAATTTTTTTTCTTTACTTTTTTTTATTTTGTGACAAAGAGGTAGATCTTTATGTTCATCATGCTACTTTTTTGGATATTCTAAACGTATTTGAAAAATACAACCAATTTTAGAAGTGTCTGATATTTCATGTACCTTTTTAGAAACAAACGAATTTAACTGTATATGACGGTAGTATCTGTTCCCGAAAGAACAGTTACCATTGATGACCATGCAGCTTTGCTAGAATGAAATGATAATTAAATGGACACTCTAGCTGGAAAGAGGCGTTGATATACTTCATTGGCGACATGTTGAAAATGTGCCCTGACCATGACTCGAGATCCTGGGATTGAGTCTTGGTCGGGCACACATTTTCAACATAAAGTATATCAATGCCTCTTTGCAGCTGGGGTGTCCATTTAATTATCATTACAAACGAATTTGTTTGAACCCATTCAGAGGCTCTGTAAGGTAAATTGTGACTTGTAGTATAGCCATACAAATGATCTGCGTCTAAAAACATTAAAAAATTCGGTATCACAGTTTTATCATAATCATATATTTGTTATTTTCTTTAACATATCTTTTACAGCATTGTGTTATACCACATCTTCCACCTTTTTCAACCATTAAAATCATATCATAATCATTTAACAATTCAAGTGAATGTCCTATCATTTTTAACATCGGATGGAAAGGTAAACCTGGAGCAATAAATTACCAAGGAAGATGGAACTCAAGCTTTTATGTCAGTTTTTCTAAAATTTTCAAAAATGTCAATTAATAATAGAACATCAGTTTTTACTTTTAAATCATGATATACTCCTAACTTTTTATATTAGCTTTTTCCAGTTTTGATTTCTATGTTTATACTCTTCTTCAGTACTATCACATTCATTTAATTTATTATAAAATCCTTCTTTTGGTGAAAGTTCTTCTTCCCCAAAATTTCCCATCTACCTATATAATCATAAAGATGAATTCCTTGTTTAGTTAGATACTATATTTCTTAGATCTCCTGGGAAATATTTTTTAATATTTTTCATATTTTTTTTAATTTGAAGAACGTTTATTGAGGCTTGAAGTGTATCAATAAATCTCATTTTCAAATTGTCTGTTATTTTTTACCAAAACTAATGTATCTAATTTCGTTATTTCTTCTTTCTTGTTTATTATAACCAATTTCTTTTACAAATAAATGTGAATCATAGCCAGAAAACATATGCAAAAAATTGGGACATATCTTGGAGATTTTAGTGTTAGATTACCATTATTATCTAATAGATACATATATGTTCCTGTTAAATGATCGTGATTAATATTCTTTGTATAATACTTTCTAAACAGAAAGAACAGATTTATTATATCTTGGCTGTTCTTCAGTTAAAGGTTACATTCTTCTTCTTCAGAATAATTTCTTCCTGTTTCTTCAACTTCTTTTTTCATACATTACATAAATTTTTATGTCTATTTGGTCCTCTATGCACTACAGAATTTTTATAGTGTCCATTTACATACTTAATATAATAACAAAAACCGCTTGGTTACTTGTTTATTATTTTATGGTATGAGGTTGATTATTTACTTTTAATTTGATTCGATTTATTTCTTCATTACAATGTTTGTATGCAACTTTTAACTTTTCCCTATAGAAATCATTAATAATGTCTTCTGCTGTTAATTCAGGATATTTTTAATTTATTTTAGTAGCAAACTTGCAAAATCTGTATAAAGAACGAAATGAAGTTTTTGCGAATGTTCATAATTTTTAAATTTTATGTATTAGCCTGTTTCTGGTAGTTCTACTTTTAATGGTTTATTAATTAAACAATTTTTTGAGTGATTATCTAATTTTTCTTTATTGATGATGATGAGGAGGAGGTCCCACACTCCAAGGAGCATAGGGGACGACTAGGCAAGGTCCTAGCAGAGGTGGTTTGCCATTGCCTTTCTCTGACCATAATGGGGATGATTTAATAGTTGGTATATGGTCTACATCATCGGTGGATTGGAATTTAGTGAGCAGCCCCTTCCGTTTAGTGTGTCACCTATCTGCAAGTGTGTCCCACTTCAAACTTTCTATGAGATTTATAATGCTACCGCGATGGCTAAATGCACCAGTCACGAATCTTGCCGCTCTTCTTTGGACCTTCCCAATCTCTTGACTCAGACCCAACTGGTAAGGGTCCCACACAGATGACCAACTAAAGTATTGTAAGCAATTTCCTTTGTTGAAGAACTGCATTGCTTCAGGATCATACCAATAAACTGCAATCTAGCGTTCGCCTTACCTGTTACTTGTGTAATCTGATCATTCCCTTTCAGATCATTTCAAATAGTCACACCCAGATACTTGACGGATGTTACCAATTCCAAAGACTGGGCATTTATTTTGTACTCATACATTAATGGGGATTTTAGCTTTTTTATATGCAGTAGGTTACACTATCTAATATTGAGAGATAACTGCCAGTCATTACACCACACCTTTATTTTCTGCGAATCCTTATTGATTTGTTCACAACTTTCATGTGATACTACTTTACTGTAGACTACAGCATAATTGGCAAACAGTCTAATGCCGCTGTCAATACCATCAACCAGATCGTTTATTTAAATCGTAAAAAGCAGCGGACCTATTACGCTGCCTTGGGGCACAATTGATGTTACACTTGTTTTTGTTGAAGTCTTCCCATTCAGGCCGATGTACTGATCTCTGTCTGTTAGAAAACTTTCTATCCAACTGCATATATCATCGGATAGACCACAAGCGAGCACACTTTGGAGCAAGCGACAGTGGGGAATTCAGTCGAACACCTTTTGAAAGTTGAGGAATATGTCATCAACCTGGGAGCCGGTATCTAGAGCGTGTTGTATATCATGCATAAAGAGGGTCAGCTGTGTCTTGCATGACTGCTGCTTCCTAAAACCATGCTGGTTTCTTCAGATGAGATTCTCAGAATCTATGTTTATTATGTCTTAACAGTAAATATGTCCCATGATCCTACAAAAAATCAATGTCAGTGAAATTGGCTGGTAATTATGTGCATCCGATTTTATATCCTTTTTATAGATTGTATGACCTGGGCTTTCTTCCAGTCCTGTCGAATTTTCCACTGTTCCAATGATCTTTGATAGATAATGGATAAGAATGGTGCTATATTTGTAGCATTGTCAACATAAAATCTTACGGGGATACTGCCTGGCACAGATGCCTTCCTGGCATCTAAGGATCTTATCCATTTTACAATCCCAGATACACTAAACATTATGTCAGCGATCCTTGCGTTTGTTCTATAATTGAAAGGGTGAATGGGGCTGCAGTACTCTACTGTAAATGGGTTTTTGAAAGCTAGTTTTAGAATTTTGCACTTCTGTTTATCATCATCCATTACATTACCCATACTGTCAGCAAGGGAAGGGATTGAATTATTTGTAGCGTTCACAGATTTTACATATAACCAAAATTTTTGGGATTATTTTTAGAATCTGCAGATAAAATATTGATTTCAAATTCGTTAAAACAATCTCTCATTGACCTTTTGACAGCTGCTTTTATTTCGCATAATTTCTTTTTCTCACTGGGGCTGTAACTTCGTTTATAGTGACTGTGCAAAATTCTCTGCTTTCTTAGCAACTTCCTAATATGTTTGTTGAACCAAGGTGGACCACTTCCTTCCTCTATATATTTGCTAGCCACATACCTCTCCAGCACGTGGTGGGCAATACGTTTAGATTCTGACCAAAGATGCTCAATATCTTTGTGTCCTGTGGTGAATGCTTGGAGCTGTGTATGAAGATATTCATTAATTCCGAAACAAGAAAATTCTACACTGTTTATTTATTTATTTATTTATTTTCAGGTCGCTAACTGTATTCCATCCTGGCCTACGATTTTCAGGATTAGATATTTTTTTTAATTATTTTGTTTCCCTTTCTTAAAATTTCAGTTTTATCTTTTTCTCCAGTAAAAAATTATTTCCAAGTCATTGTATAATTTTAAATTTTCTTTCAGTACTTTCATAATTTTTCTTTCGATTTATTTAACAAATAGTAACGCTCAATTGAGTTTATATTATTTTAGAAATTTTTAGTTTGTAACCTATTTTTAAATCATTGATCAACTAAATACTGTTTAACTATTTTTAATTTTTTTGTTTTCTCAGATATATATTGGCAGAAAAAGGAAATTTTTCTTCCACTGGTTTAGGTTAATCAGCCTTTAAAAACTTTATCTGTTTTCAGTATTAGATAAGGTAACTGTTTACAGTGTTTTATTTTCAGTCTTCCATCAATGATGAAAGTATGTTTCATTATAACATTTATAAAATGATCTTTTCTTAATTTAGAATAATCCCTTTATAATTTCTTTTAGAACAGTAAAGAAATTGATCCAAAGTGAAGTTTTTATTACAATAGTGATGAAGTGCATGATAAGTGGGACATTTAACCAGAGTGAAGTTGTTTAATTTCTCACTTATTTATGTAAATAGATTTTAAAAGTAAAATAATTTAATAGATTAATATATAATGAAAAATAAAAAAATATTAGAAAAAATGAAAAAGAAAAAATTAAAAAGTCAGTGCTATTAAAAACATAATATAAAAATAAAAGAAATTGTAATACTATATTTTTCTAGTAAATAAACAAACAAATTGAAGCTAATAAAATTGTACTTAATAATACAAAAGTATTTATTTTAATCGATGAAGATGATAATCCTTAGAATAGAGCGAAAGATATTGGTGAAATATTAGAATATAAAGATAAAATGCAAGTGATTAAAAAAATATTGGCGACACTGATAAGATTAAGTATGAATATTTAATGTGCTCCTTCCCAATGGTGTCAGAAGGTAGTGAAAAAATGCTTAAGTTATTGAGTCGCAATAATATTCTTAAATTTTATCTACAAAAATAAAGAAGCTAAAATATTTTAAAAAATGGGTTACTAAAAATGTTTTAACACCTATAAAACATGTTGAATATAAATTGGAAAAGTTATTGTATGGAACAAATAAAAAAATAAATAAAAAATGAAAAATAAGTAAATATAATGAAAAATAATTTAACAGGGGGAGAGATGAATAGAAAATTATAGCACAAATTTCTTAAGATTAAATAATCGTTCGGTGTTACTTATGCTTTCCAGTGTTCTTATTACATATGTGTGGCCTTGAGGTTATTCATTTGGTTCCTATCCTCCAGGTGACTGATTTCCAGCGTCTGTTCACCCATATTCACTACAGTACATCACTTGTCTTATTAATTTTGTGATCAACATGTGGGTTTTTAAAGTTTGTAGCTTTACCAACTGTTGCTGTGTGTTTATCTTTTGCTTTTGTTAGTGTTAGTTATGTGGTTTTATATTCCTCATTTGTTTGGTTTTTGTGTGAGTGTGTGATTATTTTGTTATGTCTGAATGTGTCATTATACAGGGTGGTCCATTGATAGTGACTGGGCCAAATATCTGACGAAATAAGCATCAAACGAAAAAGCTACAAAGAACAAAATTCGTCTAGCTTGAAGGGGGAAACCAGATGGCGCTATGGTTGGCCCTCTAGATGGCGCTGCCATAGGTCAAACGGATATCAACTGCGTTTTTAAAAATAGGAACCCCCATTTTTGTTACATATTCGTGTAGTACTTAAAGAAATATGGATGTTTTAGCTGGAACACTTTTTTCGCTTTGTGATAGATGGCGCTGTAATAGTCGCTAACGTGTAAGTACGTGGTATCACGCAACATTCCGCCAGTGCGTACGGTATTTGCTTCGTGATACGTTAACCGTGTTAAAATGGACCGTTTGCCAATTGCGGAAAAGGTCGATATCGTGTTGATGTATGGCTATTGTGATCAAAATGTCAAATGGGCGTGTGCTATGTAGACTGCTCGGTATCTTAGACGGCATCATCCAAGTGTCCGGTCCGTTCGCCGGATAGTCAAGTCATTTAAGGAAACAGAAAGTGTTCACCCATGTGTTAACGTCAACCACGACCTGCAACAAATGATGATGACCAAGTAGGTGTTTTAGCTGCTGTCGTGGCTAATCTGCAAATCACTAGCAGACAAATTTCGGGATAATCGACAATCTCAAAAACGTAGGTGTTGAGAATGGTACATCAACATCGATTGCACCCATACCATATTTCTGTGCACCTGGAATTGCATGGCGCCGACTTTGAATGTCGTGTACAGTCTGCCACTGTGCGCAAGAGAAATTACGGGATGATGACAGTTTTTTTCCACTCATTCTATTTAGTGACGGAGCGTCATTCACCAACAGTGGTAACGTAAACCGGCATAATATGCACTATTGGGTAACGGATAATCCACGATAGCGGCGACATGTGGTACATCAGCGACCTTGGTGGGTTAATGTATGGTGCAGCATTATGGGAGGAAGGATAATTGGCCCCCATTTTATCGATGGCAATCTAAATGGTGCAGTGTATGCTGATTTCCTACGTAATGTTCTACCGATGTTACTAAAAGATGTTTCACTGTACTTACAATATGATGGATGTCCGGCACATAGCTCATGTGGGGTTGAAGCAGTATTGAATAGCATACTTCATGACAGATGGATTCGTCGTTGAAGCACCAATGATACCATGGCTTGTTCCTTCACTGGATCTGACGTCCCCGGATTTCTTTCTGTGGGGAAGGTGAAGTGTATTTGCTATCGTGATCCACCTACGATGCCTGACAACATGCATTAGCACATTGTCAATGCTTGTGTGAAGATTATGGAAGGCTAACTCATCATTGTTGACAGACATCATTTAGAGCATTTATTCCATGATGTGGTATTTACAGGTAATAATGCTGTAACAGCATGCATTCTCAGAAATGGTAGGTTCACAAAGGTACATGTATCACATTGGAACAACTGAAATAAAATGTTCAAACGTACCTACGTTCTGTATTTTAATTTAAGAAACCTACTTGTAACCAAATGTTCCTCAAAAATTCTGAGCCATATGTTTGTGACTATTACAGCGCCATCTATCACAAAGCGAAAAAAGTGGTCCAAGTAAAACATTCGTTTGATGCTTATTTCATGAGATCTTTGGCCCCGTCATGATCAATGAACCACCCTGTGTATGAGAGCATTATTTTTTGTAAGTGTGTGTAACGGCGGTAGATAGATAGATAGATACATAGATAGAGAGGGAGAGAGAGAGAGAGAGAGAGAGAGAGATAGAGAGAGAGAGAAGGCAGACGATTATTTAAATAATTACTGTTGTCGTTTCAGATTTATTAATATTAATTGATCCACTGATTTCAGTTAAAAGTAATTAATCTCTTATCAAAAGAATCTGTTTCTGTAAGAAACAGTTATAAAAATGTTGCAGTAGTTCTTATATAATTTTTTAATCCAAAATTAATGTAAAAAAAATAATAACCCATATTGTGAATGAGAAACTGCAATAATTCCTACTGTGCAATATAGTTTTCAAAGTTTACAAAAAATCATTCACTCTAAAAATATCTAATAAATATATTCAAGAAGATAAAATTTTAAGTAAAGCTATTATTGAGAGTGATGTTAAATTGTATATGAATATAAAAATAGTATTGGAGAAGTTTTAGGGTTTAATAATCAAATTATTCAAGCTAAGGAAAAAGCTATTGATAATAATTGGCAAAATTTATACCATTCAAATTAATAAACATAAATTTTTAGCTGATTCGATTTTTGTAGCAAAAGTAAATATTTCGACTAAGAAATTAATAGAATTGCTTCTCTTAAACCTAATTTAGAATTTGATGCTCCTATAATTTATGAACAAAAGTATTCTTTCTTTGTCCCAATTCTTGATATAAGAGTTGAGGATTCATAAATAAATATTACTAATGAAAATATTATTTTGTTAGATTTTAATGGTGCTAATATAACAGTTAATTTAGAAATGAATTTAAAAAATCATTCTTCATAAATGAACAAGATGGAAAGCTTTCAATTATATTCCTTTCCAAGGAATGACAAATGTAAATAATTTAAATTTTCCTAACAAAGATATTGAAATTAATATAGATATTGGTCATACGTATGAGTCTTGAAATTATCAAGCTTACGAATCAAATAATCCCCTAGTAAAAAATTAATTGATAACTTGTTTCAAAGTTATTTCATTTTGTAACTATAAAAAAGGGAAATAATATTTTGTCAATAATAGGCCATCCTTTTATTTCTTAATCAGTTTCATTAAATTAAACATTGTCTCTTTGTGATAAAATTATATGCAAGGGGATATACTTAATAATCATAAAACAAAATGGTAAACAAGCAGTTCTCTACCCATTAGAAATATAAGGAGGTTTTTTTAAAGATTATAGAGAATTAATGTGGGAAGGAGATTTAACTGTAACTTTACATGGTCTTCTAGTGTTGAAGATTCGTTACTGAGATTAACTGATTTAAATCCTTTTGTAGTCGAAATAAAACATACTTTACAAAAGGAAGTAAAATTATTGTTGAAAATATATAAATTAGAGAACATAATGTTCAATATGAATTTGAATATTAACTTGAATTTGAGGAAGAAAGATTTAAAAAACACTAAAATATCAATATCTTTCTATGATTCAAAAACTACAGAAATCGCTAGGCTGAGTAGTAAACATGATTTTGAGTTACATACAACAAATCATTATGATTGAGCTGAGTTTGATGTAACTTATTTTATTTTTGTCGATTTTCATACAAATCGAAAAATAATCAGCTGAGTCATCATTTTTTGGCGATGTTAAATTATAGAATATTTATTCAAAAAATCAATACAATCAATATCTAACTGATCATGTTAGTCACTAAAACTAATGGAAACAGAAATTTGCAGAGTATATAATTAATGAATCCTCCTCCTCTCTCTCTCTCTCTCACACACACACACACACACACACACACACACACACACACACACACACACACACACACACAAATACACGCACTAACACACCCAAAAAATATCACTACACAGACACAGTACAAACAAAAGACAAAAGATAAACTCACAGTGACAGTTCATAGCAATACACACATATGTTTGTCACAAAATGAAAAGCGCATGGGATGTGTTGTAATAAATTTAGGTGATAAAACGCCACAAATCGACCTGCTGGAGCATGGTGACCGAATGAACACATCTTTAGGACCACACGCATGGACTAACAGCATTGGAAATCGTAAGTAATGTAACATAGTAACATATTGTGAGTACTACATGATACATTTTATATATATATATATATATATATATATATATATATATATATATATATATATATACACCACAAAAAGAATATGTATTACAGATTGCAGAGGACGTTTCATAAACAAATGAATTGAAATGCGTATGGCAAAAAACAAACTGCATTGTAAAGATGGAACCATGAACTAATTAATTCTTTCGGTATATTACCACCAGATGAACCAAAAAGTGAGTGACGATGTTATCATATATATCTAAATTAATTATATCACATTCAAGAATTTTTGATTTATTAGCTAATTTGTCGATTATAGAAACACCTCAAAGTGTTTAGTTTTTAATTCCTTAGCAAGGTTTTCTGTATTAATATTTGATAATGGTCTATTGTATTTTATGATTATTTTTTGAAACTTTTTTTACTGTAGATTCTTTTTTCTTGCACCTTTCTTCTCTCATGCTAAATTAAGTCATATTTCTTCATCCATTCTCTTATCAACTTTTTTCTTGTTAGCTACAGCAGCTAATAAACCAGCAGCTGCTAAATATGGGAATGCAGCAAATAATAAGGTAAGAAACCCTGATTCATATTTCGTTTTTGCTAAATGTTCAATAATTTTTATCTCAATACATATACCTAGTGTTATAAGAAATTTTCGTCATTTTTTTATCTCTTTCTTTTTTGAGCATTTGTTAAAAATTAGTAATACTATTTAACTGTTCAATATTTAGCTTAATGTTAATCGCCATAATTTTAATTTTACCCTTAGGCAACAAATAATATTAGATACTAAAGTGATTCATTTATGTAGATCAAAATTTTATGAAGACGTAGCTTTTAGGTGAAAAAATTAGTTTGTAAAAATTTATGAAGTTATCTTATTTGAAAAATATTACGAACTCCAACCATTTTCATCGAGCCCGATACCTAATTTTCTTTTCCCAAACATTATTCTTCTTACCACTGTTGCTGCTAATTTTTCTCCTGATGTTGAATACGTTCTTTAATTTGCGATTTCTTGACATTCTTTATCTAGTTTGTGTCGTTTTCTTATTTCTTTATTGTGCCAATAAAGTCGTAATGTTTTACAAACTTTGTGTAATTTATTTATTCCTTGATCAAATCTACATAATTCTTCTAATTTTGTCCCCGAACCTCAATAAATATAAAGAGGCAGATACATTTCAAACGGTATTTCATTGATGAACTATTAACAAAACCTATATCCTATTTTCTGATTTCTAAAAAAAAGTGGGTAAATTATTCAAAATCTAATTAAGTAAGTTATAACCTTTGAACTATTAATAATAAAAACCATAAAATTTCCAGAACAAAATTTTCACTCTGCAGCAGAGTGTGCACTGATATGAAACTTCCTGGCAGATTAAAGCTGTGTGCCAAACTGAGCTCAAGTCTCGGACTGGCATACAGTTTTAATCTGCCAAGAAGTTTCATCATTAAACTTCTTTGCTAACATTTTTGTTATACCAAATGGTGACAATTTTGGGAAACAGTGACCAAAAATTTTTATCAAATTATTATATTTAATGCCTGTACTTGATTTTATATTATTCAGATTTTTTAAGAATATAAAACATACTTGAATGAAATAATGTATCTATATAATTTGTTAAATTTGTTCTCTTATTATTCGTACCCATATTGTCATTAGTAATCGCTTCTTAATTCAAAGATTCATTAAACCATCTGTAATCTCATATGTCCTTTCACCAATTGTTGATTTATCTCCATCAAATTTTACTGGTAATTTACCAATAAATTAAGATCTGGCAACATGTGTTACACTTCAAAAACTTGATTTCACTATGGTTGATATATTCCAACATCCTTTCACTAATGTTTATTTGTTAACATTTTGTTCTTTCTGTTTTTAACCTTTTCTTCATATTTATTCAGTGCATCTTGTATTTCTCATTGATAACTGGTTATATGTCACCAAATTCTTCTGAACATTTAACAAGGGGACCCTCAGTACTATAATCACATTTATTGATGCACTTCAAATATGTTGTAGAGGCACCTACCCTGAGTACCTGGCTATCCTGTTTTTTAGCAAAGGGCATTGGTTTTTGAGAAAATCGATTTTGAAGTTTATTGCGTGTGCTGTATACCCATAACATTACATTTATTCCGAGCAAGTCAGTGTAGCACAGCGGTAAAGGTTCATGACTATCGCGGTGGAGGTGCCATGTTTGAATCCTGCTTGTGAACCTTTTTTTTTCAAAATCGACCAAATTTTTCAATTTTATTTCAAAGAATATAAACAAACACTGTAAGGTGTGTGAAATTATAAAGACATATTCAGTTATTAATTTTTTCTGTCATACAACATTGCAAAATCTTACTTTTCAATGTTCACACTGTTTGATGTGCCAGAACAACAGTGTGGGTGATGCTTATCATAGAGACAACTGAAGTACAAATTTCCGCAGCACCACGTGTATTTTATGGAAGCAACCATCTTGCAGGCGCACTGTTTCTTCATAAGCGATACTGGGAAACACAATTCTTTTGCATTCAAAAAGATTTCTCTTTCATCTGCTAATTTCGATGTCAACCATGCATATGTAATCATGCTTTCAAAATTAGGTGCACTGAATTGATATACTATTAGGGAGTGTAATTTTATCCAATTTTCCCTAGAAGCGATCCTCTATTGTCTTTCATCAAGTTGGCAGCATTCTGAATGATTTGCTTGAAGATTTTCACCTGCTGGTAAAAATAAACATCACAGGGCTGGCAGTAAGAAGTGGACTTTGGTGGGTCCACTTTTAAGGTGCAGGTGCTCGCTTTCCTTTGATCAGTGAATAGATGATCATATAAAGTTTAATTGGTTTGCCCACCCCACGAATTGATAATGTACAAAAAAATTTTCTTTCCCACGTACGGAAGAATTATAGAACGCAAAAATTCTTCATACACCAGTTTCGTGAACTTCCTGAGTTTCGTGCAGGAGACGACTATATTTTGTATTTTCTAGTTAATTCGTCTACTCGTTTTTGAACGTTAGGGCCAAATTTTCTGGATGGTTCTTCCATACATAAAAAACATATGAGAACCGGATTCAAATACTGTACTTCCAGTGCAGTAGCCATGAAACTTTACCAGTGTGCTACATTGACGTGCTCGGAATATGTGTAATGTTACAGCTATACAAAGCATGCAATGAACTTAAAAACCGATTTGCTCAAAAACCAAGGCTCATCACTAAAAAACTGGATAGCCAGGTACTCAGGGTAAGTGCCTCTACAACATATTTTTAGTGCATCAAAATCCGTGATTTACAGTATGGAGGGTCCTCTTGTAAGATGAATACAATTAACGATTTGTTTTTCTGTTTCTCCACTTTCTTCTATAGCTTTTAATACATTGTCACCTTAACCCTTGAGTTCTTTCTTTAACTTGTTTTATTGCATCAATAACTGGTTGACTTTTAAAATTTTCATATTCTGTTCTCAGTTGTTTTCTCCAATTTTTTTTGAATTCTTCATTTACTTTTTCCTTTATTTTTCTATTTCATTCAGCTTATTTAACAAATCCAGGCTCAAACTTCTGTCCACTCAAATTTCACACCCTTCCGTATCAATCGCGTCAACGGCTGTGCTAAATCTGCAAACCCCTTCACGAACTTTCGATAGAAATTGCAAATTCCGATGAAAGACTGCACTTCCTTAACTGCTTTCGTTTCCCGAAAATCCCTTACAGCCAGTACCAACCTCGGATCTGTTCACACTCCGTCCTTACTGATAATATGACCCAAATATTTTACTTCTCCTAATGCAAAATGACACTTCTCCAGGCTCAACGTTAAACGAGCTGCTCTTAACCTCATAAAGACTTCCCGTAACCGCTTTCTATGTTCCTCCAAACTACCTGAAAACACTATAATGTCATCCAGATAGACAAGACACTGCCGTGGTTTCAAACCCCTCAAGACACTGTCTAGCAACCTCTGAAACGTTGCCGGAGCGTTTTTCAAACCGAATGGCATTCTAATGTACTGGTAATGGCCTCCAGGTGTAGAGAAAGCAGTTTTTGGACGATCATCTGGAGCCATCTCTAACTGATGATAACCATTTGTCAAATCCATCGTAGATGGCTAAAATTATCCACGTTCACGAGAACTACTCGCCCGTCGTTCCCCTCCTGTAGGCGTACAACACTACGTTTCACAAAACAACCCAATGGATCCAAAAATTCATTATCCTTCAATGGTTCAGTAACACATACTGTATCCACAGGTAAGCCGGCCGCGGTGGTCTAGCGGTTCTAGGCGCTCAGTCCGGAGCCGCGCGACTGCTACGGTCGCAGGTTCGAATCCTGCTTCGGGCATGGATGTGTGTGATGTCCTTAGGTAACTTAGGTTTAAGTAGTTCTAAGTTCTAGGGGACTGATGACCACAGATGTTAAGTCCCATAGTGCTCAGAGCCATTTGAACCATTTTTTTGTATCCACAGGTAGATTCGACTCCACACTCACCCAAAGCGACTTTCCTGTGCCACTAGACTCACTCTCATGCGAATTAAGCCTTAATGCTAATGTACACGGTTCAATTGGTTTGTTCATTGCGTTGAACGCCCCTCGCGACAGCTCTGCATTGACAACAGTTTCCCCTAGCGAAAATAACATTCCACCAAGTTCCACAATTCGTTGTCCGAGGTCAATTTTGACATGATGTTGACGCAAGAAATCTACTCCTAGGATCATGTCGTAACCCTCGCTTACCCTTGATACTACTTCCATGCATGCATTAAATCGGACTTTCCCTGTGCGAAAGTCAACTGTCACTGACCCCAAAGGCGTGACATCCTTATCCCCCACTCCACGCAACCTATAACGTGGTGGGTCTAACTTCCTATGCCCCATTATATTCTTAGTAGCCACTGACTCTTGCGCCCCTGTGTCCAACAAAATCTTAAACTTTCTGGTTCCTACAGACCCTACCACTGAATATTCCACCTCTGCATACATATTCGTAGCATTGAAATTAAACAGGAGCTCCCTTAGGCTGGTCTTGAGCCCCCTGTGTCGTTTAAAGATTGTCTACCTCTCCAATCTCCACTTCTCCTTCCTCCACGCTGCTAATGGCTACCCCTTCCTCTATTCCTTGGTGACCGGGTACACTGCCTCTGCACATGTCCCGTACGACCACACTTAAAACATTTCACACCCGCCGCAAACACTGTTTGCCTCTTGTGTGCCCCTGTTGCCACATCTATTTCCTCACATTATATTGCCAGCTGAAGGGCTGAATACAAATCTTTCGGAGTCCCTTCACGTACTTTCCGTGACATTTGCGCCGGTAACCCTCTCAAAAATACATCAAGTTCCCTTTGCTCGGCCTCTTGCAACAGAACACTAATCGCTTCATCGCTCGGACCCATCTCATAAGTATACTCATTAATTTCCCTTATCCTGTCCACAAATATCTCCACCGTCTCCCCCTGTCTCTTGTCATTGTCTTTAACCTCTCCCTAAAGTACTGAGCGCTATTCCGTTTCTTGTACCTTTGTAAAATGCCTTCCTTTAACTGCTTAAACTGTCCTTCCTTCCTTAAGGGCTCAGAACACCTTACATATCACTTCACCTGTTAATCTAATCTTGGCTATATGTAACAACTGCTCATCAGACCAACCATTCATCACAGCTGAAATTTCCAAGTCCTCTACTAACGAATGCACATCCTCAGATGCCTTGCAAGAAAATGGAATAATCAAACTCACAGCGGCTGGATCAATCTCCTGCACCCTGGGCAACAATGACTGATCAGATGCGGTTTCCCACTCACTTCTAGATGTTAATTCATTTCTCAACTGCTTATTGTCCGCTGTCAATAGTGCTATCTTTTCCATCAAAATCCGCACAGCTTCTGATTCCGACACACCTTGTGTCCTTGATTCTGCCATTGAGTTGCTTTCGTTGCCAGTTAGTCGTTTTGTTTCGGGATTACGTACAAGAATAATAAACTTACTGCTTCAAATAGACTAACACTTACTCTGACAATAGAAAATACTATTCCCATGCAAAACACCTAAAGTGTGGCATGCCAGGTGCCATACTCGAAAAAACAAAAAAGAAAGGAAACGCCCAACTTTCGAAAATAAAACTGGTCAAAACTCATCACATCTTGCGACTGTACTGCAGGCGGTTGGCTCGAATGTTGTACTGTACAGATGACGTCCAATATTCTGACACCAAATGTAATGGCGACTTCTGCCACCGAGTGTATCAGGATGACCAAATGGGGTGGGAAGACACAAAATGCAGTGGGTGGGTACAGGATGAACTGTACTAAAGCTCGGCGAGAAGTTTTCAATTGATTTATTTGTTTCCGCTACAGTGCTCCATTCACCTAGGTCTGCGTCACAAGGCCACGCAATGCTGAGGAAGCACCCCAGCAGCCTGTGCAAACGCAACACTGTGTCATGCTGGCCTTGTACGCCAGCTGCAGAGCTCTGATTACGTCAGGATTGCTGCACCAGCAGCCAACTCAGCAGCCACCGTCCTCGTTGTTTCCGCGCTGCTCCGTCAATAGCCGTAGACCGGCCCCTCTGCTGCTTCTTCCTCGCTGGCGTAGCTGAGAACGCGGCGGCAACGATCACCTGCGATCCGGCATCCGAATCTGTGGCCCTCGCCTCAGAAGTCTCCGGCATATGTTTGGAGCCGAGACGACTGCCCGCGGTAACGAGCCAAAGAGTGGCCCGCCGCTGGCTGGCTGCGGACCCTGCGTCGGCCTCAGAGGGTCGAACCAACGACCCGCCGTGGACTGGGACGCTGTCACCCCATCTGTTGCTGCATGTAGTCCAGTGGTGTGACACGTCTCACCATCCAGGAGAGCTGTTACACTTGACTTGCCTCGTTAGAAAACCGGCAGCTATATCTATACGCGGCTGTGCGCCTCTGTTTCGCTAACGCGCCACTTCGCGTCACATAACACGCTAGGCTGGCCAGTTGCCCCCATTTTCCTGCGCCATGCGCCATGCAAACTGCTGTGTGTGCCTTCTCCAGCAGTTCTATGCCCCTGTGGCCTCTATTTGCCTTCGCAACTGCGGGTATGTGCAACTCACTGCAATCCGGCTCGCACCTGACTGTGACTTACGCTCGGAATATCGCACAAAACTAACTTTCCCTATCCTAAACTGTGGTGCCGCTACAATATTTTTCACCTTACCATTTACCACTTTGCCCGCATCTCGTGGTCGTGCGGTAGCGTTCTCGCTTCCCACGCCCGGGTTCCCGGGTTCGATTCTCGGCGGGGTCAGGGATTTTCTCTGCCTCGTGATGGCTGGGTGTTGTGTGCTGTCCTTAGGTTAGTTAGGTTTAAGTAGTTCTAAGTTCTAGGGGACTTATGACCACAGCAGTTGAGTCCCATAGTGCTCAGAGCCATTTAGAGCCATTTACCACTTTAAACCATTCTTGATCTCCTTTTTAGACCAAATCATATTGGTTTTCTGTTTCAAGCTGTAGCTCCTTAAACAACTTTACTACCAAGGGAATGGTCCAATCCGACGAGTCAACACTTGTTCTGAAATTTTTTCATAGGAAGAGTACACTGAAAGAAATGTGCTTCCAAAATTAGCTGCTAAAGTGCACTGAAAGTTTTTTATCTTGAAATTACTATTTTTTTTCTGCACAAATAACCGCTATAACAGCAGTCCTTACAGCCCTGCCCGCCTAGCTCGAGAATCTAGCGAATAAGGGCCAGTTAGCCGATTAAGCTCTATTCTTGGAATAGCGCGAGAAACGCGCTGTAAGAAGCCGGAATAACGCATAACCAGAGAATAAACTCGAGATAAATTAACGGGAGATTTCTAGCCGTTTTGGGAGCTTAACTGGGGAATAACTTTTCAAGATGGGAGGGGTAGTGACAGATGCAGCCAGCAATGACGAGATATTGGCTGAGGTGTTCATGAGAAGAGTGACGACGCCGGATCCGAATTTATATCCAGATTTTTCTTATCAAAGCAGTCAGTCTTGTACGTGAGAAACTGGAGCATATGACGAACAGGTGAGACTATTTCTCTGTTTTCTTAAATAATACCTTTCATTCGAAGTAATATGCATTCGATGCCAGTACCTCGTGAATTCCGACGTGTTATTTTCGTAAGTCAGGCATATTTAACTCACGATTCGTTCAAAAATAGTCTTGTTTATCTGGTATGTGTTACAATCGCTGCAGTAGTGAAAAGAACTATTTCGTTTTATGTGGCAGTCAGTGCCATGATAGACTTAACCAAACCGAAAGCTTTTTCTGTTTTTGACGGAACATCGGTTTTTCTTGTTGCAAAACGTTTTGACAAAGCAGTAGTGTCCCAATCTCATCCAAAGCAGAAAATATTGTTCCATTCTGTTTCCTGTTGGGAATGTCCCTTTTTGTAAACATCACAGCAGTGTCAAAATAACTTTCCACTTTTTATTGAAAATATTAGGATTGCTGACCCATTAATGCTTCAGCGCAAGAAGATTGTCTCCCAGCTACCATTGTTTACTGAAGCCAGTTAACTATTTGTTCTTACTCAGGCTAAGTTTAACACAGTAAGATTAAGAGGAAAGTAAGATTTTTGAAGAAAGTGATGCTTTCCCAGCCATAGAACGTAGCTGTTGTTTCTCTGTTATTAGTATTAACCATACAATCCCAACAATATTTATTATAAAATAATAGCTGTACCTGTATGCTACAAGAACAGAATAGGAATCTACACTCCTTTCAGCATAAGAATAAACCTCGTATAAACATTAGACTATGTATTCTTCCACGATTGTCGAAACATCATTGGATTTCGTTTCATGTGGAGCGGAAGCTAAGCTGTCTCGAATACAGTCAAGTACGATAAACAGGATAAGCTTTATGCTGTACGTTACGCCTACATCGACTCAGCGATGATACAAGGCAGCAGCTTTACTGGTGCATTTTACTTGGACGGCACTGGCCAGGCAAGTGATCGAACGTACTTGCAGTGATGTAAACAGTTCTACATCTACATCTACATTTATACTCCGCAAGCCACCCAACGGTGTGTGGCGGAGGGCACTTTACGTACCACTGTCATTACCTCCCTTTCCTGTTCCAGTCGCGTATGGTTTGCGAGAAGAACGACTGCCGGAAAGCCTCCATGCGCGCTCGAATCTCTCTAATTTTACATTTGTGATCTCCTCGGGAGGTATTAAGTAGGGGCAAGCAATATCTTCGATACCTCATCCAGAAACGCACCCTCTCGAAACCTGGACAGCAAGCTACACCGCGATGCAGAGCGCCTCTCTTGCAGAGTCTGCCACTTGAGTTCGCTAAACATTTCCGTAACGTTTCACGCTTACCAAATAACCCTGTGACGAAACGCGCCGCTCTTCTTTGGATCTTCTCTATCTCCTCTGTTAACCCGACCTGGTACGGATCCCACACTGATGAGCAATACTCAACTATAGGTCGAACGAGTGTTTTGTATGCCACCTCCTTTGTTGATGGACTACATTTTCTAAGGACTCTCTCAATGAATCTCAACCTGGTACCCGCCTTACCAAAAATTAATTTTATATGATCATTCCACTTCAAATCGTTCCGCACGCATACTCCCAGATATTTTACAGGAGTAACTGCTACCAGTGTTTGTTCCGCTATCATATAATCATACAATAAAGGATCCTTCTTTCTATGTATTAGCAATACATTACATTTGTCTATGTTAAGGGTCACTTGCCACTCCCTGCACCAAGTGCCTATCCGCTGCAGATCTTCCTGCATTTCGCTACAATTTTCTAATGCTGCAACTTCTCTGTATACTACAGCATCATCCGCGAAAAGCCGCATGGAACTTCCGACACTATCTACTAGGTCATTTATATGTATTGTGAAAAGCAATGGTCCCATAACACTCCCCAGTGGCACGCCAGAGGTTACTTTAACGTCTGTAGACGTCTCTCCGTTGAGAACAACATGCTTTGTTGTTTGCAAAAAACTCTTCAATCCAGCCACACAGCTGGTCTGATATTCCGTACGCTCTTACTTTATCAGGCGACAGAGCGGAACTGTATCGAACGCCTTCCGGAAGTCAAGGAAAATGGCATCTACCTGGGAGCCTGTATCTAATATTTTCTGGGCCTCATGAACAAATAAAGCGAGTTGGGTCTCACACGATCGCTGTTTCCGGAATCCACGTTGATTCCTACGGAGTAGATTCTGGGTTTCCAGAAATGACATGATACGCGAGCAAAAAACATGTTCTAAAATTCTACAACAGATCGTTGTCAGAGATACAGGCCTATGGTTCTGCGCTTCTGCTCCACGACCCTTCTTGAAAACTGGAACTACCTGTGCTCTTTTCCAATCATTTGGAACCTTCCGTTCCTCTAGAGACTTGCGGTACACGGCTGTTAGAAGGGGGCCAAGTTCTTTCGCGTACTCTGTGTAGAATCGAATTGGTATCCCGTCAGGTCCAGTGGACTTTCCTCTGTTGAGTGATTTCAATTGCTTTTCTATTCCTTGGACACTTATTTCGATGTCAGCCATTTTTTGTTCGTGCGAGGATTTAGAGAAGGAACTACAGTGCGGTCTTCCTCTGTGAAACTGCTTTGGACTAAGGTGTTTAGTATTTCAGCTTTACGCGTGTCCTCCTCTGTTTCAATGCCATTAATCATCCCAGAGTGTCTGGATATGCTGTTTCGATCCACTTACTGATCTAACGTAAGATCAGAACTTCCTAGGATTTTCTGTCAAGTCGGTACATAGAATTTTACTTTCGAATTCACTGAACGCTTCACGCATAGCCCTCCTAACGCTAACTTTGACATCGTTTAGCTTCTGTTTGTCTGAGAGGTTTTCGCTGAGTTTAAATTTGTAGTGAAGCTCTCTTTGCTTTCGCAGTAGTTCCCTAAAAAAAATGGTTCAAATGGCTCTGGGCACTATGGGACTTAACATCTGAGGTCATCAGTACCCTAGAACTTAGAACTACTTAAACCTAACTAACGTAAGGACATCACACACTTCCATGCCCGAGGCAGGATTCGAACTTGCGACCCTAGCAGTCGCGCGGTTCCAGATTGAAGCGCCCAGATCCGCTCGGCCACTCCGGCCGGCGTAGTTTCCTAACTTTTTTGTTGAACCACGGTGGGTTTTTTCCCGTCCCTCACAGTTTTACTCAGCACGTACCTGTCTAAAACGCATTTTACGATTACCTTGAACTTTTTCCACAAACACTCAACATTGTCAGTGTCGGAACAGAAAGTTTCGTTTTGATCTGTTAGGTAGTCTGAAAACTGCCTCCTATTACTCTTGCTAAACAGATAAACCTTCTTCCCTTTTTTTATACTCCTATTTACTTCCATATTCATGGATGCTGCAACGGCCTTATGATCACTGATTCCCTGTTTTGCGCTTACAGAGTCGAAAAAGTCCGGGTCTGTTTGTTATCAGTAGGTCCAAGATGTTATCTCCACGAGTCGGTTCTCTGTTTAATTGCTCGAGGTAATTTTCGGATAGTGCACTCAGTATAATGTCACTCGATGCTCTGTCCCTACCACCCGTCCTAAACATCTGAGTGTCCCAGTCTATGTCTGGTAAATTGAAATCTCCACCTAAGACTATAACATGCTGAGGAAATTTATGTGAAATGTATTCCAGATTTTCTCTCTGTTGTTCTGCCACTAGTGCTGCTGAGTCGGGAGGTCGGTAAAAGGAGCCAATTATTAACCTAGCTCGGTTGTTGAGTATAACCTCCACCCATAATAATTCACAGGAACTATCCACTTCTATTTCACTACAGGATAAACTACTACTAACAGCGCCAAACACGTCACCACCGGTTGCATGTAGTCTATCCTTTCTAAACACCGTCTGTGCCTTTGCAAAAATTTCGGACGAATTTATCTCTGGCTTCAGCCAGCTTTCCGTATCTATAACGATTTCAGCTTCGGTGCTTTCTATCAGCGCTTGAAGTTCCGGTACTTTACCAACGCAGCTTCGACAATTTACAATTACAAACAAAAGTAGCATTAAAGACGCAAAAAGAAACCAGCAGACAAACAATATAGCTTTGAATATCATTTAATTTTTGAAGAGAAGGAAATAATAATGTGACAAAAGTCTGGCGACACGCTTTTTTATGTGACCGGACGAAAACATGAAATGCTCTCGATATTAGCTAACATAGTATTGTAATTAAAAGCCAGAGTGATGAAAATCCTGGCTTTAAAAAGGGTAATTTCTCTACATGTGTGGTGTGAAAGCGCACTGCTGATTTCCCATGAAGTTATCTATTGAAGCCACTGAAGGTATTACAGTCAATCGTCTGGTAATCTCTGAACTCCTTCCATATCGGTCTCCGACCTAAAAGGTATTTTTCGCTACTGCTACGTTGATAACGAGACGACCAGCAACAGAGTCCCAAGCCACCAAAAAATCCACATTTCCGCCTCCTCTTTTATGACGTTCTGTTCTGCATTTCGCCATCGTTCGGCAGTGACGTGCCACAAAGCTTTCTGCATTAGTTCCAGTACGTTTGGCAGCTTAAATGTCTTGCTATATCTCGTGACAAATTACTTACCTTGACTCCAGATCAATTCTAGTGGGTTCAGATTACAGTGTTACGGTGACAACTGTAAAAATGCAGCATTTGTACAGTGTGCTCGACGCCGCCAAAATTGTTGTTTTCCATGTTTCTGCGACGCTTACCGCTCTGCCCATGTGTGACCACATCTGTCCTACAAAACGATGGGCATGTTCAAATAAAGAGTAACTGATTTTTCATTTTTCTCCAAAAACTTTAATTGCATAATGTTTTCTTAACTTCAATAATCTTCTATAAATTATCGTTAATTAAGAATTGACATTTGCAACGAAAACAAATATTTTACGTGTGATATGTAATTAGAAAATAGCAGACATGAATTTTCATGAAAATTGATGGTTAAGTATGCGTTAATTATCATACATTTTATGAATTTCATATTTAAATGATTTAAGTATTCAAACCGAACAAAAAAATTAAGAGACTGTAACGTGTTTCGATCCGCCGCCCGTCAGTATTCTATGACGCTACCGTTTACGCCACGCATATAATTACAATACCCTCCCTTATATTTATTACATAGAGATTCTCGAAAAACGTCAAAGATGACTTTTCCCTACAACCCTGTGAAAAACATTAAGAACAACTTGTTTCTCGCCATTAACGGTATTCTGCGCGTGTGTTTCACTACGAAGCACGAAGCATTGTCGTCCATTTTCACACTACATATAAACAGCGAGACAATCGGAGCACAAGTAGCGTTTACAGAGACTGTGACTGTATACGATTTTTGAAATAAAAATTATGTAGCCAAAGTATGATTAAGAAAAACGTTAATGGCTGTTAATTCATCAGAATGTCTTAAAGGTTCTTTTACAGTGACATAGTAACAAGATGTCTAATATATAAGTTGGACCTACTTCCAAGAGCGGAACAACATCAGTGTACAAGAGCTACGGCAGCTGACCGATCATCGCCTTTATTTGCACCAGGTTTGTTCTTATGGTGAGTGAAGTATAGTTATCTGCATAGTTGTAGCATGTGGAAGGAGTGCCTGGAATGTTATGTTTTAAAGTTCCTTGCATATCAGGTTTTTTTCAGTGTTCTCTTTTATGTCAAACTGTAACTAGTTGAAAGTAACTTAAATTGAAATATGTTGTATTTGTGTGAACTACCATTTTTCTGAAACTGATGGCTTCTTATGATTGTTTAATGCAACATAAATATTCATACCTCTCTAATGTCCCCAGTTCCCTCAGCCAAATCTATAGCAGAAAATATTGTTCACTCGTACATACCATTGGGACAATAACTTTCCACCATTTAGTGAATGCTTCAGAGCAAAAAAAAAAAAAAAAAAAAAAAAAAAAAAAAAAAAAAAAAAAAAAAAAAAAAAAAAAATAGCCCACCACCTAGCATGATTCCTATAAAAATGTAAATTATTGCCGGCCGGTGTGGCCGTGCGGTTCTAGGCGCTTCAGTCTGGAACCGCGTGACCGCTACGGTCGCAGGTTCGAATCCTGCTTCGGGCATGGATGTGTGTAATGTCCTTAGGTTAGTTAGGTTTAAGTAGTTCTAAGTTCTAGAGGACTGATGACCACAGATGTTAAGTCCCATAGTGCTCAGAGCCATTTGAACCTTTTTGTAAATTATTTGTGTTTGCTCAAACTAAGTTTAAGAAGTAAAATTAGTAGGAAAATAGTTTAAAAAAAAGAAAGCTATAGCAGATGTGTGTTGTATTTCTCGGTTATAATTATTATCCTCATGATCACATACATATTTATCATACAGTAATTATTTCTGTGTTCCAAGAACATAGGTTCTTTTCATGAAGTTAACAGGACTCTTTAGTTATTGGATCTACATAATCAGAACAGTGGAAGGAGTGGCTGCAAATCATGTTTTCAAATTTCTTTTGAATTGTCTCATGTGATTCTTTTCTTTCTTTTAGAAATGACTCTGTCTACCAATGAACCAGCTACTAGAGATACTTAAATATTTTGCCTCTCGTGATTTATTTCTGTCCATTGGAGACTAAATTGGTACTGGCAAAGGGACAGCCAGCATGATTATTAAAAGGATGTGTATGACACTGGACAACATTCACAAGAGACAGTTTTTTTAAAATTATTTCAGTTCTCTGTTGGAATTAAAATAAAACGAAATAAAGTAAAGAAATATATAAGGATTAGTATATTTTTGTTCCGAAATCATTTGTATTAATTTTTATTTTCTGAATCTAATTTTGATCTTTACGATCCTTTTTTAACCAATACAGTTCTTTCTGCCTTCTCTGGTTCTTGTCAAGCTACTTTTGAAGCAGCACCATCTGCAACTCTGTCAATTCTTTCACATTTCAGAATAGGTATCTTTATTCTGAAAACAAAACTGACAGTTCTATATTGAGATGACGAGAAAAGAAGGAAGAACACAGCGAAGATGCCAGGCCTCTGGATATTTCTCCTTCCAGATTACATACAGGTGCTACAGGTGACTGCACAACCCAAAATTATGTATGAAACAGTTTCTCAATCATTTAGGTGAGTTATTGTAACAGCAGCCTCCAGTTTGGTATGTGCCATAGGTACATTTCCACCCCTAGATTATAAAAAAGATAATGGATGCTTATTGTAAATGATGGCATCTTATTCTTCATACACACACAATATAATTAATAATCATCACATCACAGAAACATGATTTATATATGTCCAGAACTGCAAAAGTGGATGCACAAATAGTGTTAAAAATTTTAGCAAGGGTATTTTCTGCATAACACCCATTGCTGCTGTAATGAATGAATCATTCTAAGATGTAAATACAACAGCAAGCTAGCCAGTAACCTCTTTCAGAATTTTTAGTCAAATCAATCTCCGTCATAGCTATGTTGTAAAAGTTTGTTGGAGAGACTGTAAAGACCAACTATTTCACAAAGCAGAGCGCATTTCACAATTGCTTCTATTTATGTGTCTACTTACAATTCAGTTCACCATCTACCCTACGTCTAGATTTGATGGAATACATCTGAATCAAACTAAATGTGGCGTCCTTGAGTTGACAACTTTATCAAATGGTTCAAATGGCTCTGAGCACTATGGGACTTAGCATCTGTTGACTTAGAACTACTTAAACCTAACTAACCTAAGGACATCACACACATCCACGCCCGAGGCAGGTCGCGCGATTCCAGACTGAAGCGCCTGGAACCGCTCGGTCACGCCGGCCGACACAACTTTATCAGTTCGTGTATTTCATTGTACACAATTTGGAACTTACAGTCCACATATGGGGTGCCACCAATCTATAGCCTCTACTACCTTTTCTGTGCTTAACATTTACGTGTTTCTTTCTTTAAATAATAATAATAATACGTCTGTTGTAGCTGCTCTGTCAATCTATGTGAAGTTGTTTGTGAATGGAAACTGTTGCAAATTTTTTCGTATAGTTTATTCGGAAATCTAGAAATATCTGTTACTGGTCATAAATACGTGATCATTTAACTAAATTCAAGATAGAAGGTAACATATATGTGCCCTACCAATTTATTTAAATGTTTTGCATTAATATTTTTACTGAATGAGACTGCAACAGCTTTCGTGTTTTCTGCTATCGTGTTGAACTCATTGACAATATCTACTATCCTCAAGGTATCCGCAAGCGAAAAGTTTTGCGATCTGAAACATATGTCATTCATGTTTGACACGCTATTCCTGCAGATGACGACTACATAAATATGAAACGACGTAATCACAAATACCCAGAGTGCTCGTCAGTTATTGACAACATAATTCGACATGAACGGTATTCCGGGAATAATTAACGGAGGAATAAAATGGCGACATACAATGCACCCTCCACGTTAATCAGTGGTTAGCCCATTCCTCGGTTAGCTAGCCCTGGATTTATCTCGAGATTGTACATCTACATCTACATCCATACTCTGCAAGCCACCTGAAGGTGTGTGGCGGAGGGTACCTTGAGTACCTCTATCGGTTCTCTCTTCTATTCCAGTCTCGTATTGTTCGTGGAAAGAAAGATTGTTGGTATGCCTCTGTATGGGCTCTAATCTCTGATTTTATCCTCATGGTCTCTTCGTGAGATATATGTAGGAGGGAGCAATATACTGCTTGACTCCTCGGTGAAGGTATGTTCTCGAAACTTCAACAAAAGCCCGTACCGAGCTACTGAGCGTCTCTCTTGCAGAGTCTGCCACTGGAGTTTATCTATCATCTCCGTAACGCTTTCGCGATTACTAAATGATCCTGTAAAGAAGAGCGCTGCTCTCTGTTGGATCTTCTCTATCTCTTCTATCAACCCTATCTGGTACAGATCCCACACCGGTGAGCAGTATTCAAGTAGTGGGCGTACAAGTGTACTATAACTTACTTCCTTTGTTTTCGGACTGCATTTCCTTAGGATTCTTCCAATGAATCTCAGTCTGGCATCTGCTTTACCGACGATTAATTTTATATGGTCATTCCATTTTAGATCACTCCTAATGCCTATGGAATTAACTGCTTCCAGTTGCTGACCTGCTATATTGTAGCTAAATGATAAAGGATCTTACTTTCTATGTATTCGCAGCACATTACACTTGTCTACATTGATATTCAGTTGCCATTCCCTACACCAAGCGTCAGTTCGTTGCAGATCCTCCTGCATTTCAGCCCCAAGCAAATGTAACCATGACACAAGAACTTAGCACTGCATAGCATAAAACCTAAAGCGCACACCCGCGAATTTTAAGCATTTAAGCTGTACCAAAAACGTCTCGGATCATTACTTTTTTGAATGACGCAGTTCATGTCTAGAGCTAAGCTGTTGCAGATGTAATTGTTACCCAAGTGACTAGGAGAGGAAAGAAAATCAAGGCAGTGTACGATGTTGCATAGCGACTTCCATCAGTGAAGCATTTAATTTATTGACATTAAATATTTTACTACAATTTCTGTAGCAAAATTCTTATGACAATTTGAAAATAACGTAAATTTTACTAACAGTGAAACAGTTCCTTTTTTGTTCCCTCCAACCATAACAAAAATGTGAAGTGTCTACTGGATGAAACTTCCTGGCAGATTAAAACTGTGTGCCAGACCGAGACTCGAACTCGGGACCTTTGCCTTTCGCGGGCAAAGGTCCCGAGTTCGAGTCTCGGTCTGGCACACAGTTTTAATCTGCCAGGAAGTTTCATATCAGCGCACACTTCGCTGCAGAGTGAAAATCTCATTCTGTCTACTGGATGTTAATAACAATCATTTTCCTTACACGTCACAGTAATTATTAGTTTTATTCAGACAGAAATCGGATGGAGTAAGAAATGGTCATGGCTGTTGTTCTGCAAATAGTGCTGCATATCAGGCATACTTTATCGAATCTTTAAAATGCGGTGATGCAAACTGACAATGCACAGCTGAATGATGTGTTTAAAAAAACTCTCAGAAACTATATTGACCTATAATTTTGTTTATCGAGAGGCTTAATCATACTATTAGTTCTGAGTGGAATCCAAACAATAATAAGTCTTTTAGTCCTCCTCCTCAAGGCAGAGGTGTCGCCATGTCCAGGAGAAGAGATTAGTAAAGGCAATGAATCAATTTCTGCAGTTGTAAGAAGACGCTTTAATACTGAAAATTATTCTTTTCCATTTCTCCAGTTTTAAGTTTTGGTTTTCATTTTCGTTGAGATTTCTTAATATAGATATAAAGCTGCAGAAACATTACTCCACTGTTACTTAACACTGGCACTGTTGCATACGAATGTATCATAGCGTTTATCAACTGCACAAGCGACTCTTTCTTTTTTTCGCTCGAAATGATAAAATGTTTGCACGCTGTTCTTGCACAAAACGTGACTGACTGGCATTATAAACAACATTTTAAGGGTAACAAGAAGCTTCGTCTTCACGTCAGCTACGAATTTCTCTATAGTATTACCTGTTGTTGTCTCTAAATGTTTACTGTAAGCAAACTTAATTTCTCAACTCCCTTTTCCGTATGATTTCCTATATCAGTGTAACCAGAGGGCCCAGTCTTGTATACCTCCCTCAGTAACGGTGTATTAACTATTACAACCAGTTATAAATTTTTCGTATAGTTTCTCTTTCACTCTATTGCGTGTTTCAATTTGGTGTATTTTTATACTTCATGTAAATATTTTTTTCCATTTGTACAAATTTCTTTCAAATCTTATGCAGTGAAATCGGATTTGCATACAGCTTAACATTAATCGCTTCCTCCCTGCTTCGTTTAACTAAAACATTTTAAAAATGGTTCAAATGGCTCTGAGCACTAAGGGACTTAACATCTGAGGTCTTCAGTCCCCTAGAACTTAGAACTACTTAAACTTAACTAACCTAAGGACATCACACACATCCATGCCCGAGGCAGGATTCGAACCTGCGACCGTAGCGGTCGCACGGTTCCAGACTGAAGCGCCTAGAACCGCTCTGCCACACCGGCCGGCCATTTAAAGTCTTTTCTTTATCACTGAAAGCTATTGTTACATTTCTTTGCTTTGGCTAGGAAGGTAGTATATTTTAGTTCTGGACTTTAATTAGCACAATAATCATCGTTCAAATACAATTCATGGAACTGTTAAGAGTTACTTATTGTTTCTTCTAACGTTTGCAAGTTTTCTAAGGAAATGTCGACATCATTTGAATGGATTTCCAAGAAATTAACTGATAAGTAACACATATGTAGGTATTCAGGACAAGTATATTATTTCGATTGCATACCACTTTCCTGATATTTCATCTTTGCGAGTTTTAAAACTTCATTGGATTCTACCAAAGAGGCAGTATAAATAGAGAGGCTGTGATGCATTGCTCAGCGTTCCCTGCGGTGCTACACTGTACTATTATCCTCCATATTTTCGGAAGTCATTGTGTACGAGTGACTAAAATGAGGAAGCACTGCTGCGTGCAACTAGCGTTCAAAATTGGTCAAGTGGCGTCAACTGCTCGTTGTATGGTGCGATCTTTGTCTTGTCCGCCAAACTTATGAAAGCATTGAAAAATAATTCGATGGCAGCTGAATATTTGTGACAACTAAGACTGCAAGTATGATAGCTGCTCGTTTCATTCACAGCAAATTCAAGGTGTGCTCTTAGATTCCTTTCTATTCACACACTAGGCAATCGACACATATTCATAAAAAAATAGCCAACTATTTGTGACATGCAAGAATATAAATGTCATTCCTGCTCATTTCACTCCCAGCAATTAAACTAGATTCCTACCTGATGCACCCTTTGAAATCGCGAAACCGTCTGAAAAATGCGGTCAAATATTTGTGACACTCTGGAGTATAAATGTCATTACTTGTTGTATCACTCGCAGCAGCATCAATCGTTTTTTAAACTGAATGAAGTCATGAAATGGAAGAAACTATTCATGCTAGAGCATGCTCTTATATTCATATCATTAAACTTTGCAGATTGTACATCTATTACATGAATAAGAAAGTCCCAAAATGCGTTAATGAGCGCAAAGATGGGAAATAAAAGCGTGTACCGGGATGTGAATGTAAGTAGTGGGACAAAGCCAGCGTCACTCACTTTGCATTGTTGCCAAATGTATTCAAGATGGCGGATCCAAGAAGGGAGCCATAGATGTGGGAATGTTGCAGTGACGTCATTGTGGGAAGTTCAAATTTTTGCGGGAAAACAGGTCAACTGGGCGACCTCCACTAACCTAACCCCCTCCCTTCCTCCCTCTCCTCCCTGCCTCTCCCCCCCACACCACTCCCCTCCCCTCCCACATTTAAAAACTGGCGGGAAAAGGATTCAGTCAGTGCTGAGCTGCTGGATAGGATGGATGTAGGTCTTCATTTTGTATGCATTTTTTCCCTCCCCTTCTCTCCCACATCTGGAAACTGGTGTGAAAAGGACTCTGTCTGTGCTGGGCTGCTGGATAGGATGGAGGTAAGTATGGATTGTTTATTTACACAATTTGAGTTGTCATAGACAGTAGCTCCATCCAGTGTGTTCATCATAAGGTCTGGAGTTCAGCTGACATAGTTCACGGCACCACCACGAGAGGATGCTATCCTCCCTCCCCCACACCCCTCCTATGATGTAATTCAAGATGGTGATCCGGGGAAACTCTTGCAGGAAAAGGACGCAATCTGTGTCTAGCTGCTACACTGGAAGGACAGATGTAATTGTTTACTGTGTTCAATGGACGAGATGCCAGTGCTGGAGAAGGAGTAGTATATTAGCATCTGAGGACTGTATTGATAGCAATGATATTTGGTAAAGACGAATACACTTTATGAAATAATAATAATAGGGCTAAGTTATGCTTCGCAACTGATGTTGATAAATGCGTGTGCCGTTAGCGTAGATCATTTGATAAAACCCCAGTCAATCAGCCTTCCAAAGTGCAAGAGGCAATATGTTCACCTCAGAGTCTCTGTGCCCCACTGGAAGAGAGCCAACATGCAAGCTTACAGCTCGGTCAGGGAGCACGCCAGCTTACGGAACGGTCATGTAGTAACCACAGGGCCATGCGCTAAACACTTCCTGTAATGCACAGATGCCCTTTGTCGTTGAACATGAACTGCTTCAGGAGTTATTACATCTGATGTCGCAGAATATTGTCACATACGTAACTTGAAGATGTCACAGGGACTAAATGTACTGCTGCACAAAGAGAAGGAGAGTGAGAGAGAGAGAGAGGCAGCTTTGCAGATGACGCCAGAGTATTTAAACAATTACCCGTTGTATTCCCAGGAATACCACTGCCGCCATACTTGAACACAGACTCTGAAAAGATCGCGACATACTTCTGAAACCATCCTTGAAACAATTCGCGTGGTTTTATGGGAAATACCCTTGTCCTTGAACATGAGCTGCTTCAGGTGTTACTAAATCCAATTGAATATGTCTCTAAATACACCTTCAAAAAGAGTTCTCTGCACAGTAGCTTCCCTCAGTTTTGTGAAGTATACCGCCACACTTGAACACAGATTCTAAAAAAAGATCACGGCACAATTGTGAAACCTCTCAGTCTTCCTCCACTAATCTGGAATGTTAGTGTGCACAAAAAAATTAGGTAAAGTGTTTAATTCTTCAGTACATTTGAAGATGTTACTTTAAACAACTTGTTTCAAATTTACACACAAAATACTCCACTGTCTTCCCAGGTGCACGTGGAACTGAAATACATTACAGAAAAATGCACTTGAAGAAATACATCGCTGAAATAAACGAGAGCAAATACACCGCATTGAAACTCTGAAGACGACCCTGCAAAATATTGTTAAATACACTATCACAGTAGTTTGATACAAGAGGCACATTCGTTACGGGGGACTCACAAAGTGGCAACATGCCCGTCAGCAGCCGCAGCTTGCCACAGAGTGTTGTGCAAACCGGAAGCCAGGGTTTTCCAGCTGGATTCATAAGTGCACGAAAAGCATGGCCGGCATTAACTTGTACTGCACGCTGAGACCGGCATTCATCTGCAAGTGGGGAAGAATGTCGCACTCCTATTGTGGGTACAATGGCAGGTGGATGCGTTAGAGGTTATACTGTATAAACCCTCGTTGTGGTGCAGTTGCTCTCATTCTGCCTTTGTCAGGTCGTCTGTGTGCTTGATTGTGTTTTTATCAGCATTCCTAGTCTTTCTCTGTTCTCTTATGTGTTACTCATTTGCATTACATGATAAAACGTTCAGCCAGCGACAGCATCAGCAGCGGTGGCAGCAAACGCCTTATCCACGACAGTCTACCATCTAAGTTAATTGTTCCAATCATTCAATGTACCTTGTATGCCCCGTAATTTTAGTACCTATCACAGCACTTGTTTAGGTCATAGTCAGAAGAGGTAAACTTCCATACTTCTGAGCTTTCGAAACGCTCATTGCTATAATTTTAGTGTGTGGAGAATTTTTGTTCTGTAGCTGGTGTTACAGCCCTTCATTTTTTTCTTGTATTAGAGCCTTCATCCCTGAGATGATAGCTAATCTAGATCGGCAGCTGGAGGCTGAGATACTATTGTAGCAATGTCCTCCGGAAATATTAACATAATCGGCGCAGCAAGAACGTAAGTGCATTTATCTTTTATTTTGTTTACTCAGTGTCTTCTGGTTCTAATGATGAGGGCTGCAGAATGTATTCACATTTTTTTCGTAACATGATGCATTCAATTGTCTGAGACATATTCAATGCTTTTCTAGACATTTCTGTAGTTGAGGAGGAGGCTATAGGTGTCGGTATAGAGGACGAGGGCCAGGAACGATCGATTCAGCCTTGCAAGCAGCAGAAGAAGATTTTCAAATTGGGTCTGTTTCGTACGTAAGTAATTTCAGCGAACTAGAGAATACGATTTTCTGTTTATATTTCAGTGACTTAACGGAAACGATTTTCAGTACAAACAAGAAGTAATGGCGTTCAGTATCTTATTGTTGTAAATAAATTGCCGCAAGGTGAGGGCGAAAAATCATAGTGGGTACATGATATTGCGGCTGCTGCAGAGGAAGCTGAAAGGCGACGCCATCTTACCCTTTCAAAGGACGATGATGAAATTCTGTGTTGGGTGGGACTGGTACTGGAAAACGAGACTGAACTAATCAATCCTTGGACCAAGAGTGGAAAAGGTGATTATAATGCAACCATCACCGTTATAGCACATATTGATTATTATTCTGAAATGTTGTTGTTATTAACTTGAGCACTGTATTTAATTTTTTTCGTTATGCGTGTTTTACAGAGGCACCACAGTCGCGATCAGCACCATAACAGTTTGCTGTGACATTGTAACACCCCACCTGTCACTTATCTGGTTTTGGTGTGTGTTCACCCCAGGTAATTGACTAACAGATCAACAGAGAGTGCAAAACTGCCGCAATGTCGGATGACGCAAGTAATAAGGCCCTGTGACTCCTGATTGAACTGCGGTGGCAGTGTTGACATTAATTGATTCAGAATTGATCCCTTTTAATTAAAAAGGGGTGCACGTTGATGTTATATTCAGCTATTGAACACCAGATGAAATGTTGAACATAAAATTAATTAAGAAAGTGACTTGGGATTTCAACTACTTGGTTGAAATCAGATGCAGTCTATTAGCAAAGATTTATTTTAACTCACGACCTTCAATCATCACATTACATAACTCTCCTAACAGGCAGTGGTAATAAATTGCGTTTGCGTGGAGTAAAGCGCGATAACTCAAAGGTAATTCCTATCGACTGACCCAGGCGTAATGCGAAGTGCGAGAAGAATTCTACAGTACACGGCCCATGAAACCCTCGTGGAAACTTTGCTGACGTGATCCAACAAATTAATCAGGGGCCGGAGCGGGCGCAATATCACCTAATTCAGTGTGGCGGAGCGGCGTCGTTATGCGGACGTCGGCCGACCTCGTGGTGCTGCAAGGCTGCACTCGTCTATACACTTCTACCTATCTTGCTCAGTACATAGCTGAACGAAAACTTTCTATCTCCAAGCTCAATCGTTCCGTTTGCTAAGTCCTAAACTGCAGAGATGTTCACTCTCTCTCAGGCAAGCTGAGTAAAGAACGCCACATCCGCACTCTAGGCAAGCTGGGAACAGAAGACCTCTACGGAGACTTCTCCCAGTCCGCTCTTCACCTTGGTTTCTCCTCCAGCAAAATCACTTACGCCAATTGCAGCACAAGTCGCGTTAATTATGCGTCGCTTCCCAGTGCCGACCAATGCCTGCTGTGGGAAGTGAACAAATTCCCACAAGATTTCCCTTCCTCTCAACTTCTGCTATTTAGCTCCTCCCAGACCATCCATCAAGGTTAGCATCTGCACAAAACACCAGTTTTTCCGGAATTCTGACTCCCAGGAGAGTACTTCAAATTCCTCGGTCCTATGTTCCCATCGGAGGCCGGCGTATTTCATTCTGTCGCTCTTCACCTGATTTACTTCAGACTCTGCGGACCATGAATTCAGTGTGAAGTTGCTATAGTCACTAACACGCATATTTTTGCCTCTGTTGACTGCTCCACCGTAGCTTTGCCGGCTTTCTCGCATGTTTCACTGAAAACGGGACGACGGACATTTATCAGCAGGCATACAAGTTCTCCGTCTGCTTCCCAATACACCAGCATGGGGTCAACCACCCCCCCCCCCCTCACTGTCACTCATCTTAAGGCAGCTGGAGGCTGCACCCCATTACCGCTTTCTCAAGAGTTTGAGCCGCCCTAAGCTGCCTATTGTCGCTTCCCTTCATCGCTCCCCAGCCACGCGCCGTGATCAACTTGAATACTTCCCTGGGATAAACTAGCCTCCAGTAAATTAACGCGTTTCCACAAAGTTTTCATGTCGTGTGAATTACTTTAAAACCATCACCCGACATTAATTATTCCAATACATCCATACTATACCCTCTACAAGATGCATTGTGCCTTGTCAGTCATTTTTGTTCAGCCCTACTGTTCGCTCAACGTGAGTTAGGTGAGCTTTAATGACTTCATGTAAGGGGCATAGTTCTTGCCATCTTACAACATGAGTGCCTAGAGCAGTGGTTGTTGGGGCTGGATTGAAATGCGCCCGAGAGGTATGCACCACATGCAAAGCGCAACCAGCATCTGCACAAGAGGTGGGAGCAACAGTTGCAGCCACTGCAGACCCTGCCCCTGCACCACATGTACCCCTGGGCGTTCATGGGTGATTCATTTGCAAAAAGAAGAAGAAGAAGGACAGCAATGATCTCATACCTCCCAGGCTAGCGTTGTTGAAGACCCCGGCATGCAGCAGCAGCATCTCTGGACACCATCGTCACAACCAGTGTGTTCCCATTGGCCTTCACTGCCGCCATTTCATCCACTCTGGCTCTGACTGGTCGCCCTCGTCGGCAATGGAAGGTATGTGTTCCTCGGCGCACACACCTGTGCATCTCACCAACTCCATCGCTTACAGGATGGACATCATCATCATCCTGTAATAGTAGTAGAAGTAGTGTTAGTCATAGAGAAGATCCTGTGGCTACCGGCAGTTCCCTGTCCCATCCTTTTAGTGAAGGACATCAGGTCAGTGACATCATACCACAGTTAGAATACTTGGTGATTGCAGACGCCTTTGAGGAGCGAATCTGATTTACAAGGATCGATAATCTGGCAGGAAGGTAGGAGAAATGGTTCAAATGGCTCTGAGCGCTATGGGACTTAACATCTGTGGTCATCAGTCCCCTAGAACTTAGAACTACTTAAACCTAACTAACCTAAGGACATCACACACATCCATGCCCGAGGCAGGATTCGAACCTGCGACCGTAGGAGTCGCGCAGTTCCGGACTGAGCGCCTAGAACCGCGGGACCACCGCGGCCGGCGAAGGTAGGAGACCATGTTCGTTTTCTAAGGGCATGCCTTCGTCTCATGTAAAAGGAGCTCCTCAAAACATATTTATCATGCACATGTAGGAAGTGACATGTCGTTCAATGATTATGTAAAGATATGTGCCGACTGCTGGAATCATTCACAGTATGGGTTTCCAGTTATTGATAAGACTAGAAAACTAGATGATGGTAGGTACCGGAGAAACAGGTGAGTACATCAGTATACGCTGCACCATGGACAAATTTGCGCGCATGTCTAGCTCTCAATCCGAGTGAATGGGTGTACAGAGACAGAACATTCATTTGTATATGGATACGAAAATTCAGGCTATCGTACACAAAGGTAGAGGCATGTGCAAGGAGCTAGAGAAGTATTACCAGTCCCTTCTGAGAATGATCAATGCATTAAATGAGTTAGTTAATGAAATCGGTAAGGAAGTAGCCGACTTAACTGAAAAGATCGAGTCTATTGAAGGGAAAACAGATGTAGAGGCCCTTGTTGTTGAGAAGGGCGAGCAGGCACATAATAAGAGGAAGAAGAGCGGATATATAAAGCCTCACGCCACGGAGAGTTCTGATTAGTATACACCGAGATGTCAACAAATCAGAAAGTCATTCAAGCACAGAAAGCCATTCGAGAGAAATTACAGTTGGTAAGGCCAGGACATATGGATCGCCAGCAAACACTAAGAGAGACATTTAAGCCGGTTACTGAATCTCTCAGGCAGCTCTCAGCAAAAGCAAAACCACATGATAACGATGGTGTTGCCATTCTCGATTTAATTATCCGTCATGTTCCTGGCCAGATAGACAGAACATTTGGCGTTAGAAGGGGAAGACCATACATGTTGGGTACGCAGCCTATAAATGTAATTGATGACACAATACAGATTGGTGATAGGCAGTTTGAAAGAACACCTGGCTTAATGAATCTTATTTTCCTAAGACCCACGAAAAAAACCCATAAACTGCTCAGTTAATGATAGCGAAATGTACTGTGAAATACTGCATTTGGCTGATGTACATAAGATAGTAAAAAGCCTGATCAACAAGAAGTATAAAACCATTATAAAACCAATACTTGACTGTGAAAACAACATCAACAACAGTATCAGTGGCGATTGTATTGACATTGAGCATAAAACAGTGAACAATCGCACCCGCAGTATATCAAATTATGACGACCCCAGCGAGCTAACAGATCGACTCTGCCTTCTCATGGCAACAGCTGCTGCAGGTAATACAGCTCATTCGAATCAGGCTGTTTCCATAACCTCTGAGTTTAGAGAAAGAGATTATCGAATAAGTATGGAGATAATAGTTCGAGAACTGCACAAACCAGCACGCAAAACTTACCCTCATAGACATGTTATGATTGAAGGTTTGGATTTCTCATGCCAGGCTGATCTTGTAGATATGAGAAGATATTCACATGATAATAATGGATTCAAATATAATTTAATGGTTACTGATACATACTCCAAATATGCCTGGGCATTACCAGTTAAAACAAAAACAGGTAGAAATGTTGTGGATGTGTTTAAGCGTTTGCTACAGACAGGGACCAATCGATGCCCAGACAGCCTCCAAACCGATCATGGTGGAGAGTTTTACAGTAGGTATTTCAAGTTCAATGTGGAAGTATTTTAATCTTCATGGCTCATACAAATGGACAGATATCCTGCCAGAAGTAATCGCTCTGTATAATCGAACCCAACATTGCACAATAAAAATGAGACCAATGGATGTTCGTGATAATGGACACATGGATATGATACTGTCGCATTAAATTGCTGAATCCACGCAAACAGAATTTAATGTAGGTGATTTGGTACATACCTCAAAACACAATACAGCATTTGAGAAATCATACCTACCGAAAGTGTCAACAGAGATTTTTACAGTTTCAAAGAACGAATCTTAGAACTTATATCTCGAAGGTTAGTAAAGGCGAAGAAATTGCAGGTTGCTTCTATGCTGAAGAGTTGCAGAAAAGCTCAGGGCCGGATGTGTTTTGCGTGGAGAGAGTTATAAGAGGCCGGAGAAATAGAGCACAAATCAAATGGCTTTGTTTTCCTGGAGCACAAAACAGCTGGATTGATGCTAACGATTTGCTATGTAATGGGGTGCACAGTCCACAATCACCGCAGTAGCATAACATGTGTTCTAGGAGATGAATTAAAGGAGGTGGTGGTATTCTAGACAAACTTCCAGTGGAATTACACATTCCGGGATATAACTACTGTGGACCTGGAACATAACTTCAGAAACGCTTGGCTTGAAGTGATAAGGGGCTTAATCTTCTCGACGAAGTGTGTTTGGAACACGACTTTGCATATGCTGCAAATAAAGATCTCCTAAGTCGTTACATTTCAGAAAGGACTTTGCCTGATAAGGCTCAGGCGATACGCAGAAAAAAAGATATTGGTATAGGCCAATGCATTGCAAATTTGCAGTTGATAAAAACATGCGAGGAAAAATTAAGTTGGGTTTAGGAGTGATGAATTTCAAGCGAGCTATGAATGCTGCACGTTGTGCACTAAAAAAGAAGAAGAAGAAGAATGGGAAGCAGAGCTGTTTGAAGAACTGTGTTCTGACAGCAACGTATGCACCAAAGAACGCTCTGAAGCAGAAAGGTGTGGGAAGAAGAAGAAGAGGAGTAGGAGGAGGATTGGTTAAGGCACCTCGAGTTCTACCAATACCGAGGTCATCTGGTGGTTTTCTTCCATTCCTCATCCCAGCCCTCTCCGCTCTCTCAGTGGTAGGGTCCCTCGCTGGTGGTACTGCAACTAATGCTCAAACAGTTAAGAACGTCCAAAACTCCCAAGCGCAGTTAGTAGAGGCAAGAACACATAACCACATGACGCAAGCCACAGCCATCGGAAGATGACTATACTTGAAACCGTTCAGGAAAGGGGTGGTCTATTCATAATTTAAAAAAGCCCATTAGCAGTCGTACCAGGTCGGCCACTCACAAATATCGATCTTCTTAAGTTCGTTGGAAAAAAATTCAACATTCCACGATTCCCTGGTGTGTTTATGTGGGATAAAAATGGTTCAAATGGCTCTGAGCACTATGGGACTTAACATCTATGGTCATCAGTCCCCTAGAACTTAGAACTACTTAAACCTAACTAACCTAAGGACATCACACAACACCCAGCCATCACGAGGCAGAGAAAATCCCTGACCCGCCGGGAATCGAACCCGGGAACCCGGGCGTGGGAAGCTATGTGGGATACGTTACCGAAGACGATGTGTAGAACTGGTGAACGTGATATTGTGAATGTAGATGTTGTTGGAGGTCCAGGCACCCACTTGGTGTTATATGTTATGAAAAATGCGGATACTGTCTACTTCTTCAACTAATTTGGTGACCTGCAATAGCCAGAAGAATTACAACGATACTTCACTCGGAGAAGACGTGTGTTCTATAATTTTCGGCGCTATCTGGACTTTAATACACACCTCTGCGAACATCTACACATCATGTTTCTCTTGACGTTTACAAAGAAGAAGAAAAAGAAGAAGAAGAAGAGTACAGAAGGAGGAGCTTTAAACATTCCTTCATCAGTTGAGGTTCAGATGCGTCGCCGGCAGCAGTGGCCGAGCGGTTCTAGGCGCTTCAGTCTGGAAAAGCGCGACCGCTACGGCGCAGGTTCGAATACTGCCTTGGGCATGAATGTGTGTGATGTCCTTAGGTTAGTTAGGTTTAAGTAGTTCTAAGTTATAGGGGACTGATGACCTCAGATGTTAAGTGCCATAGTGCCCAGAGCCATTTGAACCATTTTCAGTGACGTACACTTTGACTTTAAAAGAACGACCATCTGTACTGCTTGCAAATTACTTCCCACCAATCGATTTGAGCATTGGCGAATGGAGTATTGCATTTATTGGACTGGAGTCATACAACAGCTTCCCAAATATCACTGAGACTAACAAGTAACTGCATCCGGATGTTAATGGTGAGAAAGACATTGTGGGACCTGGTGCATACGCTATTGACGATTTAAACGAAGTCTTAAAACAGTCTAGAAAAGGTACTGAGCTGCGAGCGAACATCAGCACACTTAAATCTGAAATAAGGATTGTGAATGCAACGACTGACTTTAAACAAAAAGGTTCAATAGTGCGCCTACTGGGTTTCACAAAAGAGCAGGTTTTGAAGAAGGATCCCAGTAAATTTTACAGGTCATACTGCCCGTAAGTCATACAAGACATACTGCCCATCAGCACTATCCGAGTTGAGTGTAACATTGCAACGAACTCCTACCTCAACGACAGTCTGATTCATACTATTTACGGATTCTTCCCGTCATTTTCAACAGGATGTAAGATTGTTGAGATTCCCACCAATGCTATATACTTTCCAGTGACAATTCAGACATTGGACTACTTGGAGTTGCGTATTGTGAACCAGAATAATCAACTTGTTGACTTAAGTGATGAGGAAATTGTACGATTACATCTAAGGCAGGATGGGTGTACGTTATAAAACCAGTGCATGCGATCCACAGCACGTCACTTCCCTGCTGAACCACAAAGTGATAACATGTACAAACTACGAGTTTGTTAAATCAATTGGCTTGAAACCTCGCAGTGATGCCCTCACTCAGTGTAACCAGTCCAGTAGAGTATGATGAGCGAACTATATGTCAGGAATACTTCTCACATAAACCTTAAGATTCAACCACATTTGACAAGAATGATGAAATTAGGATTGTCATCCAGCACCAAGATGCACTGACACTTCCATGCAAGAGTTTCATGTATCTAGAGGGCTCATTCAAGAAAACCGACGGCAGTGATACAGTGGGTTCCAAACTTAAACTTAATTATTTAACATTCCTGTTTCAAGAGATATGCTATGAACTCAAAGGGTCTGAGATATTCCATACACACAGTGTTGGCATAACATCAGTCCTTAAAAGATACGTTTCTGCATCACCCACGGATATGAATGGTATAGAAAATGGGGTATGGTTCATAGATGATCTGGTGGATAGAGCAGTTGCAGAGTACAACCTATTTACTGCACGCATACCTCTAAAAACGATTATGGCCTACCTTGAGGACATGAGGCACATTACTATGAATGCTAAACAGGAACTCATTCTGATACAGAGTGCAACGGATAATAACTCATACATTCAATGAGCTCAAGAGGAGAATATGGTCACAGTCAGCAAGGTAATATGGAAAATGCCTCACATGAGTGTATCAGACAAGGAGCGTTTGAAGCTTTTAAAAGTTCCCAATTCCAGTATATTTCTGTTACTAACATTTGGCTCTTGGAAGGAGTGCCCAGTGCTACCGACGGCAAGCATATAAACATGAGCTATTAAAATCTCTTCGCAGCTAGAGACACCAAGATTCATCATACTTGCGTTTCAGACTGATAGAAGAGGAAATATAGCAATGATTCCACTGTACATGACAACTGCAAATTAACTAATGCCAGAGTCTACCTGAATTCACAATTGTACCTATATGAGAATTTATACGTGCGGTGGGATGAAAATACACTCCTGGAAATGGAAAAAAGAACACATTGACACCGGTGTGTCAGACCCACCATACTTGCTCCGGACACTGCGAGAGGGCTGTACAAGCAATGATCACACGCACGGCACAGCGGACACACCAGGAACCGCGGTGTTGGCCGTCGAATGGCGCTAGCTGCGCAGCATTTGTGCACCGCCGCCGTCAGTGTCAGCCAGTTTGCCGTGGCATACGGAGCTCCATCGCAGTCTTTAACACTGGTAGCATGCCGCGACAGCGTGGACGTGAACCGTATGTGCAGTTGACGGACTTTGAGCGAGGGCGTATAGTGGGCATGCGGGAGGCCGGGTGGACGTACCGCCGAATTGCTCAACACGTGGGGCGTGAGGTCTCCACAGTACATCGATGTTGTCGCCAGTGGTCGGCGGAAGGTGCACGTGCCCGTCGACCTGGGACCGGACCGCAGCGACGCACGGATGCACGCCAAGACCGTAGGATCCTACGCAGTGCCGTAGGGGACCGCACCGCCACTTCCCAGCAAATTAGGGACACTGTTGCTCCTGGGGTATCGGCGAGGACCATTCGCAACCGTCTCCATGAAGCTGGGCTACGGTCTCGCACACCGTTAGGCCGTCTTCCGCTCACGCCCCAACATCGTGCAGCCCGCCTCCAGTGGTGTCGCGATAGGCGTGAATGGAGGGACGAATGGAGACGTGTCGTCTTCAGCGATGAGAGTCGCTTCTGCCTTGGTGCCAATGATGGTCGTATGCGTGTTTGGCGCCGTGCAGGTGAGCGCCACAATCAGGACTGCATACGACCGAGGCACACAGGGCCAACACCCGGCATCATGGTGTGGGGAGCGATCTCCTACACTGGCCGTACACCACTGGTGATCGTCGAGGGGACACTGAATAGTGCACGGTACATCCAAACCGTCATCGAATCCATCGTTCTACCATTCCTAGACCGGCAAGGGAACTTGCTGTTCCAACAGGACAATGCACGTCCGCATGTATCCCGTGCCACCCAACGTGCTCTAGAAGGTGTAAGTCAACTACCCTGGCCAGCAAGATCTCCGGATCTGTCCCCCATTGAGCATGTTTGGGACTGGATGAAGCGTCGTCTCACGCGGTCTGCACGTCCAGCACGAACGCTGGTCCAACTGAGGCGCCAGGTGGGAATGGCATGGCAAGCCGTTCCACAGGACTACATCCAGCATCTCTACGATCGTCTCCATGGGAGAATAGCAGCCTGCATTGCTGCGAAAGGTGGATATACACTGTACTAGTGCCGACATTGTGCATGCTCTGTTGCCTGTGTCTATGTGCCTGTGGTTCTGTCAGTGTGATCATGTGATGTATCTGACCCCAGGAATGTGTCAATAAAGTTTCCCCTTCCTGGGACAATGAATTCACGGTGTTCTTATTTCAATTTCCAGGAGTGTATGTACAGTCTAGCATATGACATGTATGCAAGCTTTCATGATTCTTACTATAGAAGTGCTGAAGAAATAGGAGGAGGCTGTCTACTGAGTCCATGGAAATTCAAGTAGGTATCATCAGTCATCGTAACAAACTGCTCAAATCGGAACAAGGTGATTAAGTCTGGACCTATTGATGTACAAACTGAAGTTGAATATTCAGCCAATTTCCTGGAACACACTGCCACATATGCTCTAGTTGTACATGACCATGTGATCAACTACTGCCAGCTCACTGGTGTTGTGCAATGAGTGTATAAATGAACAGGTGCTGTGCCACACCTAGAGCATTCCATAATGGCATCTCAAGGTGTGAACATCATTGCAGACGTTCAAGGTTTCTATGATGAGGAGTGTAGACAGTTCATATTTAAAGATGTTACATTTATAGCATAAACAGAGGATGCCAGAATACTAGCGACATTATCAGCAAACACTGCATCACCGACGTTGTTCAAGTATGTGAAGTGCACTAAAACATGGAAGAGTGCAAAGTGGTTAACACATTTCTACCATGGATTTCACTGGGATGATCCTGGCATACCCTATAAAGATACAGAAGCGTTGCTTCCACTGTTCAACCAAACGGATACCATTGTCTACATGAAGGGGAAGGAGAAGATCTTATGGATGCGTCGAATCTTCAAGTTTGCTGCTATTCAAGACCTGGGATTCTACGGGTGTCATGCTCTCCATCGATTCAAGAAGAAGAAGATGTGTGAAAATAGTGTTCCTGTGTCTGCTTATAAATATGTAAAATTATTTTTAAGTTGAATGAGAAGTAAATGAATTTTTACCTCATAATATGTGTATGATTTCTCTTCACCCTGAATGAGATTTTCACTCTGCAGTGGAGTGTGCACTGGTATGAAACTTCCTGGCAGATTAAAACTGTGTGCCGGACCGAGACTCAAACTCAGGACCTTTGCCTTTCGTGGGCAAGTGCTCTATCCATCTGCGCTACCCAAGCACGACTCACGCCCTGTCTTCACAGCTTTACTTCTGCCAGTACCTCGTCTCCTACCTTCCAAACTACACAGAAGCTCTCTTGCCAGGTTCGCAGGAGAGCTTCTGTAAAGTTTGGCAGGTAGAAGACGAGGTACTGGCGGAAGTAAAGCTGTGAAGACGATGCTTGAGTCGTGCTTGGGTAGCTCAGATTGTAGAGCACTTGCCCGCGAAAGGCAAAGGCCCCGAGTTCGAGTCTCGATCTGGCATACAGTTTTAATCTGCTAGGAAGTTTCATCTCTTCACCCTGTTCCCACTTTGACAGTGTACAGTTTTACCCAGATACTTTGTCTATGGTTTTCTTCAAGCACCAGAGATATAATTTTAGACATGTTTGCTATATGTCTTTGGAAGCGGATGTGGTCACATGCCTCATGATCCCATAACCCAATTCGTGCTGCACAATAGGCATAATTCTATGCAACCAATACACATATTTTGTTATTCTCAGTCTTAAACTTCACCTCCTTAATAGCACTATGGTAACGAATTTTTTTCGTTTATTCAGTTCACACAAATACAGTTCAGTGATTGAGGCTACAATTCAGTTCTTGAGATTACAATATAGTTCTTGAGCTACAATTTGACTCTGCTATTCCAGTGCAGATACACTTTTCACTTACGTGTCGAAAATATGTTTTATAATTATTTTTCGAGTAGCAGTGGATGAGAATGTTTACAACTTTTTATAAATATGCCCTAAAAACTAATGCAGAAATACTTTTACTGCAACTAAATTCCACAGTCCCACACAGCTTTTACGATAATTCCGATGGACTGAGCACATTTAGAAGCTAATTTCAACAGCCGAAATAGCACCAAACTATTCTGACTTGGATGGCTATTGGCAGGTGAAAAACTTAAAAACTATTCTATTTACAAGATGCACATTGCACATAGATATATATTTACAGGCTGCACATACATTACATATGAATAAATGAATATGCAAATATTTTTTTGTTTATGCTTTTTTTAACTTGTTTTTCCTTTCACACATACGTATAAAATATAAATATTTACACACACACACACACACACACACACACACACACACACACACAATTATAAAAGGATCATACTACTACTCTGCAGACTCTCTCCCCCTCTCCCTTTCCCTCCCCCCCCCCTCTCTCTCTCTCTCTCTCTCTCTCTTTTCTCACTCATTCTCTCCCTCTCACTCAATCAGCACCCCTTACCCCTCTCTCACTACTATTGGGAGTACAGGAGAGTTTCAGTCCTGTCATCACATATGACCCTTTTATCGCCATGAGGCGACGGGCTGATTTTAGACTGCAGCACATTGTACACCTCTTGTCCTCTCGATTGAATATTAGTCTGCCGTATCACATGCAGCAGCTGTGATGCAGCACTACGAACTCCACTGTACAGGCACCTCAAGTAGTCTTCAATAGAGAGGGCTCTCAATACCATACAATGCACACCCTTAACCCACCTCTGGGTGGCACCTTTCAATGTGTGGTACTGTGGGGTCCTGCCCAATCTTCTCGTACAGGGTGCCTAAGGGATACTGCGTTCTCGGAATGCTACTACCTTCTTTTCTCTTGCGATCTCCATCTTCGTGCCGGCGCTTGTCGATACGCTAGAACATTCCTTCCTCCCGAAAGTGACGGACCGTTGTCGTGTAGGGAGTGAGACCATGGTGGGGAAAGCAGGAGTGTGGGCGCAACATCGGGTTGGAAGCTGTGCCCGCAGGAGATGTCAAACTTCCGGCCGTACCCCGCCAACCGGCCTGAGCTCTTCCGGAAATGTCCCCTGGATAACGAACAGAAGGGTACGCAGCCACCTACTGATGCCATGAATCAGATGAAGAAGGCAGCGACTGCTGCGTTGTGGGCGCGTCCAGCTCCATCGGTAGGACGAGAGCAGAGGAAGGCTCCGTCTCCATGGGGTCGTCGAATTTGATGGAGGCGCTGCAAGCCATCTGGACTTGAAATAAGACACATGCCAGCGCCAAGCCAACGGACGATTTCGCCTCGCCCCACCGTCTGCTGCCGCTAAAAACCCTGTAAAAGACAATATCATGCGGCGCGAAGCAGGGGCGGTTCTAGAAATCGGTCGGGGGAGGGGAGGGGCTAATTGGGGAGGGGGGGTGTTGGCGGAGTGGAATATCGCTTAACGAAAGGAGAGTTGGGGTCCTCCGCCGACAAACTGGTAAAATTTGGTGTTGCTTAAAGTAGTTTTTGGTAATTGTTTTGGAGTTCAGGGTAAAATAAACTTATTTTCACATGGGAGATTTTATAAATTACGTAAACCACGAAAAAGGTCACCTTACAACAAATATGTTTTCATTAATTTGCTGGATACAGAAGGTGACATGACTGTAAAAACTTGAACTTGACATGAATATAAAAAATTTCTGTAACAAAATTCTGCATATTTCCGTCTTCTGCCCAATTTGTCATGCTCATTCGCCTCTGTTTCTTTTTACTAAATATGTCAATGATATTTTCAATGGCCATATCTCTTTCTTTATGGTTATTTGCAAGAGCCAATTCATTTAGTCTCACCTGCCCCATTGTTTTACTCAAATAAGTTTTTACTCGTCTCAAAGTAGAGAAGCTTCGTTCAGGAGTGCTTTTGGTGACAGGAATGGTCCCAAATACTTGAAGTAAAACATATACATTTGGGAAAAACTGCTTGTCGCGTTTCTTTAATGCTTCAGTTACTGTTTCAGCTCTTTTACTTTCGTCAACCCACTTTTTCTTCCATAGTTTCAGCTCTCCTTTAATTAAAAGCGAAGAACTCTCCAAAAACTGTTCATATTTCTCGGATGCCTGGATCACTTCATTCCCACTGTATTTTAAACAGTATGCAGGAATCAGACCTTCAAGTGGTAATATGGCGCGAAAATCTTGGGGAAATCTTGTTTCTAGCTCGGCAATAAAATGATCCACAACAGGTAAAAATACTGTTCGACTGAAGTATTCCTCGGCGTTTGAAGCAGGAACGTTGTCTCTTTTGGTTTGTGTTGAAATAGCTCTTGGCATTGCTATTACACTTCCAATATCTTCTGCCAGTTTAACAGCGTCTTCAAAAATACTTTCGAATTCTATTTCCGAATCCATCCCTATATTGTTGAACGCCTCAAGCACATTATTGACATGATTTAAGGCAGTTGTTAAATCCATTTTAGGACTTTGGAGCTGTTCGCTTAGTCTTAGAGTTAAAGAGAAGCAATACGCTGCAGTTGCTAAAGCTACTACGAAGTCTCCTCTTCGGACAGCAGAACTAAACATACAAGCCTTACTAGCCGTTTCTGCGTTGATTTCACTACTACTTGAAAGTTCGTCAAGCAAGGTCACGACCGGGACAAATAGCTCCTTGAAAGTAACAAGGCTATCGTGTCTTTCCACCCATCTTGTTGGACACATTGCCCTCAACTTTGTTTTCTTTGACCCTGTGAACGGTAATCGTGATATAGCTTCCTCTAGGGAACTTTTTCTGTTTGCAGAGGCAGACAAGAATGCTGAAACTGATCCTACAATTCCCATCATATTTCTAAGTACTTGAGTATCACAATACTTCGAAATGTACAAGTTCAAAAAGTGGCTAAAACAGTGGTTAAAAATAGCCAACGGTTGTTTACTTAAAACAAAAGCTTGAACTCCTTTAAATATTCCAGCCATGTTTGAGCCACCATCATAGACCTGTCCACAAAGATACTGATAGCTCAGCCTCAGTGTCTTGAGTTCTTCATCGATGGCTTCTGCAATCGAAGTGCCAGTAGTTGATTTAAGCTCAGTAAAACCCAGAAAGTCTTCTTTGGTAACAAAGGTCTCTATGTCAATGTACCTAATACAAAATGTCATCTGTTCCGTAGTGGTGATATCAGTTGTTTCATCACACATAATGCTAAAAAATTTAGCCTTTTTCACATCCCTCGATACTGAGGAGCGAATAGCGTCGCCAATGCAATGCATAACTTCGTTTTGGACTGTGTTACTTATCATAGAACTGTTCCGGCCACATATACTGAAATGATGTTTTAAATCTTCATCTCCAGCATGCACATGAAAAGCCAAAAGACTCTGAAACACTCCATGTTTTCCCTCTAGAAGATCATTAGTTTTTTCTTCCTTTAGCTGAGGAATTAAACCATGATCACGATGTCCTCGTAAAGGTAGGTTATTTCTAGCATACAGGACCATAGTCTTTATAATAGGCCTCAAGCGTTTCCGGTTTTCTTCAATAACTGAAGATTTCTTGGTATCGAGGACAACTGCAATACTTTTTTACTTGATTCCATAGACTTGGTGAACTCCTTGGCCTTCTACATGGAACATTTGTGATATTTTGTGTTTTCATGATGACGAAAATCTTCCGTAGCCTTTTTGTATTTGGCCAATGGTCCTTTTACCAGTGTTTTCAACGCCAATAAAAATAGATTAAAATGTCTTAGGTAAAGAATTAAGTAAAGAAAAAATAGTGCAAACACCAAACCTTGTAAGCGCTCGAAATGTTAGCAACATAGAAATTTTTGCTGAAAAACCAAGCCTGAAAACTATTTGAATAATTATGCTTGTGTATCTGAAGTGTTTCCGATTAAAAACGATACCTACAAGTTATTTATGTTTTTTACCAAGCCAGATAAAGGTTTTGAATTATTTAGAATAATGGAAAGCTGTAATAAGTATCTGGGAGCCGATTCCGGCAACTGAAGGAGAAAACAGAACACGTGCAGTACAAAATCCATCACGTAACATTTTACTCCAGTGTACTGGCTCATCCATTCATGCTTAAATCTTGGGTTTTGCTTCCCTTATAACTGAGTAGTAAAAGAAAAATTTGCAGGAGGCTTCCAAGTATTCTTTAAAAACTTAAGCTTCTCATCATCACATTAACAGCTCTTCCTATATCATAGGGGTGATAATATGTTTCAGTCCTTTCTGGTCTTTTTCCTGTGAATTAAATATGCTTTAAATGTCGGTATTACGTACACGTGGCTCAACACAAAAGTATATACCGTTATTTACACATATAAATAATTTTAATTTATTATGACCACTATAAAGTCACTATTTGTCTCCCAAAACATTGACATTACCCCATATCCCTCGGTCTTGGTCTTGTGTATTGCCATACTTAATGAAGGTAGTAACTGCAGCAATTCCGTACAGTAATAACAAGGAAAAAAGACTCGGAACAGTGAAGCAGTAACGAGTAAGAAAGCAGACAACAATGGCTACTGCAAACAGTGTTTCAGCTACCAAATGTTACCGGTAGCCCGGAACAAGTGACTGCCGTCAACCACCTTCTACTAATCCAGGACTGTCAAGATACAGTTTACACACAGTAACTCTTATTTGTTTGTGAAACCAGTTCGTGAACGGTATTTAGGAGCCCAAAGATACATAAAATCTAAGTTTCTCTTAAATTAGTGGCCTTTGCCTGGAAGTTTTGTTTGGCAATGCTCCTACAGAAAGGCTTCAAAATTTAACATGACATTAGCGATCTATGTTAGTGAAGATCGTTGGTTGGTTCCGCTCTGTGCCATCAGTCGGTCGCAGTCAGATTAATAACAGCAAAACCAGGAAAGATTCCGCATCACATTACTTACTACAGGTCTATAAGCTTTCTTCTAGTAGTCTTAAAAGCTTTTAGAAGCTTCTGAAATGCTCTCACATGTTTATAGACTATTACTGAAAGTTGGTAGATATTGTTGAGAAAGAAAGCTTTGAATAATTTGTAAGGTGACAGAACAGATGAAGGTCAATTTCGCACCTTACGTAAGAGCTTTATATATCGTAACGGGAAGTTGAATATGACACATAACTTAATTCGGTGGTAATGAGCAAATTTTCCTGTAAGTATGTAACGCAAAAGGGCTGACACTTAGTCGACGGTATTAACACACCGATCATATAATGCATCTCTACGAGCAGAAGGTGAGACAAGCAGCGAGAGGAAACGTTTTGGTTTGGAAGCAATCATGAGGAGAGGTGAAGACTACACCACAGGAGGTACCACGGAAAGCACTTAGGGCGCGTCCCAAACAATTCAAATGGCCTAAGCACTATGGGACTTAAACATCTGAGGTCATCACTCCCCCAGACTTAGAACTACTTCAACCTGACTAACCTAAGAACATCACACACATCCATGACCCGAGGCAGGATTCGAACCTGTGACCGTAGCAGCAGTGTGGTTCTGGACTGAAGCGCCTAGAACCGCTTGGCCAGAACGCCCAGTGGGCGCGTCTCAAGGGGGGAGTCAACGACCGACCGACCAGGTGACTCATACGCTATTGGTCGAAAAAAGCCGTGACGCGGAGAACGAAAGAACCCAGGTGGGGAGACAGTTCGGCTACGAGAAAGCCAAGACGGAAATTTTTATGAGACTTCTCTGAACAGGTGTCAAGTGCAGAACGGGGCGCATAATGCTCTGTATGATGCAGAGGAGAAACTTGTGTGAACACTGCGTTTACAGCGGCTGACATCCAGCTAGAAATTAGCTGTAGCGTCGTTTAGCTCCAACAGCGGAGAAACGAATCAGCCAGTTAGTTAATTGTTCCTGAGAGAACTGAGAGGGCATTATAATGTGCTTGCTGCTCCAGCCCTGTGCGTGTATATCGCCATATTCCAAGTTTAGGGATGAGTACTTTTTTCTCACATAACGAAAAACATAGGGAGAGTTTCTGCTGGAAAATTCAGCAAAGGTTTAATAAGTTTTTATAGGAATTTTGGAGGAAGAGAGCAGGCATGCATATGATAGCTCATCACAGCTATGGTAAATACCGCGTGCACAGGTGTAAACTTGTTGGTTCACCAGCTTGTGTCCACTGTAAACTCGAGAGACCTTGGGTAATCTTTTGCTCAACTTGTCACAAAACTAACCATTCTCCGTAGATATGATTGTCATCCAAAATAGTACCAAACTTTGACCCGGAATCGGATGTTTTATCGTAGTACTAAACCACATCATAACGTAATTGTATGAATAATTTTGTAAAGAAACTTCTTATTAAAATTTCTTATTGTTGTGTTTAGGATTAGTTAAATTTCAGTGGACAATATGCGTCATTTTCACAACTGTCTTAACATTGTCACATTGTAAACTGTGTAAAAGCGTGTATATCTGTTAGAAACGTTGCAACAATAAACAATTGTCATTACAGCATACTCAGTTGTGTCCTCAGTCATAGAACAAGCAACCACCATCTTACATCTTACAAATTTTGAAGATATTATTAATATCAAAAATATATATGGTCAGCTTTAATAAAAAAAAATACAACAATAAAGTGAAAGTTCCTGGCAAATTGAAACTGAGTGCCATACGGAGACTCGAACTCGGGACCCAAGTTCGAGTCGCGGTCCGGCACACAGTTTTAATCTGCCAGAAAGTTTCATATAAGCGCACATTCTGCTGCAGAGTGAAAATCTCATACTGGAAACAACAATAAGCGTTATTTTTCAGTAAAAATTAATTAAATAATGCTGGTTTGTGCAGAAAATATTTTACCTCCTTATAGACAAATGGCATCTTTAAAAATTGTCCTCACTTTTTCTGCTTTCAGCCAGTCGCGTTCTTACCATTAGTTATCGATGAAACTTAATACCGCTAATCTTACTTAATTAAAGTAATAACTACTAGTAAAAAATCTCAGTAACATGAAGGGAGTATTATTTAAAATTAAGAAGATATGACCCTTACCAATTGTTTTGTGTTGTCGAAATTGTGGACTCTAGATGCACAAGCCTGTGACGCTTCCAATTCTGTAGCGTAAGCTTCAGATTCCTTACAAGAGTTTTTTTGGCCCTACGCTCAGGTTTTCCAAAATAATCCGGTAGTTTGCGATTCATTGAGCAGCGTCTTTAATCACTCACTCAAATATCTAACACACTATTATTTCAGAAAAAATTGACACTTCATGACGCATGATTCGGGCACACTACTCAGTTACACACTTCAGTAATACTAATAATCGTACTCGGAAAACAAGTGTTCGCTGACAGTACGTGGAAGGGTTGGAAGGACAACCGACTGTTTTTAACAATCGGTTGGTCAGTCGATTGGTTTTTCGTCCACTCGGTTTCTTCACTTTTTTTTTACTTTATTGTTAGTTTAAAACCTGAACAACAGGCAGGCTGTCAGCAGCACTCTATGCTGCTCTTCAGCCATAGAAAACACAATGAGAAAAAACAGTAAGAATACACATAAGGTACAGAACGGTGGGCAATAAAACAGTAGACACATAAAGACAAACACAGAGCCGTTCACACTCGACGATAATTCACACTGCAAACTGTTGATAATACGACACACATACACTGAAGATGGCGATGGCACAGGTGAGCGACGGAGTGCGACGGTGAACACTGAACACTAAACACGACGACACATACGGGACACTGATGGCGATGATCTCCAGCGCGCGAAAGTCCACGTAGCGTGTGCAAGTCCGGGACCCTGCCAAGAGAGGAGGAGGGGGGGGGTGGAAGAGGGAGAACAGAGATGCCATGGGCAGAGGAGATAGGGGGAAGGGAGGAAGGGGGAGGGGGAAGCCCGGGGGAAGAGGGGTGGAGGAAGGGGGAGGGGGGGAAAGGAGAGAGAAGGGAGGGAGGGTGCCTAAAGGAAAGGACACAGGAAGTGGAGGGGGAGGATCAAAGTTGATAGGAGGGGTAGATGGAGGGGAGGAGGACATCATCAGGGAGGGGGAGCTGGCGGAAGCCACCTTGGGGAGAGGGTAAGGAGGGTGAAGAGATGGAGACCGGGTGGGACGTGCGAATACAGGAGCGGCAGCGGGCGGGGGTGGGAGAGGATGGGTGAGACAAGCGGATGAGGAGGATCGAATTTGCGGGAGGTGTACAGGATCCATATCCTTTCAAGGAAAAGGAAGAAGTGGGGGAAGGGGATGAGATCATACAGAATCCGCATGGGGGAGGGGAGACGGATGCGATAGGTGAGGCGGAGAGCATGGTGTTCAAGGATTTGTAGGGATTTATAAAAGGTAGGGGGAGCGGAGATCCAGGCCAGATGGGCATAACAAAGGATAGGGCGGATGAGGGATTTATAGGTGTGGAGGATGGTGGAGGGGTCCAGACCCCACGTACGGCCAGAAAGGAGCTTGAGGAGACGGAGTCGGGAGCATGGTTCAAATGGTTCAAATGGCTCTGAGCACTATGGGATTTAACAGCTATGATCATCAGTCCCCTAGAACTTAGAACTACTTAAACCTAACTAACCTAAGGACAGCACACAACACCCAGCCATCACGAGGCAGAGAAAATCCCTGACCCCGCCGGGAATCGAACCCGGGAACCCGGGCGTGGGAAGCGAGAACGCTACCGCACGACCACGAGATGCGGGCCGGGAGCATGCCTTGGCTTGGATTGTCCGGAGATGGGGAGTCCAGGAGAGGCGACGGTCGAGGGTGACGCCAAGGTACTTAAGGGTGGGAGTGAGGGCAATAGGACGGCCATAGACGGTGAGATAGAAATCGAGGAGGCGGAAGGAAGGGGTGGTTTTGCCTACAATGATCGCCTGGGTTTCGGAGGAATTGACCTTGAGCAACCACTGGTTGCACCAAGCGGTGAACCGGTCAAGATGGGATTGGAGAAGGTGTTGGGAGCGCTGCAGGGTGGGGGCAAGGGCAAGGAAGGCCATGTCATCGGCAAACTGGAGAAGGTGGATGGGGGGGGGGGGTGACGGCGGCGGCATGTCTGCCGTATACAAAAGGTACAGAAGGGGGGAGAGGATGGAGTCTCGGGGCACACCGGCGGAGGGGAAAAAGGTGTAGGAGTCTGTGTTATGGATGGTGACGTAGGAAGGACGGTGGGAGAGAAAAGAGCCGATCAGACGGACGTAGTTAATGGGAAGGGCGAAGGTTTGGAGCTTGAAGAGGAGACCAGAATGCCATACGCGGTCATAAGCTCGTTCGAGGTCCAGGGACAGGAAGATTGCGGAGCGACGGGAATTAAGCTGGTCGGGAAGGAGATGAGTGAGGTGAAGGAGAAGATCGTCAGAAGAGAAGGACGGCCGAAAGCCACACTGGGTAACGGGAAGGAGGCAGTGCTGGTGGAGATGCTGGTGGATGTGGTGGGTGAGGATAGATTCCAGGACCTTGCTGAGTTTCTTCACTCGGTTGCAGCCGTTACATGAATTTTACACTCAGTTTCTGGGTTTGAGTTATTCTCGGTCATCATATCAATTTTTGGTTGGTTTTTAAAAACTAATATCAGATGCTGCCCTGTAAATTTATGTATGTACAGGGTGGTCCATTGATCGTGACCAGGCCAAGTATCTCACGAAATAAGCATCAAACGGAATAGCTACAAATAACGAAACTCGTCTAGCTTGAAGGGGGAAACCAGATGGCTCTATGGTTGGCCCGATAGATGGCGCTGTTATAGGTCACACGGACATCAACTGCGTTTTTTAAAATTGGAACCCCCATTTTTTATTACATATTCGTGTAGTATGTAAAGAAATATGAATGTTTTACTTGGGCCACTTTTTTCGCTTTGTGATAGATGGCGCTGTAATAATCACAAACATATGGCTCGCAATTTTAGACGAACAGCTGGTAGGTAACTGGTAGGTTTTTTAATTAAAATACAGAACGTAGGTACGTTTGAACATTTTATTTCGGTTGTTCCAATGTGATACATGTACCTTTGTGAACTTATCATTTCTGAGAACGCATGCTGTTACAGCGTGATTACCTGTAAATATCACATTCATGCAATAAATGCTCAAAATTATATCCGTCTACCTCAATGCATTTGGCAATACGTGTAACGACATTCCTCTCAACAGCGAGTAGTTCGCCTTTCGTAATGTTTGCACACGCATTAACAACGCGCTGACGTATGTTGTCAGGCGTTGTCGGTGGATCACGATAGCAAATATCCTTCAACTTTCCCCACAAAAAGAAATCCGGTACCATGGTATGGTGCTTCGACGACTAATCCACCTGTCATGAAATATGCTATTCAATACCGATTCAACCGAACGCGAGGTATGTGCCGGACATCCATCGTGTTTGAAGTACATCGCCATTCTGTCATGCAGTGAAACATCTTGTAGTAACATCGGTGGAACATTGCGTAGGAAATCAGCATACACTGCACCATTTAGATTGCCATCGATAAAATGGGGGCCAATTATCCTTCCTCCCATAATGCCGCACCATACATTAACCCGCCAAGGTCGCTGATGTTCCACTTGTCGCAGCCATCGTGGATTTTACGTTGCCCAATAGTGCATATTATGCCGGTTTACGTTACCGCTGATGGTGAATGACGCTTCGTCGCTAAATAGAATGCGTGCAAAAAATCTGTCATCGTCCCTTAATTTCTCTTGTGCCCAGTGGCAGAACTGTACACGACGTTCAAAGTCGTCTCCATGCAGTCCCTGGTGCATAGAAATATGGTACGGGTGCAATCGATGTTGATGTAGCATTCTCAACACCGACGTTTTTGAGATTCCCGATTCTCGCGCAATTTGTCTGTTACTGATGTGCGGATTAGTCGCGACAGCAGCTAAAAGCCGGCCGCGATGGCCGTGCGGTTCTAGGCGCTCCAGTCCGGAGCCGCGCTGCTGCTACGGTCGCAGGTTCGAATCCGGCCTGGGGCATGGGTGTGTGTGATGTCCTTAGCTTCGTTAGGTTTAAGTAGTTCTAAGTTCTAGGGGACTAATGACCACAGCAGTTGAGTCCCATAGTGCTCAGAGCCATTTGAACCATTTTTGAACAGCAGCTAAAACACCTACTTGGGCATCATCATTTGTTGCAGGTCGTGGTTGACGTTTCACATGTGGCTGAGCACTTCCTGTTTCCTTAAATAACCTAACTATCCGGCGAACGGTCCGCACACTGGGATGATGTCGTCCAGGATACCGAGCAGCATGCATAGCACACGCCCGTTGGGCATTTGGATCACAGTAGCCATACATCAACACGATATCGACCTTTTCCGCAATTGGTAAACGGTCCATTTTAACACGGGTAATGTATCACGAAGCAAATACCGTCCGCACTGGTGGAATGTTACGTCATACGACGTACTTATACGTTTGTGACTATTACAGTGCCGTCTATCACAAAGCGAAAAAAGTGATCCAACTAAAACATTCATATTTCTTTACGTACTACAAGAATATGTAATTAAAAAAACGGGGGTTCCTATTTTAAAAAAACGCTGTTGATATCCGTTTGACCTACGGCAGCGCCATCTAGCGGGCCAACCATAGCGCCATCTGGTTTCCCCCTTCAAGCTAGACAAGTTTCGTTCTTTGTAGTTTTTTAGTTTGATGCTTATTTCGTGAGATATTCTTCCCAGTCACTATCAATGGACCATCCTGTATAAATGAACCATCACCTTTTAACACGTTTCCGAAATATCTGTGATCAAAGTTGTAAAGATCGTTTTGGAACACCCTGTATTTTCCTTACTTCTTTATTGAGATAATGAGAAGCCGCCACCAATCGGCGATCGTATGCACCGCGACGTCGCCCCGCTCGCCAGACAACGGAATAATTTAAATATCATTTACCTTCTACTCATTGACGTGTATTAAAATGGACTTAATTTACGTTCATATTCCTTACTACAAACGCGTACTACGTTTGAACATGAACGTCTCTATAATGCACTTTCACAAATTCCTGTAACTCTCGTGTATAGTTTCTATCTACTAGTCGGTAAGTGACGCGCGCCCGCTGGCACTGCAACGCGTCTACAGAATGTATGTGCCCGGGAAAATAATACGATTTGACCCAGATGTCGGGCGATTTCGAAGTTTTTGTCTGGGGTTAGCAATTTAAGTGTTGGTAGGCATACCGGACATATTTAGCTTTCTTGATTATTGTAAGTGGTATATTAATATACAACCAGTGTGCAGGATGATTCAAAAAGAATACCACAACTTTAGGAATTTAAAACTCTGCAACGACAAAAGGCAGAGCTAACCACTATCTGTCGGCGAATTAAGGGAGCTATAAAGTTTCATCTAGTTGTACATTTGTTCGCTTGAGACGCTGTTGACTAGGCGTCAGCGTCAGTTGATGCTAAGATGGCAACCGCTCAACAGAAAGCTTTTTGTGTTATTGAGTACGGCAGAAGTGAATCGACGACAGTTGTTCAACGGGCATTTCGAACGAAGTATGGTGTTAAACCTCCTGATAGGTGGTGTATTAAACGTTGGTATAAACAGTTTACAGAGAATGGGTGTTTGTGCAAAGGGAAAAGTTCTGGACGGCCAAAAACGAGTGATGAAAATGTAGCACGCATCCAGCAAGCATTTGTTCGCAGCCCAGGAAAATCGACTCGCAGAGCTAGCAGAGAGCTGCAAATTCCACAATCAACTGTATGGAGAGTCGTACGAAAAAGGTTAGTTACGAAACCTGAACGTCAACTACCCGAGGCGATGGATCGGCCGCCAGGCAGCCCGTGACAGAGCACTTCATCACTGGCCTCCAAGAAGCCCTGATCTTACCTCCTGCGATTTTTTCTTATTGGGGTATGTTAAGGATATGGTGTTTCGGCCACCTCTCCCAGCCACCATTGATGATTTGAAACGAGAAATAACAGCAGCTATCCAAACTGTTACGCCTGATATGCTACAGAGAGTGTGGAACGAGTTGGAGTATCGGGTTGATATTGCTCGAGTGTCTGGAGGGGGCCATATTGAACATCTCTGAACTTGTTTTTGAGTGAAAAAAAACCTTTTTAAATACTCTTTGTAATGATGTATAACAGAAGGTTATATTATGTTTCTTTCATTAAATACACATTTTTAAAGTTGTGGTATTCTTTTTGAATCACCCTGTATATTAATAAATAATAAGATGCCCATTTTAAGCTAAATGGTATTTCTTGGTTTGGATAGTAAGCTATTTGCCGCTCTTATTCTTTTGTTAAAATGAGTTTGAAATACATTGCAACCCATATTGCTACATAATTATAAAAAAAAAGATTGAATCTGTTGAAGTAATATAGTCGCTGATTTCTGAAGTCATTTTATCCAGTATAAAGTGGTACTCCATTACGGGGGGGGGGGGGGGGGGCTATAGCCCCCCCCCCTTGCCACCGCCCCTGGCGCGAAGCGATACTTGCGTCCTTCCTTGGGCGCCGGATGCTGAGGAGGCTGGAGAAGGTGGAGCAGTGTCCGATGGCGGCAGCCGTGAAACAATTCCTCCGGCGATGGTCCATCTCGTGGTTGAGAACGATATAAGGCGAGAATAAGTTCCAATGCTTGATCCCTGGTGTGTGTGGAGCGAAGTTTGGCCATCTGTTGCTTAAAGGTTTTGACAAAACGTTCCACTTCGCCCTGCACTAGTTAGAAGGTGTATGCCATTGCGTTCACAGAATGTTTCAAATTCATTTGACGTGAACTGAGATCCGTTGTCTGACACTATCAGTTCACGTAAACCTTCGAGGGAAAAACATCGATGACAACACCTGAATTGTGCTACGTGACGTTGTCGAGTTCATTGGCACAGCAAAAGGAAACTTGCTATACGAGCCAACCACAATCAACTACCGAGTGCTCCAAAAGGGTCCCGCAAAGTCTATGTGCACACGTTGCGATGGTGATTGCGACTTAGGCCAAGCAGAGAATTTTTGTGGCTGAGCGGACTGGTTTTCTGCACATGCGTAACACTGTGACGTCATTTGGGTGTCCATACCCTGTGTAGTGTAATAAATACGTAATGTACTGAATCGACTGCAGCATCGTTGACAGAACCGACTGCGGACCTTTGGTGCAGAGCCGGGGGAGGGTCTGAATCAGAGGCTCAGACGGTTTTGCGACCGTTTTGGCTGCAGATTCCTTGACTTGCGCCATAGGGTGGTGGGGTTTCGGGTTCCGCTGAATAGGTCAGGAGTTCACTACACTCAGCTGGCGGCTACACGGGTAGCGGAGGCTGTGTGGCGTGGACTGGGCGGTTTTTTAGGTTAGAAGGCCTCGGGAAAGTACGGTGGGCTGCAATCTCAAAGGGTGCACGGCAAATACAGAACGTTCTTGGATCAAGGAACAGTCGGAATTGTAGTTGTAAATTGTTGTAGTTGTGCTGGGAAAGTCCCTGAGCTTCAAGCGCTAATAGAAAGCACAGAAGCTGAAATCGTTATAGGTACAGAAAGCTGGCTAAAGCCTGAAATAAGTTCTGTAGAAATTTTTACGAAGTCTCAGACGGTGTTCAGGAAAGATAGATTAGGCAGAATTGGTGGTGGAGTGTTTGTGTCTGTCAGTAGTGGTTTATCTTGTAGTGAAGTCGAAGTAGATACTCCGTGCGAATTGGTATGGGGGGAGGTTATACTTAACAGCCGAACTAAGTTAATAATTGGCTCCTTCTACCGACCCCCAGACTCCGATGATATAGTTACTGAACAGTTCAGAGAAAATTTGAGTCTCGTAACAAATAAATACCCCACTCATACGGTTATAGTTGGTGGGGACTTCAACCTTCCCTCGATATGTTGGCAAAAATACTTGTTCAAAATCGGTGGTAGGCAGAAAACATCTTCCGAGATTGTCCTAAATGCTTTCTCCGAAAATTATTTCGAGCAGTTAGCCCACGAACCCACGCGAATTGTAAATGGTTGCGAAAACACACTTGACCTCTTAGCCACAAACAATCCAGAGCTAATAGAGAGCATCATGACTGATACAGGGATTAGTGATTACAAGGTCGTTGTAGCTAGGCTCAATACCGTTTCTTCCAAATCCACCAGAAACAAACGCAAAATAATTTTATTAAAAAAGCGGATAAAGTGTCACTAGAAGCCTTCCTAAGAGACAATCTCCATTCCTTCCGAACTGACTATGCAAATGTAGACGAGATGTGGCAACGACGAGATGTAGCAACAGCAGTTGAGAGATTCATACCTCATAAATTGGTAAGAGATGGAACTCATCCCCCATGGTACACAAAACAGGTCCGAACGCTGTTGCAAAGGCAACGGAAAAAGCGTGCGAAGTTCAGAAGAACGCGAAATCCCGAAGATTGGCTAAAATTTACAGACGCGCGAAATTTGGCACGGACTTCAATGCAAGATGCCTTTAATAGGTTCCACAACGAAACATTGTCTCAAAATTTGGTAGAAAATCCGAAGAAATTCTGGTCGTATGTAAAGTACACAAGCGGCAAGACGCAGTCAATACCTTCGCTGCGCAGTGCCAATGGTACTGTTACCGACGACTGTGCAGCTAAAGCGGAGTTATTGAACGCAGTTTTCCGAAATTCCTTCACCAGGGAAGACGAGTGGAATATTCCAGAATTTGAAACACGAACAGCTGCTAGCATGAGTTTCTTAGAAGTAGATACCTTAGGGGTTGCGAAGCAACTCAAATCGCTTGATACGGGCAAGTCTTCAGGTCCAGATTGTATACCGATTAGGTTCCTTTCAGATTACGCTGATACAATAGCTCCCTACTTAGCAATCATATACAACCGCTCGCTCACCGATAGATCTGTACCTACAGATTGGAAAATTGCGTAGGTCGCACCAGTGTTTAAGAAGGGTAGTAGGAGTAATCCATCGAACTACAGACCTATATCATTGACGTCGGTTTTCAGTAGGGTTTTGGAGCATATACTGTATTCAAACATTATAAATCACCTTGAAGGGAACGATCTATTGATACGTAATCAGCATGGTTTCAGAAAACATCGTTCTTGTGCAACGCAGCTAGCTCTTTATTCGCACTAAGTAATGGCCGCTATCGACAGGGGATCTCAAGTTGATTCCGTATTTCTAGATTTCCGGAAAGCTTTCCTCACAAGCGACTCCTAATCAAGCTGCGGGCCTATGGGGTATCGTCTCAGTTGTGCGACTGGATTCGTGATTTCCTGTCACGAAGGTCGCAGTTCGTAGTAATAGACGGCAAATCATCGAGTAAAACTGAAGTGATGTCAGGTGTTCCCCAGGGAAGCGTCCTGGGACCTCTGCTGTTCCTGATCTATATAAATGACCTGGGTGACAATTTGAGCAGTTCTCTTAGGTTGTTCGCAGATGATGCTGTAATTTACCGTCTGGTAAGGTCATCCGAAGACCAGTATCAGTTGCAAAGCGATTTAGAAAAGATTGCTGTATGGTGTAGCAGGTGGCAGTTGACGCTAAATAACGAAAACTGTGAGGTGATCCACATGAGTTCCAAAAGAAATCCGTTGGAATTCGATTACTCGATAAATAGTACAATTCTCAAGGCTGTCAATTCAACTACGTACCTGGGTGTTAAAATTACGAACAACTTCAGTTGGAAAGACCACATAGATAATATTGTGGGGAAGGCGAGCCAAAGGTTGCGTTTCATTGGCAGGACACTTAGAAGATGCAACAAGTCCACTAAAGAGACAGCTTACACTACACTCGTTCGTCCTCTGTTATAATATTGCTGCGCGGTGTGGGATCGTTACCAGGTGGGATTGACGGAGCACATCGAAAGTGTGCAAAAAAGGGCAGCTCGTTTTGTATTATCACGTAATAGGGGAGAGAGTGTGGCAGATATGATAAGCGAGTTGGGATGGAAGTCATTAAAACAAAGACGTTTTTCGTCGCGGCGAGATCTATTTACGAAATTTCAGTCACCAACTTTCTCTTCCGAATGCGAAAATATTTTGTTGAGCCCAACCTACATAGGTAGGAATGATCATCAAAATAAAATAAGAGAAATCAGAGCTCGAACAGAAAGGTTTAGGTGTTCGTTTTTCCCGCGCGTTGTTCGGGAGTAGAATGGTAGAGAGATAGTATGATTGTGGTTCGATGAACCCTCTGCCAAGCACTTAAATGTGAATTGCGGAGTAATCATGTAGATGTAGATGTAGACTGTGAGAAAGCTAAGTGGCAAAGACGTTATCTGAGAGACTCTATGATAATTATATCGTTGACTCGGAATATTACTCTCTCTGTTGTTTACTCGTAACTAAGGGTAATTAGAGTTTTTCTGTTCGCTTCTTTTGATGTTGTGTGGAGAATTGTACAAGAGACACAATAAACCGTTATTATTTCATGAGAACAAAGGTGAGCGTCACGACCTTTATTAGTATTTTTGGAAGTATTGAAATAGCAGAATTGTTTCAGATTTAATGCGACGTGTACGGGAAGAGACGTGGACAACAGCACTCGAACCTGCAATCTCATGTATGAATAGTTGCTAAAAATATCCAGCCGTCTCACCCAAGACTCTTCATACTCGCTACAAACAGTAATTCTTTTAACAACACTATCAGAGACAATTTTATCACGTTGTTACGACCTTTTACTGCGAGTATAATACATCGACAACAGACAAAAAAAAAAAAATAGACAAACACATAAAAGAATCTACCACACCTGCCAAGTACAGTGTCGAAGCGCTAACTAATTTGTAAGACCAATCCCTCGGTGTCCTTGGCGAAGTAACTGCAACACTTCTTTTTGCAAAGCTTTAGGGATCAACACAAGTGACTGTCCACTGTCATTTTGAATAAGATTCACACCTTTCTGTACAGCGAGGCTATGTCAACGTGTAAAGTATCGGCGCACTAGAGTTCTTTATGCTGTTCAATGAGTGAGGCCAAGATGTCCAAATATACCGGAGCAAATGTTCAAATCAGAATCAGCTTCCGTGGCATGTGCAATTTCCTTATAGTTCAGCGGAAAATACTGAAGCAATTCAGAATCCTGAGCATCGATGTGACAACAAGATGTAGCAGAAGCGTCAAAGTCTGTGTCAAGGCCAATCGGAAGACGTGAAAGTGCGTCCACATTACCAAGTTGAGCCATCGGACGATACACAATCTCGTACTGGAATTGAGACAACAACAAAGCCCATCTTTGCAATTTTTGGGGAGTTTGTACAGGAACCTGTTTCGCCGTATGAAACGAGGACCGCAAACGCTTGTGATCCGTTACCAAATAGAATTTTCTACCATACAAATAGTGATGAAATTTGATGACACCATACACAATAGCCAAAGCCTCTTTTTCAATTTGTGAATAGTTACACTGAGCTTTGGACAACACTTTTGATGCGAAAGCAATAGGCCTGTCTTTATCACCAATTCTGTGCGAAAGCACTGCACCTATTCTGTAAGAGGAAGCGTCAACTTGCAGTACAACTGGCTTGTCAGGATCAAAGTGAACTAAGCATCGATCAGTGAGCAATGCACGTTTAAGTTTTTGAAAAGCTACTTGGCACTCATCTGCCCAAACAGAGGGGACATTCTTGCGACGCAAGCGATGCAGTGGAGCTACGATTTGTGCAGCATTCAGTATGAACCGAATAAAATAGTTCATTTTCCCCAAAAACTGGCTGCTATTCTGTGATATTGCGAGGAACTGGCAAATGTATGGCTAACACATGCGACTGAAGAGGATGTACACCTCGACTGTTTATGACATCACCAAGATACTGCAACTCAGGTTGTAAAAAATCACACTTGTACAGTCTACACTTTAGTCCTGCAGCAGATAACACATGAAACAAAGCACGTAAATTTGCAATGTGTTCTTCATGTGTACAACCTGATACGACAATATTGTCCAAATAGTTTGAACAGTTTGGCACTTTGCAGTCAGCTGTTCCAAATACTGTTGAAAAATGGCGGGTGGGGAAGCACTGCTAAAATGCAAACGTAACTATTTAAACAAGCCCAAATGAGTATTTACTACACACACTTTTGAGTTTCATCGAGCGGTATTTGAAGATATGCGTCGCGCAAATTAATTTTTGAGAAGTAGCGTCCAGCGCCTACTCTGTTCATTAGATCCTCCAATGGATAACTACCAATGACAATTTGTGGGTTGACTGTATAGTTAAAGTCAACACAGAGGCGAATGCGACCTGAAGGTTTGGGGAGCAAAACCAGTGGACTTGCCCACTGACTAGCTGATATGGACGCAATAACTCCGCTATCTTGCCCGTTATCTTGCAATTCTTTAAGTTCAGCCGCGACTTTGTCCCCTAGTGCAATGGGAACAGCTCTGGCCTGGCAAAAATTTGGCTGAGGATTGTCTTTCATAGTAATATGTACAACAAAATTGTTAGCTTTTCCTAAACCTTCAGAAAAGAGTTCTGGGAATTCTTTTAGCAAGCCTAGCTACACTGTCTTCTGCATTGAATGCTGACAATGACAACACATTGTCCTGAATGTTAAAGCCAGACAAATAAAAAAAATCAAGACCAAATATGTTCTCACATTCGAGTGATTGTAGCACTGTAAAAGTCACTATTCACGTATGTGAGTGATACATGGCAGGCAAAATACATGGTCCACGAATGGGAATGTCTTGTCCATTATAAGCTGTCAGTGGCGTGCTAGTTTTAGACAGGCATGGGGAGCCTAACAATTCATTTGCGTGACCATTGGACAATTTGACAGAGGCACCCATGTCCAACTGAAATTTCACGCAGTTCCCAAAAAGCAGTAAATGAACAAACAGTTTGTTTGACTGGCGTATTAGTGGAGAAACTGCATGCTTGTGTGTTTTGCTGATGCCCATTGCAGACTTTTAATATACTGCTTTAATGACATGGGCCTTGTGACGAGAGTTTTTGTGAGTGGGCCGAATTCTGATGTTTGTTCTGTTGCAAACATACGGACTGTACATGTCCTTTCCTACCACAAGCGTAACACTGAGCCTGTCGTAAGGGTCAGTCTTGGCGTTTGTGCCGCGATTAACATCGTGGGAAAGACTTAATTCTGTTTGGCTGTGTAGCCGACTGTTTAGCGAACTGCTTACTCGGCGTAGAACATTGTTTACTCGGCGAGGCTAGCGCATGCCGCCGGTGTGGAATGGGACGATCGCGGGGTGGCTAGCGCATGCCGCCGGTGTGGAATGGGACGATCGCAAGCGAGGGATTCAACTTGCGAAATAGCTCAAATGTATGAACCGACAGGGCACCAGAATCGTACTGATCTAGTATTTGCACTACTTGGTGAAATGATGGACTGTTGATATTAGATAGGGAAGTTTCACAGTACCCGGTAAATTGTGAGTAAAGGTATGGGCTTCGAACTGTGACAACCACTCGAGCCATTTCTCTTCTTGTTCACGAAATTATCGAAAAGGTGGTACAGCAGCTGCAGTAGGCGGTGCTTGTGCCGTGGGGCGTGCAGCGTTGGTCAGTAGCTGCTGCACTGTGTTGAGTAGCGTGGAGATCTTTTGCATCTGGAACTTAAATATCTGCATTAGCTGCGTGGCATCTAATGCTTGACTTGTGGCTGCGGCACCTGAGCATGGAGCGGGACAGCTGGGGTGGGCAAGTTGGAAGACTCAAATGCAATAAACAGACAAGGAAAGCAAGCAAAAAATTTCTGCAACGCCCACCTGAAAACACTGATTGGCAAAACGACAAGAAACCATTAAAGCAATAAGCGCCCCTGCAAAGTAAAGACAAGAGAGAATTAAGCCGCCAGCAAAACAACAGAATTCTGTGGGCGTCAGGCACGGGGTTCGGTGGATACTTGTCGCCAAATGCAGGGTCCTGCCCACTCTTCTCGTATAGAGTGCCTAAAGGATCCTTCATTCTCGGAATGCTATACAACAGTTCAGCCACATCACATTAATAGTTTTTATTACAAAAAAGAGGATTGACAATACTTTGAATTTACAACGGTGTCGCAAGTGATGTCCGACATGCAAACAAGTAATTTTCTTCGCTATAGACAATGTCCGTGTAAGCAATTGATATGGATCACACGTCAATGCTATCGTAGGGCTCTCCGCTAGTACTGTGCTGGTCTGCGAGTTCCAGTCTGCTACTGTCCGAATATTGTCCACTAATGTCTGGCCGAGGCTGGCAGGAGTGGCGCTTATATTCTCTTTGGCTATAGGGCGCTCCTGTCATGGTGTGGTCCTTGTCAGTGGGCTATTGGCTGATGTCATCTCACCATCTTGTTTCCTCTTGCTATCTTTGTCTTCATGCTGGCACTTGTCAATACGTTGGAACAGATACACATAGATTTTTGATTGCAGACCTACAAACTCCACAATTGGCAATCCATTCGCCTCATCCTTCATAAGGCCGATAACCCTCTTGTTCTGTGGATCAATACCATAAGGGTTATCAGCCATGTATGAGGAAGTTTCGAATTCATTACCATGGTACCTTGTTACTTCATATGGATTGCAGTTCTTCACACAATAGATGAAGCTATCTGTATCCATATAAAGTAATTTACGGTCTTCTAAATGATTTTTGCAAACTCATAATGAAAGCGGTACATGTGGTGTTTTGATAGGTCTAGTATGTACATCCCGACCTAAATAGGTTTTGTAAACTCTATTGCAGTCTTTGTCATCTCCAAAGCAAGAAAGTTCTTATTGATATGGTGCCCCACTTAAAATTTTGTCTGGAAATGCATTTTCTAACGCCATAGCCCCCATCCCATTGGGTTATAATCAAAATTTCACGTCGTTCCCTCAAATCCTCCATTGTTTTACCGAAAATTGAATTATTCATTAACTTGTAAAAATCTTTCTCAAAGTCACATGCTGTGGAAGCTCTCTATCTCATATTCAGATCAATATACTCCTTCAACCTGGGGGACTGCTTGAAGGAAACAGCCTGGGTGATTCCAACCACCTCCATCCTCAAGCTGAGACACTGCTGGAGATTATAATAATTGATAGTGTATGTCCTCAGTTTTGGGGTGGGGCCTCCTCATGGAACTAGTTGCTCTGGACACAGCGGCAAATCAGTGTGCACATCATACAAACTAATAGGGTATGTGAGTTCTGCCTCCACCACATACTATACATCAGAATCAGCTGTCATACTTCCCCCCCTCCCCTGCTGATTTTTCCACCTATTCCCTTGCATTCGTCCTTGGGCAACCGTCGAAACTCACCAATTGGCAGTGAGTGCTGCATGGCGTGCCCGTATAAGTTATTTACATCCAGTTACATTATGTAACTCGAATCAAGGGATGTGTTGAACCTGTCATCCATCTGTGGGTTATTTGCCTTCACATGCCTATGAATATATTGTCGAAGTCCCCCACAGATCCTTCGCTCAAAGAAAAGAAGCATGTCAGCATTAGTCAATAATTCGATACTGCACTTCGTTTCCTTGAGCATTGCATCCCAAAACAACCCAGGTGCCTTGTAATAAAAGATGGGATCCAGAAAATATGTGGCCATGCATAGACTCCGGAATTTCTCCGAAACGTCTGCAAGCAACCAGACGTTTATGTCCATGTAAAGCACTGCATACTGTCCTAAAGTGGAGATGCTGAATTCCCACCAGACGTTCATGGCATGCTCATAGTCTGCATCCATTATGGCATTGCCTGTAAAGTTGCTGGAGAATGCTGTTATGTCAGGTAGACTGGTTTTGTTGTTTCGCCATACTATCCACATACTCATATGGGAAGACCGCCTTCCTAGTCACAAGTTGAAACTTTTCCTTGTTGGGAAATGCAGCTCTAGGAATATGCATATCCTCCCCAGATGTAGAGCTTTAACAAGTTTCTGGAATGGTACCTCTATAAAATGTAGTGCGTCAAGGAAGCAGAGTGTAATTCTTCATTCGTTTGGAGAATGAAATGTATTTCTCGACACACTCAGATAGCACACTGATCTGATCTTTCTTCATGCCAAAATCAGCCATATGCTCAATTAGAAAGTTAGTGTCATACCTGCTTAAATTATGGAAGAAAACGGGTGTGTGCCTTATTAGCTGGTACTTCAAGTTACATGTATTGTGAGCTGCACCACAGAACCTCCCTGTAAAATGACAGTGGTTTCCGCGTTTCTATTTAATGGCAGCACACAAATATGACAGTCAACCATGTTTTTGTACAAATCTTCATTCTCCTTAAATTTGGTCATAGGAACATTTCACTGTAAAGCTTATCAACCTCCCCATGAAATTTTTTCTAACTCAGTGAGCAGCCAAACTGCAGGATTATCCCCAACATAAGATTTGCAGCAGTTAAGACTGGAATCATTGGACAATACAATTTGGTACGCTGTGGCATAAGGAATGTGTTTTTCTGTAAAGGTGGTGTGTGAGGTTGCGGCTTCACCTTCACAGCAGGTCAGAGGAGCGAGGGGGCGTTCAAAGTCGGTGTGCACTACGAACAGTCATCACTCCTGATGGTGGGCCTTTTTAACTTTATGAATTTGTCTTCCTCAGCAGGCATAATAACACCTACTGGGTCTTTGGAAGTGTAGTCTAGTAGATGCTCTGTTAATAACTTGTCTGAGGAAAATGTATTGAGGCACCTTAAGCAAATGTACTGCTGATGTGCATGTTTGCTCAGTTGGGTGGAAAGGCGTCGGGACATGTATTTGAGCCAAACAAAGCGATAATTATCACCTTGAGAGAAGAGTACCATGTTTACATGGAACTCACACTCACATGCAAGTTGGAGGGGGACAATGACTATATGTTTGTCCTGCTCATCAGACAAGCTTTTCTTCTCAAGGCTATAACATGAACCGATATTCTGGTATTCTGTACCTCAAATTTGGGTATGTCCTGGATCTTGATGGGGAACTCGATACCATCAAAGATATAACACCCACGAATATTATCACCTACATGATACGTACCGGGATGCTCAGGATGATCTCTGTAATTGTATTTTCTCTCGCAAGCCATGTCTGACCATGCAAAACAAGTCTGATCCTTTCTATTTCCGACATTAATGCATGCTCACTTATCAGTTGTATCATTAGGTAGCTTGATATAGCTAGACCCTTCATTTACCAGATCATAGACATGTGTATGGCTGCCCAGGTGTAGTATTTGGCTGAGTGTTTTAGCTCACTCTCTCACTTCCATCTCAGAAAACCGGAACAGTATAGCACTCAAGGTGGATTTATAAAACCACACGGTGATTGGTATGCTCTGTATTGTTATGCTATTCCCCCCCCCCCTCTCCCCCCAAAGATAATGATGAATCAACTTTTTTTTTTTTGGGGGGGGGGGGGGGAGCTGCGACAGTTCAACGTAGAGCACCACACTGCATTTAATGGCAAGATACCATGGATCATTGACTACTTTGAGGAACTCCTTTTCCACAACAGAAACGCATGCTCTTATAAAATTAACAGGATCTCGATACCCTCCTGCAGGATTCTCGATCCTTGTGAACAAGATTCACTCCCCAAAGGCATCTGTATTCATTGAGTATTCTAACTGCAGTGTGGTGTCAGTGCCCTGATGTCCTGCACTGAAAGGATGGGAGAGGGAACTGCCACTAGCCACCAGTGGCGTAGCGTGGTTGTAAAGGTTGGGAAGACTCTACAGTTATTATAGGGAGACAAAATAGTACAACAAACAATAATTTAAACAAATAAAACAAAATGCATCAAATAAAACAACAACAACTACTACTACTACTACTACTACTACTACTACTACCACTACCACCGCCACTAATAATAATAATATTAATAATAATAATAACTAACTTGTTCAAGAAAGGATGACAAATTTGTAGAAATCCAGCAGCAAGAGAAGAAGTACTTATATTTTCTTGTACACAAGTGCAATGCGCCTGTCTTTTCTTAACACGAATAAGTCTATAACTCGGTCTACAAAGATCTGATCACTGGATAGCTCTCCAAGTGGTGTCTTTTCTATTGCTAACGTGCACAAACACAACAGCCGCATGTTGGACATTGAATTCCTTAAATAATTCTTCGCTCGTTTAAGAGTACTCATACTTCATTCTATGCTTGCTATAATTGCGGGTGGGATCAAAACCAAATGCAGGAACTTCGTTGTTTCTTCATAAACAGAGTTTAAATCATTGTTGACAATGTACTTTAAGAGGATTCTTGGAGATAAGTGTTTTGTCTCATCAGTGTATATGTTACATAGTTCATGCTAAAGTTGTTCTTGTTCGTAAAAAGGATACGGCTCAACTAACTGAAGCAGTTTCAACTTTGGGAATTCATTTTGATAGTTTGGGAAACACTTTTCGTTCAGAAGTTCAACAAACTGGATTTGGGATAAAGTCTTTAAATCTTCTTTCCATCTGAACAATTTGCAAATCCATTATCTCGTAAGTTAATGGCCTGAGAGGTGTCTTTTGACTGTCACAGGATGATAAGCTTCCATTCAAACACAAGCTGCATTTAATGCATTCATCAACGAATGTTTCCATTCTTAATTGTCATACGTTTCTCAAAACAGTTCTTATTTCGTCGTGGCAAGCAATTGTACTGACAGATTTTGACTGAAGAACATTAAAGAGATGATCGACATAAACAAAGCATCCTCGGTAGAAGCAAAGCAAGTAGACAACCGTAGGATCATCCATTCGTCGTTTCATTCCCTCAGCACAGCTCAAAGAGTCTGGGTCCCATTGAGAGTATGTATCATCAATTAGATAATTAAAAACACCATATAACTCAGAGAAATGACTAGATATTGTTGAAACTGCCCTGGAACGAAAGTTTAGCGAGTGTTGCTCGCGTGTGGAAGTTTAAATCCTTTCTCAGTTAGCAATACAGTTCGTTTTGACGATTTAGTGGAAAACGAATGGAATGTAGTACTATCACTTACAAACATGCGTACTTGTCATATGATTTTGGAGGCATGTAACAGTACCCAATTCAGGTGGTGTGCGTAACAATGAATAAACAGCGCATGGAGACAGAACTGCTTCACCAACTGTTGTAGTCCTCCTTCTCTGCCCTCCATTACTGAAGCGCCATCATCTGTTTGACTAACCACTTTTCCTTCCACATTCCATTCTTTCAATACTGCATGAATAATGTTTGACAAACCTTCAGCAATTTTATCACCAGAAACATCGTAAAATCCAACGAATCTTTCCTCAATTTTGTCTGCAATACAGCACCTGAATATTATAATCATTTGACTCTTGCATGGCGTGTCTAATGTTTCATCAGCCTGAATCGAAATGAAATTGCAGTTCTGAATTTCAGATTTAATTTTCTCATTAACTGCCAAAGTCATCATTTCTGTTACATCATTCTGTATATCTGGAGAAGTTCCTTTAAAGGTTGAAGATGATGACAGAGGGTCTCGGACTAACTGCTCTCCTTGAGCTAGTAAATCCAACAATTCCAGATAGTTACCGTAGTTGCTAGAGGATTCGTCTTCTCGATAGCTGCAAAAGGCTAGTTCTTGTTTACAAATAAATACAATTGCCTGAATAAGACGAGCCAATACTCTACTGTTGGATGCAACTTGTTCATTTTATTTCGTTGCCGTCAGACGAGTGGCTTCAGAAAGGGTGTGCTCAATTCTACTTTTGCCCAATAACTGAAATGATTCTTTGTTCTGCAGGTGACGTTTTGATATCTGACACTTTTGTGCTTTCCTGTCAAAGTTCTTTATTGTACAAATGCCCTCACTGCACCATTCCTTTTCACCACCGCACAGAAGACATATATAACAATATAATCAGTCATTAACTGCATTCGCAGTCAGCCAAGTATACTTTTCGTACCAGGCTGTCTGAAGAGTGCATTTTTGTATGGCTTCACTTAAAACTACACTGAGTATAGGAATAGGTCGTTTGTCCTTCAATTCGCACTTTTTTCGTTCGTTAATGTAGAAAAAGGCGTTTTTAATAAAAATTCTATAAGGTGTTCAGTTTCTGGCTCACTCATGTTGGCGACACAACGAAAATATGCGCTAAAATCACACAAGAATGACTAAGAACACAAACCGCGCGACTGTCCACTTGCGTGTTAAAAGCCAACATAGAAACGGCAGAGACTAGTCTCGATAGCTGCTAGCAAGTGCAGTGCACCAGCCTTCGTAGAAGAGGGAAAGTGGAGGGGAGCCGAGAATGCCACTAAATCGCACAGGCGCACGCAGCCAGGGGTGAGCCAGGTAAGGGAAGGGAGGCAGAGACTGGGAGCAGTCGAGTCTCCAGCAGGCAAACACACCAATACTCAGGGTGCGGCACGGGCTACAAAACTGATGTCTGCGCGCATTTAGAGCTCTTAGTAGAAAGTTATTTATTTTTTTTGCTATGAATTACTATTGCATCTTTTTTAAGCAGGAATACAGGGGAGACTACGTCAGTTGGCAGCCCTGCAGCCAGGCGATTAGCGCGAGGTTTGGTGTTCTCGTAAAGATAAGTTATTTTAGATTATAAAACATATAGATTAGTACTGATTACGTGGTAAATAAGCGTATTGGTGTGCCGTTTAAGTGTACCATTAAAGGTTTCAATTTTCTTTACGTAATATAGCAGAAAACGCGAAAAGACCGTACAGTCGTATTTTCTGTTTACGTTCTGCTGCAGCAAATCTATAGAATTTCGTTTAGTTGTTCCTTGCTCTCTCCAGCAATTTAACTTAGCGTACCTCTTCATTATTTAACTAGCATTTCCGGAAAGTAGCGTAAAGTTTAACTTGTTGTTTCAGAAACTTTGCACTTTTGTTTTTGTTTACACACTGTTGCGTATAGGCAAATTTGTGTAACCATATTTTCGTGTTTATCTGTAATTTAACTGACTTATTCTTAATAAATTATTACGTTTATCATGAGTGAAAAGTGCTTGACTTGCCGTAGAATAGTTAGGTCGGGGCTTTGGTGTGATGGGTGCTGTAGTTTTTTCCATGTGGGTGACTGTAGTGGCGTGGGAATAGGGGAAGTAAATGAGACTCATCAGTGGTTTTGTAGGATTTGTAGTAGAGATAGGAAGATACTGGAACAGGAGGGGAAAATTGCTGCCCTTCAGGCTGAGTTAGACAAGGCCAGGGGAGATCTTGACAGGTTAAGGAGGGAGAAGGGTAAAGAGAGGTGGGAAGTGGCAACAGGCAACAGGAGGAACAGGCCTAGAACTTTGTCTGACAGCTTTATGGTGAATGTGGAAAATAGATTTGACCTGTTGCTTCAGTTAGAAGCTGGTGAGCCTCAAGCAGTTACAGGTGTAGACAGGGCACAACAAACTTTCAGCAGCAAATTGAAAAGTAAGAATGTAGGGAAATCAGTAAAGAGAAAGAAAGTGTTGTTGTTAGGTAGTTCCCATGGAAGAGGTGTTGGCCAACTCTTGCAGGATGAACTAGGATCAGAATACCAGGTCACCAATTTTTTTAAACCTAGTGCTGGTCTGGAGCAGGTGACAGAGGATTTAGGATCACTTTGCAAAGATTTCACTAAGGAAGACACCGTGGTTATAGTGGGTGGGGCAGGTAACAGTATTGACAGAGATCCTGGGTACAGCATAGAGTGTGACCTGGCGAAGATTGCATCAGCATCGAAGCATACCAGTGTTGAGTTTGTATCTGTTCTTGGGCGCCATGACCGACCTCATTTGAACTCTTCTGTCAAGAGAGTTAATTTGGAGCTGGAACGGCTGCTCATGTCGGGTGCGGGGTCACACATTGGTGTGGTTCATGTTGATTCTATCAGTAGGTGGGATTATACTAGGCATGGCCTTCACCTCAACAGGAAGGGGAAGGGTAAATTGGCTGGGGAAATAGCAGGAAAGTTAAAGGGGGGAGGCACTGTCATGAGTGGTAAAATACCAGTGGTTATAGGATTCAGAAAAGACCCTTTTTTAGGGTAGGGAGGACAGAAAGAAAACAAATTTTAAGAGAGGTTAGAACTGAGACAAACCTTCAGTTTGAGAAAGAAATCAAAAAACATAATTCCAGCTTATTACATCAACATAAACAGCCATTGGTTAAGAATTTTCAACTGTCAGCAGATATTTTAACTCCACCCAATTTTAACTCAGTCAATGTGAAATGTCAGCTATCTTTATTGCATCAAAATATTCGAGGACTGAGAAATAAAATTAATGAATTAACTATCTGCATAGATGAATTAGAGTCTTCAAACCCAGCTGACATAATCTGCCTCTCCGAACATCATGTGACCACTGGTATAGAACTTTTAAGTGTTACAGGGTTTAGGTTAGCATCTCACTTTTGTAGATCAGAAATGGAGAAAGGAGGAGTTGCCACATTCATCAGGAACTGTCATAAATTTAAGAACATAGACATTCATAAATTTTGCCTAGAACAGCATATGGAAGCATGTGCAACAGAATTAGATTTTCACAAAAAATCTTTCATAATATTAAGTGTATATCGAGCACCTGCAGGTAACTTTAATCTGTTTGTAAACCACCTTGAAGCTGTACTGGCCCATTTAACAACCAAAAACAAAGAAATAGTGGTTGCTGGTGATTTCAATGTAGATTTCCTTAAAGACTCTCCCAATAAGAACTTATTTGAGTTAGTAACACTATCATTCAACTTAATTCCCACAGTAAAGTTCCCCACTAGGATAGCCACTTGCTCACAAACAGCCATTGATAATATCTTTATAGAAAAGTCAAATGAACAAAATTATATTACAAAACCAATAGTCAATGGCCTCTCAGACCATGACATGCAGTTCCTTCTGTTAAATGTTAATACTGAACAGGATATAAAATCTGTTAAATCTGAGCTCAAAAGGGTAATCAGTAAGCCAAAAATTGATTATTTTAGGACACTCCTCAGAGACATTCACTGGACTGATGTTTACAGTGCTCATGGCATGAATGAAAAATATAACATTTTTGCTAATAAAGTGCTTACCTTATTCGAACACTGCTTTCCCCCAAAACTTACCAAGGTTAGAGCAAAGTCTACAAAGAAGCCATGGATTACTCGAGGAATAGGGGTATCTTGTAAAACCAAAAGAAAACTGTATCTGTCAATCCGAAACATTTCCAATGTTGATGCTATAGCACATTATAAGAAATACTGCAAAATATTAAAGACTGTAATACGGATGTCAAAGCAAATATATTACAAGGAAAAGATAGTCATATCAGATAACAAAATGAAGACAATATGGGATATAGTGAAGGACGAGACCGGTAGAACCAGACATGAAGAGGAACAAATAGCATTAAGAGTAAATGATGCATTGGTGACAGATGTGTATAGTGTTGCAGAACTTTTTAACAAACATTTTATAACTGTTACTGAAAAGATGGGGTTGTCAGGTTCGGTAGATGCTGCTATGGATTACCTTAGACCAGACATTTCAAGTAACTTCCATAATATGAATTTGACCCTCACTACCCCAACAGAAATAATGTCCATCATAAAATCTTTAAAATCAAAAACATCTAGTGGGTATGATGAAATATCAACAAAGTTAATTAAAGAATGTGATTCTGAGCTAAGTAACATATTAAGCTATCTGTGTAACCAGTCGTTTATCAGTGGAATATTTCCTGAATGGCTGAAATATGCTGAAGTTAAGCCACTGTTTAAGAAGGGAGATAAAGAAATAGCATCAAATTTCCGTCCAATTTCACTGTTGCCAGCATTCTCAAAAATTTTCGAAAAAGTAATGTACAGTCGTCTTTATAACCATCTTATCTCAAATAACATACTGTCAAAGTCACAGTTTGGATTTCTAAAAGGTTCTGATATTGAGAAGGCTATCTACACTTACAGTGAAAATGTACTTAATTCATTAGACAAAAAATTGCAGGCAACTGGTATATTTTGTGATCTGTCAAAGGCATTTGACTGTGTAAATCACAATATCCTTTTAAGTAAACTAGAATATTATAGTGTAACAGGAAATGCTGCAAAATGGTTCAAATCTTATATCTCTGGCAGGAAACAAAGGGTGTTATTAGGAAAGAGACATGTATCAAGCTATCAGGCATCATCCAACTGGGAGTTAATTACATGTGGGGTCCCACAAGGTTCCATTTTGGGGCCCTTACTTTTCCTAGTGTATATCAATGACCTTTCATCAGTAACATTACCAGATGCCAAGTTTGTTTTGTTTGCCGATGATACAAACATTGCAATAAATAGCAAATCAAGTGTAGTCTTAGAAAGATCAGCCAATAAAATATTTGTGGACATTAATCACTGGTTCCTAGCCAATTCTTTGTCACTAAACTTTGAAAAAACACACTACATGCAGTTCAGAACTTGTAAGGGGTGTCCCAAGAGTATATGTCTAACATATGATGACAAGAAGATAGAAGAAGTGGACAGTGTTAAATTCTTGGGATTACAGCTTGATAATAAATTCAACTGGGAGGAGCACACCACAGAACTGCTGAAGCGTCTTAACAAATCTCTGTTTGCAATGCGAATTTTGTCAGACATAGGGGATATAAAAATGAAAAAGCTGGCATACTATGCTTACTTTCATTCCATAATGTCATATGGGATTATTTTTTGGGGTAATTCATCAAGCCAAGCTAAAGTTTTCCGGGCACAAAAACGTGCAGTAAGAATTATATGTGGTGTGAACTCAAGAACATCCTGCAGAAGCCTGTTTAGGGAACTAGGGATACTAACTACAGCTTCCCAATATATTTATTCCTTAATGAAATTTGTCATTAAAAATATATCACTTTTTCAAACCAACAGCTCAATTCATGGAATCAATACTAGAAATAAGAATAATCTTCACAAGGATTTAAAGTCACTTAGTCTTGTACAAAAAGGTGTGCATTATTCAGGAACACACATTTTCAATAACTTGTCAGCAGCCATAAAAAGCTTAACAACCAATGAAATTCAGTTTAAGAGAAGCCTAAAGGATTTATTGGTGGCCAACTCCTTCTACTCCATTGATGAATTTCTTAGTAAAACCAACTGATTTGTATATAAGTACAACATAACTTCTGCACAATTTCAGTGCAGTAATGTGTTCACTGAAAATTTGTGTGTCTGTGTGTGTGTGCGTGGTTGTGTGTAAGTATAATCTAACTTCTGCACCATTTCAGTGCAGTAATGTGTTCATTGTAAATAAGTATTTCAGTAGTTGTATTACATGTTTATTACCTTGTAAATAAATAAAAAACTTTTTTATTTTAAATTCAGTGCATTAGTATTTGTAAAATGACTCTTAGTGTTCATTAAAATATGACGATCATTCCACTTGGGACCTGTGGAATGGTACATTAGCTTATTTGTTTTAGTTGTAAATATTTGTCATGTATTGTTGTTTTTCTGACATGTTCCACATCCTGGAGGACCTCCTCACTACGGATCAATTGGAATGAAAGTAAATCTAATCTAATCTAATCTAATCATACTCTCCCCTCACGCTACGCCACTGCCCAAATAACACATGAGGAAAACAAAAAACAGCGTTGCTTTCTTCACAACCACAAATCCATTTCTTCTTTTGGTAAATATCTGGATTGAACTTCAAGCATCGATTTTTTGTTTGCTGCTACAGATTCAGATCTGGGAATGGCCTACCTAGTGCTTTTTATCTGAGAGTCCTGTCGCTACATTGTGCTTTAATAACTCATTTACTTTGTTCATGTTTGTTATTTTCATAGTCAACTGAATTTTCCTTTACAGATAACAGTTTGAAGACAGCTGTATATGGTCAATTATCTGACCTCGCAATAACTACAACGTGTTAGTGCAGAACTGTAATCACGAACGTGACAAGTATAAACAGAAATACTACATCTTTGTTTGGAAAACAGATGCTCGACTGGTAGTGAATACGTTAGTTTTTTTTTTTTTTGTTCTGTTGCAATAGCCCTACTGTTGTGAAATATACCAAAATTAATATAATGGCTCACAGCTCCAAAATCTAAGGGTATAATTATATTCAATTTATATACAGCTTTTTATAACGATATTTAAGGGCATTATTTTTGTATTCCATTTAATTAAGCATTAATTAGTGTTTAGGAAAGTATTAGCATTAACTTGCACAAAGATTGTAAAACTGGATTACAAGAAATCTGTGCCCCGATATATTCTAACATGATTGCTAGATGGCAGATCGTGCTTCTACAGGTCCTGCACTTTTCTGCTCTCTGGTGGAAAGAACGTGAAGCTTTGAGCCAGACTATCTGTGGCTCTACCTCCGTCATAAGAAGCGTGGAGAAACCAACGCTTGAGCCTTTCCCACATTCTTTATGAGGGTAGATGGTGCGAATCTACAGTTGGCTCCAAGCTTCAGAAAACCACCTCAAGAGCATGTGCGACGAAACACTCCTCTTCAAATCATAAAATACGTACTCTCAAACAATGTTTTATGCACAATTCGGATAGATTTCTCTTTCTTTTTTTTTTTTTTTTTTTTAATAAGTGGTGCCGTGGCACAGCAGCACTACCTTAGAAGCCGCCCCTCTGCAATAGTGTAACCGAGGAGAGTATTTTAGTACTGAGACAAACCCAGCATCATCCCCTTCTGAATTGTTACCAAATGTATTCAAAATGGCGGATCCACAAAAGCAGCCATAGATGTGGCAACGTTGCAGTGGCGTCATGGCGGAAAGTTCCAAATTTGGTGGGAAAATAGGTCAATTGGGCTAACTCACCTAACCTAACCCCCTTTTCTTCCGCCATCTGGAAACTGGCTGAGCTGCCACATAGGAGGGATGTGAGTCTTCATTTTGTATGCATTGCTGCACTCCCCTCCCCTTTCCCATCTCGAATTTGGCGGGAAAAGAACTCCAATCTGTGCTGGGCTGCCAAATATTATGGACATAAGTATGCATTCTTTATTTAAACAATTTGATTCCTCATAGACATTAGCTCCATCCAGTGTGTTCACCATGTGATGTGAAGTCCATCTGACCTAATAAAAAAAATGGTTCAAATGGCTCTGAGCACTATGGGACTCAACATCTATGGTCATCAGTCCCCTAGAACTTAGAACTATTTAAACCTAACTAACCTAAGGACATCAGATAACACCCAGTCATCACGAGGCAGAGAAAATCCCTGTCTGACCTAATAGACAACACCACCACCAGAGGGCGCTATCATTCCTCCCCCTCTTCCCTCCCGTGACATAATCCAAGATGGCGGTCTGGGGAAAAACTGGCGGGAAAGAAACTCAGTCTGTGTCTACCTGTTGGACTGGAAGGAGAGATATAATTGTTTACTGTGTTCAATGGACGAGATTTCAGTGCTGGAGAAGAAGTAGTATATTGACATCTGAGGACTGTGTCAACAGCAATGATATTTGGTGAAGACGAATACATGTCATGAAATAATGAATATGAGGCTAAGTTATGCTTTGCAACTCATGCTGATAAATGCGTGTCCTGTAACCGTAGATAATTTGATGAAACTCCAGTCAGTCACCCTTATGAAGCGCAAGAGGCAAGATATTCACCCCAAAGTCTTCACATCCCGCAGGAAGAGAGGCAATGCACTACCTTACGGCATGGCCAGGGAGCATGCCAGCTTATGGCACAGTTACACGGTAACTGCAGGACAGTGCACTAAGCACTTCCTGTCATGTTGGAAATACTCGTGGCCCTCCTCCTCCCCTTCCCCTCCTCAGTGCATGGATACCTTTTGTCATTGAACATGAACTGCTTCAGGAGTTATTACATCTGATGTTGCAGAACACACTTTAGAAGCCTTACCTCAGACAATTCACGTGCTTTTGTGGAAAATACACTAGTCTTTGAGCATGAGCTGCTTTGAGAGTTACTAACCCAGCTGAATATGTCTGAAATACACTTTCAAAAACGATTGTTGCACAGTAGTTTACCTCAATTTTGCAATGTATATCGCCACACTTGAACACAGACACACTTGTGAAACCTCTCAGTCTTACTCCACTACTCCCGAATGATACCATGCATAAACAAATTAGTAAAGTGTTTAACGCTTCAGCATATGTGCAGATGTTGCTTTAAACAATTTGTTTCCAATTCGCGCACAAAACACTGCATTGTCTTCCCAGGTGCAGGGACGGAAATACATTATGGCAAAATACATCGCTAAAATAAACGAACGCAAATACACCGTGTCGAAACTCTGAAGATGATGTTGCAAATATTGTTAAATACACTACCATAGCAGTTTGCTACACGAGGCACGTTCGTTACTGGGGGACTCACAAAGCGGCAGAGTGTCTGTCAGCAGCCACAGCTTGCCACAGAGTGTTGTGCAGACTGGAAGCTGGGATTCATAAGTGCACAAAAAGTATGGCCGGCATCAACTTGCCGTGCACGCTGAGAGCAGCACTCATCTGCAAGTGGGGTAGAATGTCACACTCCTATTGGTTCCTGGGTACAATGGGTGGTGGAGGTGTTAGATGTTATATAAACCCTCGTTGTGGTGCAGTTGCTCTCGTTCTGCCTTTGTCAGGTCATCTGTGTGCTTGATTGTGTGCTTATCAGCATTCCTAGTCTTCTTCTGTTCTCTTATGTGGTACTTATTTGCATTACGTGATGAAACGTTCAGCCAGCGACAGCATCAGCAGCGGTAGCAGCAAACGCCTTTGCCAGGACAGTCTAATCGTAGAATGCACCTATGTATGCTCCATAATTTTAGCACCTATCATAGCACTTGTGTAGGTTGTAGTCAGCAGAGTCAAACCTCCATTCTACTGAATTTCTGTAAGGCTCGTTGCTATAATTTTAGTTCCTAGAGAATTTTTATTCGGTAGCTGGTGTTACAACCCTTCATTTTTTTCTTATCTTATAGCCTCCATCCCTGAGGTGCTATTTGATCTAGATCGGCAGCTGGAGGCTGAGAGACTATTGCAGCAATGGCCTCTAGCAAAATTAACAGTGGCAGCGCAGCAAGAACGTAAGTACATTTATTTTTTATTTTTAACATGTGGATGTTAGAGCATTTTTTTCGTTCACATAACGTATTATGGTTCTACTGATAAGGGCTGCGGAATGTATTTACTTTTATTTTTCGTAATGATGCATTCAGTTGTCTGAGATATTCTTTGCTTTTATAGATGTTTCTATGGACGAGTGGGTGAGAGGGATATGTGTCGATGCTGAGAGGCAGGAACGATCGATTCAGCCCTGTAAGTAGCAGAATACGGTTTTCAAATTCAGTTTGTTTCGTACATAAGTAATTTCAGTGAACCAGAGAATACGATTTTCTGTTTATATTACAGTGACTTAACAGAAAGGATTTTCAGTACATACAAGAAATAATTATGTTCGGTATCTTATTGTTCTAGGTAGCATCAGTGTGGATGATAAATGGCTCCAAGGCGAGGGCGAAATACCCGAGTGTGTACATGAGATGGCGGCTGCTGCAGAGGAAACTCAAAGGCAGTGCCTCTTGCCCTTTTGAGGGTGGATGTTGAAATTCTGGATTGGCTGCGAGAGCTACTGGAAAACCCAACTGAACTACTCTCCTTAGATTCAGTGCAAAAAAGGTGATTATAAGGCGTCCATCATCTTTACACCATATACACTCCTGGAAATTGAAATAAGAACACCGTGAATTCATTGTCCCAGGAAGGGGAAACTTTATTGACACATTCCTGGGGTCAGATACATCACATGATCACACTGACAGAACCACAGGCACATAGACACAGGCAACAGAGCATGCACAATGTCGGCACTAGTACAGTGTATATCCACCTTTCGCAGCAATGCAGGCTGCTATTCTCCCATGGAGACGATCGTAGAGATGCTGGATGTAGTCCTGTGGAACGGCTTGCCATGCCATTTCCACCTGGCGCCTCAGTTGGACCAGCGTTCGTGCTGGACGTGCAGACCGCGTGAGACGACGCTTCATCCAGTCCCAAACATGCTCAATGGGGGACAGATCCGGAGATCTTGCTGGCCAGGGTAGTTGACTTACACCTTCTAGAGCACGTTGGGTGGCACGGGATACATGCGGACGTGCATTGTCCTGTTGGAACAGCAAGTTCCCTTGTCGGTCTAGGAATGGTAGAACGATGGGTTCGATGACGGTTTGGATGTACCGTGCACTATTCAGTGTCCCCTCGACGATCACCAGTGGTGTACAGCCAGTGTAGGAGATCGCTCCCCACATCATGATGCCGGGTGTTGGCCCTGTGTGCCTCGGTCGTATGCAGTCCTGATTGTGGCGCTCACCTGCACGGCGCCAAACATGCATACGACTCTCATTGGCACCAAGGCAGAAGCGACTCTCATCGCTGAAGACGACACGTCTCCATTCGTCCCTCCATTCACGCATGTCGCGACACCACTGGAGGCGGGCTGCACGATGTTGGGGCGTGAGCGGAAGACGGCCTAACGGTGTGCGGGACCGTAGCCCAGCTTCATGGAGACGGTTGCGAATGGTCCTCGCCGATACCCCAGGAGCAACAGTGTCCCTAATTTGCTGGGAAGTGGCGGTGCGGTCCCCTACGGCACTGCGTAGGATCCTATGGTCTTGGCGTGCATCCGTGCGTCGCTGCGGTCCGGTCCCAGGTCGACGGGCGCGTGCACCTTCCGCCAACCACTGGCGACAACATCGATGTACTGTGGAGACCTCACGCCCCACGTGTTGAGCAATTCGGCGGTACGTCCACCCGGCCTCCCGCATGCCCACTATACGCTCTCGCTCAAAGTCTGTCAACTGCACATACGGTTCACGCCCACGCTGTCGCGGCATGCTACCAGTGTTAAAGACTGCGATGGAGCTCCGTATGCCACGGCAAACTGGCTGACACTGACGGCGGCGGTGCACAAATGCTGCGCAGCTAGCGCCATTCGACGGCCAACACCGCGGTTCCTGGTGTGTCCGCTGTGCCGTGCGTGTGATCATTGCTTGTACAGCCCTCTCGCAGTGTCCGGAGCAAGTATGGTGGGTCTGACACACCGGTGTCAATGTGTTCTTTTTTCCATTTCCAGGAGTGTATAATGATTATTATTCTAAAATGAAGTTGTTATTTGTTTAAAGGATATATATATGTTTTAAAAAATCTTGGCCATTGTACTTAATTTCTTTTCGTTATTCCTGTGTTACAATACACCACAGTCGCCACCAGCACCGCAACAGCTTACTGAGGCACGAATTCCCAGAGCAGTGGTTGTGGGGACAGGATTGAAACGTGCACCCAAGTGGCATGCAGCGCCGTGCTAAGTGCCACTGACAGTTATACGAGAGGCGGCAGCATCAGCTGTGGCCACTGCAGCGCCTGCACCTGCACCACCATTTACCCCCTGGCATCATGGGTAGTTCAGTCAGAAGAAGAAGAAGAAGAAGAAGGACAGCAACGATCCCCCCACAAAGCCCCCCCCCCCCCCCCCCCCGCAAGGCTGGTGGTGGTGAAGACCCCGGCATGCAGCAGCAGCAGCATCGCCAGACACATTGCCACAAATAGGATGTTCCCACTGTCCCTCACTGCTGCCACCTCATCCAACTCCTGCTCTGGCTGCTCGTCCTCACCAGCAATGGAAAGTATGTGTACCTTGGCACATACCATTATGCACTTCACCAGCTCCATTGTCGACAGGATCAACATCATCATCATCCTATAGTAGTAGTAGTGTTAATAATAGAGGAGATCCTGTGGCTAGCACTGGCGTAGCGTGAGGGGAGACTTTGAGACTTAGTCTACCCTGTATTCCTGCTTAAAAAAGATGCAATAGTAATTCATAGCAAAAATATAAATAACTTACTACTAAGAGCTCTAAATGTGCGAAGACATCAGTTTTGTAGCCCGTGACGCACCCTGAGTATTGGTGTGTTTGCCTGCTTGAGACTAGACTGCTCCCAGTCTCTGCCTCCCTTCCCTTACCTGGCTGTGTGCGCCTGCGCACTTTAGTGGCATTCTCGGCTCCCCTCCACTTTCCCTCTTACACGAAGGCTGGTGCACTGCACTTGCTAGCAGCTATCGAGACTAGTGTCTGCCACTTCTGTGCTGGTGTTTAACACGAAAGTAAACAGTCGTGCGGTTCGTGATCATAGTCATTCTTATGCGATTTTAGCGCAAATTTTCGTTGTGTTGCCAACATGATTGAGCCAGAAACTGAACACCTTATAGAATTTTTATTAAAAGCGCCTTTTTCTACATTAACGAACGAAAAAAGTGCGAATTGAAGGACAAACGACCTATTCCTATACTCAGTGTAGTTTTAAGTGAAGCCATACAAAAACGCACTCTTCAGACAGCCAGGTACGAAAAGTATACTTGGCTGACTGCGAATGCAATTAATGACTGATTATATTGTTATATATGTCTTCTGTGCGGTGGTGAAAAGGAATGGTGCAGTGAGGGCATTTGTACAATAAAGAACTTTGACAGGAAAGCACAAAAGCGTCAGATATCAAAACGTCACCTGCAGAACAAAGAATCATTTCAGTTATTGGGAAAAGTACAATCGAGCACGCCCTTTCTGAAGCCGCTCGTCTGACGGCAACGAAATAAAATGAACAAGTTGCATCCAACAGGAGAGTATTGGCTCGTCTTATTCAGGCAATTGTATTTATTTGTAAACAAGAACTAGCCTTTTGCAGCTATCGAGAAGACGAATCCTCTAGCAACTACGGTAACTATCTAGAATTTTTGGATTTACTAGCTCAAGCAGAGCAGTTAGTCCGAGACCCTCTGTCATCATCTTCAACCTTTAAAGGAACTTCTCCAGATATACAGAATGATGTAATAGAAATGATAACTTTGGTAGTTAATGAGAAAATTAAATCTGAAATTCAGAACTGCAATTTCATTTCGATTCAGGCTGATGAAACATTAGACACGTCATGCAAGAGTCAAATGATTATAATATTCAGGTGCTGTATTGCAGACAAAATTGAGGAAAGATTCGTTGGATTTTACGATGTTTCTGGTGATAAAACTGCTGAAGGTTTGTCAAACATTATTCATGCAGTATTGAAAGAATGGAATGTGGAAGGAAAAGTGGTTAGTCAAACAGATGATGGCGCTTCAGTAATGGAGGGCAGAGAAGGAGGACTACAACAATTGGTGAAGCAGTTCTGTCTCCATGCGCTGTTTATTCATTGTTATGCACACCACCTGAATTTGGTACTGTTACATGCCTCCAAAATCATATGACAAGTACGCATGTTTGTAAGTGATAGTACTACATTCCATTCGTTTTCCAGCAAATCATCAAAACGAATTGTATTGCTAACTGAGAAAGGATTTAAACTTCCATACGCGAGCAACACTCGCTAAACTTTCGTTCCAGGGCAGTTTCAACAATATCTAGTCATTTCTCTGAGTTGTATGGTGTTTTTAATTATCTAATTGATGATACAGACTCTCAATGGGACCCAGACGCTTTGAGCTGTGCTGCGGGAATGACACGACGAATGGATGATCCTACGGTTGTCTACTTGCTTTGCTTCTACCGAGGATGCTTTGTTTATGTCGATCATCTCTTTAATGTTCTTCAGTCAAAATCTGTCAGTACAATTGCTTGCCACGACGAAATAAGAACTGTTTTGAGAAACTTATGACAATTAAGAATGGAAACATTCGTTGATGAATGTATTAAATGCAGCTTGTGTTTGAATGGAAGCTTATCATCCTGTGACAGTCAAAAGACACCTCTCAGGGCATTAACTTACGAGATAATGGATTTGCAAATTGTTCAGATGGAAAGAAGATTTAAAGACTTTATCCCAAATCCAGTTTGTTGAACTTCTGAACGAAAACTGTTTCCCAAACTATCAAAAAGAATTCCCAAAGTTGAAACTGCTTCAGTTAGTTGAACCGTATCCTTTTTACAAACAAGAACAAGTTGAGCATGAACTGTGTAACATATACACTGATGAGACAAAACACTAATCTCCAAGAATCCTCTTAAAGTACATTGTCAACAATGATTTAAACTCTGTTTATGAAGAAACAACGAAGTTCCTGTATTTGGTTTTGACCCTACCCGCAATTATAGCAAGCATAGAATGAAGTATGAGTACTCTTAAACGAGTGAAGAATTATTTAAGGGATTCAATGTCCAACATGCGGCTGTTGTGTTTGTGCACGTTAGCAATAGAAAAGACACCACTTGGAGAGCTATCCAGTGGTCAGATCTTTGTAGACCGAGTTATAGACTTATTCGTGTTAAGAAAAGACAGGCGCATTGCACATGTGTACAAGAAAATATAAGTGCTTCTTCTCTTGCTGCTGGATTTCTACAAATTTGTCATCCTTTCTTGAACAAGTTAGTTATTATTATTATTATTAATATTATTATTATTAGTGGCGGTGGTAGTGGTAGTAGTAGTAGTAGTAGTAGTAGTAGTAGTAGTAGTTGTTGTTTTATTTGATGCATTTTGTTTCATTTGTTTAAATTATTGTTTATTGTACTATTTTGTCTCCCTATAATAACTGTAGAGTCTCCCCAACCTTTACAACCACGCTACGCCACTGTATTTGGGGGAAGATGTTAATTGGTGTAAGACCTGAATAACTGATATTGGGCTTATATAGTCTAAAATGAAATTTCATGAAACGTGAAAGCAACATATGATTAATGTGCTTAGTCTTTCATTTCTAGACAAAACCAAAATTATAGACAAACAATTGACAGCACCAACAAACGTGTGGAAAAGAATAGATATATTCTGAATTTAATTATAAACTGTATTTAGTTCTGCGGTGCTTTGGAACTGGCTCTCAGTAGCCACGATGAATCTGATGCCTCTCAAAATAGGATGATTTTTTGCGAGCTAATTCAGTTCAGCGCGGAACTGGATAAACATCTTCAAGTTCATCTCACTCAAGCATCGGTGTTCAGAGGCCGTTTTAAGATTGTTCAGAACGAACTGTTGCAATGCACATTGAAAATGTACAAGGATGAAGTTCGTAAAGAAATAAAACGTGCCGATTATGCTGCAATATTCGCGGATGAAACCACAGATGTGTCTTGCGAATTTCATTTGGTTATTGTTTTGCGCTATGTTGTTGAGGGAAAACTTGTTGAAAGATTTTGAAACTTTGTTAATCCAGAAAGTCAGCATGCTCATTCTATAGCTGAGAATATTCCGAAAGAAGTTGAACCATTAATTGGTGATGATCGAGCATAACTAATAGCTCAGAGTTACGATGGTGCAAACGTTATGAGTGGCAAGTCGAACGGGGCTCAGAAATCAAAGACAAATATCCAAATGCAAACTACATCCATTGTTATGGGTATCAGTTCAACCTTATGTGTACGGCAGGCTCTGTTAATCGCAAAGCCCGCATCTTTTTTGCACGCCTTTCAGGTAATTCTTCTTTCTTTTCTAACTCGCCACAGAGATCAAAAGTGTTGCAAAGCATTATTCAAAAAAAGCTTGCCCTATTTGTGTGACGAGATAGAATTCCATTCGCGAGTAGTAAAAGACGTTTTTGAAAACGGGGGAAAATCGTATTACTGTTGTGGAATTCACTGAAATAAGCGAGGGCATAAAACTATCTCCTACTATTGAAAAAGCTGGTTCATACAAACAAAAACTGGAAGGTAACGAAGTCAGTTTCTGGCTGTCATTTTTGTATAAGATAATGCCTCATGCAGACATACTTTTTAATCAGCTTCAGAAGAAGATAACCGAACCTATCACAGCAACACAAGACAACCAGAACGTTGAAGCGGTAATGCTAAACATCAGAGATGACATTCACTCCATCCTTAAAGAGATTAGTTTCGAAAATGATGAAACGATGCCTGCCAAGAAGCCACGGATTCTTGATGGGCATAAAAAAAAGAGATGCTTTGGAAGTGTGTGATGTCGTCCTTTCTGAAATACAATTACGTTTTCAGTTCACTGGACACCTCATTGGATCCAACTTCCTTGATGGAAATCAGTTTGACAAATACATCACAGTTTTTCCTGACAAATACCTTGAAATTAAAGACACATACATTTCTGGAATAAAGAAAGTTGAAGGGTGAGCTTCATGCTAGGCCTGAGTTGAGAGCAGTTGCATTTCTTTCGCTGATTCTAGAGGATGAACTTCGTGACACATTGGACAATGAGACTGTTAAAGTTTTGAAACTGCCAATCACTACGTCTGTCTCGACATCAGAATCTGAGCGGTGCTTTTCAGTGCTCAAGATAATTAAAACGTTCCTACGAAACATCATGAAAGAAGAATGAGTGCCTTAGGGATGCTATCGTGTGTAAAGTCGTTCGTGTGTAAAATTGAACATTTCAATCTGAGATGATAGATTTATTGCCAACAAGAAGGAGCGACGAATCGATTTACAATATCGTTCCTACTAATTATTTCGACGCTGTCTTCCCTAAGTCATGGACAACGCTTTTACTTTTAAATGTTGCTAATTTGATTAAATTTGTTTCGTAAAATCCAGATTGAAAGTTCGAATAATTTATACATGCTCCATTATTCCTCATACTGGCAATCATGTCGTAGTGGACACTTTTCTGGTAGCCGGCCGCGAACGTAAAACAAACGAGGAGTTCTGTCTGTCGAGGGGTGAAGAGCGCAATGGCAAGCCACGCCTCCCTCTCATAGGGCTGGCAGCCTACGCCTGTGCTCTGTGCTCCTGGATAGGCAGAATCGATGTAATAATGTACATATGGATCACTAATTCCACCTGGCATTGAGAGAGTCGTATTCGAACCCTGTGACAGAGCAAGATTGCTCTCTGCACTCATTTCAAAATAAGAAAAGGAAACAACCAGCAAGCACAACTCAAAGCAAAGCAGAGCACATAAATCATTTGGTAACGGCTGGAGCGCAATTGTTAGCAGAGGTTGGTAGTGTCGTTACGTGGTAGTTCAGGCCCGATCTCCACCGGTATCTTAAACAGCTATACATCAAAGTACCCCCTACTTACAACTGCCAAGCTAAAGTGACCGAACATACCCTTTGAGAAGTGAAGAATTGTGCTGTTGATGCGTGTGTGCGAGAGAGATTTTCGGAGTTCGTGTTACGTTTTATGCTTCATGCAGACGTGCGAAAAAGATGGCTAAACCAACTTCCGTCTCTCTCTCTCTCTCTCTCGTACAAACACTTGCTATCATGTTCTATAGGAATATATCAATCTCCTACAGTGCATAAGAAGGGCGCTGCTGTAATAAGTGTTTATTTCTGTTCCTCTATACGTTTTGTTTGATATAATATCTTGTGAGATTTATAAATTATATTATCGACAAAATTCCGTAATACGTTGATGCTACCAAACTTAGCTTTTTTTTTTTTTTTTTTTTTAATTTGGTGTGGTCTTAACTGACATTTAATTATAACTTATCTAACCTGAAATGACGTGTTTGTGATTAAAAAAAATCAATGTGCCTTTGCCCTGAGACAGCGTACTGCCACAACACGCAAATTATAATATGGAAACAACAAAATACAATGAATCCTCTCAAAATTAACGAGCATGGGACACCATAGACGTATTTCTGATTTCAGACGAACGCCATTCGAAAGCAGTTGTGGCTTCGTCATTTTAGTCACTTGTCATTCTGTGGCTGTTTTAATAGCGAGATAGTGTGTGTGTGAACTTTTAAGATATGTAATTGCCGAATATCTTTTCAAAATCATGCCTACAGTTTTCCGCAGTGTATAACTGCACACACAAAACCAGCAAAACTACGAATATATCTCATTTCACGTGCACACTGTTTAAAAATATTATCTGTTGGTGGTTTTGTTCATTTAGGCCAATTCACACTGACCGTCACATCACGTCCTGTCTCACCCCACTAAAACATTCTGCAATGCATTTCAAATGGCGACACCCACATTTGCCATCCCATCCCATCACCGTCCTTGTCTCAAGAAGAAAGTTTTGTCAGCTGACGTCATCAGCTTGTTGTTGATCACGTGATCCCCAGGCTCATTTCCTGCTGATGCATGGCCATGCATGAATCTCATTTTGTTTCATCATGGTTTCTGTGGTTGATATCAGTTGTTCGTTGTTAATTATGAGGGTGGTTTGAAAAGTTCTCGGAATCACCACGAGAGGTCAGCGCTAGCATGACGAGCTGTTCACGTGATATTCATTGGACTGTTGCCTGGAAATACGTTCCACGTCAGTGCTCTTGGAAGAGAGGTGTGGTGGTGACGGGGCTCTGTTGTTCCCACGTAGTGATTTGCGAAGACGGAAAAAATCGAGATTCGAGTAGTGATTAAGTACTTCATAAAGAAAGGTATGAAAGGAAAGGACATTCATGCCGATTTCCAGAATACACTGAGGGACTCTGCTCCTTCATATTCAACTGTTACCAAGTGGACAAATGAATTTAAATTTGGTTGGCAGAGCTTATATGATGATTCGTGCAGTGGTCGGCCAAGACGCGTCACTACTAAAGAAATCATTGCACAAAATGGTCCAGGAGACCGCCGTTTGAAAGTGCATGAAATTTCTCACGCTTGCCAGATGTCATCTGAAAGGGTATACCACATTTTAACTGAAGAATCATAAATGAAAAAAATTATCTGCAAGATGGGTGCCGCGACTCTTGACACTATATCAAAAACGCATGAAAATTGACTTATCGGAACAAATGTTTGGCCCACTTTAGGAGAAACGAAAATAATTTTTTGCGTTGGTTTGTGGCCACAGATGAAACTTGGGTGCACTACCCGAGGGACAAAACAATAGTCAAAGCGGTGAAAACATGCTGATTCTCCGCCACCAAAGAAAGCAAAGACAATTCTTTCAGTGGGAAAGGTCATGGCATCAGTTTTCTGGGATGCGAAGGGGATTCTGTTTGTAGATTGTTCCCCACTGGGCAAACAATTACTGGAGAATACTATGCTAACCTCCTGGACAAATTGCAACTAAGATACGCGAAAAAAGCCAGGTTTACAAGGAAGAAAGTAATCTTCCATCAAGACAAAGCGCACCTGCATACATGTACCGCGCCATGGCAAAATTACACGAACTAAGGTGTGACTTGTTGCCACACCCGCCTTATTCACCTGATATGGCTCTGTCAAAATTCCATCTCTTCCGAAAACCGAAAATTTTACTTGGTGGACAGAGATTCACTTCAAACGAAGAATTGATAACTGGAGTTGCCAACTATTTTCGAGATGGGATCAAGGCACTGGAACATCGCTGGACCAAGTGCATTAATCTACAAGGAGACTATATTTAAAAGTAAAAAAGAGTTTCAGTGAGGTATTTTTTTTTCTATTCTGTTACGAGAACTTTTCAAACCATCCTCGTATTTCTTAGCAATTGTTTTGTTTCGTTCTTTCTTTTGCTAAAATTTGTAACAAGGGACGAAAGATTAACTGAAGCAGTGAGGCAGTAGTCTGAATCTTATGACATGAGCATAGTAAATTAGTTGCCCTTTATTACATTTCTAAAGTGGATTCTTACATACACCGGTGCCATATTTAATATTTTATAATGGATTGGATTGCTATATTGGTGCAAATGGAAGTGAAAAAAGTACTGTGGTTAGAATCAGATTGATTAGTAGATGGAATTTATTTGTATGCTGTCAGGCATTCATAGTGTTTCATAAAGAAATGGACTGAACCTTCAGACACTGCAAGTTGTTTATTTAAATATGTGTCTATAGCGAGCTTATTTATTGTTAAGTAGCTCTCTGGATTGTGCATGAGACAGTTTTGCAAGCATCTGTCATCGATATTTATGTGGTTCACTAGCTCACCCCAGTACAAATAAGGCATTTGAACTATTAAAAGCCAAATGCAAGATGTAAAGAAAACCAATAAATCTTGAAGGAAAAGGTATTCAGGGAGGTATTATTGCACAAAAATTTACTCTGGACTAGCAACTTCTCTTAACCTTAAACAAACCAATTTTTCACAGGATTTGATGGCAGGTTGAAGCACTGTGTTCCTTTTAGTAATTCTGGGTGCAGTTTGACATGACATATTAAAAAATTGATGATTCCACTTTCTAAAATATATAAAGCAGATTCCTCTTCCTTGACCTCCTTGTAATATTCGCGCAAACAAAGTTGACACTTTGCGCGATGGCTGAGGGAGCGACTGTAAATGGGAAATGCCTTTACAGTCGCTCCTATCAGCCACTGCGCCTAGTGTGAACTTTGTTTGTGCATATAGCACAGTATGTGAAATTCCTCTTCTGTACCATGTTATCAGATTTTATGGACCAAACCTATTTTTTTTTTTTTTTTTTTTTTTGTTGCTGTGCTCTTCTGTTTTCCTCTTCTGATATACAAACTATCACTACAAGCTGCATATCATTTGAGTCCAATAAATGTCATTTTCGTACAAATGTGGACTCCAGTATCGATGTATGTAAGTTACTAATTGTGTACGTGCACTTCGCAATAAAAATAGTTGAAAATCATCTTGCGAAGATTGCTACTACCGCAAGAAGGAAAAAAAAAAGTTCAGGACAGCCATGCGAGTTGAGATCATGTGACTTGAATTGACTTGACGTGCTGTAACATGATAGAGTCTGAATACACTTTGATGTGTTGATGCCTTGACACGACATGATATGATGTGAAGGTCCCATTATGGCCAGTGTGAATTGGCCTTATGTGTTATACACCAGTAGAGGAACAAAGTGGCTATGGCCCCACTCTCCATTGTTACCAGATGTATACAAGATGGCGGCAAATACGTCATCCAAGATGGCGGTGTGTAGACTTGGCAACAGCACATGACGCCATCCAAGATGGCGGATTTTGGCTGAAAGATAGTTCAATGGGGCTACCTCCACTAACCTAACCCCCTCCCATCACCTCTCCCAGAAAATAGCGAGAAGTTCAAATTTCATCAGGATAATGCAACACACCGCTACTAACGTAAGAAAACGGCAGGAAAAAGGTCACTTGGGCTACTTCCACTAACCTAAGTCATCTGACCACCACCTCTTCCTAGGGATTGGTGGGAAAAGGACCCAGCCTGTGCTGGACATAAGTCTTTATTTTGCATGCAGTCTTAAGTTAAACAATCTGATCCAGTACAACCATCCAGTGTATTCAGCATGAGGTCCAGAGTCCAACTGACCTAGTACACAGTACCGCCACCAGAAGGCGCTGTCGTGCATTCCGTGACATAATCCAAGATGGTGGCCATGATGTCAGCTGATGTAAGTACCATTATACAAGATGGCGGATTTTGGCGGGAAACAGTGTGTTCACCATGAGGTCTGGACCTAGTACACAGTACTGGCACCAGAGCGCACTGTCATCCCTCCCATTATGTAATCCAAGATGATGGTCCGGGGTGGGGGAAATGGTGGAAGCCAATAGGAACCCTTAATCCAGGTACATGTTAGATATCAGCCAGTAGGATGGCAGTATCTGGTAATGTCATTGGAGGGGGTATAGGGGAGGCTCAGCAGCTCTGGGACCTCAGTCTTGCTCAGTCAGTCAGCAGCAGCAGAAGAAAAAGAACCATGAAGCGTCAACAGCAGTCGCAATCCAACACAGCCCTGCAGAACAGGAGGAAACGGGAAGGTAAGTACCCCATATCACATCTTTCTCTGTAGTTAGCATTATTATTATTACTATTCATTGTTCCCGTGTATTGGTCCATGTCTAATGCTTCCTCGTCTTTGTTCAGCAGTAGCCCTCGACGCGTCCAAGCCAGCAGGGTCGAGCGCCAACATGCAATCTGTGCCACATCCAGACCTCTAGCATCCTCGGCTGCCATCTTGTCAAGACCTGCAGCGACCTCTAGACCTATGACAGCAACAACTTCCAGCACGTCTGAACCAGTAGGGGCCACATGGGATCCTGTAGTGCACATAGCCCACTTACTGGAGCAGGACAAGGAGCTGCTATTGTCCACTGCCGTTTTCATCAGTTTGTGTGATGAGGACACGCGATCTGCCCCCAACACATCGAACGCTGTTGCTAGTGGTCCTAAACAACATCAAGATGGAGGACAGTACTGGTAGCCGACATATGACCCATCCCAGCAGAACGCCCCTGTGATAGTGCAATCACAGAGTGCAGATGCTGTGGATAAGAAGGCATCAAGTGTACCTATGCTTTTCACTTCCACGTACAATTTAACTCCCAGTGGAACGAAATGTGTAAACGTTGGTATAGAAGCATGTCATGTCTGGGGGCTTGCATGTGAGAATGGAAATTGAAAATGTATCAACGTGTGTTAAAAGTGCCAATTCTCAAGTTCGACTGGGACGAAATATGTCGTACAGGACGCTACATCAATCAACAGATGACTACAGAGTATTATCCAGCTCGTTCTCCCCCCAGACATTTTCCTTACTGGTGTGACACTTTCTATTACAACAGTGTATGATGATTGTGCATTATGTGTGAAATCGGGTGACAACTGTGTTTATCTTAGGCACACCTCAGTTATGAAGTTATACGATCTGGACACTGCACTACGTCTTGCATTGGAGAGACTGAACTGATGGTCACCTAGCATAGATTCTTCATACAATGATGTTGTGAACTCCCTACGTGTGCATAGTGTACTTGTTGATGATCTGAAGCAGCACATTTGCACAAGAACGGTGAACCTAAAGAGAAACAGATTAACTGTGTGTGTGAAAAACCTGAGTACTATGAGGCATCTATTGGCTTGAGGGAGATATATACGGAATTAATTGCATGTCAAAAAGTTTTGTTTGGGCAATACTGTACAGGTGCGACGAAGAGTATGTGTAAAGAGTTTAATGATTTTCCTGAAATATTAATCCCATGTATGATATTTAAATAAATAAATAATGTATGTAGATATATAATCTCATACTGTGTTTGTGTTTATTCCGTACCTCACTCATTATAGTCAAAGTATTACAATTACTAATACTTTTTTTCAGTGTTATACCAGTTATTGAGATAATGAATGATAAAGTTACTCTTCATGGGTAAAATATACAGCTGTTTTCTCTGTTTAGCCAATATAGTTCAGTCAGTTAAGTTATGGAGCTATAGTGGCTACACATACTATTACTGTCCCTTCAAGTGCATTTTTCCATATATGTCAACTACTTGTCAGTAGCTAGCGTAGTTAGTATTGAAACGTCCCCTTAGAACGTGGCGGTGGCGTTACCAATATAAGAACCTAAACAGCCTACTTACAGTATCATGGCAGCATGAGTGAAACATCCTCATCACAAGGACTTTGTTGTCAGTGACTGGTCCTGTGAAGATGCAAAGGAAGACCTGAAGAAGAAGAAGAATGGAATTCTCCTTCCTGATAATATACAATTGTGGGAAGACTAATGTCCTCATACGCTACTAACACATGTAGATAGAGTCTGATCTGAGCATGTTTGTGTATTCTCAAAAGCATTGTTTCAACCGAAGTATCAGCTATTGCAGAAGATATCGCACAGTGTAGATGGTGTTACATACACAACATTGAGTGAAAGCGGTGATATCCCTCCACCTGAAAAAGCAAAGCCAGACACTGTCTTTATATTTGACAATGTTGCTGTTGAAAACCAAGACCAAATTCAAAAATATTTCTGTTTCCATCGTCATATGGGTGCTGATGTATTTTATCTAAGCCAAACATATTCCAGAATCCCGAAACAGTTAGTGGGATACTGCCAACCTCATTATAGCCTTCAAACAAGACAATCGGAATTTAAAACACATTTACCAGGCACATGTTGCAACTGACATCTCCTTCAATGATTTTGTGAAGATATGTGCTGCTTGCTGGAATTATTCTCAGGATTTCTCGTTATTGATAAAACAAGAAAATTGAGTGATGGTATGTACAGGCGAAACTTTCAAGAGTTTTTCCATATATAGGACGGTAAGAGAGGTTAGTACATCAGTATACACTGCACCATGGACAAATTCGCGCGTATGTCTAACTCTCAACCTGAGAGAATGGGTGTACACAGACAGAACATTCTCAGGAGAGTATGGTAATACGTCTCTAGCCCCATGCGCATACCTCCAACTTTATGCACAATAGCCTGAATTTTCACATCCATCAAACGTAGGATCATCCATTTGTCATTTCATTCCCGCAGCACAGCTCAGAGAGTCTGGGTCCCATTGAGAGTCTGTATCATCAATTAGATAATTAAAAGCACCATATAACTCAGAGATATATTCTGCGAAAGAATTCATACAATGTGTGAAGATGCTATTTGGAATACACACTGGATGAAAACAGAGTTCAGCCTTTGAATCTGAAGTCATTATGTGTATATTACAAACCTCAACAACCGTAATTTCTCACGAACTGCTTTCTGCACTTGAATCACTTTCTGCTTTGTCGACATCTGAGGAAAATGCATTTGCTGATATTATGACTAGTGTTTGGTAGATTTAGCTTAGCTTCGTAAACACTCAAGGAAATCATTTAGAAAGCCTTGAGATGATAAAATAGAGAATTTTTTTAGTATTTAGGAATGGCATACAGCGGAAAAGATGAAATTCTGTGCTATTCTGGTAAACAGATCATGTTAGGGCGAGAAATTCTATGGAGACATCAAGAAATCAGACGTTGAGTATTTGTGGGACACTATAGACTTTCCAAGAGTTCAACTTGGTTCTTATTTTTACATAGTGATGTAACTATAGAACCTTGTTAGATGCGCGCTTTTCACGCGATGTGTCAGCTACACGTCACACGTGTTCCATTAGAATCACTAGCAGTGGAACAGATTTCTAGAGCACAATCTGTGACATCAGTATATTCATCAGGGCTAGACACTGTGACATCAGTATATGCATCAGGGCTAGACACTGTGACGTCACTATGCATGCGGGCTACAATCGTCACAAGTGTTCTATTAGAATCGTGAGTGGTGGAGTGGATTTCTATTGCACGATCTGTGACGTCAGTATGCACGTCACACAGATATGTCACAAGTGGTGGAACTGTTTTTCTATAGTGTCTGTGAGGGTGAGTCGCTCTGCAAATAGGTCTTTGCAGGACTGCAGTTAGAGAGAGGAATGACATTAGCAAAGGTAAACACACGCATGGCCCAGAGGACGACTTGGCGCTTATTTAGATAGACATATGACGTCAGTATGTGTGTCATATGTCGTGAGCAGTGGAACAGTTTTTCTATAGCACGATCTGTGACGTCAGTATGAGCGTGTGGGCTAGATGTTGTGATGTCACTATGCGCACGCTTGTGGGCTAGAGATATCATGCATGTTCCGTTAGAATCACGAGAGAAAGTGGTTGAACAGATGAGAGGGATGACAGCACACTCTGGTGGTGGTACTGTGTACTAGGGCCAGACCTAGTGTCGAACACACTGTTTTCCTCCATTTTCCCTCGCCATCTTGGATTACGTCTTGGAACAGAATGGACAACAGTGCCGTCTGGTGGCAGTACAGTGTACTAGGTCAGTTGGACTCTGGACCTCATGGCGAACATACTGGATGGCGGTAGTGCCTCAAATTGTTTAAATAAAGACTGGTGCATGATTTCAAGAGTTGACGATTAGCAAGCATGTTTGCAGAGTCTTTTAGATGGATCATTATTTCGACAATTTACGAGTTCTTTGGCTCTCTGGACATAAATGTATTTCATTATTTACGAGTGGTTTGCAGGTCTGTAGGCTGTGCAATGCATTATTTTGGCTGTTTACAATTAGCAAGCGTGTCTGCAGAGCATTATACATGGGTTATTTAGGAGTAGTTTGCAGGTCTGTAGGCTGTGTGGTGTAACCCCAAGCATGTCAGAGCGTGTGTTTTGTATTAGTGTGATAAATATACTATCTCTCAAAATCCATCTCTAAATAAATTGTTCCAGAATAAATAAAGTACACTCCTTTCTCTCTCCAGCAGCCCAGTGCAGGCTGGGTCCTCTTCCCTAGGAAGAGATGGCGATGGGATAACTTAGTGGAGGTAGCCCATGTGACCTTTTTTCCCTCCATTTTCTTAAGTTAGTAGAGGTTTGTTGCGTTGTCCTGATGGAATTTGAACGTCCTGCCATTTTCTGGGGGAGGGGAGGAGGGTTAGGTTAGTGGAGATAGCCCAATTGACCTGTCTTCCCGCCAACATTCGCCACCTTGGATGACGTCATCACCGCCATCGTGGATTATGTCATGCGCTGTTGCCAAGACTACACGCCGCCATCTTGGATCATGTCATCACCACTATCTTGGACACATCTGGCAGCAATGAAGAGTGGGACTGTAACTGCTTTGTTCTACTACTTACACCAGCACACAAAGAACTTTGATGTGTTTATCTTCACGTGAATACGAATTTATTATTTTAGGCTAGGTTTCGTAATTTCCTTGCACCATGTCCCTTTCTTTTAACTTCCAAAAACATGGTGGAGCATTGTTCAATTTGCTCCACACTGGTAGCAGTGCTGCCTCTGTATGGTATTTTCTCTCTTTGATTTCCACATTGCTATGAAACTTTGGGATCTGCACACTGACAGATCCTATCAGCAAGGATATAGGAAAGAAACACTGAGAAAATTAATTTAGTTTCATCTCCATTGTTAAAACTTAGCGATACTGCAAAGGGAACTTTTAATTATTATGGATATTAAATGACTTCCGAATTCCAGTCAATAGTGAATGTGACCAATTATGACAGAGGAACTACCAAAGAAACCTGAAATTCACTTCAAAAATTATGATAGCATGTGTTACCTGTTTACTGATGTGACGACAACAAAGGCTGTGTGTTTGCCGCCTTGCGTATGCACTGTATGCTCCAACTACGGTAGACTAAGTACCTGGGTGTTAAAATTACGAACAACTTCAGTTGGAAAGACCACATAGATAATATTGTGGGGACGGTGAGCCAAAGGTTGCGTTTCATTGGCAGGACACTTAGAAGATGCAATAAGTCCACTAAAGAGACAGCTTACACTACACTCGTTCGTCCTCTGTTAGAATATTGCTGCGCAGTGTGGGATCCTTACCAGGTGGGATTGACGGAGGACATCGAAAGGGTACAAAAAAGGGCAGCTCGTTTTGTATTATCACGTAATAGAGGAGAGAGTGTGGCAGATATGATACGCGAGTTGGGATGGAAGTCATTAAAGCAAAGACGTTTTTCGTCGCGGTGAGATCTATTTACGAAATTTCAGTCACCAACTTTCTCTTCCGAATGCGAAAATAATTTGTTGAGCCCAACCTACATAGGTAGGAATGATCATCAAAATAAAATAAGAGAAATCAGAGCTCGAACAGAAAGGTTTAGGTGTTCGTTTTTCCCGCGCGCTGTTCGGGAGTGAAATGGTAGAGAGATAGTATGATTATGGTTCAATGACTCCTCTGCCAAGCACTTAAATGTGAATTGCAGAGTAATCATGTAGATGTAGATGTAGATGTAGAGGCGTACATTTCTCCAACCGACTGGCGAGTTACGAATTTGTCAACTTTCAAATCTTTTATAAAAAGTAATTACAGTGTGTTTCAGTTAAAATTTTACATAGTGTTTCTTTCGATGTAGTCGTCCTGTATAAAAATTTCAGAACAGTTCTCAAGATGTTGGACTGGACCATGCCCAGCAAGGTAACTTTGATATTAGAAACTTATCCACTTTTGTAGGTATCTCCTCTAATACTTGTCCAAGGGTATTAATATTATTAGATAACTCTTCTTTACTGGTTTTCATATTATCAGCTGACGTGCCTTTGGTGGTTTTAATGTTTTCCCCTGAGTTTGGAGGGCTTGACACTATTTGACAGATTGTCTAATGTTTTTAGTTTTTCTAATGTTTGAGCTTAATTGCTTCCCATGTGTGGGTGGTAGGTGGCCTGCGGTAATCTACATCTACATCATACTCCGCTAGCCACCTAATGGTGTGTGGCGGAGGGTACTTTCGGTACCACTATCTGATCCCTCCAACCCTGCCCCACTCGCGAATAGTGCGTGGGAAGAATGATTGTCGGTAAGCCTCTATATTGGCTCTAAATTCTAGAATTTCTTCCTTGTGGTCAATACGCGAGATGTATGTGGGGGAACGTAATATGTTATTTGACTCCTCCTGAAAAGCACTGTCCCGAAATTTCAATAGTAGATCTCTCCGTGTTGCGCAACGCCTCTCTTGTAACGTCTGCCAGTGGAGTTTGTTCAGCATCTCCGTAACGCTCTCTTGACAGCTAAACGATCCCATGACGAAACGCGCTGCTCTTCGTTGGATCTTCTCTATCTCCTCAATCAGCTCTACCTGATAGGGATCCCAGATAGATGAACAATACTCAAGAATCGGGTGAACAAGCTACCTTATAAGCCACTTCTTTCATGGATGAGTTACATTTCTTTAAGATTCTTCCGATGAATCTGATTCTTGTGTCTGCTTTTCCCACTATCTGTTTTATATGGTCATTCCACTTAAGGTCGCTCTGGATAGTTACGCCTGGATATTTTACGGCAGACGGTCTCCAGCTGTTTGTAATCAATAGTGTAGCTGACAGTAGTGGATATCTTTTCCGATGTATGCGCAATATGTGACATTTATTTACGTTCAGTGTCAACTGCGAAAGTCTGCACCATTCATCAATTCTCTGCAGGTCGTTCTGCAAATTCTTCTTCTGGCGTTGCTACTTTGGTATTAACAACTGCATCATCTGCGAATAGCCTTAAAGAGCATCCGACACTTTTACTATATCATTTATATATATATTGAACAGCAACGGTCCTGTCACACTTCCCTGTGGTACTCCGGATATTACCTTTACATCTGTCGATTTAGTTCCGTTAAGAACGACGTGTTGAGTTCTATCTGCAAGAAAGTCTTGAATCCGATCGCAGGTCTGCTCCGATACTCCGTAAGCTCGTATTTTTCTCGTTAAACGGCAATGCAGCACGGTGTCAAAAGCCTTACTGAAATCAAGGAACATGGCATCAGCCTGAGCGCCGTTGTCCACTGTGCTGTGGATCTCATGGAGGAACAGAGCGAGCCGAGTTTCGCAGGATCTCTGCGGAATCCATGTTGATTTTTACAGAGGAGCTGTTAATTGTCCAAGAGCGTCATAATTGTTGAGCATAAAACATGTTCCATAATTCTACAACAGATTGACGTCAACGATATAGGTTTATAATTGTGCGGATCCGTCTTACGGCCTTTCTTAAAAACGGAAATGACCTGCGCTTTTTTCCAGTCGTTAGGTACCTTTCGTTGTTCAAGCGATCTATGATAAATTACTGCTAGAAGGGGAGCAAGCTCTTTCGCATAATCTTTATAGGTATCTCATTTGGTCCTGAAGCCTTTCCACTACTAAGCGATTGTAGCTGCTTTTCAATTCCGCGATCGATTATCTCAATATCTGCCATTTCGATGTTCGCATGACGATTGAAAGAAGGGACAGTGTTACGATCTTCTGCGGTGAAACAGCTTCGGAAGACCGGATTCAGTATTTCGGCCTTCTCTCTGTTATTTTCCGTTTCTGTGCCGGTGTAGTCGCTGAGAGAATGAATGGATGATTTTGACCCACTTACTGATTTTACATACGACCAAAATCTCTTAGGGTTTTTACTCAGGTCGGTTGACTACGTCTTACTTTCGAAATCATGTAACACTTCTCTCATTGCACTCCTTACGCTCATTTTCGCTTCGTTCAGATTTTGTTTGTCAGATAGGTTTTTACTTCTCTTGAATCTGAGATGAAGTGCTCTTTGTTTGCGTAGCGCTTTTCTGACAAGGTTATTAAACCATGGTGGATCTTCCCCATCCCTTAAAACCTTACTCGGAACATACTTGTCTAGGGCATATTGGAAGATGCCTTTGAATTTTTTCCATTTATTCTTCACATCTTCGTCCTCAACACAGAATATTTGATGCTGACTGCTGAGATATTCTGAAATTTGTATCCTGTCACCCTTGCTGAGCGAGTATATCTTCCTACTTTTCTTAACATACCTTGTAGGACTCGTCGTCATAGATGCTGTCACATCCTTATGACCACTAATACCTCCCTCTACGTTAACTGATTCGTTAAGTTTAGGTCTGTTTGTTGCCAGCAGGTCTAAGAGTTGGTTCTCTAACTATCTGCCCAAGGTAATTTTTGGACAAAACATCCAGAACAATGCCACACGAATCCCTGTCTCTGGCACCAGTTTTGATGGCACAACACTCCCAATCTATACCTGGCGAGTTGAAGTCACCCCGTATTACAAAGGCATGATGAGGAAAATTACTAATGGTATTCTGCAAGCTCTGTCTGAAGCGCTCTACAACTACAGATCTTGACCCAGGTGGTCTATAAAAGCATCCGATCACCATTTTTGACCGTTATTTGATGCTCAATTTCACCCAGATTAATTCACATTCTTATTCCAGTCTGAACTTGCGATTGGGTTGTCATTGACGTCTGGCTTCAACCAGCTTTCTGTTCCCACTACTATCTGTGCATTATAACCTTCAACAAGCGATACTAATTCTGCGACCTTCCCTTGGATGCTCCTGCAGTTTACTAAAATCATATTAAACCTTTCTATTTCTGATCTGTGGGGACCTAGGTTCTCTGAGGTGGCTGTGGCTGATTTAACTGGCAAACCTTGTTTGCTCCCAAGGGAGGGTTCCTCTAACCTAAAAATGCCCCATGCGCACGCCACATGTACTCCGCTGCCCTAGTAGCCACTTCCTGTGTTTAGTGCACGCCTGACCTATTAAGAGGAACCCAACAATTCTGCACCCGATAGCGGAGGTCGAGAAATTCGCATCTGATACCGTCGCAGAGCCAACTGAACCTCTGGTTTAGACATTCCACTCTGCTCCAAACCATAGGACCGTGATCAACCCTGGGTATGATGCTACAAATAGACAGCTTAGCCTGCACCCCACGTGCGTTGCTAGTTGCCTTCATCAAATCGGTCAGCCGCCGAAAGGGGCCGAGGATGGTTTCACAACCCAAGTGGCAGGCATCATGCGTGCCGACATGTGCCACTACATGCAGCCGGTTGCATCCAGTGTGCTCGATAGCTGCTCGCAGGGCCTGCACCACATCACCGATGAGACCTGGCAAACATATTGAATGCACACTGGAATTCTTTCTTGCCTTGCCTGCTATCTCCCTGAGGGGCTCCATCACCTGCCTAACATTGGATCTCCCAATGACTAGCATACCCACCCTCTGCACTTGCCGAGACCGGACAGTAAAATCGATCACTGGCCCAACATGAGAGGCATCCTGTGCTGGCTCAGAGTTATCATCAACACTGGGAAGCACCTCGTACCTCTTGCTAAGACGTAGGGAGTCAGCTGCATGGCCTGCTCCCTCTTTCGCCTTCCGCCCAGTGACACGCAAACCCACCACTGTCTGCCAGTCAGATGCTGTGTATTAGAAGCTGCAGGGAAGTGCAAGCCACCAGGGGATTTCAGTGACACCAAACGTGTCACAGGTCTTGTCACTTGTGCTGTGATGTCACCACAACTTCGAGCATTAGCTAGAAGCTTGTCGACAGTAGCCACCGCAGCTTCCAGCTGTTTACAGACAGCAGCCAACTCTCCTTGTGTCCGCTCACAACAAGCATAGTCCCTAGCCATATCGTACTGTGTATAAAATACAGGGCTATTACAAATGATTGAAGCAATTTCATAAATTCACTGTAGCTTCATTCGTTGACAAATGATCACGACACACTACAGATACGTAGAAAAACTAATAAAGTTTTGTTCGCCTGAAGCCGCACTTCAGGTTTCTGCCGCCAGAGCGCTCGAGAGCGCAGTGAGACAAAATGGCGACAGGAGCCGAGAAAGCGTATGTCGTGCTTGAAATGCACTCACATCAGTCAGTCATAACAGTGCAACGACACTTCAGGACAAAGTTCAACAAAGATCCTCCAACTGCTAACTCCATTCAGCGATGGTATGCGCAGTTTAAAGCTTCTGGATGCCTCTGTAAGGGGAAATCAATGGGTCGGCCTGCAGTGAGCAAAGAAACGGTTGAACGCGTGCGGGCAAGTTTCACGCGTAGCCCACGGAAGTCGACGTTAAAGCAAGCAGGGAGCTAAACGTACCACAGCCGACGGTTTGGAAAATCTTACGGAAAAGGCTAAAGCAGAAGCCTTACCGTTTACAATTGCTACAAGCCCTGACATCCGATGACAAAGTCAAACGCTTTGAATTTTCAGCGCAGTTGCAACAGCTCATGGAAGAGGATGCGTTCAGTGCGAAACTTGTTTTCAATGATGAAGCAACATTTTTTCCTAATGGTGAAGTGAACAGACACAATGTGCAAATCTGGGCGGTAGAGAATCCTCACGCATTCGTACAGCAAATTCGCAATTCACCAAAAGTTAACGTGTTTTGTGCAATCTCACGGTTTAAAGTTTATGGCCCCTTTTTCTTCTGCCAAAAAAAATGTTACGGGACACGTGTATCTGGACATGCTGGAAAATTGGCTCATGCTACAACTGGAGACCGACTTCATCTTTCAACAGGATGGCACTCCACTTCCATCATGATGTTTGGCATTTCTTAAACAGGAGATTGGAAAACCGATGGATCCGTCATGGTGGACATCATGATCAGCAATTCATGTCATGGCCTCCACGCTCTCCCGACTTAACCCCATGCGATTTCTTTCTGTGGGGTTATGTGAAAGATTCAGTGTTTAAACCTCCTCTACCAAGAAACGTGCCAGAACTGCGAGCTCGCATCAGCGATGCTTTCAAATTCATTGATGGGGACATGCTGCGCCGAGTGTGGGAGGAACTTGATTATCGGCTTGATGTCTGCCGAATCACTAAAGGGGCACATATTGAACATTTGTGAATGCCTAAAAAACTTCTTGAGTTTTTGTATGTGTGTGCAAAGCATTGTGAAAATATCTCAAATAATAAAGTTATTGTAGAGCTGTGAAATCGCTTCAATCATTTGTAATAACCCTGTAGGTATAAGGTCTCAAATGGAGCTACTGATTTTGAAAATATACCAAAGGAGAATAAAGTAACACTAAAAGTTGGCGTGCAGATTTCTCACTGAACTCCAAGACCACAAACTATTACACAGAAATAAATTCCTCTACACAGAAAATTTACATGAGGAAGCCACCCTACACTAGGATATTCACAAGACTTACACAAAAAAAACTACGATTAATTTTCTAACCACTAGTCTACACAATAAAATACACATGTACAGTTCACTTCTTTGCAGAAGCATATGAGCAAGAAACAAAGACTAAATTAATTTACAGATTGACAACACTTAAATCCTGTTTCAAGTTGATTGACTCATCGTCAAGAATCAGTAGAACATACTGATAACACTACGTAAACAGATCACCACCAAAGAATAAAATTTAGTTTGTGGCTGTTTCCAGCTCACCTAACTGGGCATGCTGTGCACTGTGCAACTGATAGGCCATTGCACTGCTGCTGCATTGGTCGGCTGCTGCTACACTTGTAGCCTCAGAATCAGCATGCGAAAATCTTCTGTTTTGCCAACATATTGTTTCTTGACTCACGTGTCGATGGCTATTTCAACACGTAAATATTTTTTGTTGTTGACCTGGTTGCTATGGACAGCTAATTTCATTTATCCCTTCTGTAGCAACAATTCACACTTATCTGTTTATATAAAATCATGACCTGACTTCTTAAATCCTGTAACTACAGTACACAGTGACATTTCAGTGTATGCCCACCTATATCTTCTTTGCTGTTTATTAAATTGCTCTAGCCACAATGTCATAATTTCTTTGGTTACTTTTTCAAAGTTCTTATCATTTGTTATAAAACTCTCATATCTTTGTACCTCTCAACCGCATGCTGCACTCAAGGCACTAAAATGGTGTGTTGTGATGCCATTCTGTAACTCTACTGAGCCCAGATGATGTGTTACCTTCCAGATGACCTGTCACTCTGATACTATCGATGATACTTTTTATCCTAACCATTGTCTTGTTGGGTGGTCTTTCCAGGATTCTCCTGTTGCAACTGATCTGTTATGCAGTACAGCAAATCTTGTCACCTTACTTCCTCTTCATCTGCAGAGCATCAAGGACTGAAAGAGAGCTTTGTAGTACTCCAGCTACAAAATGATGTAACTGCTTTTTTAAGAACACTTCTGTATTTTGTTGCTCTAATATAACAATTATAACATTGGATGAATAGATCTATTAATAATTAGAATTTCATCTCTTAACCAAATCTGAGAAAAGAACAGAAGAGAATGACATTTCTCTTTGGCTTCTTTCAACTACTTCTGGATGTCATTATTGTAAGCAGTGCCTCTTGTTCTCTGCTGCAATGCCAAATCACAAGCGACCCTTTCACACCAGGTGGAGATGCCCCATTGCCGTTATGCCTTGGTGATGTTCTGTGCATGAATTTTCTTGCTCCGATTCTGCAAATTCATCAAAGCACCATGCACACAGTCGAAAGATCTCTACAAGTTAACTGCCTAAACAACTATTTTACATGAACATCATTCATCTGATTGTGAGGAAGAGGTGGATCATCATGTTACACCACAATATGTAAGAAAAATACATAGTAGGCGTTTCTTTCTTTCTTTGTAGGAAAAAAGGTAATATTTTTGGTAAATAAAATAAGGAGCAACTAATTGCTGGTCCAGAAATATGAGACAAATATAATTCAATATTGAGATAAATATAGTTTTCTAAGTTATTTTCTGTATCCATATATTGTGCAAGTAATGAGGTCTGGATGCTCTTGGTAGTTAAGTCCTTTCATTTACATATTAATGACTGACACTTGCATCAGTAATTATCTATCAATAATATGTGAAATAAATAAAGATAAATTAACACACACAAACAAGCAAGCACATGCACATGTGCCTGCGTGGGTGTGTAGAAAAATAACTGGACTATCTGTCATACCAGGGTAAGGGAAACAAATCAAGCAAAATTATCTAAATAATTGTAGATCAGAGATACACTATTATGAAACTACAGCCATAAAACAGGTAAAAAGCTATGAGCAGACAGTAGTGCTTGTCTTTCATGTAACTTGCCCCCAGCTTATGTTATACTAGGAGCACAGTTACTAATAAATCAGTTAGTATAATGCTTTCAGTGGAACATTTAAAGCTAGGCAAATTTTAAATTCCTACATATGACTGGTTATGTTAGATACCAATTTTATGTGATGTTCTCTGGGTGAAGCTCGACTATTAAATCCACTACACTAGAAGTACTGTAATGTCATTAATTTTTCAACATAATGAAGTGTACTTTGTTAAGACAGTCAACATCTGGTATAGTAAGATGAAATGTTATTAATAATGAAACCTAAAGACCACATGTTTGAATTTTTGCTAATGTACCGAGCATGAACTAGATTTTATTCTGTCAAGTACAGTAGATCAGTAACTGTGAATTAATGCAATGGTAAAAAGAGAATGAAAACTATTGTTAAACATTTGTTTCACCTATGTAACGACATCTTTATGGGTGTCAACAGGTGTCTGGTAGCTGTGATCTTTCATAAAACCCACACAAAAAAGTCCATGGGTGTTATCTGGAGAGGCACCCTCGGGAACATTGCGCCTCTAGTGATATCCAAGTAAGAATGCGACAGCATAATGCGTTCTGCACAGGGGATAGGGGGAGAGGGTGGAGGGATGGGGAGGGAGGGGGAGGGAGAAGGGATGGGGGGAGATGGAGAGGGAGAATACTTTGAAGTGTCACCAGTGTGCTTTCTGTCTTGTCACACACTGTACCCTGGTCACTGGCAATGTCAGGGTGAGCATTACAACAGGCCACTTTTTCTGCTTCAGACTTGCCCTTGTAGAATTCATACAGCATGGTTCTGTGAGAATGTTAAGAACTTTTAGGAATGGTGGAGAAGGTTAACTGTATCAATACGAGGTAAAGGACCTGGTTGAGAAACAACAGAGTTGAAAGTTATAAGCGAAAACTGATCTGATATCTGAGGCAGTGGACCTCTTCTATGTAAGCTCTTGGCTTTCTGTGTTTTGAGAGGGGGTAGCATGAACCAAAACAGGGAAAAATGTCCAGTAAACATGGACACTTGTTTAGTTGGAGATGCATTTTGCAGTAGCATTGGGAATTGCCTTGTACGCTTGGGAAACTATTGCTGTCACTTCTTAAGATAATACTGGTCTTGTCTTTTTATGCCACTGTAATGGCTAAGTAACCTCACCATACTTAAACTAACATGAAAATCAATGCATATATGCGCACTACAAAGTGCATTCTACAGCCAGGCACAGCAGAATGACTATTTTGACTGGACACCATTCTACCACCTGTCTTCTCATATGACCACCACTGTAACACACCTGTTGCTGTTTGAAGACACTGTATTGACAGACTATAGTATCTCTTCATCAAATTCAAATGTCACCTGACTGTCGTACTGGAATGTGGCAGTTATCTTCCAACAGTAAGGAAAATTCCACTTGTGAAAACTGTAAATAATTCTGTTCATTTGAATTGTGAGTCAGAATGAGAAGTGCAATAAGTTTTCATTGATAGTTCCTGCTCACACAATAATTGACAACTTGTCACGGTGATCAGTCTCGTAAATGTAATGGGTATTTTCATATGCACACTGCTGACAGTTGTGGACATTAAATACTGTTCCCCTAGTAAAAATAGCCTCATCCACAGGCAGGACAAAGGCACTGCTTTACTGCCCAGGCACAAAAATTTGCTTGCCTTGAATATATTCTACTTTCAAAACTTATATCTTTTGTGCATGATAAGGATGTAAATCATTTTCCTTTGTGACATTCCAGACAAGAAGAGTGACACTGAGTTTGTAAGCTGTTGCAGGTTACAGTCATTGTTTTGAAATGCTGGAGCACCTAATCTTCAAATTTCAGCCTTTTCTGTCCTGTATTGGCCTTTTTGAGTGCAAACAAGCTTGTTTCTGTCAAGCAATGACCCACAGCCCTAAAGGTACTGATTGCTTGTAGCCTTCTGTTAGTTAGTTAGTTGGTTGTGTGTTCCTTTGATCAATCGCACAGTACTGTAGCCGTTATGATGTGGAGTGTGTCAAGTGCACAAGATATGCACATATGAAACACGATTTTTTAACACAGAGTTAAAGATTAATATTTCTATTATTTACCCCATTCCTGTAGATGGTACAAAATGCATGTACTATATTTATAGATTTATTTATTCCTATTCAAGCATTCATCTATGGTATAGGAGGAGTTGTCAAGAGATATGATTTCAATTTATTTTTGAAGCTATTATTGCTGTCTGTCAGACATTTTACTTCATCTGGTAATTTGTCGAAAATTTTTATTGCAGCATTTTTTACCCCTTTCTGTGCCAAAGATGGGTTGAGTAAAGGATAGTGTAAATCTTTTTTATCTGGTATTATAATCATGAATGTCACTGTTGTTTTTAAACTGGTCCATGTTGTTGAGAACAAATTTCATTTGTGAGTGTATGTACTGTGAGGCTGTTGTAAGAATTCCCAATCTTTTAAAAAGGTGCCTACAAGATGTGCGACTATGAACTCCACACATTATTCTAATCACTTTCTTTTGAGCAGTGAATACTTTTTGTCTAAATGTTGAGTTACCCCAAAATATTATTCCGTATGACATCAGAGAGTGAAAGTATGCGAAGTATGTTAGCTTACTAATTTCTGTATCCTCAAAGTTGGCAATTATTCTGATTGCAAAAGTTTCTGAACCTAGTCACTTTAGAAGATCCAAAATATGAATTTTCCAATTAAGATTCTCACCTATATGTACACCCAAAAATTTAGTATGCTCTACCCTGGCATTTCTGGAAGTATTTGTATGGAGTGTAGCCATGTATGGAAGTGAAACATTGACGATAAATAGTTTGGACAAGAAGAGAATAGAAGCTTTTGAAATGTGGTGCTACAGAAGAATGCTGAAGATTAGATGGGTAGATCACATAGCTAATGAGGAGGTATTAAATAGAATTGGGGAGAAGAGGAGTTTGTGGCACAACTTGACAAGAAGAAGGGACCGATTGGTAGGACATGTTCTGAGGCATCAAGGGATCACAAATTTAGCATTGGAGGGCAGCGTGGAGGGTAAAAATCGTAGAGGGAGACCTAGAGATGAATACACTAAGCAGATTCAGAAGGATGTAGGTTGTAGTAAGTACTGGGAGATGAAGAAGCTTGCACAGGATGGAGTAGCATGGAGACCTGCATCAAACCAGTCTCAGGACTGAAGACCACAACAACAACAACAACAACAACCCTGTCTACTGACTTCTGTTGATGTGTTATATTTATTGAAGGAACTGTACTTTTTGCAGTAGAAAATTGGATGTACTGTGTTTTTTCAAAGTTTAGAGCAAGCCTATTTACAGAAAACCAATTAATGACTTTTCCAAAGACCTTATTTGTATCATTTTCAATTGGAGTTTCTTTTACTTGATTAATAATTATGCTTGTATCATCAGCAAACAGTGTCAGTTCAGCTTCCTGTTTCGTATAGGAAGGGAGGTCATTCACATATATCAAGAACAGAAGGGGACCCATGATTGAACCGTGTGGAACACCTAATGTAATTTCACCCCAGTTAGATGAAATGGCAAACTTATTTGAATCACTTGACCCATATAAGGAAACTTTTTGCTTCCTGTTCTGTAGGTATGACTTAAACCACTCATATGCTATTCCATTTATACCATAGAATTGTAATTTCTGTAACATAATGTCATGGTTCACACAATCAAATGCTTTGGACAAGTTACAGAAAATTCCTATTGGTGACATTTTACTGTTTATAGACTATATTATGTGGGCAGTGAAATTGTATATTGCTGTCTAAGTGGAACAGCATTTTTGAAATCCGAACTGTGATTTACTAATTATCCCATTACTGTTGAGATGGCTAACCACTCTTGAGTATATTACTTTCTCCAAGATTTTTGAAAATGCTATAAGCAAGGATACTGGCCGATAATTATTGACATCTGTGGTGTCCCCCTTTTTGTAGAGAGGCCTGACAATGGCATATTTTAACCTGTCAGGGAAAATACCTTGAGTTAGTGATGCATTACATATGTGATCAGAACATCAGCTGTAATTGCTCCACATTGTTTTAATATCTTATTAGATATGTCATCTACTCCAACAGAACATTTATTTTTCAAAGATTTAATAATTTTACTTATTTCACAAGAGGTGGTTGGGTGAAACTTAATCTGACAAAATTTTTTCAAACCGCCTCTTCCATGTACTGCCTGGCTTTTTCTTTTGTACTGTTCTCACCAATTTTTTCTCCTACACTTAAGAAATGGTTGTTAATTACATTAGCTACTTGTGTACTGTTGGTTAGGATGGTCTCGTTCTCTTTAATAGTAAGGTGTCTGTTTGGTAGATGTTCAGCAGCGTCATCGAGAGTGACTGAGGGGGACATCACAATGAATGAAAAATGTTCAAGTGTGTGTGAATTCCAAAGGACCAAACTGCTGAGGTCATTGGTCCCTAGACTTACACACTACTTACACTAACTTAATCTAACTTATGCTAAGAAAAATACACACATGCATGCACTCCAGCGGGAGGGGCCACGTAGTCAGTGACACGGCACCTCTAACCGCACGGCCGCCCGCGTGGCTCATGGAGTCCAAATCATCTACAGGGAAAGGCTGGGCATAACTGGCAAATCCATATTGTCTACAGGGAAATGCTGGGTGTAATTGGCGAACTGAGTAGTGTCACTTAATTTATGAAAGAGCGGCTTACCTCGATGTGGAAGTCTTGCATCAAGCTGTGTTACAATATTATCCAATACCTGTAAGTAAACCTGTTTGTATTTTGACGTAACTGGACTGCCAGTGCATTTTTCCATCATTTCAGTTCTATTCATCGAAGCTTCAGGTTGCGAATAAGTCCAGTGTTTCAGTGAATTTAAAAAGTTGATCAATTTATCTTCATTTCTTAAGTTCTTTATGTAGGCTATGCATTCTGAGACTATTGTTACAAAAATTTTGGTCATTGTTTCTTTCCTGAATAATGTTGAAAAGCAGTTCAGTTTTTAAAAATACTTTTAAAAACAGAGAGAAGAAAAATAGTGTGAAAGTCTAAGAGGCTATTTTTGAAATCTACAGACTTCTGTCATTTAAAACCTCAATTACTCCTGGACGGTTTTTGTGAATGGCAGTTATTAATCTGGCATTACAGTTCCATTTCATTTCACTGTTGGGAGGAATGCATTTACCAGCAATATTGTTGATAATTGCTTTTGGGAGGCTGATGGAAGAAAGCACGAATACCCTAAAGTGCAGATGAAAAATTCCTTAGATACTCGTATTATACAAGAACAGCTCTGTGCAAAACTAAATTTAAACAATGTGCAAAACAGTGAGTAAAAAGTACTAGGAGGGCAGTTTCACAGCCTTTAGTTCACAGGCCATTCAATTCTCCTGCTAGAATGGAAGCACCATCATAGGTCTGGATCACCAGTTTGTTCTTCATATCATAATTCCGAAACATGTTGCTTAGTGCAGTAAATAAAGCAGTACCAGTTCTGACTTGGCTAACATCATGAAAACCAAGAAAATGTTCTTTAATATTGCTGTTAGAGTCCTCTAGTCTCACAACACTAGAGGATAGTGACCTATCTGTTGCTTTGTTCATAATGTAGGCATAAAATGACATTCTATCCAAACTTGAATGCATATATTCACACACCACCTCGTTTATACATTCCGTTAGTTGGTTCAGTTTAGTTTTCGAAAATCCCTGGAAATGCTAATTTTCTTCTTGTGTGTTGTCAAACCTTCATTTCTATTTAGTGCGTTTAAAAATGGCTCAATTTTCTGGAATTCAGGGACTCTTCTGTCTCAGCACAATTTCTGAAAGGTAGCTCCTCCTTACAAGAAAGACTTTTCACATTAATTAGAATTTTCATGAGGGTCATTAACTTTCACATCATTGTTGTGTTTGATTGTTATTAGTTTGTGATGTTCATTAAGAAGCTCTGAAATACTAAATACTTGTTTGCATAGTTCTTTATATAAAATAAACATACTTCGAGGGTCTTCAGAAGAAGCATGCTGTTCTAAACCTCTACGCAGATTTTTAGATAGTCAAAACCCTATGTGGATCATACAGGTTTTCTTGTACTTAAGAGCAAACATAGCAAGCAGAATAATTTCCTTTTGTACGGCTACCACAATCTACTTGCACTGCTCTATGATGAACTTTGGAATGCATGTTTTTTGAACTTATCTTTCTGAAGAAGGTGTACAGCTGGTGTTTGATGTCCTTTCTCCAAAATTTAAAGTTGTTCATTTTCAAATCTCCCTGAAAACAAGGCTGGGCTTCATCCATACTCACTGCACACAGGACGAGAAAACAAGAGAGGTGGCACCACAGCTGCTGGCCTTCCACACCACTAAAGCACGCAGCAACACGGCAGAGGCAGCCTATACCCCCTTCAGCTCCTAGTAATGTCAGATTACCACAGCAACCGAGTGTTTGCAGGCAGCCTGGCATGTGTCTAGCCTCCTCACCATATGCTACTTGCCTCCAGCTGCCTTACAGTTTAAGGTCAAGCTTTTGTACTTTAACTTGCTCCCTAGTGCTGGCAGTTCAGAAGAATTGAAATAAGCTAATGTCTTTTGTTCTCTCTAACAAAAGTGCATAAAGTTTTATTGTAAAAAAAACAAATAGTGCTACTGCTGCAACTACTTCTGCCGCACAAAAGTGAGGAGGCCTGGCCTCCCTTGCCTTCTCTGATCAGCCACCGCTGGATGGTGCATTTCTAACCTACAGTTATTTGGAAAATTTAGGTAGATTTAATGTCGCCTGCCCTATTCTGATCTTATCATCATGACGCTTTCATCCACCCTGTGTATATACTCACCAGCTCAAAATTATATAGCAGCTGGACTAGTCAATCATTTTACAAGATGAACCATAATCCTGCTTAAATGTCAGTTTAAACGTAGAGTGATACAACTTTTACCTTTTTTATATTATAAAAAATCTTAATGTGGAGTCAAGAAGCATGATGTACTGCAGACATTCAGGACAATCTGTATTATTGTTATTATGGGGAAGTTTGATAATTTTAGTAAACGATAATTTTAGTTTCAGAGTGGGAATATTTTAGCAACAAAGAGAGTAACCAATTTTTCCAAATGGTAACGGACAACAAGGTGAGTTCATAGGTGAAGCTAATCAATGGACCGCCACAAGGATCTGTCCTGGCTCCTCTCTTGTTTAGTTTGCACATATTGGATATGCCAGAAACCATGCCAGGGAAGTTTGGGTACACTAATGACTGGGCACACTCAATGACACATAGTCCTTATTGAACAATGATTTACCAATTACTCATTTATATTTCTGTAAATGGAGGTTACAACCAAGTGTCGAAACAGAAGTCCCAACGTTTCACATAAACAACAATTTGGGCAGCTCACAGTCTACTTTGAAGGAAGACTACTCAGACATAACAGAAATCTGAAAATCTAGGAGTCACACTCGATAGAACATTTATTTATGAACAATATCTGTTAAGGACAACTGCAAAAATCAAAACTCAAAGTAACATTCTACAGTAACTCTGTGGCTCATCACAGGGATAGTCTGCATTGACACTCCTTACTTTCGCACTCTGATTGATCTACACTGTTCCATAATATTGTTCCACAGCTTGGATGAATAGTATTTACACAAGACATGTTGACACACAACTCAGCCATACCATCTTATAACTGATACTATCAGACCTACACACCTACACACCTACACCTACTTCACAGCTACCAATGCTGAACCACATGTCTGTGGCAGGAGGGCAACTGTATGGAGGGAGAGGGAGAGGGTGAGGGTGAGGGTGAGGGTGAGGGTGAGGGTGAGGGTGAGGGTGAGGGAAGGAGGAGGGGGGAGAAGAGAGAGAGAACTACAGAAAAAACCTCACCTTCCTGTTCACAACCATCAGTAGAGGAAGTATTTGCTCTCATCACCGACCTCGGAAAATGCAAGGATGTTCGTTAACAATGGTTTTAATACTAATGGTCACTGGAGACATACATGGTAGATTAATGCTACAACGGAACAACTTAAGATGTTATGCACAGGGTGATTATAATTCAAGTTAAACTTTCAAAATGCTGTAGAAATAACACCACTGGTCAGAATGATGTCAAATTGCAAAGGAATATTATTGCAGAAGGGGAAAATGTATGGCAGTATAAAAAACAGTGTGGTAATTGATCAACAGATGACACTGTATGTGTCAAAACACGTAAATGAAGACACCTGTCATGCCCACGACCCACTGAAGTTGTTACAAACATGCTGGGTACGTGGCTATTCCTCCTTTCACATCTGCAACGTTTGTCACGACTGCCTCAATGCAGGATTGTGCTCTGCTTGTAAAGCTGTATTACAAGAATGATGTCGCTCTGCAGGAGTTCCGGGCACTGAAGGTTTTGAAAAAAGGCGTTGGTCCGATGACTGCCATGAGTCTGGAGAAAATGATTTGGAAATTAGAAAAGACATGTTCTTTTGGTGTGCAACTTGGTAGAGGGAGGAAACAAATTGATTCCACATCAGTGGAAGCAGTGGCCACAACAATTCAGGAGGAGATGAGTGGTGATGTGCAAATGTGTAGTGCACGGAGAATTGCCCAAACATTGGACATACCCATGAGCATGGTGCATAAAACCCTACGAAGCATACCTCTTTGCTATCCATTCACAATTACCCATGTGCATGAGTTGCTTCCTGTTGACCTGCCAGCAAGAGAGACCTTTGATATAGAATTTCTTGCTCGCATGGAAGTGGACAATGATTGGCCATAGAAGATTTTGTGGACAGACGAAACCCACTTCCACACAGAATTGTTAAATATGGGCAACAGAAAATCCACATGCAAATCAACCAGTACCACTTCATCCTGAAAAGGTCACTGTGCAGTGTGGGTTTACGGCATCATTTATCATAGGGCTATATTTTTTCGAAGAGACAGGTGCTTCCAGTCCTTTTACCTGTACCGTCACTGGTAAGTGCTATGAGCATCTTTTGTGCAACCAAGTCATTCTAGCTCTCCAACAGAATGGATGTGTGGATGGGACAACTTTTAACGTGGCACACCTGTGCAGATTGCAAATCCAGCTAAGCAGCTGCTGAAGTGCCATTACAGAAATGCTAGAATTATCACCCGCCATTTCCCTGCAGCCTGGCAATCCCTATCACCTCATCTTAATCCATGTGACTTCTGGCTGTGGGGCTATCAGAAAGAAGTTGTGTTCAGTGTTCCAATTGCAAACTTAGCTGCACTGAAGACACGCACTGCACAGCACATTCTGGACATGACACTGGAAACACTTTGATCAGTTGTGGAACATGCTGTTTCTCGATTTCAACTTGTCACAGAAAATGGTGGACAGCATATCGAACATGTTTTGCGCACGTCACACGGAAATTAATAATCCAATTTGATTTTGATTGATGCTTTTCATGCAGTTTTTGGCCTCAGGACAATTAATACCCGATGTTATTGGTGCTTTTTATGCGGTTTTTGGCCTCAGGACAATTAAAAATCAATTTTTCCTATCTGATGTGATATGACCTTGCTGTGGTGGATGGGCTTCCATAACTAACAGTATCACACCTGTACACCCATGCACACTGAATAGTACAGTTAGTTTAATGCCAAACGTACACCTTAGGCATTGTTGTGCGATTCATTTGTCATTTGTGGTCGACTACTATTAAATTATGATGCTTACAGTGTCATCTATTGCTACATCTTTTAACTATTTATTTTTCTTCTACCATACACTTTTTCCCTTCTCCCATAATATTCCATTGCAATTTGACATCATTCTGCCCAGTAGTGTTATTTTTACAGTAGTTTGAAAGTCTGATTATAATCACACTGTATATCAACCAAGCCACCTGGCTTTGAACTGCCTGCAAGATCAGGCTGCTTCTTGGCCAAAAAGAGCCAACGGTGGCAAGTGTTCCAATTCTCTGTACAAGTGGAAGAAAGTAACTTCTCCAAGTTCTGACTGTGACACAGGAAAGCAGACTCTTCACCATATAGTTCAAGAAAGTTCTCCAAGAGCTTTCCTTTGTGATCTATTAGAGTTCTAGGTGCTGACAAGGGGATCCATGGACTACATTCCTGGTCTGGTAATCCTGTTGAGGTAATTGTGGATATTAATTTTTAAATACCGCACCCAGTGCTACAACTTATCAGTATTGAATGTAGCAAATCCATTAAGAGGGTACAGAAAAATTTTAGCTAAGAAAAGAGTGATTAGTGTGTTCTGATTTTGAACCACAGATTATGTACAAATTATTCACTGAACTATCCACTACAGAAATCAACTGCTAATTTTTGAAGGTGGTGATACTGATCACACAGCTTCTGCTGAAATAAATTGTCTAACATATAAAATAACAGTCCTTGATAGTCAGTTGAATATTTATTACCAAAAATGGATGTTACAGGGCAGTATGGACAAATACATCCCAAGATCAGTTTGCAGAAGAATAATGATACTGAAAGAAAGAGAAGTCACTACAGTTATTGAACAACCTATTTAGAGCAATGCAAGTTTTTAACAGTTACACATTGTAGTCCCATTAATAATGCTATGATGTTTTAAAGATCTTCAGAGTATCTTTAACCACTCTCCAGGAGGTTCCACAGTTTACATTTTCAGTATGTTTCTGCGTTCTTTAACTGGTCTTTATTTTTATATTGGAAGGCTTTTGTCAATCATATTATTTTGATGTGAATGTTTTCTTTGTATAACAAAAAGAGCTGCAACTACTTTTTCTCATTGATGGCCCTTGAGTTTCTCTCAGACCTTTAATTCCTAGTAATATTTTTGCTATCATAATTACTTCATATGAGTGCATTACAATAACAAGAATATTTACTCTAAAACTGCTCCATTGGGAGCTCTATGCTGCACTGTTTCAAATTACAACCTGCAGGCGCTACTTTAATTAAATGTAAGAAATAAATGTTGCACTACATCTGTGCCAGTTGTTTCAAGATCTTATGACAAACTATGAGGAATTTCTTGTTTACAAATCATTCTTTTTACCAGTTACTTATGAACATGAGTCATCCGCAAGGAGCAATGAATGTGTCTGTCAAAAATTGCAGGATTCTGTTGCATTTTGTAGAACACATAATCAATTCACCCAACCTGATAATCTCGGCAGTGTTGTTTCGTATAAAGAGCCTTAGTACAATTGAGGGCTGCTACTAGTAGTCGTGACATTAGGTATAGATGATGATCAAACTAGCCACAAAAGATGTGACATTATTCTGTACACCTTTGATATGACACATCCAACAGATACTCTTTTGCTTTTTAATGCATTGATGTAACTATGTAATGCACAGCGAGATCATATACAGTTTGACATTAAGTCTTACAGATCAAGACAGTGTTACTACTAAGTGGCTGTTGAAAGTTTTTAATAATTCCTTGGATATTGTACACTAATAAACTGATATCTTAAAGCCAAATGCAGCATTCAAATATACTGTGTGTGCTTTGAGATCTGTAGGGAAAGACTTCAGAATGAAAGTTTTTAAACAATATGTGGTCTTTGGTAATCGCATACACTCCATAAATTGTATAATCAGGGGTGACATACAAAGCATTACTGTGAAGTATTCCTGGCACTAACATGATGATTGTTGCTACTTTACTATACTTATTTCACTTTACCGGAAAATTCATCAGTCACGTCCAGATGTGTCACATGCATGCATATCTGATAGGATTTTGTGTCTTGGGCACTAGTGTTTTTGGCCTGTTTTCACTTTCAATTATAACAGCACCCACATGTTTGTATATTACACCAGGAAAATAGTAGTACTGCAATTGAAAGTGAAAATAGGCCAGGGACAGGAATACCTGACAAATGCAGATAATTCCTCGAAATATGATTAGTAACGTTTCATTAAAATAAAACAAAGCCAGAATGGTAAAATAAATCTGCTCTTTTAGTAGTTATGTGTATGAATCTAAAATATGTGAAGTAATTATCCATCAAGTATAGACAGGCCAGGTAAATGAACACTGTAGTATATCTCATACAAATATAAGCTGCTTCAATTATCGGTATAAGTGAATCCACAAACTGAACTTTTACTTACCCAACTATAAGACAGCTCCGTTTTGAAGAGGCTAAACTTACGTAATCAATGAATGTCCAATTTTTGCAATACAAGAACAAATAAAAGAAAAAGATATATTTTACACGCATTTTTATCTCCTCAACTTTTTTATTACTATCTAGGCCATTATTCTGTGGTATCACTAACTTACATATATGATTTTGTTGTCATGAGTATCAGCATTTAAATTTGTAAGCTTACTGCCTTTGCTTCCTCTCTGATGTCATATTCTGAGCCATCAGTTGGGTATGATGGATTCAAAGGGCTTCCTTCGTTTCCCTCCAGAATGAGGGTTGGTCTCCTTGAATAAGCAACCCACTGCATTGGCCATCACACCTGAGCTGTGGAGACCATTCCCAGCATCCATTACTTGAAGCTGTGAGGTCATGCAACAAGGAATGATTACTAGGTCTGTATTGTTCTTTGAAATCAGATCCTTAACTTCCTGGGTGAGAAGTCCTCTGAAAGAACCCAGCACCAGCATCTGCCTCTGCCTTCTCTTAAGCAAACAGCCTGCTGTTCTGTTCCAAATAATCTTCAACCAATCCAGCACTGTCATTCACCATCCATCTTTGTGATATTTCCTTTATGTTTCTGTGTGTCTGTGGCCTTTATTTGATGAATCACTATTAACTTAAAACCTGTAAATTCCCAGTTCTTTAAAGAATCAAACTGATGCATAAAACAGCTTCCTACGTATGAATACTTGACAAATGAGTTAATGTGTTAAATATTTGACTTTAAGAATGTAAACAAGAAAAGTTTGAGAAAGGACTGAAATTATGCTTTAACACTTTAAGACGAGTGATGTAGCTCCTATGTCACACAGATTATATCTCAAAAAGATGAGTGATGTAGGACCTATGTTGGTCCCTACTAAGCTTTGTAAATATATTGCACCATTGTGCTATGTGTGTCGTCTGTATAAAGATACTCTAATATCCTTCAACTACTGCAAAAAAGACAATTGGTAGCACATTTCACCCTTAATGGTGGAAAAGGAAAACTGACAACATTGTGCGTTACTTGTCTTGTGGACTTTATGTTCTCCTTGTCGCCATGGCCCATGCCTCACAAATCCAGAAACTGGGAGGAGGGGGGTTGGAACTTTCATTTCACAGGCGAGATCATTTGCTGTTTGTGAAATGCGAAGACACTAGGATTGTATTTCTTTGACAATAAAATGCAAAATGGCTGGATTCAGTGTCAATGTCAGAACAGAATTAGGAATAACAGAAGATGAAACCTGTCTGTATTTTGAATGATGATAAAGTTGGTGCAGACCACAGCTGCCAGGTAAGAGGATGACTGAAAAATCCTTACATTTTCTACAAAACTTTCCAGCAAACATCTTGTTGAATTCATCACTGAATTGGCAGCAGCACTGGTGAACAAAGTTGATCAACTTCCATTAAAACAAAACAGACTAGTTGAAAAACTTTTCTTAAATTGATTACAGCTACAGAACTGTCAAAATGCTCTCTGACGAGATCTAAGGTTTTTACAGAATGAAGCAAAGCAAAAACATGGGAAAGTAGCAAAAAAAGGTATCACATACTATTGTGAAGAATGTGACGTAGGATTTCGTTTTCTAACATTCTTTGGAACTTTTCACGCAGTACTAAAGCAAACGCAACAAAGCAGTTTTCAATGCAAAGCTACATTTTTAAACTGTTTTACCTTTAGTACCAACAACTGCTAATTGTATCTCCAGTTAGGAAACAAAAGACTAAAAAGACTTTTTGTAGTTGCAAAAACAACACATTTTCATATCCATATAAAACAACTGTCACTGATGTAAGTCTATGTTTCTTTTTGATATTTCATAGAAAAAGTATCCCTTTTTCACATGCAGTAAACTGGCTTATATTTTGTGCAGTAGTACCAACTACACAAAATTCAGAAAAACTACAAAAAAGAAGAGTACATACTAGCTGAACTACATGCTAGCTGCCCTGTCCTCAAAGTGTCAAAAGTTCGTTGGAAGTCACCAATTTCTCTCACTGTCAAAGACTGGATCAAATAGTCCTGGTAATTTGCAATCCATTTTATGCAAAAGACAGTTTTTCAAGCATCTCAATGTTTATGTCATATCCCCTGAACTATGTGCTGTACAATTATATAAATTTGCACGTGCTTTCAGTGGTATAGGTGGATACTGTCTGCAAACTGTGTTACAAATAGAGTTAGTAGTAAAGAAGTAATAAATTACAACACAATGCCTGATGCTGCTGTTATACTGTGTAAATGTAGTAAGCATCATTTTGCGAGGAATGTCAACGAGGGAGAGTGTGTGTGTGTGTGTGTGTGCGCGCGCATTTCTTTTTTTGTAACTTCTTGTTGATATGGGTTGCTGAATGTGCAGTGAATCCTCTGAGTGGTGGTCTTTACTCACTCTATTGTTTGCATTCCGCCAAAAGATGATTCATTTTTGTTTTTAACATGCACAAATCTGTGCTTAATAGAAGGCCAGAAGAAAAACTAACTATGAGTTGGCTACGCATGTGAGAGTAGCTTTCATCATACAACACAGAAGAGAGTTATTATGAACAGCCTAATACACAGTTCCAGGATTATTTCAGACAAGGGGCACCACAGCTTCGTGATTACCTATCCGATGACTGTGATAGACGCCAAGACACAATGCTGTTCAGACACATCAGGAGGACTAACGCATAGTGGAGCTTCCATATATAAGGTCCGTGTTTTAACGTACTTAACACTAGGAAGATTATAATTATTTTACACAAATTTGTTAATTAACCTGCATATGCCTTTGTTCTCTATTATATTTCATTATTGTTCATCATTTGTGTAAATATGACTCTGTGTAATTTTTTAAAAATAACTTGTAAATATTTGTTCTGCATATGCAGGTTAATTAACAAATTTCTGTAAAATAATTATAATCTTCCTACTGTTAAGTACATTAAAACATGGGCCTTATATGTAAGAGCTTTGCAACAACTGCTCGAAAGTAATGTGCTCCTAAAATAGCGTAAAACATCTCTGATTTACTTTATGAGCATAACATGGAGTCATACGGTCAATGACATACTAAGTTATAAAGCGCCTAGTGTATGTACAGATATGACTTGCTCTCAATCAAAATCACAAGTGTCACTAATATATCCAATGTATAATGCTACCATTTTAAATACTTGAAAATTGCCTACAGCTGAAATCACACAACTGTATATGAAATAAAGAGAATGGCAGCTGAAGGTATCATGAAATCTTTCAAAAAATTCATCACAGCTGCAGACCCTATCACCTTGAAAATTAAGGAAATGTTGCAACCTGTTAAAGATAATCTTGCTCTGAGAGTATCACGGATTTGTAATTTTCCTTGTGAGTGAGGGACTGTTGCTGATTGCTGTGTGGGGAATCAACATAATGTTAAATACAGGCATTTTGAAAAATCAGCAGTGGCAGTGCACAGCCACTTAAACACAAGATTTTGTTTCCGTAAGTGAGAACCCTTGCTTACACAATAAACTACTGGGAGCCTGTGATGAGGTAAGGAGTTTAAATTATGGTATGTGTAAAAGAAACTTTAGGAGAGACACCATCTATGCACTTGAGAAGAAAGAGCACAGTGGAAGACTTCCTGTAGTTTACCACCTGGTGCAAGTGACACTGGATAGAGTGCGCAAACATAATCTACGGAAGTAGATGACGCTGCCAGAGCACCTACCATTTCCAGGGTCTCATTATGATGTGATCCAGCTGTCCAAATCTGTCTCTTGAATGATTCAACCACCAGCCCAATGGACGCACACAAGGGCCCTTACACACTATGTCAGGTGCTAATAATGTTGTCTCACCAGAGTATGCAGCATCTCTGTACCCTTCTCAGTGATCACTCAATATCTGACACTATTTGCACCTCTTACACACCCTACCAAGTCTGGTAACAACACAAGCATGAAAAACATTAACACATCACCTGATCATGCCTCCTGTGTGCTTCTTTTTTTTTGTCATGCAGTGTATTCTGTACTGCTGCCATGTAACACAGTATTACATATTTCTTGATTTACATGTTCATAAATTTTGTATCACATCGCGAACAGCAATTCATTCAATGTAAAATGGATTGTCAACTACCTATTTTTATAGCTGAAGAGTCTCATTATTACATTCCTTTAACAAGATTCCTGACAACTAACTATTGCTACCAATAATTTCTCCAATTAGTAATTCAAAACATGGCTTCCTCCAATTACCTAAGAGGTTGGTAATTTACAATTTTCAATCTGCTGTCCTTTTACATAGCTGCCAAGTTGGTAGGAAAAAGATTATAGGATGAATTCATATGCATGTTTAAAACTAGCTTCTAGTCGTAACAATTAAAATTTTCCATTGTTTCCTTATACCACTTCAAACCACCAGAATTGTTCAACAGCCTGCGATTTTGATTACTGTTGAACAATTCAGGTGCCTACAAAAAGGAAAAACTAGCCAATAATGAAACAACAAAAAGTGAAGCATCAATTGGAGCCTATAATGAATGTCAAAGATTTGATTATTAATTACGTATATGCAAGAGAGTTATTCATGAGGTTATCAGTATACATGCAACAGCATGCACTATCAATATGTTCCAAAAATGCTGTGCATAAAAATGAGATTTTTCTGGGGCTCATACACCTTGTTACACTGGTGATAGAAAGGTAGAGTCAAGTGTTTTGAATGGCCCTTGGGCTAGGGACCATTTGCATAACAGGAGGATTGTCTTAGTGTAACTGTCCTGCAGCACAGGTTCAACTTTTGAATATTGCATGCTTCTCCCAGCTTCAGCAAATGGAGCAAATAAGTTGACTTCTTTTGCATTAGATGTGGCCTACATGCACCTTAAGGGGGAGGTACCATTTAGTTCGAGGGCAGTTCCTGAAAAAACTGGAAAAATGTTTCTCACCATTTTTTTGCTGTCACTAGTGGATATAAATAACAAATGGCAACAAATTCCTAAAATTTTAATGGTATGTTGCCTAGGCATTTATCTAGAAGTGTCGTCTTCCCATCACCTTTAGCCACTATCAAGAAATGCCCTGAAAAGATTGTTTTTGGGTACTAAACTAAGCTGGGGATGCCAACACAGCTATGCACAGCAAATGGCTGAAACTTTATGACATATTCCTAAAAATCCCAATATTGAAAATTTTCTTTATACCTTCACCCATTTCAGAGACACAGAGGTTCAAAGTTATTCCACTCGTAAGATAAAACACACACTTAAAATCAGGTGTGAAGTGAGAATATAGTTTATAAAGTGACACAGCATAAAAAACATGCTTTAAAAAGTCTCCATTATCATCATAAAGGTTCTGGGAACCCCACGTTAATGCACTGAATCACATGCAAAATTTTTGCATACATAAAATCCAGTCTGAGGTGTAACGTTAGTTCTGCATTATTTCAATTTCACTTAAGTCTACTATCATAATTGTACTGACCCATAAAGTTGTTCTAATATGAGTGGCAGCCGAAAAATGCTCTTATCGGAGCATAAAAAGGTGAATTTGATCCTGTTTAACGGACAGACTGAAAAGTGGGAACCAGCTGCCTCAGTCTACCTTCCTCAGCATTTTTAAAAACTTTCTAAAATATTTTGGCATGCAGACATATTTGCACTTTTTTAAGACGGAAGGAGACGAAAGTAATATAGAGCGAAGGAGACAATGGACGCAGTGGCAGTGAAACATAGTTGACAGTGACAGAACAATGCTAGGAAAAGAGAGAAGGAGACAGTGTCAATGGGAGAATAATGAAGAGAAGGAGAACGTGGAAGTGGGTGAGAGCCAGTGATAAAGAGAGGCGGAGTCGGTGACAATGACAGCAGCAGTGGGAAGGAATAAACGAGATAGCAGCAGTAAGAGAGAGCAAAAGGAGAAAGTGACAAAGAGGAGCCAGGACAGAACGAAGGAGACTGTAGCTATGAGACAGGGAACTGACCGAAAGACATAGGGATATATTGACAGTGAGTTGAGTTTGATGAGAGAGAAAGAATGCAATTGAGAGTGGATGGGTACAGCTGACTTACAGTGATGGACTAGTGGGTGAGAGGTGAATGCAAATATCTTTGCACGCCAAAATTTTTGGGAAAATTTTTAAAGCTGTTGAGGACAGTAGATTGAGGCAAGGTCTTTTAAACAGGAGCATATTCACCATTCACCATTGTCCAATAGGACAATTTTTCCACTGGTGTGAAGATGGACAACATATTTAATGCTCCGTTCTGCATATACAGCGTGTTACAAAAAGGTACGGCCAAACTTTCAGAAAACATTCCTCACACAAATAAAGAACAGATGTTATGTGGACATGTGTCCAGAAACAATTTCGATGTTAGAGCTCATTTTAGTTTCGTCCACCTACACTCAATGGAGCACGTTATCATGATTTCATACGGGATACTCTACGTGTGCTGCTAGAACATGTGCCTTTACAAGTTCGACACAACATGTGGTTCATGCACGATGGAGCTCCTGCACATTTCAGCCGAAGTGTTCGTACGCTTCTCAACAACAGATTTGGTGACCCATGGATTGGTAGAGGCGGACCAATTCCATGGCCTCCATGCTCTCCTGACCTCAACCCTCTTGACTTTCATTTATGGGGGCATTTGAAAGCTCTTGTCTATGCAACCCCGCTACCAAATGTAGAGACTCTTTGTGCTTGTATGTTGGACGGCTGTGATACAATACGCCATTCTCCAGGGCTACATCAGCGCATCAGGGATTCCATGCGACGGAGGGTGGATGCATGTATCCTCGCTAACGGGACATTTTGAACATTTCCTGTAACAAAGTGTTTGAAGTCACGCTGGTACGTTCTGTTGCTGTGTGTTTCCATTCCATGATTAATGTGATTTGAAGAGAAGTAATAAAATGAGCTCTAACACGGAAAGTAAGCGTTTCCGGACACATGTCCACATAACATATTTTCTTTCTTTGTGTGTGAGGAATGTTTCCTGAAAGTTTGGCTGTACCTTTTAGTAACACCCTGTATAATCAATATTTTTGTATGCTATGGGCAGACATAGCAGTTCTCTCTTAGTGACTTGAGTGAACGTAGATAAGAATTTTCCTAACTGTTTATTCCACCTTCCAAACTCATTACGTAGAAAAGAAACTCTGTTAATTAATCCATGTTACTGTTGAATACTTTTAAGCTGTTGTACAGTTATCAAAACAGATGTTGCAGAGATGGTGTACTGTAAGGCATTTAAAGGTCAGTAGCATGCCTTCACAATACGTGTACAGATTTTTTTATAAGAAACTAATTGAGGACAAATACATGTACTGCCAAAGAATATCTTCTTTGTAATTTGTGCACAATTAAGGTTGACTTCATTTGTAACATATTACATTTAATGATACTAGAATACAAAATAAATATATCTGCATTTTTCAATCTTCAACAGGCGTGTCTGTAACATTATAATTATGGTCCCACAGAAAATGTAAAAATAACGTATTAAGTAGCAAAGTCATACAGTAAATGTGTCTGTATCCATTAAACAAAACTCACTATGAAGCAACACATGAATATCTCTCTCTCTCTCTCTCTCTCTCTCTCTCTCTCTCTCTCTCTCTCTCTTTCATTCATTCACACACTCACATACATGCGCACAGGCAATAGGTGCCAACAAAAATATACATACATAAGTACACTGATTAGCTTCCAAGACAGTCTGCATAATTTCTGAAAAAAAGAAAATTGCAGGCTGTTAGTATTTTTCTGAGTTTGTTTTACTCGTGGGTCACCAGAGTATACAATACACTGTGAAAGTATAGCATATGAGTAATTCAATTTACTCATATTGTCTTATGAAATATACATTAATACATAAGTTCCATAGGAAGCATCTCTTATATACATTTACAAAATTAACATACTACAGCTATAACATGGTGACAAATGCACAGTGAAATGCAAAGGCAGTGTCTACGTTGCAGTAGCAGAAGCAGGTTGTACAGATGGTTGCGGAACTGAAGACGACACTGGCGTTGCCGTCGCTACCAAAGCTGCCGTCACAGCACTGTCTTCCGGCCTGCGTAACTTCTTAATGCGCTTCCATTCCCCTGTATTGTAATTCATCTGGAAGTGTGTCTCAATAGTCATTAACTGGAACGTGTCATCAGGCTGTTTGACCTTTTCTTGGCTTTCACTAAGTTTGATTGTAACTATGTTGCCAAGATGGGGACACGGATTATCTGAAACAAATTTAATGTAGTTAATAATTATAATAATTTATATTCAGTAGCTGTAACAACAGCGGTTAAAATATCTATTTAGTTGTAATACACATTTTTACGTTAAAATGAAGCAGCAAGATAAACCAAGCAGTTAGTGTTTACTAACAAACTCAGTAGGAGCATTCACTGTTACTGTGGAAATTACTAGTTTATGCCTCACTTCATTCAATATGCTACTCCTGGCAAAAAACATGGACACTTTTTGTAGGTTATGGGGATCTTTGTGTGTGTGTGTGTGTGTGTGTGTGTGTGTGTGTGTGTGTGTGTGTGTCTACAGAGGAAATAGTATCTACAGGGAAACCAATAACGCAAAGCCACTGCGACTTCAGAGAGCGGTGAAGCTCAACCAGAATCAATGTCAGGCCTGCTGGTCTAGCGATAAAGTGCATGCATGGATACTGAAAAGTCCTGGTTAGACAACAGAATTTTCAGCCTGCCTTTAAACACTGTGTTCACTTCTCAATGATGCATTGATTTGGCAGAAGTGGCATGTGGTTCACGTCCTACATTACATTATAGGCCCCCCTTTCCCCTCTTAGGTAGCTGGGATAAGTTATGGGCATGCTAGTTGCTGAACCAACTGACCGATTTGCACTGCGTCCTTAAGCCACAAAAAAGTATGATTACCAGAATCTACAAATCTGTACATATTTACAGAAGAAGATGAAGAAGAGGATATTACAGTAGAACTTCTGAATAGTGGATATCTAGAAGAAAAATAAAAATTTCCACTTTGAAGAAGTCTGTGCTATTAAAAAAAAAAAGCATACAATACAGTAAACAATATGTACTGTAGACAGAAAAATACTGTATTGCTGTAGAAGTACAACAGTGAAAAATTATCTTTATGTAAGTACAGTACTACATTAATAAACCCCACATAATTGTATATTATAGCATTTAAGTTTCTTTCAAGCATACTGGAAGGTTGGTTTGAAATAATCATGTATTTTTTTGAACCTGAGGGTTAACAATTTGTGTTCCAACTGCTAGTGTTAAACTGAGCAGATAGGTACAACAAAAAGACTCTTACAATTATAGCTTTTGGCTTTGTCAACAATAGACAGACACATGCTCATGCAAACGTAACACACACACACGACTGGAGTCTAGGCAACTGATCAGAGAGTGTGGTTTCAGTGCCTTAGGCTGCAGTCTCGTGTGTGTGTGTGTGTGTGTGTGTGTGTGTGTGTGTGTATGTATTGTTGGCGAAGACCTTAACAGCCGAAATTATAACTGTGAGAGCCTTTTTGTTGTGCCTATCTGCGACTCAGCATCTGCGCAATACAGTGAGTAGCAACTTTCCTTCTCATAATATTGTCAAATTTCATCCTGGATTTTCCATTATAAAATGTTCAAATGCATGATAATGATTCTTGCTATTTAATTTACAACCATCTTTCTTTCACACTGTCTGTCATTTGGAAATTTTAACCATTGTTTGAGGTACATTTCAGAGTCCTTGTCCGCTATTCAGAAGAATTTTACCATGAGGCCAATTCTGCAGAATTCTTAAATGTCTGCTATTGGGAAGTGTCTGTTAAGGGGAGTTTTATGGTATAAATTAAAGGCACTGCCATGTTTCTCTGTCTGTACGTAATGGATAATCTCAGGGATTAAGGGATTTAAAGTATCTGGGCACCGAATAACAGAAATTAATATTGGGGGGGGGGGGGGGGGGGGTGTGTGTTCACTCTTTGCATTTTTGATGGCTTTAGCTCTGCTGACGACACTTTCAGTGAATTGTCTGTATGTCTGGGCAGGAATAGCAGCCCATTCTTCAAGAACTGAATTCAGAGAAAGTAGTGATATTGGATGCTAGAGTCTGAAGTGTACATTCTAATTCATCCCAAAGCTGTTCCAGTAGTTCAGATTGGGTCTCTGAGCAGGCCAGACCATTTCAGAGATTTTATTGCCCACTGCTGTATAGGTGCACTGTCATGTTGTTTCCCAAATTTACCTTCCCCAAGGTCAGCTTCTGTCAGTCATAATGTTTTCATTTAGAGAATGTGTGTCAGTATTTTGAAATGATTACTTTTAAGCTGATGGTAAGGTAAGCACCTCCACCATACATCCTACGTATCAGATAGAAAAGTTTTGTCATGGTTTATTTTCTCAAGGATCTTAATAATTCCAATGAAAGGTTATCTACTCCAGGTGGCATGTCTCGACTTAAGGCAATTCAGGCATGTCTCGACTTAAGGCATTTCAGAGCTACATAAAAATCTTCCAGAGCCCTATCAAAGACTCCCTGCAATACTACAACCCACAATGCATCCTAACTCACTTTCTTTTTCCATAATATTGCTTTCTAAGTTGGTTTCCTTTATAAAGCTGTTCCCTATATATCCCTTACACTTTTCAGTGTTCTCTTTTTTGTTCATGACAAGCTTACCATCTGAGCTCTTGATATACATACTGTTGCTTCTCTTTACTCAAAAGGTTTCTTTGATCTATGAGACATCAGTATTTTCTATAATCAATCATGACCTAAAACTTTTTTTTTTACATGCCTGTGATCTCCTTTGTCTGCTTCACTTGCTGAATTTTTATATTTTGTCCTTTCATCAATTAAATTCAATATCTCATGTGTTAATGAAGGATTTCTACTCACGTGGGATTTTCCTTTGGCAATTTGATTTTATACTGCTTTCACTACTTTGTCTTGCAAAGCTACCCAATCTTCTCCACCACCACCACTTTCTTTTCTTCCCGTTTCAGTCAGTTGTCGTGTAATGCTCCCTCAAACTATTGACAATAGTATTTTTCCCCCAACTTATCCATATCCCATCTCCTCTATTTTTTCTGCAATTTTTCAGTTTTGATCTACATTCTAGTAAATTATGGCCATAGAGACCATCTACAATCTAGATTCTGAAACTTTTGTCTTAACAGTATAGAATTATCCAAAACTTTTTCGTGTCTCCAAGTCTCTTCCACACAAAGACCCCTTCCTAATAATTCTTACATGATGCGAGAGCAGTGATTCAAATGCGCTCTATGCATTTTTCCATTTCTTACTTTTGATATTATCGAATTCCAGCTGAATTAGAGTAAGCGGGGACCATCCACTTGCTTCTATTCCATTCCCAACAATAAGTAATTTTTTTTCCTTTATTTTATCTCTTTTCCTCAATAGTACATATGTCATAAAATTAAATAAAACAATTATTTAATATTTTAAGTTGAAATTCACAAAGTTTTATCATTCCATATGTAATGTCTTGATTACTGATGACAACAATCTTTTAAGGGGACTTGTATGTAAATAACTGTCAAAAAATTGATTTTTTAATTTTTGTCTAAAAAATTGAGGAATTTTATAGAGGCTGCAATCACCATGACACACAGTCAAATCAGTTAAAAATAAAGTTTTGCTCTCATTTGTTATGTTTTTATGACTTTTCAGTTCCTCAAGTAGGCTAACCTTTGAAAGCTTTACAGTTGCTTATCTTTTGTTTGTACAGAGAGTTTAGTCCTCGTTTGCTGTTGTTTTGGCAGGAATATTTTGTTTACAGCGAAGTAATTGTGTGCCTGAGTTCGTTATTTCACTTGAAAGCAATAGGAAGAATTAAGAAATTCAGTGTTAAACAAGGTAAATTTTATGGAAATCCGTTCATGAATACCTCTGCTAATACTGAAAAACAACCTGATACAACACTTGAATCAGCTTCGACTATTCCAAGAACGTTGAAGATAAAACTGAAATATTTTGACAATAGGCTTGACCGTATTAATGCTGATAATATAGACACACCAACTATTGGTTCAGGTTGTGTTATTGTGGAACACTCTGCTCTATCTGAACTAACAAATAAGACTTTGCAATGTAAAGAATGTGGCAATAGTGGCCTGAAGGTAGTTGGGGAGATACATGCTAGAAGAGGTTGTGCATCAAAATTAAGAATTGTTCGAAATTTTGGTGATTTAAGCAAATATGCCCCCCCCCAATGAACCGTAGTCCTTGCCGTTGGTGGGGAGGTTGCGTGCCTCAGCGATACAGATAGCCGTACCGTAGGTGCTACCACAACATAGGGGTATCTGTTGAGAGGCCAGACAAACGTGTGGTTCCGGAAGAGGGGCACAGCAGCCTTTTCAGTAGTTGCAGGGGCAACAGTCTGGATGATTGACTGATCTAGCCTTGTGAAACTAACCAAAACGGCCTTGCTGTGCTGGTACTGCGAACGGTTGAAAGCAAGGGGAAACTACAGACGTAATTTTTCCCGAGGGCATGCAGCTTTACTGTATGGTTAAATAATGATGGCGTCCTCTTGGGTAAAATATTCCGGAGGTAAAATAGCCCCCCATTCGGATCTCCGGGTGGGGACTACTCAAGAGGACGTCGTTATCAGGAGAAAGAAAACTGGCGTTCTACGGATCGGAGCGTGGAATGTCAGATCCCTTAATCGGGCAGGTACATTAGAAAATGGATAGGTTAAAGTCAGATATAGTGGGAATTAGCGAAGTCCGGTGGCAGGAGGAACAAGACTTTTGGTCAGGTGAATACAGGGTTATAAACACAAAATCAAATAGGGGTAATGCAGGAGTAGGTTTAATAATTGATAAGAAAATAGGAGTACGGGTAAGCTACTACAAACAGCATAGTGAACGCATTGTTGTGGCCAAGGTAGACATGAAGCCCACGCCTACTACAATAGTATAAGTTTATATGCCAACTAGCTCTGCCGATGACGAAGAAATTGAAGAAATGTATGATGAAATAAAAGAAATTATTCAGATTGTGAAGGGAGACGAAAATTTAATAGTCATGGGTGACTGGAATTCGGTAGCAGGAAAAGGGAGAGAAGGAAGCATAGTAGGTGAATATGGATTGGGGGGAAGGAATGAAAGAGGAAGCCGCCTTGTAGAATTTTGCACAGAGCATAACTTAATCATAGCCAACACTTGGTTCAAGAATCATAAAAGAAGGTTGTATACCTGGAAGAAGCCTGGAGATACTAGAAGGTATCAGATAGATTATTTAATGGTAAGACAGAGATTTAGGAACCAGGTTTTAAATTGTAAGACATTTCCAGGGGCAGATGTGGACTCTGACCACAATCTATTAGTTATGAACTGTAGATTAAAACTGAAGAAACTGCAAAAAGGTGGGAATTTAAGGAGATGGGACCTGGATAAACTGACTAAACCAGATTGTACAGTGTTTCAGGGAGAGCATTAGGGAACAATTGACAGGAATGGGGGAAAGAAATACAGTAGAAGAAGAATGGGTAGCTTTGAGGGATGAAGTAGTGAAGGCAGCAAGTAGGTAAAAAGACGAGGGCTAGTAGAAATCCTTGGGTAACAGAAGAAATATTGAATTTAATTGATGAAAGGAGAAAATATAAAAATGCAGTAAATGAAGCAGGCAAAAAGGAATACAAACGTCTCAAAAATGATTTCGACAGGAAGTGCAAAATGGCTCAGCAGACATGGCTAGAGGACAAATGTAAGGATGTAGAGGCTGTTCTCACTGGGGTAAGATAGATACAGCCTACAGGAAAATTAAAGAGACCTCTGGAGAAAAAGAAAACCACTTGTATGAATATGAAGAGCTCAGATGCAAACCCAGTTCTAAGCAAAGAAGGGAAAGCAGAAAGGTGGAAGGAGTATATAGAGGGTCTATACAAGGGTGATGTACTCGAGGACAATGTTATGGAAATGGAAGAGGATGTAGATAAAGATGAAATGGGAGATATGATTCTGCGTGAAGAGTTTGACAGAGCACTGAAAGACATGAGTCGAAACAAGGCCCCGGGAGTAGACAACATTCCCTTAGAACTACTGACAGCCTTGGGAGAGCCAGTCCTACCATCTGGTGGGCAAGATGTATGAGACAGGCGAAATTCCCTCAGACTTCAAGAAGAATATAATAATTCCAATCCCAAAGAAAGCAGGTCTTGACAGATGTGAAAATTACCGAACTATCAGTTTAATAAGTCACGGCTGCAAAATACTAACGCGAATTCTTTACAGACGAATGGGAAAACTGGTAGAAGCCGACCTCGGGGAAGATCAGTTTGGATTCCGTAGAAATGTTAGAACACATGAGGCAATACTGACCCTACGACTTATCTTAGAAGCTAGATTAAGGAAAGGCAAACCTATGTTTCTAGCATTTGTAGACTTAGAGAAAGCTTTTGACAATGTTGACTGGAATATGCTCTTTCAAATTCTGAAGGTGGCAGGGGTAAAATACAGGGAGCGAAAGGCTATTTACAATTTGTACAGAAACCAGATGGCAGTTATAAGAGTCAAGGGGCAGGAAGGGGGTGAGACAGGGTTGTAGCCTGTCCCCAATGTTATTTAATCTGTATATTGAGCAAGCAGTAAAGGAAACAAAAGAAAAATTAAAAGTAGGTATTAAAATCGATGGAGAAGAAATAAAAACTTTGAGGTTCGCCAATGACATTGTAATTCTGTCAGAGACAGCAAAGGACTTGGAAGAGCAGTTGAACGGAATGGATAGTGTCTTGAAAGGAGGGTATAAGATGAACAACAACATAAGCAAAACGAGGATAATGAAATGTAGTCTAATTATGTCAGGTGATGCTGAGGGAATTAGATTAGGAAATGAGACACCTAAAGTAGTAAAGGAGTTTTGCTATTTGGGGAGCAAAATAACTGATGATAGTCGAAGTAGAGAGGATATAAAATGTAGACTGGCAATGGCAAGGAGAGCATTTCTGAAGAAGAGAAATTTGTTAATATCAAGTATAGATTTAAGTGTCAGGAAGTCATTTCTGAAAGTATTTGTATGGAGTGTAGCCATGTAAGGAAGTGAAACATGGACGATAAATAGTTTGGACAAGAAGAAGCCTTTGAAATGTGGTGCTACAGAAGAATGCTGAAGATTAGATGGGTACCGTATTTACTCGAATCTAAGCCGCACTCGAATCTAAGCCGCACCTGAAAAATGAGACTCGAAATCAAGGAAAAAAATTTTTCCCGAATCTAAGCCACACCTGAAATATGAGACTCGAAATTCAAGGGGAGAGTAAAGTTTTAGGCCGCACCTCCAAATCGAAACAAAGTTGGTCCATTGTAATATGAGACACAATTTAGGTCGAATGAATGACGATACAGCTACAGTAGTTTGGTTCGCGTAGTAAGCTAAGCAGTTAGGCTTTACCAGGTAGCCATAGCTATGCGTCAGGCGCTCCGTCCATAATTATACGGGTACCCTTCCTTTTTCACGTGCTTCGTCTGGTTTGGATCGATTGCTTATTTTTCTTTGATCTTATAAGTGCCGTTCTCTTTGTTATAGGTGTTTACGTCACTCTAAGCTGAAAATGCATTACTGTACTGCGTCATGCACTGTTTATCGCATTCTGATAATCAGTGTTTACGGCCTGTCGCCGCTCGCGGCGTGGCTTGCTTTTGTGCGCACTACCGCCGCTAACAATTAAAAAAAGAAAAAGAGAGAAATCGTCTCATTAGCGAAACAATGGCAAGAGACTGCTATTTGTTGTTACTAACACTGCTGCTTTCTTTGACGATCAACAAGAACCAAATAATTGACTGCGTATGATAGAAGATGTTCTGAACGAGAGTTTAGTGAAAATTTTTCTGTTTGAAAATCTTTGCAGACGTCTCTTTAGTACATAACATTCTGCACAGAAATTAGTCATCTTAGATTTAAAAATCTAGTCAATTGACGTGCTTCATTTCTGACTATCACTATTAGGCATAAGAATAATACGAATATAAACATGAAATGATATGTATATTCTTCGGCGTTTGCTGTTGTCTCACTCTAGTTTCGTAGTTTATTAAGCGGACAGGATTTAAATGAGATAGCAGCAAACACGAAAGAATACATGGCAAAATGTTTATATACGTATTATTCTTATGGTGAAGAGAATACTGCATGTGATTCTCAATTCATAAAAGTTCCTATTAGTAACCATCTCTTCTCATAGGCAGAAAAAATTCAGAACGTAGAGTTGGCCATATTGACAAACATCCCAAACAGTCTTGCCAGTCGGATTTTCGTAGTACAGTACATTGAAATGTTGCTACATTCGAAGACTAACAATACGGAATTTGTATTTACTTCGTTGGATAATGTATGAAAATGCAGTGGTCGAAACTCGGGGCGGAGAAAAAATTTCGTCTTCCATCGTTTTTTTTTTTATTTATTTACTGACGCAGAGGTTTTGGCGCCAGTATTTATCTTTGTGCCTGAAAAGCATGCATGTGAATCGCTACATATATTCGACGGCAGAAGTTAGTTGTGGCGGCACCTACCAACATTTTTCAGATCTTCCGCTTACTTTGCACTCGATTCTAAGCCGCAGGCGGTTTTTTGGATTACAAAAACCGGAAAAAAAAGTGCGGCTTAGATTCGAGTAAATACGGTAGATCACATAACTGATGACGAAGTATTGAATAGAATTGGGGAGAAGAGGAGTTTGTGGCACAACTTGACCAGAAGAAGGGATCAGTTGGTAGGACATGTTCTGAGGCATCAAGGGATCACCAGTTTAGTATTGGAGGGCAGCGTGGAGGGTAAAAATCGTAGAGAGAGACCAAGAGATGAATACACCAAGCAGATTCAGAAGGATGTAGGTTGCAGCAGGTACTGGGAGATGATGAAGCTTGCACAGGATAGAGTAGCATGGAGAGCTGCATCAAACCAGTCTCAGGACTGAAGACCACAACAACAACAACAAGAAGCTAATATGGTTATACTTGTGGCGTAACTAAACAGAGAATGTATGAGGGGGGATCAAATATAAATGGGATTTTATTTTTTATTTAAATTCATTTATTGAAAAACTCTAGGCAATTATAATTTATTCTGCCACATAGTCTCCTGCTTTGGAAATGCATCTGTCCCAGAGTATGGGCAGCTTTTTGATGCCCTCATCATAAATACAACTGGGTCATGCCACCAGCCAGTCATGCACGAAGTCTTCGACAATCTTGTCTTGTTCAAATCGTCACCCTCCTCAGCTTCTTTAAGTCCGAATAAACGGAAATCGCAGGGCGATAAGTACGGGCTCTAAGAAGGATGATCAAGTGTAGTCCAGTGCATTTCCTGTAGCTTGGAGATAGAGCTGCAGTAGGGGGTCACACAATGTCGTGGAGGAGGATGACCTGTCGATTCGACTAGTCTCGTTTTTTACGGTCATGTGCAACTCTTGCCTTGTTCAACAGTTCGCGGTAGTAAGCAGCAGTGATTGTGCGTTGCTCATACAAAAAATCAATCAGCAAAATGCCTCGCTGACCGAGAAAAAAAAAAAAACGGTTGAAAGAACCTTGCCAGCTGACAGTCGACTCTTGGCTTTCACTGTTGCTGCCTCCCCTTTCCTCCGCCTCTCCTTACCGGCTTGTTTGGATTCTGGAGTGTAGTGGTGAACCCATGTTTCATCGCAGGTGACGATCTGACTCAAAAATGCATCACCTCCTTCCGCGAATCTTGCTCTAAGTCTCTGACAGACCTCCAAACATCTTAACTTCAGATTTTCGGTCAACAGTTTAGGGACCCATCTGGAACACACTTTACGGAACTGTACATCGTTTGTGATGATCTTTAGATCTTGACAGCTCCCATAACTGATTCCGAAATTTTGTGCAATTTCTGATACTCTCACCTGTCGATTGTTGTCAATGTTGTCTTTAACTGCATGAATGTTTTTGTAATGCTGGTATGAGGATAGTGATCATGTTGCTGATTTTCCACACGTTCTTGTCCTTCCTTGAACTTTTTATGCCAGGCAAACACACGTGTCCTTGACAATGTTTTATCACTGAACTGTGCTGTCAATCTTTGGCAAATTTCCGCTGTTGTAACTCCTCCACGAGCACCTGTTGCTCAGACATTGTGAGTGTTACTGACAAAACGGCAGGATATATCTAACAGCATGCTCTCCTCACTTCTAACGGTCCTGCCTAAGCATAGCAGAAGCGCGGGGCCAGTCCTGCAAACTGTTGATGTTCAGGAACAAAAATCCCATTTATATTTGATTCTCCCTGGTATAACACAAATATTAAACTTGCTTATGGTACAAGGTGTATAGGCAAAGAGTACAGAACTGCACGAATTTTCTGTGCTCTTACGGACTTACCCCCCTACAAGATCTGACAGGTACGATAAAATTATTCTACGTATTTTAGAAGAAGTAGCAAATGATTGTATGAAAAATGCTGTTCATGGAAATGTAGACATGAACCACAGCAATATATGTAGGTCTGCAGCCTTGGATGCATCCTGCCCATAAAGAGGCCATAATTCCCTAAATGGTGTAGTGACAGCTACCTCCTTGGACAACATTGATGTGGAATATATTACCAAGTACTGTCATGGTTGTACTGGTGGAACTGAAAATCATATTTGTGACAGTCTTTTTGTTGTGCCTACCTGCGACTCAGCACCTCCACTATATGGTGAGCAGCAACTTTTCTTTCCGTAATATTATGAGAAATCATAAGTGTTTGATTAATTTTAGTGGTTTTAGTGGAAGGATGGAATTTGAAGGTTTTGTGAAGATATTTCACAGGTCAGTGGAGAAATATGGTGTGATGTATACATCTTACTGGAGACTTAAAAAAGAGAGAGAGAGAGAGAGAGAGAGAGAGAGAGAGAGAGAGAGAAGAAGAAGAAGAAGAAGAAGAGAAAGAAAGAAAAGCCCAGAAAAATTTAAGTATTTAAGTACAAGATTGAGGAATTTGAAGAGAGAGAAATTAGCTGATGGTAAGTATGTTAGTGGAATGGTCGGCTTACAGATGAAGAAATAGACAGGTTGCAGTATTATTATGGACAAACCATAAGATAAAATGAAAATGACCTCGAGGGAATGAAACAGGCAGTATGGGCTAGGTTTCAACAATTGTATATGGGAACGGATACCAAAAACTGTTCTAGCAGGACTAAATACTTTGAACATGTGTGTCCTAGATGTTGTTCTATGTTTCAATGACAGTGCAGTGTCAAGACTCAATGTTATGGAACTGATGGGAACACCTGGTGGATTAAATATGCGTAGAGCTCTAATAGCCATTGACCGAAGGAGACTCTTTGAACCAGAAAAATCAGTGTTGGAAGTCACCAAAGAAGCAAGTGTGACAAAAAGAAGGGAGGAAGAACAACATAGGAAAAAAGATGAATACGGACCTGGGATGCATTACCGTGTTTACTCGAATCTAAGCCGCACTTGAATCTAAGCCGCACCTGAAAAATGAGACTCGAAATCAAGGAAAAAAAATTTTCCCGAATCTAAGCCGCTCCTGAAATTTGAGACTCGAAATTCAAGGTGAGAGAAAAGTTTTAGACCGCCCTCCAAATCGAAACAAAGTTGGTCCATTGTACCGTGAAACACTATTGAGGTCGAATGGCTGAAGAGACAGCTACAGTAGTTTGGTTCGAGTCGTAAGCTTAACAGTTAAGCTTTACCAAGTAGCCATTGCTATGTGTCCGGCGCTCTGTCCGTATTTATTTGGGTACCTTTCCTTTTTCGCATGCTTCGTTTGGTTTGAATCGATTGCTTATTTTGCTTTGATCTGATAAGTGCCGTTCTCTTTGTTATAGGGGTTTATGCCACTCTAAGCTGAAAATGCATTATTGTACTGTGTCATGCATTGTTTGTCGCATTCTGATAAAGAGTGTTTATGATCTGTCGCCGCTCGCGGCATGGCTTGCTTTTGTGCGCACTACCGCGGCTTACAATAAAAAAAAAGAGAGGAATTGTCTCGTAAGTGAAACAATGGCAAGAGACTGCTGTTTGTTGTTACTTACACTGCTGCTTTCTTTCATAATGATCAACAAGAAAAATAGACTGCGTATGATAGAAGATGTTCTGAACGAGAGTTTAGCAAAACATTTTCTCCGTTTGAAAATCTTTGCAGACGCCTCTTTAGTACATTACATTCTGCACAGAAATTAGTCATCTTAGATTTAAAAATCTAGTCAATTGCCGTGCTTCATTTCTGACTGTATCACTATTGAGCATAAGAATAATACGAATATAAACATGACATGATATGTATATTCTTCAGCATTTGCTGTTGTCTCACTCTAGTTTCGTAGTTTATTTGGCAAGACAGGATTTAAATGAGATAGCAGCAAACACGAAATAATACATGGCATAATGTTTACATTCTTCTACCTTTTCTTTTAATTTATTTACTGACGCGTGACGCAGAGGTTTTGGCGCCAGTATTTATCTTTGTGCCTGCAAAGCATACCTGTGGCGACACCTACCAACATTTTTCAGAACTTCCACTTACTTTGCACTCGATTCTAAGCCGCAGGCGGTTTTTTGGATTACAAAAACCGGAAAAAAGGTGTGGCTTAGATTCGAGTAAATACGGTAGTGCCACGGAAGTTTAATAGAAAAAGCTAGTTTTAATTTTAACTTGAATTTTCTGAAAGTTAAATTATTTCATGTTCTAGCACACTTTGGCTAAGAACGATTAAAGATAGAGTGCTGAAATTTTGTATACTGTCTTAAAACATGCTTAACTAAAAGGTAGAGTACTCTTGTGACTTTACATTGAAAACAAAATGCTTTATTCACGAGAAACCCTGAATTCATTTCTCAAATTTTTCGTAATCATACTGAAAACTTTTTTGTACCACAATTTATGACAGCACCATCTTTTCTATAGTCTGCTTTAAAGATAACAGTTTAAAGAGTTTCAGCTCTGTACAGTCACACACGATTTTTGAGAGCACCATGAGTGAAGTCATCTTTTTGTTGTGTGTTACGAAAATTGAACAGTGGAAGTTAGAGCAATGCTATGCCATCAAGTTCCAAGTTAAACTGGAGAATCTGCAACTGTGACCTTCAAGAAGGTGAAACAGGCCTGCGTGGAACATCCTTTATCAAGAGCCCAAGTTTTTCGCTAGCACAAATCATTTTTGGAAGGCTGAGAACATGTTGCCCAGGGAGACATTCAACTTAAAAACTGACAAAAATGTCGAATATGTGAATGCTCTCATGAAAGTGTTCCTCCAGGACAAACTGTCAACCAAGAGTTTTACAAAGATGTTCTTACTTAAAAAGCTCAGGAAAAAAGGGAATCAAGTGAGACCCGACACTGCAGACAAATGGATGCTGCATCATGACAACACCCCATGTCACATGGCCACATCCATCATGGTATTTTTCACCTCGGAAGGCATTACTGTTGTTCCACACCCCCACTGTTCACCTGATCTGAGTTCTTTCGACTTTTTTCTTTTCCCAAAATTGAGAAATATCTTAAAAGCACATGACTTTGGGACTTTGGAGAACATCCAAAAGAATGTGACTGACATCAAAGGTCCGCCCAGTTGAAGCCTTTCAGCACTGCTACAAAGACTGCGAATGACGACTCCTCAAGCTTCTAAAGGGAACTACTTTCTAGAGGACACCTGCACGGCAGTCAGGTATGCTGATCACTCAATTAAGGGGGCGCCCACCTCGGTCAATCCATTTCTATTATATAGTTCTCTAGCCTACAATTACGGTATCCACCAACCCACTTATGAGCTTTAGAATAACTGGAGAGAAAGTAACGTATTTATGAGTAGCTTAGACAGAAACAGTGCTGGTAACAGGCTGTTAGATAGTGGGAGATTAACACATAGTTTCAGTTTCATCTGACAGTACCTCATTTAGCTGCACTGTAGTAGTGGGCCCCTGGTTAATACTTGCTGGTGTTGCAGTGATACTCGAGTGCGTCCTGAGCTGGAGCAAGTCTTTCCAGGTACATGTTATTGCATATGGCTGAGTCTGCCTGAACACGTGTGTTCACAAGGAAGTAACAGCCACATTCGACAAACAGTGCTGTGCTGGGACACCTCTTGTGTGATGCTCATTGGGTCATTTTTTAATTGGACGATGTTATGATGATGGGTCCCAGTTTTGCATGTTATTTTACAATATGTTGTGGTTATGTATCACAAACTTTTTTACTATCTATGCACTTGTTTGTGCATCTTAGTCTAACGATTAATGCTGCCAATATACAGTAAGCTGGATAGTAACTACTTCTGCTTGCTTAAATGATACAGAAAGATTACAGTGGTTCATCTGAGTTGATGTTACAGATATTGGTAGCGCAAGTTTTGTTCAATATTGCTGAATTTTATTGTTTTCAATTTGTGGCACCAAGCAAATTTGTGGTCTATGGTTTGAACTGTTGTAAATAATTTAAAGCTTACCAAGTAAATGTAAAGCTTCTGGATGAGATTTAAAATATACTGTTGCTTAGAAAGCACTACTGTTAGTTTTTGCTTATATATAATATACCGTTAGCCTCGGTCTAATGTATGCATGTTTCAGGAAATTGACTGCATTTTGTTCAAAGGGATCTCGTGAAGTTGGTTTATGTTGTTATGAAGGACAATGCCAGTAGCCCCACTAGTCGTTAAGAGAAGATCATCATATGTGGAATGTATGATGTGAAGGGTGTTGCTTCTTCAAAAGATCAAATTACTGTCCAGACAACCTGTCATTTTCTGTACGCTTGTTATTGTTTTAAAACTTATGTTAAGATTCTACAGTAATTACATTCGAAAAATTGTTGTAAGTTGCAGAGATATTGTGGAAATTTTTCTTAGTTTTGACAAGATATACACTTTTAAAGATATTGGTCAGCATCTGTGAATTGCCAAGGCAATGTGGGTAGGTTGCTTAGATTAACTGAGGGCAGCATTAATCTGTAGACTAAGATGCACAAACCAGAGCATACATTGTAAAAATGCCAGTTATACGTAACTACAACTTACCATAAACCAGCCTCCAAACTCAGGTCCCATCATCATATTATCATCCAATTCAAAAATGACCCAACAAGCATTACATGAGAGCTGCCCCAGAGCAGCACTTATTGTCAAATGTCGCAGCTACAGACTAAGCTGTATGTCATAATATGTAGCTGGAAAGACTTGCTCTTGCCCAGGAAACACTCTAACATCATTGCAACACCTGTAAATGTTAACCCGGAACTCATTACCACAGTGTAGCTAAATGTGGTACAATTCGACAGTGTACAAAGACATGCTATTCCCTCACGAGCTATCAGCCAACTCTTGGCACCATTTCCATCTAAGCAATTTATAAACACATTACTGTCTGTCAAACAAATGTCCACCTCTGCTCGCTGCCTGTCTGTAGCTTCTAATTGCTCAAATAACATGTGAAAGAGGTCACCTGACCCTGCGATATCTTTGACACAGCCACTGTTGACTGCATTAGTTCCAACCATCTGTCAACTTGTTTGCAAGTCCTACCCTCAGCTTGCTTCCACAGTTCAGCTATTACAGAGCTTTCCTTACATGCTTAGTAGTTTTTCAAGGACTGGTTGATTTTTTTGGTCAGTGGTCGAGAGTTTGGTTGCTTGATGTTATCTTGGTAGGTAACGAATGTTTTAGGTGGTTCACAGTAAAGGAGAGTCCACTGTAACTAAGACAGAACCTTTGTTTTTCTTAACCATTTCTTCTTCTAATTATATACAGAGATTATGCTGTTGTACTGTTTGCATAAATGGACCTTGTATGGATTCAACAACATGGCCTACCATTTACTGACTATAAGCTCTAAACACATTGTTCTACAATTTTTTGTAGCCTATTAGAACACAAATTTAAAATGTTATCATGCAAAATGCCTGGAGATGAAGCCCTAATGCTCTGAAACAATTTTCCTAGTGATTCCAGAGCTTTCTGACTGGAATTTTTGCTTTTGCAAAACTTCTAAGTTTTGTCTGAAATGGCCTTTGCTTGTTTTCTTCTTTTGGTTCTATTTTACAGTTTAACAAACAATTTTTTCTGATGAGAACCAGCAACATTTTCCCAACAGTGAACTGAGTGCTTCTCTGATTTAAATTGTTTCTCAACACTATTTTTCTTTTCCCAACCAATTCAATAATTACACAATATAAAGAACATTAATATAGACCTTTAATGGTTATTTATAGTCGTCCAACCCCAACTTGGTAACACTACAGATAGAACTGACAAGGCATTTAACCTAAAAATAGAACCAAAAAACCTCAATTTGCATGTTAGGGGCACAATTTTGGCGCAACTGCTGTAGTGCTATAAATTGGCAGTTGGCCTTGAGTGTAAACAAACCACAATTATGAGTGCCAGAGGGGAGAGGAGCAGTGTGGGGAAATAAGCCCCACCACTCACTCACAGCACAGCCATCCTACATCTGTGTTCTGTGTTTCTACGAAAACAGAACTCAACACATGGTCACAGAGATCACCAATCACTTCTAGTGCCGGGAAGGTCATAATCGAACTCCACGATGAAACAAGACCACTCTCTTCACTTGTTTCAAAATAAGAAAACAACAAGCAATGCACAACACAAAGCTTTTCCTAATGGCTACCACACAGTTATTTGGTTAAGTTGGCACTGCCACAAACAACATAGTTCAGACCCAATCTCTACTCGCTCCCTAAAATTGCTACTTTAAATGTGTCTGCATTATAGTAATTTTTGAACTCTGACAAGCAGAAAAACGTGTTTCTTTGTTCTATGGCAAATTTTGCAGCATGTGCTCTTATTTTATACAGGCCATTCAATCACTCACAACTGGTGTGGCACCAGAGCACTGAGCGCAGTGATACATTGTTGCGTTAGTGCACTTCTTATTATGAAAACCTGTCCTTGAGCACATTACCTTTCCAAATTTGGTTTCACCAGATGATGTGCAATACAAGTAACCAAAAACTGGTTAAATTTTTGATATTTATATGCAGAAAATAAAGCTATTTCTTACTATCTCTGATAAAATAATTCACCTGGAACAATCCGCTATAAAAAAAGTGCTTATTATACAATTTTGCATTCTGAGGCAGGTTAACATTTATTGCAAAATTCAAAATTTTCAAGTCCCTAGTAACATGGTTTATTGTGGGAACATATACCCAGCATTTCGTCTATTTATGACAAACAAGACAGTGACTGAATACTTACATTTTTAGTGGTATTTTCTCCACTGCATGTGTAAAGACTAACAGTTGTGCACTTTGCAGTCTCCACACTTATCATTAGTATTTATAGTCATTGTAGTTTGCTGGGATTGATTTGCGCTACATTGTCCCCGGCACTGTAACTTCCACTCAGCCCATTCCCATGTTCTTGTCTTTCCCAAATTGTATTTATATCTGTTTGTTGTTCCTATCTTTAAGTCTGAACATAAATGTTACACCCATTTTATTCAACTGGTCTATTTGTAATCGTCTCCTTCATTTAACTCATACCCCTAAGCAACACTTATGTTTTTATGAACATCTGTGAAAACCAAATAAAATTTCTGTTCATACTTAAACTGTCTCAGCTGGTCTTTGTGCTGTTACACAAATAAACTTATAAGTCTTCTCCTTGTAATGCAGTACCAAAATAGAAAATACAGCAGGAACAACTATAATAACAAGCCACAAAGCCTTTTAGTGTTGAGAGCTTGTAAATGAAATGATAGAGGCTTTTCAAACTAACCAATGAAAGACAACTGAGATATATGTGCCAAAGATGCTGAACTGTTTCATCAGGATACCCTGATTATCGAATGATGGTCTGTGGGAAAGCAGAGTACTGTCACCTCAGTGTACAAAACCTGCACTGATAATCTTCTTTCATCAGTCACGAGACCAGTCATACTACAGAATACTGTTTGCATATCTAGATGTTTTTACTTCATATGGCTGTACTGATAATTTTTACACTATGACTCCAATTTAAAAAATTCTAGGATCCATTATCAAGTAAATTTTAAATCTTCTCATCACAATTCAATCTTGATTATCTGGATTGTTGAATTATAACAGGCAAGTATCACACTTCGCCAATGCAACAAAAAAGCCATTTTTATTGTTCTACAGCAAATGATATGCACTTAATCAGTAATTCCTTGGAGGAATCAAAAATTGCTTTCTTTCTCATTTGATTGTATCAGCTTGTGCACATATCTGTTTTAAATTTATGATCACAATCTTTACTGTATTTGTATGCATCTGTTGCTGTTATTTTTTTACTTTTCTAGTGTTCTTTTCCCATCCTGTTACTCCTTGTGACACTTGGTTTTTCATTTTTATACTTCCACCAATAACATATTTTAAAGACTGCAAATGAGCCGTGAAAGAGGAACAAGTAGACAGAAATATCAAGGTGAAACACACTAAAAATAGGCAAAAATGCTGAAGTCTACACTTCTCTATTGCATACTTGCACTACACCGCCATAGTCAGGGCTCTGAGAAGTTAGTTTCTGACTGACAAAAATGTGCAACAAATACTTAATTTCAGCATTCTGGTTTACGTGAATTTGTACATCAAAGTTTCACAGCATTGTTACACCTGGCTGGAGAAAAAAAAAGTATAAATCTAATCATAAACAAAATTACTTGAAGGACATGTTATTAACTAGTTGTATTTAGAAAATGAACTTGCATATACTCACCTCTTGAACCTGCCATGAAACCAAGTATCAGAGCCTTCTCAGGTCGTGTCACTTTGTTAGCAGTACGGAACATTTCTTGGGCCTCTAACATCTGCTCCCTCTGTTTCAAACATAAAAGAAAAGTATTGTAAAGAGAGCTCCTCCATAGTTCCAGACGTGTGTGCTTTTTCTAACTGAACATTTATTATCTCCTTCCACTATATCAACACTGATGATGACAGACCCTTCCAATAAATAATACCATATGGAAATATTAACTACTCTCCGCTGCTTAATGCATATTTTTGTACAGTTCCACTAATTCTATTTGGACTTTTATTATTTACAGTTTCAAGAGTCCTTTTATAATCAACGGGCCACACATCTTTTCAGAATAGCAGCAAAAAGTAAAATGGATAACATTTACTGCCATCCACAACTTTGATAATGAAGGTGACAAGATAGTGAACAACAAAAAAAAGAAATTGGCATCTTACCGTCAACGAAAGCCCCTTTCTCTGCTGTCCAGGATTATTTGTACCAGCAGCTGCATTCACTGGCTGGAATCTGATCTGAGTAATAGGGGGTGCTGGCCGTATTTGGATAACTTGTTTTGTTATAGTTGCTGCAGGCACAGCAGTAGCAGCAATAGCAACAGGTTGAACAGCAACTCCAGTTACTGCAGTGGCTGCCACTGCTGCTGGCTGTACATTTGTAGCACTGAGTGTAGACTGCAAGAGGGATTGTGCCTGAGGTTGTGGTGTACTTGGATTCTGCAAAATAACTTAGAATTACTAACAGTGAAGATTACATAATTACATGTCATAAATGCATCTCTCTACTTTTGTCGTTACTTTGCGAGTGGTAGGATTTATGAAGAAACAATACATTCAAAAGTGAAGGATTCTGTTTCTTTCGCAAAATTATTTTGTGTCAACTAATGTCCTCACGAAATAAAGTTTCTGCTGACTGTTGCTTCCAGACAGATCAAAAATTCAACACAACAAATATTTTTAAGCAAGTGCTGTTGTGATATCATCTGCTCATTTTTTTTATGGATGAAATTTTGTTGTTATACACCTACAGTAATTTGTAGGTTTGCATTAGGGATTAACCTCTCTACGTAAAAAACTTCAACATATACAGCATATCACTTATAAGAGCACTGATTATGTGCATTTAAGTGTGAAATGGAGGAAAAAAAAAGAACATTCACATAAAACATGAAATTTACACACTCCTTTCGGCTAAAAAAAAACACGCAAGGAAATTGGATAACTGCGTACCTGCAATGTCGTAGGCGAAGCTTGAGGAACGTAACTTGGTGTTGAAGTATTGGGGGAGTTTGCCAACAGAGACTGTCCTGCTGGTGAAGTTTCAGTAGACTGCGGAAGTGCACTTGCAGAAGAACTGGCTGGTGTTCCTGTAATATAAAGAGGTAAGTAATATATCTTTAAAAAAATTAACACAGTAAAATGTTAAGTCAAACTTGCATAAAGTCTTTAACTACTGACACTAAAAATGAGCCTCAGAGAATATCAAGGCAACAATGTATAATTAAAGGGAGTATACAATTACTGAAGCTGACTTTCATTGTGAGTTAAAGTAACAAAGTTACTGAGGCTGTCAAGAACAGGCTTTTTTTTAACAAGCTGTCATAACTAAACTGGCAAACTTACAAACGTAATCAGAAATAAGATTTTATCTTCAAGCAGATCAGTAAGGATAAAGAACTGTAGCTAATAATATGCTCTTTATTTACTGCTTCACAAAAGTCTCCTTTGCAATCTAGGTATCCTGTAAATCTGCTAGGGTTTGAGAGGAGTGACATAGAGGTAACAACAAGACTTCAGAATAACAGAATCAAAAACGAAAAGAGCTGTCTAGGCAATGTATAGCAGTCATTAGGTTTCAAGCCAAGTGCACTTTCAAATTTTTGTGAAAAAGTTAAAGAGAAGCATTAATCATTGAGTTACACTGTGTTTTATTTAACAAAGAACTTTTGCTCACTTTGTCATAATACCAAACTTTTTGTACAGTAGCCCAGGAAATGCAGTGAAACACTCCGAGGCTAAACAAAAAGAGTAATGGAACAGCTTACGGTTATAGTGCACCATCAACGGAAATGGAAATAAATGCAGCTTTACTAAACTCAATAATTCTGGCATTAGCCAATTAAACTGAAATATAAATATATTTCTATTCTGAAATGCAATTAGTCTAACCTGGTTCCCTTGGGATAGTTATAATAGTTGTGACTGTGTGCTGAGATGCAGGGGTAGCTGGGCTATATGATGGAGTAGCAGGGGCAGGAGTAGGCGTGGGAGGATTCATTGCAGTCAATCCAACAGCGTAGTCAGGTGTGCTTGGTGTTGTTCCACTTGTTGGGCTCTGTTGCTGCTGTTGTTGCTGTTGCTGTGACTGTTGCTGGAGGGCAGCTGCTGCTTCTGAAGCCTTCTTTGCATCTTCCATGTCTGCAAAAATGTGCCATTCAAGAGCAAACTTCAGTGTGCATAACAACAATATGACTACAATTTTAACGGTTGTAAGAATGAAACATTACAGCGGAAATATGACGTAGCAACAGATACATGTAGAATATTATGAACAAATTCACCTGATTACACACACCTTTTCCATAAATTCCAACACATAACTGAAAATAACTGTATCACACAGTCAGTCGTTCAAACACAGATTATACATTTTTATGAGAGCAGATTTTAGTGCATGAATCACACCCAGTTACAGAAATGGATTCTAGCAAATCATCAAAAGTACAGTGCACACACACACACACACACACACACACACACACACACACAAATTTAAATCCGCCGTGCCCTTTTGAAGGAACCATCCTGGCATTTGCCTGAAGTGATTTAGGGAAATCACAGAAAACCTAAATCAGGATGGCCGGATGCGGGTTTGAACCGTCGTCCTCCCAAATGCGAGCCTAGTGTGCTAACCACTGCGCCACCTCGTTCGGTTGAAATCTTGTGCTCCCTCCAAATGCTAGTATGCTTTGGGGTGTTCACCTCAGCTGCTCAATCTATGTACCTATCTGTGATTTGGATCTAGCACCTGAAGAAAAATACTGGGTTTGTTGATGAAATACTGTGCAGCAAAATGAAACATCCTACTTGGCTGAATACTCAAAAAGCCAACTACAGTGGAACTACGATTTTACATTTTTCATGATTCTGTGCCACAAATTTGTAGCCCTTGTGAAAAACCCATAAAATCAATCCTAAAAATTCTCAGATTTTACGTTTCTTCCTAGTAAGGTTTCCCTAGATTCTACATTCTTACTTGACATCTCGCGCTTGACTTCATCCCATTTTCTTTCTACTGACATTTGATGTGACTGAACAAGTGATAAGTGGCGCAAAAGATTGTTCAGACTACGGGTGGCGGCAGAGTTAATGGAATATTTTAGGCTGCTGCGGAGAGGGGAGATGTCAGAGAGGAAATGCTGACATAATCCATCATTGGCATTGCCAACACAACTAGAAATGTTTAGCTTCACCAAGAAATTAGGATACAACTACTGATAAGTTGCAGCAGCAATGGAAAAACATGAGAGTCAATGTAAAGTGTTCCGGACTGAGCTGATACACGATGAAGTGGTCCAGCCCCCACCCTTTCTAGTGCCACTTACAACTCAGTTTCATCTTTAGCAACAATCTTGGCTCTCAACCTTTTAAATTCCAACACTCAGTTTCTTACGAATATACTCAGTTACGAAAGGTTGGCCATTTCCAGCTAGTGAGCTCTTATTGATTGGCAGCTTGTTACGTCACCCAATAGCCAACGCAACCACCACACCACAATAACACACATAAAATAAGCTCACCACTTTGTTTAGCTCACTATGTAATAAGTTTACAGACCTTAGCCTATGAAACATTCAAAATTCTTGAAGTACTGGATCATAAAGTATAAACAGACACAATAGCTATAACTCAATGTCAGTGTGAGAATTTCATTCTTCTCCTCCTAGGCAGCAATTTTATCAGTACTCTTAACGTCAACTAACATAACCAAATCACAAACCCATAAACAAAAAATAAATTTCAAAATTTTACATCATATGATAGACCTATTAGGGAAAAAAGTGAGTTTTGCCATAAGTAAAACTGTAGGGTACGTAACCTTTGCTAATGATGTACGAGGTAATTGTGCCATTTCCCAGGAAACTACTGCCACAAATTATATCATAGAACACGCAGTTTTGAGACGTCTTTCATTTTCTGTTCACCTCGAAAATGGCAAAAATTTAATTTACATGGTGAAATAAACTGAAAACTGTGTAATACAGTGAAAGCTACTGGATTACAACATCTCTGACATTTGTAACATCTCAGAGGTTTTTAACATCTTGGATGCTTGTTTTCCACCTAAAGCCAATAGCTGCATAGCGTGGTGAGATCATGCTAATGCAGGGACTTCTAGCATACAGAGTAATAAACAGCAAGCTTACTTAGGGGCTTGTTCTGAGTATAGCAAATGGAGTGACCATGGTTTCCATTAGGTTTAGTGTATATAACTATATCTCATTTACCCTTCTATATCGTGCATTAAGCTTATTTATAGTCGTTCTGCTCGAAACCTGTCGTGAGAATCCAGAACGTATTGTACGTCAATCGATTGCAGCCAACACAGGCTACTCCATTTGCTATGTGCGGCACCAGAATTAACAGGAAGTTGTGGGATGGCTTTTCCTTTTTCTTTTTTTTTTGGCAATCCTCAATTGTGTTTAATGTATTGTGCTGGCAGCCAGATTTGTTATAAATGTAACAGATTGCTAAGACATAAAAACACTAGAATCACAGCAGGCTGCACTTTATGTCATATTCATTGGAATCAGTAAGTACCGAAGGAAGACTTGTGTTTATATACATGCTTCCACGAAACCTGCTGTGTTCGAAGTGCAAACGGTGCACATGCTCAACTTTGACCATTCAGCACAATGAAGAAGGTAAAGTTTACAAGCAATACATTAGAGATCACTGCACTCATGTCACCGGAGTTTGCTGCACTGCCATTGGATGCAGAGAGAAATGCACCCCCACCTGTAAGATTCGAATGCCTTTCACGGTACTTCATGGTTTTCAGTTTAATTCACCATATTACTCAATTTTTGCTTTTTTCTGGGTGACAACAAAGGAAAAATCTCTCAAAAATGTGTATCTTGACATATAATTTAGTCATAGAATGTCAGAAATTAGCTTGATTACCTAGCATCCAGATAACAAATTCAATTTTTTTGACATAAGTTTTTACTTGCTGTTACACATCTGTGTTTTTTTAAAGAACTGATGAAATTCATTATCACAAAAGACTATATAAACATTTAATTTCGTTCACTTACGCAGATTTTACACACTATATTGGAGAGTATTACAATTTTCAATCATATACACTAATTACATACATTATTGCTCGTATTTTGGAGGGTTTTAACATTTCCCTCGATTCTGCATTTTCCTCAGTTTTGCGTTTTTTAAGTCTGGGGCACATAAAAATATAAAATAGGATTTCATTGTAGTAACTAGAATAATGTTCACCATGAATCTCAAAACTTTAAATAAGAAAGAAAAATTCCTGGGCTTTAAACACTGCAGTTTCTTAGGAAAAACAGCAGTATTCTGAAAGTGGCTGCATATCTACAGCAAATAGTTTCTCAAATTTAAAGCAATGCATTTTTAGTAAGGAAAGGGCAGAAGTAAAAATTGAACGCACGAGCAAGCAAAAATGTGTACACTTTATATTTTACAGATGAAATACTCTCTGATTATCAGTCAAGTAGCAATCTACATCGACATCATTACTCTCCAATTCACAATTAAGTGCCTGACAGAGGGTTCACCAAGCGACCTTCAAGCTATTTCTATGTAAATTTCACTCTTGAGCAGCACAAGGAAAAAACAAACACTCAAATCTTTATGTGTGAGCTCTGGTTTCTCTTATTTTATTATGATGATAATTTCTCTCTACATAAGTAAGTGCCAACAAAAATTTTTCGCAATCAGAGGAGAAAGTTTGTTATTGAAATTTCATGAGAAGATCCTGCCATAATGAAACATGCCTTTTTTTAAATGATTGCTACCCAAATTTTTCCCGAGGACATGCAGCTCTACTGTATGATTAAATGATGATGGCGTCCTCTTGGGTAAAATATTCCGGAGGTAAAATAGTCCCCCATTCGGATCTCCGGGCGGGGACTACTCAGGAGGACGTCGTTATCAGGAGAAAGAAAACTGGCTTTCTACGGATCGGAGCGTGGAATGTCAGATCCCTTAATCGGGCAGGTAGGTTAGAAAATTTAAAAAGGGAAATGGATAGGTTAAAGTTGGATATAGTGGGAATTAGTGAAGTTCGGTGGCAGGAGGAACAAGACTTTTGGTCAGGTGATTACAGGGTTATAAATACAAAATCAAATAGGGGTAATGCAGGAGTAGGTTTAATAATGAATAAAAAATAGGAGTGCGGGTTAGTTAAAAATGTATGACGAGATAAAAGAAATTATTCAGGTAGTGAAGGGAGACGAAAATTTAATAGTCATGGGTGACTGGAATTCGTCAGTAGGAAAAGGGAGAGAAGGAAACATAGTAGGTGAATATGGATTGGGGGGAAGGAATGAAAGAGGAAGCCGCCTTGTAGAATTTTGCACATAGCCAACACTTGGTTCAAGAATCATGAAAGAAGGTTGTATACCTGGAAGAATCCTGGAGATACTAAAAGGTATCAGATAGATTATATAATGGTAAGACAGAGATTTAGGAACCCGGTTTTAAATTGTAAGACATTTCCTGGGGCAGATGTGGATTCTGACCACAATCTATTGGTTATGAACTGCAGATTGAAACTGAAGAAACTGCAAAAAGGTGGGAATTTAAGGAGATGGGATCTGGATAAACTGAAAGAACCAGAGGTTGTAGAGAGTTTCAGGGAGAGCATAAAGGAACAATTGACCAGAATGGGGGAAAGCAATACAGTAGAAGAAGAATGGGTAGCTCTGAGGGATGAAGTAGTGAAGGCAGCAGAGGATCAAGTAGGTAAAAAGACGAGGGCTAACAGAAATCCTTGGGTAACAGAAAAAATATTGAATTTAATTGATGAAAGGAGAAAATATAAAAATGCCGTAAATGAAGCAGGCAAAAAGGAATACAAACGTCTCAAAAATGATATCGACAGGAAGTGCAAAATAACTAAGCAGGGATGGCTAGAGGACAAATGTAAGGATGTAGAGGCTTGTCTCACTAGGGGTAAGATAGATACTGCCTACAGGAAAATTAAAGAGACCTTTGGAGAGAAGAGAACCACTTGTATGAATATCAAGAGCTCAGATGGCAACCCAGTTCTAAGCAAAGAAGGGAAGGGAGAAAGGTGGAAGGAGTATATAGAGGGTTTATACAAGGGCGATGTACTTGAGGACAATATTATGGAAATGGAAGAGGATGTAGATGAAGACGAAATGGGAGATAAGATACTGCGTGAAGAGTTTGACAGAGCACTGAAAGACCTGAGTCGAAACAAGGCCCCGGGAGTAGACAACATTCCATTTGAACTACTGATGGCCTCCGGAGAGCCAATCATGACAAAACTCTACCATCTGGTGAGCACGATGTATGAGACAGGCGAAATACCCTCAGACTTCAAGAAGAATATAATAATTCCAATACCAAAGAAAGCAGGTGTTGACAGATGTGAAAATTACCGAAAGAAAAGTTCAGAGTAGGTATTAAAATCCATGGAGAAGAAAAAAAGAAAAAAACGTTGAGGTTCGCCGATGACATTGTAATTCTGTCAGAGACAGCAAAGGACTTGGAAGAGCAGTTGACCGGAATGGACAGTGTCTTGAAAGTACGGTATAAGATGAACAACAACAAAAACAAAACGAGGATAATGGAATGTAGTCGAATTAAGTCAGGTGATGCTGAGGGAATTAGATTAGGAAATGAGACACTTAAAGTAGTAAAGGAATTTTGCTACTTGGGGAGCAAAATAACTGATGATGGTCGAAGTAGAGAGGATGTAAAATGTAGACTGGCAATGGCAAGGAAAGCATTTCTGAAGAAGAGTAATTTGTTAACATCGAGTATAGAGTTACGTGTCAGGAAGTCGTTTCTGAAAGTATTTGTATGGAGTGTAGCCATGTATGGAAGTGAAACATGGACGATAAATAGTTTAGACAAGAAGAGAATAGAAGCTTTTGAAATGTGGTGCTACAGAAGACTGCTGAAGATTAGATAGGTAGATCACATAACCAATTAGAAGGTACTGACCAGAACTGGGGAGAAGAGGAGTTTGTGGCACAACTCGACTCGAAGAAGGGATCAGTTGGTAGGACATGTTCTGAGGCATGAAGGGATCACCAATTTAGTACTGGAGGGCAGAGTGGAGGGTAAAAATCGTAGAGGGAGATCAAGAGATGAATACACTAAGCAGATTCAGAAGGATGTAGGCTGCAGTAGGTACTGGGAGATGAAGCTTGCACAGGATAGAGTAGCATGGAGAGCTGCATCAAACCGGTCTCAGGACTGAAGACCACAACAACAACAACGTGGGCTATTTGTCAAGAAATCTTTTTCTTTGAAGTTTCCCCACTCCTTAGGTATGGACCTTAAAACAAAGAGTGATTGTATCAGCGTACTCTGACAGGAACCTATCTGGTAAACAAAAACAATCTGGACCAAAGACATTGCCTTTATCTTTATTAACTGATTCACGTTACTTTGGTACACTGAGGATACCTATGCTTAAGTTACTCATGTGGGCAGCTATTCTTAATTTGAATTCTGGAATATTTACTTTATCTTCTTTGGTGAAGGAATTTTGGAAAACCGTGTTTAGTAACTCCGCTTTAGTGATACTGTCATCATCAGTAACATTACTATTGCTATCAAACTGTGAAGGTATTGATTAAATCTTGCTACTCGTTTACTGTACATACAATCAATATCACACTGAAAAAAATGTTTCAACTAGTTTCCTGCTGCTTCAAGATGATGATACAACTCTGGTGACAACCAGACATGATTTTACAAGTGAAATTATCCACCAAATCTTGCACTGTCACTGTCATACCTTTTATCATATAAGCTACTGATCTTAATTTTTTTAATTGGATGGATAAAAAAAAATCTACTCACCAAGCAGTGGCAGAACACACACATAAAAGACTTTTCGTTGGCAAGCTTTCGGAGCCATTGGCTTCTCCTTCAGGGAGAAGGGTTGAAGGGTGACTTTCCCAAAATCTACCCTTTTTCCTAGACCTCTCCAGTCCTTTTCCTTCACCTTCCTTCCTTTCTCTTTAACCTTTCTGCCTGAAGTAGCCACTGGCTCCAAAAGCCTGCCAATCACAACAGTCTTTTATGTGTGTGTTCTGCCGCCGCTCAGTGAGTAGATTTTTTATCTATCCAATTAAATAATTTTATCAATAATTGATTGTTTTTTGTCGATCTTAATTTTATTATCATTATCTTCAGAAAGTTACGTTTGTTTACACAAGAATGTATAAATTTTCTAAACATAACATCAGACTTTTTATACGACCATATGGTTATCAACTTACTTCATATAAGTTACAGAGCTGTTAGCATGTATTGTTATTTTCCAGTTTTTGGAGGACTGTCTACCAAAAAATGTACTGAAGAAGTTATCTCACAATTCAAGAAAAATCTCCTTCTAACATACAGTACCTTGCATTCGCTTTCGTTTCTTTGCCTGAGCGTATCCGAGAGGCTGTTCGTTTATGTCTAGAAGTTTTATTCCACCATCTTTGCGTCCAGCTGGTGTGCGAGGATGCTGAGGGCGAGACATAATAGGACTACTTAGTGATGGCGAACGGAAACCACCAGATGGAATTCGACTTGGTATGCCTTTTAATGGTGCTGAAAAGTAAGACAATAGTAAATATTACTGTCAGCTTCAGAGCTGTTCTAATTATTTAATCAGATAACAGGAAATCTGCAGATACTTACTTGTGTCATTCAGTTTTCGAGGCATAACTCGCGACCGAACAGGCACAGTGGGCACAGTGTTTTTCTTAAGATTACTCGCTGCATCAGCAGACTTTTGTAAGAGCTCAGCACGCAGTGCAGCTGATTTTGGTTTCCTTTTCAAAGTAAAATGCTTAAGAGGCTGGGTCTGTAACAGATAACACAACAAAGTAAGTAATATAAATAGAATATATTATGGCAATAAGCATCAGTGCAAATAAATTAAATGTTTCTGCATCATTCAGCAGAAAATGATAAGATTACTTATAAAATTAAGCAAAGGCCTCATAGCAAAGTCAATAAAAAACTCTGCTAGGAGCATCCACAGTACAGTATAAGAGTTGACTCGAATATGCATATCCGCTACAGAATAGCGTTCTTTTAGTCTTTCTAGACTGATCACATTTCTTCACGCTAACGTCACTGATGACACAGACAGTCTAGTCAATGAAGAAAAATTACAGGAAAAAATTTGTGTAGTCGCAAAATTTTTGTACAATCTCATACTAGAATTGCAACCAATAGAGTACGAGCATGGTAGTGAGGATGGGGGTGTCTGGAGGTCTCTTCCCCTCCTCTCTCTCTTTAATATCTCAAAGACAGTGGCTTATAGCGAAAATGTCTTCCAGCTCAAAATTAAACTACAATAAATTTCCTACAAAAAGTCCTATTAATGTTTTCTCTAGGTCTAACAGCTTCTGTGTTGCAAGGGAGTGGATGGAAAGGTCTCGGATTATTATGTTTTAATGATATAAAATAAATGTTTATTGTTAAATGAAGTGGGTTAGGAACAAATATTAAACGTGTATACCACATGTATGTGCAGCAGAATTATATTAAGGGATAAACTGTGTTCCCACGGAGTCACAGGGTGGAAGGTTGTTGGGATGGGGAATGGGGTGAAGGTAATTAGTGTGAGGGAAGGCATGTCGCTGGATTGAGGGCATACATTTCCCCCCACCATAGGTTTGCAAACTGAAGAGTGAGATGGCGATTCCCCAACTCACTCTACCATACAACATCACAGAAAGGAACTACAGAGAGTTTCACAAAATAATACCAACCCTTCCGCAGCCCACCTTATGAATCATTGGCTACGCAGTGTGCTGAACTGCCCAGGGATGTTTTTTTTCCACAATGCGTGTTGACACAATATGGCACACAGTTATGAGTTATTTGTCTTGTTGTGGTCTTCAGTCCGAAGATTGGTTTGATGCAACTCTCCATGCTACTCTATCCTGTGCGAGCCTCGCCCCTCTTCACTTCTGAGTAACTAATGCAACCTACAACCTCCTGAATCTGGTTACTGTGTTCATCTCTTGGTCTCCCTCTACAATCCTCCCCCCCCCCTCCCTCCCTTCCCCACACTTCCCTCCAATACTAAACTGGTGATTCCTTAATGTCTCTGAGTGTGTTCTGTCAACTGATCCCTTCTTTTGGTCAAGCTCTGCCACAACTTTGTTTCCCCAGTTTCGTTAAGTACCTCCTCACCAGTTACGTGATCTATTGACCTAACCTTATGCGTTACTATTAATACCAATGCAAAAGAAGGATATAGGCAGAATCCATGCAAATCTCTGCATAATTTGTTCTACAATGTTCGAGACAACTGATTCTTAGTCATCCTGTACACAGTGAGTATACGTGGACAAGAAAACATTCCCGGATTTCCCGGTTAAATTATACAATTTTTCCCGGGTCAAAATACACTTTTTTCACATTACGTGACAATATATTTTCCCACAAAAGTGGGAAACTTGTCAATCCTTTGAATGGTTAACGTTTAATACATCATCAGCGTAAAACTTCCACCACCACTTTAGAAAACAAATAAAAAAAAAAAATCTTGGAAATCTTTGATGGTGTGCAGCAACGTGTACGTTGCATATTTTCATAATTGCACCAAATACAGCATGGTAGTTCCCAAAGCACTGAAATCGAAATTATGATGCCCTTTTGTAAGCTAGTAAGCTAGTCATAGCTCATGTCGCGTCATCTCGCAAGCCAATATTCAGAGCATAGGACACATGATGTAGTCAGCCAATAGCAATATCACTGTTAAGTAGCACGAGCACACAAATAGTCAAAGTCAATGGTTCAAATTAATATACATAGTGTAGCTACACGAAAAGCTAAACCTTCACTTATAATGTTGTTCTCTAAGATTAATAAGCTACAAGAGAAGCTAAGCTTTCACATGTAATATTGGTCTTTGTGTGTGTTACTTCAAGATACATCATGCAAATGTGCCAGTAAAATTTAAAATAATGACATGAATGTCTGGCCTTCTGAGCTCAAAATTCTTCTAAATGACCGGTCCACACAATGTTATGCCATAAACGAGAATCAAATGCTCTGTGATTTAAGAAATTCATCGCGCATTCTCACATGTAACGTAATTCATCTTGCGGGGAACATGAGTGAGTGGGAAGTTCAGTTGCGGAATGCAAGTTTTATTTCAGTCGACACCACATTGGGCAACGTGCATGCCGCTGATGAGGATGAAATTATAATGAGAACAATGCAAACCCAGTCCACGAGAAAATCTCCAACCCGGACGGGAATTGAACCCAAGCACACAGCATAGGAGGCACTCAAGTTACCACTCACCTAACCAGGCGGACTGCGTAAAATGGAATTTACTCTGAAAATAATGCTTTTCAAACCACCATTTGCACCTATTAGACACAGGTTCGTTTCAGCAGGTGCCAGAAAGTGTCAGAAAACAGGCATTACTGCGCTTGCACAGCTATGATAGAATAGGAAGGACGTATGTGCGTACGTATAAAGCATTAAGATATCTTACATTACGTCATAAAAGAAACAGGGCCTCAGAGGATACACTAAGAGCATCAGAAGTTCGTAAACCATGATGTTGTTGTTGTTGTCTTCAGTCCTGAGACTGGTTTGATGCAGCTCTCCATGCTACTCTATCCTGTGCAAGCTTCTCCATCTCCCATTACTTACTGCAACCTACATCCTTCTGAATCTGCTTAGTGTATTCATCTCTTGGTCTCCCTCTACGATTTTTACCCTCCACACTCCCCTCTAATGCTAAATTGGTGATCCCTTGATGCCTCAGAACATGTCCTACCAACCGGTCCCTTCTTCTTGTCAAGTTGTGCCACAAACTCCTCTTCTCCCCAATTCTATTCAATACTTCCTCATTAGTTATGTGATCTACCCATCTAATCTTCAGCATTCTTCTGTAGCACCACATTTCATTTCAAAAGCTTCTATTCTCTTCTTGTCTAAACTATTTATCATCCATGTTTCACTTCCATACATGGCTACACTCCATACAAATACTTTCAGAAACGACTTCCTGACACTTAAATCTATATTCGATGTTAACAAATTTCTCTTTTCTCTTTCCTTGCCATTGCCAGTCTACATTTTATATCCTCTTTACTTTGACCATCATCAGCTATTTTGCTCCCCAAGTAGCAAAACTCCTTTACTACTTTAAGTGTCTCATTTCCTAATCTAATTCCCTCAGCATCACCCGACTTAATTCGACTACATTCCATTATCCTCGTAATGCTTTTGTTGATGTTCATCTTATATCCTCCTTTCAAGACACTGTCCATTCCGTTCAACTGCTCTTCCAAGTCCTTTGCTCTATCTGACAATTACAATGTCATCGGCGAGGCGAACCTCAACGTTTTTATTTCTTCTCCATGGACTTTAATACCTACCCTGAATTTTTCTTTTGTTTCCTTTACTGCTTGCTCAATATACAGATTGAATAACATCGGGGAGATGCTACAACCCTGTCTCACTCCCTTTCCCACCGCTGCTTCCCTTTCATAAACCATACTAAAATGTGTAATTCGGCTTGAAGTGCACATTCGTATATCCAGATTCACAATGAAGTAGGCCCCAACCTATTATTACACTTTGCAGTGTGGTTTTTGTGATGTACCTCATGCTCAGCTCTTTATTATGGCAAAATGCCATACGTACTAGAAGATAAAAATGTGCACTTGAAATTCAGTGAACAGTTGAAACTAGCCTACACTGTGGAATGAAACGCTTGGCTTTGAATAAATTGATTACCTTAGTGGAAAAAATAAATAAAACCCAAATTTCTCTAGCAAACCAACAAAAATCAATTCACTGTTCTCCAAGACAATTATTTCCTGACTGCCAAAAACGTGGAAATGAAATAAAATTAGAAAACAAACTAATAATATACTTAAGCCTCCCGTAATTATGTGAATGTATTTTAATTCATTCGGTAACTACAGGTAACAGAAATCCGTTTTGTTTTCATCTGACATGGGAGCCGTACATGAAGAGGAAACAGCAAAATCTCTAAACGTAAACACGGTCTCGTTGAGACTACCCTATTCCGCAGTACAACTCAGACTGTTTTGTGCATGCGTGAACCTGGCAACTTGGGTGCGTCAGAATAAATTCTTCCAATTGGCATCTGGCTTCAAGTAGCAAGAAATAGGGTGTAGGTACTGCTCAAACAAACCTAATTTAAAAATTGTGACGTCACACTCATCAGGAGCAGTTTGTTGTTACAAAGTATTACGTAGCCTTCGTCCTAAGACCTTCGACAAGTTTTGCTGTTGGCAGATGCTTTGTGTGCACGGTGTTTTGTTGTTGAAATTGGAGTATTTCCTTTGCAACTGAAGTTTTATTCTGGAATTTTTCCTCTCGTTTATGTTTTATTGCTACAGTATTATATTGCAGTAGCGGGCTACAATATTATTCTTTGTTAGAGTATGAGTCCTTACCAGTCAAAACTACAAAAAATTAATTGCAAATTAAAACCATGAAAAATTCCCAGAATTCTGGATAATGCCCGGGTTTTTTCCAGTTGTCCCGGGGTGTATACATCCTGTGTAAGGCATGTGTAGTGTTATTTTGGGAAATGCAACTTCCTCCACCATGAGCGCTGCTAGCCTTGAATTTTACGGACAAACTACACCTCCCTGGTATTTCCTGTCCAGTTTTTTCATGCGAGTAGACAAAATAACTTCACTGAGCTCATGCTCATATAGCAGTTTGGTTGGTTGGTTTTGGGGTTGATGGATCAGGTAAAAGGTCAACCACTCAACGACAAACGAAGAACCTCCAGCTGGAAAAAGTTGATAGAGGTACTAACACAACTTCTTTCCATAAAAGACACTATTTTGGTATCCACGTCACAATTAAAGGTCGCTGGAGTGGGTGTAGCCTGAGAAATCATGTGAGAGTGCCCACACTAGAGTGAGTGATAAAACCCAGCTGCACGGATAAAACGTAAAACTGAGTCGGCTATAGAGGCACTGTCACCGAGAATTAAAGGAAGTGCAGCTGGTAAATTAAAGGACTGCTGCAAAGGAACTAAAAGGGGGCAGTCCATCAGAAGATGGACCACTGTTAGCCCCGCATCACAGCGACACTTGGGCGGGTTCTCACGACGAAGGAGGTAGCTGTGGGCCAACCGCGTATGTCCAACCATCGGTGTAGACTACATCTGCATCGCGAAACGAGGCAAGAAGAGCCAGGAATTGTTGACGAAAACTGGCAGGTGGAACAGAGGACTTGGAGTCGCAGGACAAATCCAAGCAAAGCCGCAAGCGAGTGAGGGACCAAGGAGGGGTAGAAGAAGAGGGCCGGAAGGATGGAGGAAGGGGAAAGGACTCTAGTGACGAGATAAGGGAACGAACGCGGACCGCGATCGGGGAAAAGGGAGTCTGCGGTTCGGGTGGTTGGGCGAGGCATGGGCGCGGGTGATGTATGAGGCAAGCAACTGTTGTCGGAGGAACCGTAGAGTGAGGGATTCCAGCTTCTACAAGAAGGCTAGTCACCGGACTAGTGCGGAAGGCACCTGTCACCAGTCTGACGCCACAATGGAGAATCAAGTCAAGGATCTGCAACATTGAAGGTGCTGCTGAGTCGTACACCACGCTCCCGTAGTCGAGACAGGATTGGACTAAGGCCTTATAGAACTGTAGGAGGGTTGTTCACGCAGCCCCCCAAACGGTGTTGCTTGAGGCACCGAAGGATGTTGAAGTGCCGCCAGCACCGTTGTTTAAGCTCGCGAAAATGAGGCGGCCAAGTGAGCCGAGCATCAAACAGCATGCCAAGGAAGCGATGTGTCTCCTCAATACGAAGGAGTTCATTGACAAGGTAGAGCTCTGGATGGAGGTGGACCGTTTAACGATGACAGAAATGCATCACTCGGGTCTCAGAGCCTGAGAACTGAAAAAAATGGTTGTATGCCCAAAAATGTGCCTTACGGATAGCTCCCTGCAGCCACCGTTCAGTGCAGCGTAGCAAAGGATATGATGGCGCCAGGTGGTATTGTATGCCTTCTGAAGACCAAAGAAAACAGCAACTAGCTGACTCTAGCAAGATTAAATTGATCGCTGAGTGGCCCTGACGGAAGCCCCCCCCTGTTGCTGGGCTAGGAGGCCCTGTGCTTCGAGGATCCACATGAGCCGCTGACTCACCATCCGTTCCAGGAGTTTGCACGTAACGTTGGTAAGGCTGATAGGGCGATAGCTATCAACCACCAGCGGATCTGCACCAGGATGGTAACACTACCCTGCCAACGAGTTGGGAAAACGCCCTCCGTCCAGATGCGGTTAAACAGGGCGAGTAATTCACCTCGACAGTGTGCCGATATATGGCGAAGAAACTGGTTGTGAATTCAGTCTGGACCTGGAGAGGTATCAGGGCAAGTGTAAGGGCACTTTGGAACTCCCATTCACTAAACGGGGCGTTGTATCATTCCCAACGATGCGTGAGAAACGACAGCTGCGTACCCTCAGCCTGCTCTTTAATTGCGCGGAATTCTGCGCTATAGCCTGCTGTTGCGGAAATACGAGCGAAGTACTCTGCCAGATGTTCGGCGATGGCGATTGGGTCAGTACAAAGTGTACCCCAAAGAGAAAGGCAAGGGGCAGATGCATGAGGGCGAAAGCCAAAAATGTGCCGAACCCATGACCACAACTGAGATGGGGAGGTGCGAGAACCTATGGTGGCAACATATCGTTCCCAGCAGTCCTGTTTTCTCCGCTGGATTAACTGCCGAGCCCAGGCCCACAGCCGTTTAAAGGCAATCAGATTCTCTAGGGAAGGATGACGCCGGTGTCATTGCAGGGCTCACTGGCGGTCCCGGATAGCTTCTGCAATCTCTGGTGTCCACCAAGGGACTTACTTATGCCTTAGGGTACTTGAAGAGCAGGGGACAGTTGCCTCGGCAGCAGAAACAATGGCCATAGTGACCTCGTCCACTGCCGAATCAATGCCAGCAGGAAGTGGAGCAATGGCCATAGTAGCTGAGCTGTAGGCTGCCCAATCAGCTCCACAAAGAGACCATCGTGGCAGCTGGTCAGGGGGTTGGGATTGAAGAAGAGAAACCAGGATAGGAAAGTGGTCGCTACCACAGAGGTCGTCGTGGACCCTCCAACTGAGGTATGGAAGAAGACCTGGGCTACTAACAGAGAGGTCAATGGCCGAATATGTGCCGTGAGTCAAGCTAAAATATGTGGGAGCACCTGTGTTAAGGAGGCAAACGTCCTGCTGTGCCAAGAGAGCCTCAACGTTCCTACCCTGGCTCGAGATCTGGGCCCCACCCCATAAAGTGTGGTGGGCATTAAAATCCCCCAAAAGGAAGAATGGTGGGTGGGGGGTAGTGGGCGAACAAGGCAACTAGGTCGGCAAGATGGACAACCTCATCCGGGGAAAGGCAGAGGGAACAGATGGTAAGCTCCATTCCTGCCCGGACTCTAACAGCCACAGCCTCAAGAGCCGTGTGAAGTGGCACTGGGGCACTAGGAACAGTGACACCGCCAGACACCCTGTCGTATTCTACTATGCGGTTCTTATAGTAACCACGGTAGCCACAGAGGGAGGGGGTCCGCCGAACAGGAAACCAGATTTCCTGTAGGGCCAGACAAGTGGCAGGGAAGTGACAAAAAAGCTGTTTCAACTGAGCAAGGTACTGGAAATAACCACGGCAATTCCATTGAAGGATAATGGTATCCGAGTGTGAAGACATGAAAGAACCTGGGGAGATAGGTCACACCTTAGAAGCACTCGCTGCAACCGATTGCGAAGTAGCCTGAACAACTTCCATAGGAGCTGCGGGTCGAGCAACAGATGCTCCACATCATCTTCAGGTGCAGTGGTGAACTCCTCTTCTGTCTCTATATCCTTCTCCTTTTGCTTTTTCTTCTTTTTGGTAGGGTCTCATTTGTCCTTCGGTTTATAGGCTGGGTGGGCTTTTCCGACCCAGGCTTATGGACCCAGGAATACCTGGAAGCCCTACGGCCCTCAGGTGGTGGCTTCTTCAGCCACAGGCTGACATCTGGAGGGGCAGTAACTATGGAAGGGAGGGCACCAAGCGATCCCTTCCACACGAGGAGAGCCGGAGGAGGCGGGCACTTCTCCGGCTCAAAGGTGGGGGCTGAAGTCCCCAAAGAAGGAGGGGTTGTTACTCTCGATGTTGATAATAGGGGAGCAACAGAAGAGGGTGTTCCCTCAACTACCTGGGGAGCAGGAATAGACTGTCGGGCTGGAGAGCCCACAAAAAGCGGCTGGGCTTGGGGGCTCGTCGCCAGGGATGGAGACATCGAAGCTGCTGCAGCAAACGTCAATGAAATGCGCACAGGGTGAAGTCGGTCGTACTTGCGTTTAGCCTCTGTGTAAGTGAGCCTGTCCAAGGTCTTATACTCCATAATCTTCTGTTCTCTTTGATAAACCGCACAGTGAATGTTTCTGCTCGCAGTTGACATAAACAGGGGGCGGCGAACACGGGACGTTGGGGTGGGAGGCACGTCCACACTCCCGACAGATAGGGTTGGCGTCACATCTCCATGACATATGTCTCCAGCACTTAAAGCAGCGCATGGGAGGAGGGACATAAGGCTTAACATCACATCGACATATCATCACCTTGACCTTCTCGGGCAGGGTGTCTCCCTCGAAAGCCAAGATGAAGGCGCCGGTGGCGACCCTACTATCTTTAGGTCCCCTGAAGACACGTCGAACAAAGTGGACACCGTGGCGTTCCATATTTGCACGGAGCTCGTCGTCAGACTGCAACAACAGGTCATGATGAAAAATAAGTCCCTGAACCATATTGAGGCTCTTATGAGGCGTAATGGAGACTGCAACATCACCGAGCTCGTCACAAGCAAGTAATGCCCGTAACTGTGCTGGGGATGCTGTCTGTATGAGGACTGCTCCAGACCTTATTTTAGACAGGCCCTCAACTTCTACAAACTTGTCCTCTAAATTTTCCACAAAAAACTGAGGCTTTGTGGTCAGAAATGAATCCCATCTGTTCGGCTGCAAACCAGAAATCGAGGACAATATGTTGCACCAGGTAATTTAGACCGCTGTTCCTCCCCTGGTGTGGACAGTGAAGGGAACGATTGTGGGTCATACTGTAAAGCATTGAACTTTCCTTTCTTACAGACTCGTGCTTGTGCACTATTTGTATTTAGTTTCATGGTGGTCCCACGAGCAGCTAGCGGAAGGAATGTCCACCCAGACAGGGCCCCACTTGCCTGGGCAAGCCTAATACAACCGGGGGGCAGCAGGTTCCCCAGAGGTCGCCCCGGTAGCAACTGTTCTACCTGAACAGCCATGCGTCTCCTCGGTGCACAGCACACCTTGAGATTGAGTTTTTTTTTTATAGAGGTTTATACCATCCTCGCGACCCATGCAGTTAAGCCAAGATCCCCAGGCTCTGTACCGTACAACATTCCACTGTCGCACCTTATGGTGGTTGTTGAAGCACGCTCAGAGCTTACGGTATTGAGGACTGGTGGCACTTCCCGGTTCCTAGCTCAGGGATCCCGGGGTCGCCAAGCCCGTACCCAGCAACTAAATGCTGAGCCCCCTGAGAGGCATATAGCAGTTTATTTTTAGTTTAGTGAGTAGTTACACTGGTGTAAAAAAATTAAAGCAACAAACTGCTGTTTCATCGTCTTGTGTTTAATTCATGATATAATCATACAAACTGACAACAGATGTCTGTACGATAGTGTTCTGCATGGAAGACAGCATTTCGGTCAACGGAAAACCACGCCAATGACGTCGTCAGGGAATCTACTAAACATAGTAGTGTTTGTCTGGTACTCCCATATCTACAATTGCTGCGAACACGGTCACAGATGGTGCAGTATTGCATAGAAAAGACACCTACCAGACACTGCGGTGGAGGGCCATAGGAAGAATGGAAGCAGGGCAGTCGAAAACTCATGTGGCCCGATGCCTGAATGTGAATAATTCTGCTGTTTCTCAGATGTGGTGAGAGTTTATAGAGACCAAAACTGTACCACGGAGACTAGGGAAGGCTGACCAGGTGGGATATCTGAAAGAGAGGTTCATTACTTGGTTGTAAATGCACGGCAGTACTGCCTTAGTACTGTGTAGCAACTGGCATTGGACTGTGCAGTATCCACTGGACATGCTGTATTGAGGGAAATAGTGTAGAGAAAGCTTCGATAGAGTGGCCTTTATTGATGGAGATCGGCTGCATGTGTGCCTCTGATGCGGCTTCACAGAGGAAACGTCTAGAATGGAGTCACCAACATGCCACCTGGACAGTTGAAGAGTGAGCCAATGTTCTTTTCACAGATGAGTCCCGATATGATCAGGAGAGTGATTCTCGAGGGATTCGCAGCTGATGGTAATGTGGAACATGATTGTGAAACTCGAACATTGTGAAGAGAGACTGATATCGAGGAGGACTGCTAATGGTGCAGGCAGCGATTATGTTTACCACTCAAACACCTTTGTTTTAATGATTGCCACTCCAATTCACATATCATGTCTGTAGCACTATCTCTCCTATTTCGCGATAATACAAAATGAGCTGCTCTTCTTTGAACTTTTTCGATGTCTTCCATCAGTCTCACCTAATGCGGATCCCACACAGCACAATAATACTCCACAGAATAGGGCGGACAAGCATGGTGTAAGCAGGGTCTCTTTAGTAGACCTGTTGCACCTGATAAGTGTTCTGCCAATGAATCGCAGTCTTTGGTTTTCTCTACCCACAACATTATCTATGTGATTGTTCCAACTCAGGTTTTTTTTTAAAAATTATATTCCCTTAGTATTTAGCTCAATATACAACCTTCATATTTGTGTGACTTATTGCATAATCGAAATCTAGCAGATTTCTTTCAGTACTCATGTGAATAACTTCACATTTTTCTTTATTCAGGGTCAATTGCCACTTTTCGCAATTTGTTTTGGTCATCTGATGACTTTACGAGACGATAAATGACAGCAACATCTGCAAACAACCTAAGAGGGCTACTCAGATTGTCTCATATGTCGTTAATATAAATCAGGAACATTACAGGGCATAACACTTCCTTAGGGAACGCCAGATATTGCTTCTGTTTTACTCGATGGCTTTCTGTCTACAAACTGTGACCTTTCTGACAGGAAATCATGAATCCAGTCGCGCAACTGAGGTGACATTCCATAGCAGGCAGTTTGGTAAGAAGACGCTTGTGAGGAATGGTGTAGGAAGCTTTCTGGAAATCTAAAAATGTGGAATCAATTTGACACCCCCAGTCAGTAGCACTTCATGAGTATAAAGAGCTAGTTGTGTTTCACAAGAAAATTTTTTCTGAATTTGTGCTGACTACGTGTCAATACATTGTTTTCTTCAAGGTAATTCATAATGTTTGAACACAGTATATGGTCCAAAACCCTATTGCAAATCGACGTTGGTGATATGGGCCTGTAATTCAGCGGATTACTCCTATTTCCCTTTCTAGGTATTGGTGTGACTTTAGCAGTTTTTCAGTCTTTAGGTACGGATCTTTCTGTGAGTGAGCGGTTGTATATACATGATGTGATCAAAAGTACCCGGACACCTCCAAAACCATATGTTTTTCATATTAGGTGCATTGTGCTGCCACCTACTGCCAGGTACTCCGTATCAGCAATGTCATTTCACATCGTGAGAGCAGAATGGAGTGCTCTGCGGCATTCACGGACTTTGCATGAGGTAAGGTTCTTGGGTGTCACTTGTGTCATACGGCTGTATGCGAGATTTCCACGCTCCTACACATCCCTAGGTCTACTGTTTCCGATGTGATAGTGAAGTGGAAACATGAAGGGACATGTACAGACCTTGTCTGTTGACTGACAGAGACTGCCGACAGTTTAAGAGGGTTGTAATGTGTAATAGGCAGACATCTATCCAGACAATCACACAGGAATTCCAAACTGAAATTGCAAGTACTATGACAGTTAGACGGCAGAAGAGGAAACATGGATTTCGTGGTCAAGCGGCTGCTCATAAGCCACACATCATGACTGTAAATGTAAACAACGCCTCGCTTGGTGTAAGGAGTGTAAACATTGGACGACTGAACAGTGGAAAACTGTTGTGTGGAGTGATGAATCATGGTACACAATATGGCGATCCAATGTCAGGGTGTGGGTATGGCGAATGCATGGTGAGCGTCATCTCGCAGCGTGTGTAGTGCCAATAGTAAAATTCGGAGGCAGTGGTGTTATAGTGTGGTCATTCTTTTCATGAGGGGGCTTGCACCCCTTGTTGTTTTTCATGGCAATATCACAGCACAGGCCTACATTGATGTTTTAAGCACCTTCTTGCTTCCCACTGTTGAAGAGCAATTTGGGGATGGTGATTGCATCTTTCAACATGATCGAGCACCTGTTCATAATGCACAGCCTGTGGCGGGGTGGTTACACGACAATAACATCCCTGTAATGGACTGGCCTGCACAAAGTCCTGATCTGAATCCTATAGAACACCTCTGGGATGTTTTGGAATGTTGACTTCACGTCAGGCCTAACCCACCACCATCGATACCTCTCCTCAGGGCAACACTCCATTAAGAATGGGCTGCCATTCCCCAAGAAACTTTCCAGCACCTGATTGAATGTATGCCTGCGAGAGTGGAAGCTGTCATCAAGGCTAATGGTGCGCCAACACCATACTGAATTCCGGCATTACCGATGGAGGGCGCCATGAATTTATAAGTCATTTTCAGCCAGGTGTCCGGATACTTTTGATCTCATAGTGTAATTTCTAAATATTGAGCTACTGTACGAGGTGCGGCTAGAAAAAAACCGGACTGATGCTGGAAAAAACATTTATTTACAATTATTTACAATTTCATGTTATCTCCTTCAATGTACTCTCCTCCTCGGTCTCTACACCGCTCCATACGAATTTTCCGGTGTTCATAGCAATGCTGCAGATCATTTTCGGTAAGTCCATACATTACTTCCATCGCTTTTTCTTTTACTGCTTCAACAGTCTCAAATCTAGTTCCTTTCAAAGCTGACTTGACTTTAGGGAAAAGAAAAAAGTCACAGGGGGCCAAATCAGGTGAGTAGGGTGGATGATCTAAGATGGGAATGTTGTGTTTTGCCAAAAACGTCTTCACTGACAACGCACTGTGAGCTGGGGCATTGTCTTGGTGAAGGATCCATGACTTTCTTCTCCACAAATCGTTCCGTTTTCTCCGTACCCGCTCACGTAGGGTAGCCAGGACGCTAATGTAGTAATGCTGATTCACTGTTTGTCCCTCTGGTACCCAATCAATGTGCACAATCCCTTTGATGTAAAAAAAAAAAAAAAAAAAAAAAAAAAAAAAAAAAAAAAAAAACAAACAAACAATCATCATTGCCTTGAATTTCGATTTTGACATTCGTGCTTTTTTTTGTCGTGGAGAACCAGGAGTTTTCCAATGCTTCGATTGGCGTTTAGTTTCGGGATCGTAAGTAAAAAACCACGATTCATCGCAAGTAATAACATTTTGTAAGAAGGTGGGATCACTTTCAATGTTTTCCAGGATGTCAGAACAAATCATTCTTCGGCGTTCCTTCTGTTCAATTGTGAGACACTTTGGAACCATTTTTGAACACACTTTGTTCATGTTGAAACTTTCATGAAGAATCTGCCTAACACTTTCCTTGTAAACTCCTGTTAACTCAGACACTGCTCTGATTGTTAAACGGCGATCTTGTCGAACAAGTTTACCGATTTTTTCAATGTTTGCATCAGTTTTTGCTGACAATGGTCTGCCAGTGCGAGTGTCATCACTGGTGTCTTCACGGCCATCTTTAAATCGTTTAAACCATTCAAACACTTGTGTTCGCGATAAACAATCATCGCCGTACACTTGTTGTAACATTACAAACGTTTCACTTGCAGATTTTCCTAGTTTGAAACAAAATTTGATGTTAACACGCTGTTCTTTCTGTACACTCAACATTTTCCGACGCACAGATAAAACGTCAACTACTTAAAACAGATGCCACGGGCAAACTGAGTGCAGGAGGCAGATGAAACTCGAGCAGTAGGCGGAGCGAGGGTCACGTGACAGGCCACGCGACTTTCAGGCTTATTGCATTCGTTTTATTGTTTCACCAGTACTAGTCCGGTTTTTTTCTAGCCACACCTCGTATCATCATACTCTCAAAGGAACCTGACTGGTACACAATTTGGTCTGGAGGCCTTGCCTTTACTATTAAGTGATTTAAGCTACTTTGCTACACCAAGGGTATCTACATGTATGTTTCTCATCTTGGCAGTTGTTCCCGACTTGAATTCTGGAATAATTACTTCATCATCTTTGGTGAAGGAGTTTTGGAAAACTGTGTTTAATAATCCTGCTTCAGTGGCACTGTCATCATTGACTTCACCGTTGTTATCGCGCAGTAAAGGTACTGATTGCGTCTTGGTTCAGAGAAAGAGAGTATTTGTGGAAATTATTAAAAGCATCTTGTACTGAAGTACACACTATATTTCAAACTTTGGCAATCTTGGGGATTTTGCTTTCTTTTAAATTTGGCTTTTTTTTTTTTTGCAACAGCGATTTAACATGTCTTGTATACCGTGGGGGATCAGTACCACCACTTAGTAATTTATGTGGTAGATACCTCTAAGTTGCTGTTGATAGTATCTCTCTGAAATCATTCCCCATCTTCTCTAAGCTTACATGATCAGATCAAAAGGAGCGGAGACTGTCTCTTAAAAAGGAGGTAAGAGCATTTTTACCAGCTTTTTTAAACAGATGTACTTTGAGTTTCTTTTTGATGGTTGTGGGTGCTACGGTATTCAGCCTAGCAGCAACTACCTTGTGGTCACTAATCCCTGTGTTCATCATCATACTCCCTATTTGTCCAGGATTATTTGTTTCTAAGAGGTCACGTATGATTTTGCAACCATTTATGCTTTGAGTCGGCTCATGAACTAATTGTTCAACTTCACTATAAGGTAAACTACTTCCAACAGCAATAATTACTCCACAACCAACTGTATCTATCCTTTCTGAACACTGTTCGGTCATTTGAAAAAATTTCAGCTGAACTTATTTCCGGCTTTAGCAAGCTTTCCATACCTATAACTATTTGAGCTTCAGTGCTTTCTATTACAACTTGGAGCTCTGGTTCTTTTCCAACACAGCTACAACAATTTACAACTAAAATACCAATCATTTCTACAACTACCTTACTGTGTTTTACATGCCCCCATTTAAGACGGATGCCATTTCTGTAGTTTCCTGAGACCATCTAACCTAAAAAACCGCGAAGTCCCTTCCACACAGCCCCCGCTACCCGTGTAGCGCTTTCTGTGTGTAGTGGACTCCTGACCTATTAAGTGGAAACCAGAAACCCACCACTGGTGGCCCAAGTCAAGGAATCTCCAGAACACAGAGTCACAGAACCGTCTGAGCCTCTGATTCAGGCCATACACTCAGCTCTACACCAAAGGACCACAGTGGGTTCTATCGATGATGCTGCAGATGAGTTCCGCCTCAATCTCGCAAGCAAGACTGGCAGCATTTACCACTTCTGCTAGCCGCCTTAAACCAGAGATAATCTCCTCCGATCCAAAGCAGTACACATCATTGGTACAGACATGAGCCACCACCTGCAGTTGGCTGCAACGTGTACTCTTCATGGCATCCAGAAGCGCCCTTTCCGCTACAGAAATGACTCTCTCTACTATGCACACAGTGTGCACAATTGCTTCCTTCCCCTCCTTGGCAGCCATGTTCTTAAGAGGCCCCGTTACGTGGCTAATGTTAAAGATCCCACTTAGGAAAAAGTTATGAATTGTTTACGAAAACATATAATTTTTTTGATGTAAATTTTCACAATTTTTATTTTCTGAACTTTAACTACTAGAGTAAATGCTGCGAAAGTAAACCTACATCATCATGGTACTATTTACGTTATGTGGTAAATAAGGCGTAGATTCAGAAGTTTCTGAGAGAAAGGGACATTTGTCCTGAAGAATGTCATTTTGAGAAAATTGTATTTTAAAGAAAAAATTTAACACACAGCCAAATGATATACACAAAATACGTTAAAATCCTCCTCGCTGGTAGTCCTCATCTCCTTCTTTATCTTCCTCATCCAATGCTGCCCTCCTTTTCTTGGATCTGGCTTCTTTTGACATATTGTTTGCTGGAATCTCTGCTTTCATGATCCGCACGCAACTGGTCCAAGTTCATCACACTTTTAGGGGTGTTTCAATCTTTGTGAATTTCAAGAAACTCAAAAACCTGTAGTCTCCTGGGTTAGCCATCATTAAAGTAAGAACACTGTGAACACTGATCTTCCAACAAAAACATTTTTTGGTTCCTTGACCATACAACACTGTTAAACAGATCCATTGGCATTTGTGTGTTGCCTTTCAGACGTTTCTTCAACAGCTCTGGATGGCCAAGATCCCGAAACACAGGTTTCATGGCAAGCACTCGTAGCATTTTGTATAGTAATTTTGTGCGAGACAGTCTGCAATTTTCTTCCTATTTTGCCTTCAGATATTTACACCGATCAATGGAACACAGATTGTGGATTGGCTCAGCATCTGTGGACAGCGTGTGGAAATAAACTGCTCCATCAGCGCTCTCCATACCATCTAAATTACCCGTTAGTTCTAATAGCTATACAATAAATATTGTGCAACTGATCACTTTGTTCAACAGTCGGTTGACACCTTATACTTAAACAAATCTGTTAACTTACATGGTAAACTCCCTATCGCACTTCTCTCACATTTAGTGGTGAGACAGCCCAATGGATAGCCCATCAGAAACTGAACACGGAACACGTATGAAAACAGGAAGAAAGTGTACTGAACAAAAAAGGCGAAATAGAACCAGTGAATGATCCAAAGTTAACATGTGCAACATTGACAGAATCAGAATAGCCATGGCATCTTGGTTATGCGATTTTGGTGTTGGACTGCTAAGGCAGAGATTTGTATTCGATCCTCTCTCATGCCCCATATTTTATTTTACTTTTAAAAAATTTTATTTATTTATTTATTTTTTCACCACATTATGAACCGTCCGTCCAGTCATTGAGTGTCTGATCACTGAATTCAAATTTGTGTCTGTATCATGGTGTAATGTCTGTTTGCGACGGCGAGATGTAACAAAGGGACCTTCAGATGTATTTAACTCCTATTTGTTCTACACAAGTACCACAGAATTCCTTTGTTGTAACATAGTTCACATCCATTTATTCGTTGTTTTCATTTCTGTGAAAGGTATATATAGCATCTCACTTGCTCCCACTATTCATCACATTTAGTTGTGCCAGTAATATATTCTTAGCATATGATGTGCCGGTGATATATTCTTAGCATACGATTCATGTTTTATAACTAATGTATAGTATGACAACTGCCAAGACTACAGAAGGAGAACAGACATGTCAATTACTGGATGGGTAGCTCATAATTTGTGGAAAAAAGTGGGCACCAGTGGGGTTTCACCACGGATCTCCCACATGACAGTCTTAGGTTAGGTTAGGTTTAACACCGTGAACACACAACCATGATGACATAGTTATTACAAGTTCGATGTTTTACGTCTTCAGCTTGGACCATTCACTGTTTCTGATTTGCTTCTTTTTTCATAGTTCAGTACACCTTCTTCCCGTTTCCATGCTTAATTTGTGTTCAGTTTCTGAGGGGCTATCCACTGGGTCACTTTAACACTAAATTGGGGGGGGGGGGGAGGGGGGGGGTTGCAATGGTGAGTTTCCCTTGTTAGTACATCCCAATTGCTGTTTTAGTCTATGCAATCTCATGCCCATCCTCTTCTGCATATGATTTATGCACTCTAGTTTTGTAATTGACAGGTCAGATGCAAAACAAAATTCTCAGAAAAGTCAGTTCATGACTATTTTCAAATACTTATTTAAAATAGAAGAATTCGAAAATTTCAATAAAACAAACATCAGTTAAAGTATAAATATCAATAGTTTCATAATTTGTCAAATTTTTGTCATTTTGGGTGGTACGATTCTCCTTAAAAATTAACATTAATTTTATACAATATATCAGTCCTAGATAATAAATGACTATGACCTTCTTATAGGAAGTTTGATGTTAGGCTAAACTTTGGCACTGTCTAACCCATTTAGAGAGCCCTGGAGTTGCAAATTACAAATACAGCCCAGTCAAGGGAGAAAAAATAAAAAAAAACATTAAAAAAACCCAGGGTTGTTGGGTTTGTGGATTTTGGGGAGCATGTAGCAGGTGTGTGTGTGGGGTGTCATAGAGGTGAGGAGGAAAATGGAGTCACGAGATAGGTTATGGGAAGGGCCTAAGGCTTTAAAGCAGGGATTGGAGGTTGTGTTGGTCTTGTGGGATGGGATCCCTCTGGCAGACTTTATAGGTGGAGGAGCCAGATAACTGGTGGAAGTCTTCCACCAGGTAGTCACTGTGATTCATGACAACAGTGGTACTACCTTTGTTCCGCAGGTAGGATGATTAGGTCAGGATTAGTTTTGAGGTTGTGTATGGTTATTCTTTCTTCTGCTAAAAGGTTGGTGTTCTGAGGAAGGGACCTGGGGAAGGATAGTGAAGCTAAGTTGCAGGTAAGGTATTCCTTGAAGGTGACAGTGGATGTTAGGTGGGAGGGGAGATCATAAATGGATGGTGGTATGAACTGGGAGAGGCAGAGTTTAATGTTGAAATTAGGTTGGCTTTGGTGGGAGCGATTGGTGGTGAAGGAGAGTTTCCACTGCAGGAATTGGGAGAAGGGGAGTAGGTCTTTCAGAAGTTCAGCATGGTTAAATTGGGTGTGGGGGCTAAAGGTGAGATCTTTGAAATTTCTGTGGAGCTGAAAAATTTGGTGGAAAGGTTAACAACAGTATTACGGGAATGTTTGGGATCTGGATTTGGTAGCGTGTTGGTCGGTAGTTTTGGGGGATGTGGCAAGTTGAAAAGGTCAGCTAGGCAGGGTTTAGATGCTATGAGGGGTGGGCGAGAAAAAAGAATGTGTGTTGGATAGTGGTGAGCCTGGCTGCTGCTGTGTAGATTCTCCAATCGGGAACCTCAGGCCACCAGTGCTCCGCTGAAGCCAGGATGCCCTGTGGTTGAGATGAACTCATCGCCGCTTGGCGCCCCAGTACGGGCACGTCCACGGAGCCGCGTCGCCGTGAGGTCAGCTGCCGACGCCTGCTGCACCAGCAGCTGGGAAGCCGTCAGTCGCAATGTCCACGAGGTCCCGTCATGGACGGACCAAGCGCCATGGTGCCAGGTTGACGTGAAGTCCGGGCGTCAGTCCCCGGCGGCGCCTGTGACGCGGCCATTCCTGCTGGAAGTTCTCGCTGTACTTAATCAGCCATGGTGCCGACCAAAGTCGGGCCAACCTCCAGAGCTGAAGTTGACATCTGGCAGCAAACGGATGACTCCTGCGAGCTGAACAGACTTCCGTAATCATCACTTACGAAGATTGAACATTCGGACACGGACTACGTCTGTCCTCAGATCCAAACTGCTTCCTAATGGCTTCTGTCTGTTGCTGCCTGCGCTCTGGCAGTAGGATGTTTTTTATCCTCAGTGGTAGATTTTTGTTATTACTCCCGCAGTATATTGCAGGGTAACTTAGCGTGCTGGCCTCACTTCCCCTTACTCAGCACTCTCCAGGCTTCGCTCGGTCTGTGTGCGACCTTGCGTCAGCCTGTTGGTAGACTGCTGCTGTCAGCCAGGCTATCTGTGCGTGCTTACTGCGCAATGCCTTGGTCGCCGGCGTGCCTCTGTTTTGCCATTCTCCACTGCGTGAAGTAACGCTTACTACATGTGGCCGCAACAGGTGTTTTACACAATGCAATGACAGTAACATATCATTCCTAGCATTCTTGTTCCAGTCATTTTATTAGGTGGTGGACCGGGGCACACAGCCTTTTAAAGGAAATGAGGTGCTCCATCGATGGATGTCACTTATGGTGATGAAGAGCTCATCTGCAAACTCTAATGGCCTTGGCGATATCGAAAAGTCCAACAATTACTGTCTTCTAGTGGGTGGGATGTTGAGGAATAGGGAATCACTTGGTTGTGGTCTGGACAGCCGCGTCAATGCCTCCCTGTGGTGGGGTCAGCATTGATGAGATACCATCTGGTTGGATGCCCAGGTGAGTGATGTTGAGGGAGGGACAGGACAATCAGGAAGTGATCACAGGTCACCATGGACTGTCCAATGGATGGAGGAGAGAAGACAAGATCTGCAAATAGAAAGAATAGCAGCATAACAAGAGCCGCACACCACACTGAAGTGTGTGGGGGCACAGGTACTCAAGAGCAAAGACTGAGCTCTGTGAGCAAGTTTTTGATAATTTTGCCATTTCCAGTGGTTGTGGTTCCACCCCCCCAAAGCATTATTGGCTTTGAAGTGACCCAAAATTAAAAAGGATGGGTGGGGGAAATCTGACAAATCAGTGCATACAGCATTTACTGTGACACTTCATCATCAGGAGGGAGATACATATTACAGACAGTAAAATCCTGAGACTTTTTCACACAAACAGGCAAGCCTCCTAAAGACATATCAAGTGGCACATGTTCACTGTTGACAGAGTTCAGAATGTGTGTGCAAACTCTGTCCAACATACTTCCACGTTGTTGTTGTTGTTGTTGTTGTTGTGGTCTTCAGTCCTGAGACTGGTTTGACGCAGCTCTCCATGCTACTCTATCGTGTGCAAGCTTCTTCATCTCCCAGTACCTACTGCAACCTACATCCTTCTGAATCTGCTTAGTGTATTCATCTCTTGGTCTCCCCCTACGATTTTTACCCTCCACGCTGCCCTCCAATACTAAATTGGTGATCCCTTGATGCCTCAGAACATGTCCTACCAACCGATCCCTTCTTCTGGTCAAGTTGTGCCACAAACTTCTGCTCTCCCCAATCATATTCAATACTTCCTCATTAGTTATGTGATCTACCCATTGATTAAGTCATGCTCTGTGCAAAATTCTACCAGGTGGCTTCCTCTTTCATTTCTTAGCCCCAATCCATATTCACCTACTACGTTTCCTTCTCTCCCTTTTCCTACACTCTAATTCCAGTCACCCCTGACTATTAAATTTTCGTCTCCCTTCACTATCTGAATAATTTCTTTTATATTATCATACATTTCTTCAATTTCTTCATCATCTGCAGAGCTAGTTGGCATATAAACTTGTACTACTGTAGTAGGCGTGGGCTTCGTATCTATCTTGGCCACAATAATGCGTTCACTATGCCGTTTGTAGTAGCTTACCCGCATTCCTATTTTCCTATTCATTATTAAACCTACTCCTGCATTACCCCTATTTGATTTTGTGTTTATAACCCTGTAGTCACCTGACCAGAAGTCTTGTTCCTCCTGCCACCGAACTTCACTAATTCCCACTGTATCTAACTTTAACCTATCCATTTCCCTTTTTAAATTTTCTAACCTACCTGCCCGATTAAGGGATCTGACATTCCACGCTCCGATCCGTAAAACTTCCATAGTCAGTGCAATTCTTAAAATAGCCTTGATAGCCCTAGAGGGCAGGCACTGCATTGCTGGGAAGCATGTTCTCTAGAAGGCAATGGAGAAATATGAAACACATAAGAGATGAAGCTCACCGAGATGGTGAAACGGCTGCTGTAATTCCAATGGAGAATCATGCTATTGGTATCCTGTTAGGGTATGAAGGGACGAAGGAAGCATGTCATGCCCCAGGCGTCACCTGTTGTCACCATTTGCAGGATATGGCACCAATACACATTAGTTCTGAATCGGCGTGTGTGTGTGTGTGTGTGTGTGTGTGTGTGTGTGTGTGGGGAGGGGGAGAGAGGATCTGGTGACATAGGCGCCACCAGGAACTCTGCGTCACGTACAGAGTCAGAACCAGTGGAGTCTGCAAAGTCATATGACCAGCAGCCTTTGACTTCTTCAGCCAATTGCTGATATCTTGTAGCAGATCAGCAGAAACCTGGGTGTCCAGAAAGACCCCTTCCTGGTGAGGGATGCCACAGCAGAGTGCAGCTTCATCGGTTGTGGTTTGGCATCCCCGACAGGAGGGGGGAGTCGATGCCTCCAAAATGGGTGTGGGGGGAAGCAGTAGCAGGGGGTCCTCAACTATTAGAGGAATAGGTGTAGTCAACCTGCCCTGAGGGCCCGATATAGAAGGCACAAAATACAAGGGTTCTATTGCTAGAGCGGATGACATCATAGCCATATCATATGTCATCATTATACATGCAGGATGTCATCATTATACATGCAGGATGCTATCAATTATATGTCTTCTTGATCTTTTGATAAGTCAGTTGGTCAAAAGCTTTGTATTCTTGCACACAGCTGATAAAGATGGAGTAGGGGTCAGGTACAAAGAAAATTTGCGTGCAAAATCTGTCCAGTCTCTACAGACAGTGCTAAAGTTACGACGCGAAGACATGTGCCCAAACCTCACTTTGAAGTACCACATGAGAGGGGGTAAATACAGTTTCACATCACATCGGTACACAATAACCCTGACCTTTTCAGACTATGAGTTGCATTCAAAGGCCATGATGAAAACCCCAGTAACAATCCTATTTTCCCTTGACCCTACTGGCACAATGGACAAAATGCATACTGTCACTCCAAAATGGCATATAACTCACCATCAGTCCATTAGTCAGTAAAACGTGGTTGCAGCTGAAGCTCATACCTTGTACCATATTAAGACTGTTGTGGGGGGTGGTGGTTACAGGAACCTAGTTTGTCAAGGCAAGCAGCACTCATGATAGGGCAGGGGATGTCATTGAAATCAGAACTGAACCAATCATAGTTTTCAAGATTACTGCTACTTCCCCTTTATGGCCATGAAGGAGTCCCCGTCAGCCCTAGAGCAAACCAAGTATGGAAAGGGAGGGGAGGCGATTTCTATCCTTGTCTCTTAGCCCTACTCTCCTCCATTTGCATAGCCAGGAAGTCAGCATTTTGGTGTCGTCTATCTCTGCATTGTAAGAACCTTCACCTTCAGAAGAGAGTGCTGGTGCTTGCAGCCACCAGCAGAAAAAAGCTTAATCCATGCCCTTTGTGAGTCATCCACCATGGTGCCACCAACTTGGGGGGGGGGGGGGCTCTCCCCAAGGGTGCCACCCAGCCCTAGCAACAGCTACCTGGCCAGTGATCTCTTGCTCTGAGCCTCGGGGCCCCAGCCATTACAGGCACATACTCTATGGCATATGTGGGAAATTTCCAGTTCAGGCAACAATAGTGTGATCTCTACCTCGTCACGGGGCTACCACAATGCATAACTTGACAAGCTATGACTGAGCCATACATTCATTCTTCTGAATGGCTCACTGGTTGAACTAAAGCAGCGGTATAAAACTGGTTATGCAAAGTATGTATATCCTCAGATGGTATCTCCACCCTCTAGTATACGTGGAGACATCTCAAGAGTTACATCAAGTTTAAAATAAGCATTATACATTTTATTTAATTACATACTGAATAGATTAATTCTTCTTTTCATCACTTGTAACTGATTAATATACTGCAGCATATTTAGTTGTGCCAGATGAAATTTATGTGCAATTAATCAAACTGATGTACTGTTGCATACAAAGTTGAGTGTGAAAGTTCCCTTACGATTATGTGAACAAGAAAGAACCCCTATCAAATTTTTGCAACAGTTTGAAATCATTTTACTGGAAATATAAATGAAATGAGCATATGGCATTGTTGGCCGGGAGGCCCCATGCGGGGGAGTTCGGCCGCCGTATTGCAAGTCCTTTTTAGTTGATGCCACTTCGGCAACTTGCAAGTCAATGAAGATGAAATGGTGATGATGGACACACAACACCCAGTCATCTCGAGGCAGAGAAGATCCTTGACCCTGCCGGGAATCGAACCCAGGACCCCGTGTGCGGGAAGTGAGAACGCTATCACAAGACCATGAGCTGTGGATCACTGGAAAGATTTGAGGATTTTACTGGAAAGGTTTTGATGATTTACATAAATTAAAAATCATTAGAATCTAGCTTTTACACACTAACTCAGCCCTTTATTTAGGGGGAAAGTAAGTAAATTGTTCAGGAAATTATGACACCAACTAGGAGCCTCCAAGTAACACCCATGCACACAAACCTATTTACACTTCACATATTGGTACTTCAATTTCACATACCTCTAGCCACTAATGTAAACCATGTGTAACTAAGTTTGCATGCTTCTGCACCACTGGGAGCAACAATATGACTCTAGAATGAGATTTTCACTCTGCAGCAGAGTGTGCGCTGATATGAAACTTCCTGGCAGATTAAAACAGTGTGCCGGACCGAGACTCGAACTCGGGACCTTTGCTATTTGCAGGCAAGAGCTCTACCATCTGAGCTACCCAAGCACGACTCACGCCCCGTCCTCTCAGCTTTACTTCTGCCAGTATCTCATATCCTATCTTCAAAACTTTACAGAAGCTCTCCTGCGAACCTTGCAGAACTAGCACTCCTGAAAGAAAGGATATCGCATGGCTTAGCCACAGCCTGGGGGATGTTTTCAGAATGAGATTTTCACTCTGCAGCGGAGTGTGCGCTGATATGAGTTCGAGTCTCGGTCCGGCACACAGTTTTAATCTGCCAGGAAGTTTCAACAATATGACTCGATGACCATGCTGCATTCAATTCTGAGTGGAAACAATTCGTTGTTTTGGTGCTGTTACATCATCACTGCTGACAGCACTCCTATTGCCTGCAATTACTGTTACTGTCAGGCATTTATTTGCTTTTTATTTAGTGCAAGTAAGTAGCTTTTGGTTCATTTTTTCATCCATATTTATGAATACTGCATTTGCTTAATGGTGAACTTTGTGCCTGGATCAAAATTTCGAAATGATAAGTTGCAGGGGAATGGGGAAAATCACATGACTGTAAAATTCAATGTGATGTACAATATCTGCAAGGATAATTTATTTTCTGAAACTATATTAATTAAAGAAACCCGAAGAAAATTAACACACGATGACAAGTATTTTTTGCAAAAACATACTTCCCACAAATGATGGTATATGCTTAAAGATCACCAAGTCGTTAAACTGTTAAAAAATATTCGATCTTATACGCTTTCTGTTAATGGCATCTCAACATTTACTGAAAGAGAATTATCGGTGATGACTGCAAATCAGCAGGAAGGGATGGAGGGAGGGAGAAAGAAGGGCAGAGAGCACTTCATAAAATTTAAATGTAGCGCAAGGTATTAAACTTCTAAACGTACCAAAAATTGATATTTAATGTCAACAGTACAAGAAAGTTGTATTTACGTAAACAAATACACAAATTTTGAAAATATTACATTTATAGAAATAGATCTTTCCTACTTCTCCTTGAAATAAGGTATCTTATTTGTGTCTAAAACTGTTGGAAACTCAGTCATAGCTCACTTATGACTGAAAAACTATGCAAGTGAAATGAATCAAACCCAGAGGCTTAGTGAAACATTACTGTAATTTACATAGTTGATAGAGACTTGTCAGTCTGTTGTCTCCACTGAGTGAAACCATTCAAAATATGGAGAGTGACTGAAAAACATTCATATAGCTGATATGGCCATGAAGAATAGTAGTTTCATTCAATTGAAAAAACTAAGTGAACGAAAAAACAAAAGACTCCAGAATATGTTGACATAACCAGACCCATCCACTACCCAGGACCCTGTCTCTCACGCACGCACACACACACACACACACACACACACACACACACACACACACACACACAAAAGAGGGAGGGAGGGAGGGGGGTAATAATAATAACAACAACAATTCCCGGATTTCCCCCAGAGTGAAAATACACTTTTTCCATTTTAAGTGACAGTATACTTTTCCTCAGAACAGTAAAACTAATCAATCTTTTGAATGGTTATGGTTTTATACACCGGTGTAGAATTTCTGGCTATTTAGAAAACTAAACTCAGTAAAAAAGAACCTTTTGGAACAATCTTTGATGTGCAGCAACATGTAAGCTGCATATTTTCATATTACGAAAGTATAAACTTGGATTCCACCAAACCAGTTGTTACTTCCCGAAGCATTGAAATCGAGATGCGTTTTTGTAATAGCTCATGTCACGTGATCTCGTCAGACGATGACAGCGGATATTCAGAGCATAGGTCATGTGATGTAGTCAGCCAATAGCAGTATCACTTAAGTAGCGCATATACACAAATTGGAAAAGTTAATATACATATACGTAGTGTTGCTACAAGAAAATAAAAGCTTTCACACATGTGTAGAATTAAACACTTTGTTTCAAATAAATTGACTGCCTCAGCGGAAAAGATTAATAAAAGCCAAATTTCTTTAGCAAACTGACAAAAATAACTTCATTGTTCTGCAAGGCGATTAATGTTTGACTGTCAGAAAGGTGGAAATAGAACAAAATCTGAAACTAATAACATATTTTAGCCTTCCGTAATTATGTGAATGTATTTTAATTAACTTGATAGCTCCTGGCCAAAGAAATCCATTTTGCTTTCATTTGACGTGAGAGCAATAAACGAAAAGGAAAAAGCAAAATAACTAAACGTAAAAACGGATCACGTGGAGACTATCCACCTCCCCACTACAACACAGACTGCTGTGTGCATCAGCACCAGATCAATGATATTTCTGAACCACGGCAATACTAGATAGTGCTGCCCCCACCCTCGTACCCCCTTGAGCGTTTGAGAAAGGATGCCAAAAGTTAAAGGAAAAAATCTACTTTTCAAAAACATGTCCGTTTGTAGTTTCTTTCTGAAGAGTCTGACATATAAAACATACGTTCGAGGAAATGTAAAACATGTTATTTGGTCATAAGTGCGCCAAAGTTCAGTGCCACGCCTCTTGCGCAGCCTTCTTCTATCGCACGTCATTGTATTTCGCTCTGTGGAATTCAAACGTATAATATTTTGTAATGGACGCCATCAAACTATAATCACGACAATGGAAATGAGAATGTCCAGTAGTGTCTCTCCTGCTCCCAGTTTGGCATCCAGTGCCGCCCCCCCCCCCCTTTTTTTTTTTTTTTTTTTTTTTTTTTTGGGGGGGGGGGGGGGGGGGGGGAGAGCACCCGCAATTAATATTGGATGGGATTATTTGTAACCCGGAGAACAAGAGCTCTTCAGAAAATTTTTACCCTGTATTGCCCATTAGCTAATAACTTGCTTTTTCTTGTGTAACATAAAATTAAATATAGGATACATGAAACCAATAAAGACAAATGACAATCAAGACAGTACACATTTCTTCAATCCCTAAGTCCTAGCATTTTCTCTCTCTCTCTAACCTTGCTACAGCTTTACATAGCATGCTTTCCTTTCTGCAAAAGACTCTATTACCTCATCAAACATTTTGCTACATCAAAAATTGAAATGTCTTTGTCTACTACTGAAAAAGCTGTTAATACAAACAGTACGCAAAACTGGTGTGTTTTCTCGATCTGATTATGTGTTTTTTGTCGCTGTCAGCTAGATAAAACGAAATAGGCCTGTCTAATATGGCAGCAGTTGTAAAACACAGTGAGAGTTCACAAACCTCTTGTCGACCTCTGTTCATGAGTCTGGATATTCTGACATTGCCCTCTCAATATGTATATTCCCTATTGTCGTTTCTTGTTACCAATATTAGTTTATTTCCAAGAATAAGCAGCTTTCACTCTGTTAATACTCGCCAGAAATCAAACCTCCATTTGGATCCGACTTCCGTAACTCTTGTGCAAAAAGGTGTGCAGTATACTTCTGTATCCATTTTCAATAAGCTGCCACTCGAATTCAAAAATCTTAGCAGTAATCCACGCGCTTTCAAATCGAAACTGAAGAGTTTCCTCATGGGTCACCCCTTCTATTCTGTCGAGGAGTTCCTTGAAAAATTAAGCTGATTCTTATTGTACTGCTGATAGCGTTTACTTAAACTTATGGACTGACTTTTTTTCCAGTTCATGAACATTTATTTTTATCTGTTATTATTTTTATGTTGTAAGTTCATGTACTGACACGTTCCATGACCTTGGAGATTTGCTCCTCAATTTGGTCCTACGGAACTTGACATGTAAATAAAAAATAAATAAGTAAAATAAACAAGACTGTTTTGGCACAAATAGTCACTTTTTCTAACACGTCAGAATATAATTCACGAAATACCAATATCAAATGCCTATTAGGCCTACTACAAGGAAAAAGCTTTATGTTCGGAAATTGTTTCACATTTCACTCATACGCTCCAGCTTCTCAAGCATGAGATCGAAAAGTAGTAGTATGAAATTTTTATATAAATTTGGAATCGTCATATTCTTCCATAATTTGTCTGATGTCCCTGTTTCTTCTCCTCCCTCATTCTAAAAAACAATCTTGTCATCACTAATTCTGTAACTATTCCTGCCAGTGTCAAAACTTATTCTCCAGATAACTTCACCAACCCTGCCACAATCAACGGCTTAGTTTTCCCGCGTTTATTCTCCGGTTAGGTGTTATTATGTGTTCCTACAATGCGTTTTCCACGCTACTCGCAGAATAGAACTTAGGCGGCTGAGGCCGGGGTCTGTACAGCTGGCCATTAGTAATGTAGCGATCTGGACAAAAATTTTCTATCAAAATTTCATTTTCTTCAATGCACAGAGATTACATATTATCTTTTTTACCTGTTATTCATTTATTTCCACTGTGGTTGTCTGAATCTATGGATTTCGCTGGTAATTATAACAACATTGATCATTCGCAAACCCAGTCAACTTCATAAGCAAACAGTGATTGGCATTCACCCATTCGGCTTTATTCCGCTCAGCTCGTGTAGCCCCGTCCCCTTCTGACTGCAGGGAAGTTTATTTCGAGATGCAACGGGGATTTCCCTGGCAGAGACATGACGTACACTATGCACACATTCAAAAATAAACTTATGATTCATTCAGAAATAAACTTAGAATACATTAAAAAATGTTCAAGAACTAACAGGGATACATTTCAAAATCTATGAATAATCGATAGACCAACGTGCGCTGGATACTAGGCGCTTTGTGACCCAAGGTTTTTTTTTTTCCTCAAGCATAAGAATTTGGAGATTATTGTAAGTGTCTGGTCCTCAAAGAGTTAAGTGTTAAATGAAAGTCAAACCCCCTGTGATTTAAGAAATTCATTGCACATTCTCACACATAACATAATTAATCTTGCGTAAAAGGAAATTTACTTTGAAAATAATGCTTTTCAAAGACTCATCCGCAGTATTTTCTCGCGACTTCTTAAGACATGGGTTCGTTTCAAAAGCTGCCAGAGAGTGACCAGAAAACAGGCGTTACCATGTGTAGGCAGCTACAATGATATAGGAAGTCACTCTGTTCGTAAACACGTAGCATTAAGAGATCTTACATGAGGCCATAAAAGAAATATGTATGACATCAGAGGATACTCCAAGGGCACACGAATTTCGTAAACCATACTAAAATGCATAATTTAGCTTAAAGGACACATTCATATGTCCAGCTTCACAATGAAGTAGGCCCCAACCTGATATTAAGCTTTTTCAGTACTGTATTGTCTCATTTTGGTTCTTTATTATGGCATGATGCCATGCATGCCCGAAGACAAAAATGTGCACTTTAAATTCAGTGAACAATTGGAACTAGCCAATAGTGTGGAATGAAACACTTCGTTTCTTACAAATTGACTGCACCTGTGGGAAAAGTTACTAAAAGCCACATTTATTTAACAAATTGACAAAAATAACTTCATTGTTGTGCAAAACAATTAATGCTCGACTGTCAAAAATGTGGAAATAAAATAAAACCAGAAAACTAATAACATACTTTAGCCTTCCGTAGTTATGTGAATCTATTTTAATTCACTTGATAGCTCCCTGCCATAGAAATTTGTTTTGTTTTCATTTGGCGTGTGAACTGTAAACGAAGAGGAAACAGCGAAGTCACTTAACATAAAATAGGTCACTATTCCCTTCCCCACTACAACCCAGACTGCTCTGTGCATGTTCGAATCTGGCAGCTTGGGCACACCAGAAAAATTTTTCTGGGTAGCATAACTGCTTCTTGCTACTGCTGCAGCCACACTTCAAGCACTCATTCAGAAGCGGGAGAAGGCATAGTTCATATGCAACACAACTGTGCATGCACATGAGCCTGCTGGTAACTGCTCAAAATGAACTTAATGTAAATATCTGTGATGTCGCACTCATTGGAAGCTGTTTGTTGTTATAGGGTATTCCACAGTCTTCATCCTAAAGCCCTTAACACATTTTTCTTTTGCCAGGCACTTATGTGTGCACTGTGTGTTGTTTTAAATGGCACATCTCCTTTGCAACTTAAGTTTTATTTTGGTTTTATTCTCTTGTTTACATTTTATTGCTGCAGGGGAGTGCAGCACTGGGAGGCTATGCTGGGAGTGAGACAGGGAAGAGAAGAGAAGCGGAGAAGGAGAAAGGACTATGGAGGTGTGGTGGGGGATAGTACCTACATGTGAGAATGGGATGGGAGTAGGGAAGGGCAGAGAGATAGAATGACAACATAGACTAGGAGGAGAAAATGCCAGTGAGAGGACTGAAGAAGGTGGTAGCTGATTTATGGGACAGGTCTTGCATCTAGGTCATTTACAGTGGTACAAGCCAGGGCAATGGGTTGGGAACACACAAGAATATGATGTAGGTTGGGTGGTTGCCAGAATAACACTGTAGGAGGGGTGATGAGGGTATTTCTCATTTCAGGGCACAACAACAGGTAGTTGAGAGACTGGTGCAGAATGTGATTCACTTACTCCAGGCCTGAGTGCTGCTGAGTCATGAATGCCACTGAGTCACAGGAGGGCACTCCTTTATGGGTATGTGAAAGAAATTCACTACTGGCCATTAAAATTGCTACACCAAGAAGAAATGCAGATGATAAACAGTTATGAACCATGGACCTTGCTGTTGGTGGGGAGGCTTGCGTGCCTCAGCGATACAGATAGCCGTACCATAGGTGCAACCACACTGGAAGGGTATCTCTTGAGAGGCCATACAAATGTGTGGTTCCTGAAGAGGGACAGCAGCCTTTTCAGTAGTTGCAGGGGCTATAGTCTGGATGACTGACTGATCTGGCCTTGTAACACTAACCAAAACAGCCTTGCTGTGCTGGTACTGCGAACGGCTGAAAGCAAGGGGAAACTACGGCCATAATTTTTCCCGAGGGCATGCAGCTTTACTGTATGGTTAATGATGATGGCGTCCTCTAGGGGAAAATATTCAGGAAGTAAAATAGTCCCCCATTCGGATCCCCGGGCGGGGACTACTCAAGAGGATGTCGTTATCAGGAGAAAGAAAACTGGCGTTCTACGGATCGGAGCGTGGAATGTCAGATCCCTTAATCGGGCAGGTAGGTTAGAAAATTTAAAAAGGGAAATGGATAGGTTAAAGTTAGATATAGTGGGAATTAGTGAAGTTCGGTGGCAGGAGGAACAAGACTTCTGGTCAGGTGACTACAGGGTTATAAACACAAAATCAAATAGGGGTAATGCAGGAGTAGGTTTAATAATGAATAGGAAAATAGGAATGCGGGTAAGCTACTACAAACGGCATAGTGAACGCATTATTGTGGCCAAGATAGATACGAAGCTCACGCCTACTACAGTAGTACAAGTTTATATGCCAACTAGCTCTGCAGATGACGAAGAAATTGACGAAATGTTAGATGAAATAAAAGAAATTATTCAGATTGTGAAGGGAGACAAAAATTTAATAGTCATGGGTGCCTGGAATTCAGCAGTAGGAAAAGCGAGAGAAGGAAACGTAGTAGGTGAATATGGATTGGGGGTAAGAAATGAAAGAGGAAGCCGTCTGGTAGAATTTTGCACAGAGCACAACTTAATCATAGCTAACACTTGGTTCAAGAAACATGAAAGAAGGTTGTACAGAGTTTCAGGGAGAGCATAAGGGAACAATTGACAGGAATGGGGGAAAGAAATACAGTAGAAGAACAATGGGTAGCTTTGAGGGATAAAGTAGTGAAGGCAGCAGAGGATCAAGTAGGTAAAAAGACGAGGGCTAGTAGAAATCCTTGGGTGACAGAGGAAATACTGAATTTAATTGATGAAAGGAGAAAATATAAAAATGCAGTAAATGAAGCAGGCAAAAAGGAATACAAACGTCTCAAAAATGAGATCGACAGGAAGTGCAAAATGGCTAAACAGAGATGGCTGAGGACAAATGTAATGATGTAGAGGCTTATCTCATTAGGGGTAAGATAGATACAGCCTACAGGAAAATTAAAGCGACCTTCAGAGAAAAGAGAACCACTTGTATGAATATCAAAAGCTCAGATGGAAACCCAGTTCTAAGCAAAGAAGGGAAAGCAGAAAGGTGGAAGGAGTATATAGAGGGTCTATACAAGGGCGATGTACTTCAGGGCAATGTTATGGAAATGGAAGAGGATGTAGATGAAATGGGAGATACGATAAGAGTTTGACAGAGCACTGAAAGACCTGAGTCGAAACCAGGCCCCGGGAGTACAGAACATTCCATTAGAACTACTGACAGCCCTGGGAGAGCCAGTCCTGACGAAACTCTACCATCTGGTGAGCAAGATGTATGAGACAGGCGAAATTCCCTCAGACTTCAAGAAGAATATAATAATTCCAATCCCAAAGAAAGCAGGTGTTGACAAATGTGAAAATTACCGAACTATCAGTTTAACAAGTCACGGCTGCAAAATACTAACGCGGATTCTTTACAAACGAATGGAAAAACTAGTAGAAGCCGACCTCGGGGAAGATCAGTTTGGATTCCGTAGAAATGTTGGGACACGTGAGGCAATACTGACCCTACGACTTATCTTAGAAGCTAGATTAAGGAAAGGCAAACCTATGTTTCTAGCATTTGTAGACTTAGAGAAAGCTTTTGACATTGTTGACTGGAATATGCTCTTTCAAATTCTGAAGGTGGCAGGGGTAAAATTCAGGGAGCGAAAGGCTATTTTAAATTTGTACAGAAACCAGATGGCAGTTATAAGGGTCGAGGGGTATGGAAGGGAAGCAGTGGTTGGGAAGGGAGTGAGACAGGGTTGTAGCCTGTCCCCGATGTTATTCAATCTGTATATTGAGCAAGCAATAAAGGAAACAAAAGAAAAATTCAGAGTAGGTATTAAAATCCATGGAGAAGAAACAAAAACTTTGAGATTCGCCGATGACATTGTAATTCTGTCAGACAGAGCAAAGGACTTGGAAGAGCAGTTGAATGGAATGGATAGTGTCTTGAAAGGAGGGTATAAGATGAACATCAACAAAAGCAAAACGAGGATAATGGAATGTAGTCAAATTAAGTCAGGTGATGCTGAGGGAATTAGATTAGGAAATGAGAGACTTAAAGTAGTAAAGGACTTTTGCTATTTGGGGAGCAAAATAACTGATGATGGTCGAAGTAGAGAGGATATATAGTGTAAACTGGCAATGGCAAGGAAAGCATTTCTGAAGAAGAAAAATTTGTTAACATCGAGTATATATTTAAGTTTCAGGAAGTTGTTTCTGAAAGTATTTGTATGGAGTGTAGCCATGTATGGAAGTGAAACATGGATGATAAATAGTTTGGACAAGAAGAGAATAGAAGCTTTTGAAATGTGGTGCTACATAAGAATGTTGAAGATTAAATGGGTAGATCACATAACTAATGAGGAAGTATTGAATAGGATTGGGGAGAAGAGAAATTTGTGGCACAACTTGACCAGAAGAAGGGATCAGTTGGTAGGACATGTGTTGAGGCATCAAGGGATCACCAATTTAGTATTGGAGGGCAGCGTGGAGGGTAAAAATCATAGAGGGAGACCAAGAGATGAATACACCAAGCAGATTCAGAAGGATGTAGGTTGAAGTAGGTACTGGAAGATGATGAAGCTTGCACAGGATAGAGTAGCATGGAGAGCTGCATCAAACCAGTCTCAGGACTGAAGACCACAACAACAACAGTGAACAGCTATTCATTGGACGAATATATTATACTAGAACTGATATGTGATTACATTTTCACGCAATTTGGGTGCATAGATCCTGAGAAATCAGTACCCAGAACAACCACCTCTAGCCATAATAACGGCCTGCATACGCCTGGGCATTGAGTCAAACAGAGCTTGGATGGCATGTACAGATACAGCTGCCCATGCAGCTTCAACACGATACCACAGTTCATCAAGAGTAGTGACTGGCATATTGTGACGAGCCAGTTGCTCGCCCACCATTGACCAGACATTTTCAATTGGTGAGAGATCTGGAGAATGTCCTGGCCAGGGCAGCAGCCGAACATTTTCTGTATCCAGAAAGGCCCGTACAGGACCCGCAACATGCAGTCGTGCATTATCCTGCTGAAATGTAGGGTTTCGCAGGGATCGAATGAAGGGTAGAGCCATGGGTCGTAACATATCTGAAATGAAACATCCACTGTTCAAAGTGCCATCAATGCGAACAAGAGGTGACCGAGACGTGTAACCAATGGCACCTCATACCATCACGCCACGTGATACGCCAGTATGGCAATGACGAATACACGCTTCCAATTTACCTTTCGTGCACCCAGGTTCGTCGTTGAGTACACCACCACAGGCACTCCTGTCTGTGATGCAGCGTCAAGGGTAACTGCAGCCATGGTCTCCGAGCTGATAGACCATGCTGCTGCAAACATCGTCGAACTGTTCGTGCAGAAGTTTGTTGTCTTGCAAACGTGTCATTTGTTGGCACAGGGATCGAGACGTTGCTGCACAATCCATTACAGCCATGCGGATAAGACGGATAAGATGCATGTCATCTCGACTGCTAGTGATACGAGGTCATTGGGATCCAGCACGGTGTTCCGTATTACCCTCCTGAGCCCACCGATTCCATATTCTGCTAACAGTCATTGGATCTCGACCAACGCGAGCAGCAATGTCGCGATACAATACACTGCAATTGCGATAGGCTACAATCTGACCTTTATCAAAGTCGTAAACATGATGTTACGCATTTCTCCTCCTTACACGAGGCATCACAACAACATTTCACCAGGCAACACCGGTCAACTGCTGTTTGTGTATGAGAAACTGGTTGGAAACTTTCCTCATGTCAGCACGTTGTAGGTGTCGCCACTGGCGCCAACCTTGTGTGAATGCTCTGAAAAGCAAATCATTTGCATATCACAGCAACTTCTACCTGTCTGTTAAATTTCGCGTCTGTAGCACGTCATCTTTGTGGTGTAGCAAATTTAATGGCCAGTAGTGTAGGTGACTGGAAGACAAGGCACAAGAGATCTGTTTCTGGACAAAGTGTGGAGGGTAACGTTGGTCTGTGAAGGCTCCAGAGAATGCTTGGCGTATTTGGAGACAGGCGGCTGGTCACTGCAGATGCAACTACCGCGAGTTGCTGCATGGACGGGAGTTCTGAATGTGGAATGCGTGGAAGCTGTTGAAATGGAGAAATTGTTGGTGGTTAGTAGGTTTGACGTGGACAGAGGTACTGATGTACCCATGTATCACACGGAGGTAGACATTGAGGAAGGTGGCTTGTTGGAATGAGGAGGAAAAGCAAAGCGATTGAGGGAGCAGTTTCTAACTTTCTGGAGGAAAGTGGATAGGATGTTCTCAGTTCAGATCATGAACATATCAACGAATCAGAACCAGGCGGCGGGTTTAGGATTCTGGGTGGCTTGGAAAGATTCCTCTAGATGGCTCATGAATAGGATGGCATAGGATGTTGCCATGCACGCAGCCATAGCTGTACTCCACATTTGTTTGTAGGTGATGCCTTTAAAGAAGATGTAATTATGGCTGAAGATATCGTTGGGCACGGCAACAAGGAAGGAGGCTGTAAGTTCGAAGGTGGGCAGGCATTGGAAAAGGTAGTGTTAAAAGGTGATATGGCAATAGGCAGCAGGCATACTGGTGTAGAGGGACGTGGCATTGGCAGATAAAGAGACAGGAAAAGTGAAAAATCTGTAAAGGAAATGATCAGTGTCTTTTCTGTTGGAGAATAGGTTGTGGGTGAAAGGCTGAAGGTGTTGCCCAACAAAGGCAGAAATTCTCTCTGTGGAGATCAGCATCCAGCCACAATTGGGCATCGTACATTTTCTAAATCTGGTGGAAGATGCACAATAGATTGGTTTAGTTCAAGTGTGGCTGCCTGTCTCAACACCACCTCTATGCCATGAGTAGTAATCTATTGTTAATTCGTGTTGTTGTCATTCCATCCAAGATTTTCCATGGTTTAATAGCTCTACTTATGCAAATGGAACCACTATTAATTCAAATTACTAATAATATAATACACTATGTCCAATATAAAGAAATTACCGGATGAAACAATTACACATGGGCTCCTTTTGCCATTTTAGTCATCCAGATTCCTATTTCTGGCACAGTTTCTTCTGAAGTAGAACACGAAAGGAAGGGGATTAAGAGTTTAAAGTTGCAATGATAATGGGACAGTTAGAGGAAGAGCATTAGCTTAGCAGAGGGGGGGGATGAGAGAATTTATCACACTGTTGCCGAAAGAACCATCATCAGCTTGACAAGATTTGGGGCAGCTACTTAAAATCTAAATCAGTATGACCAATGGGAATTTGAACCCCATTCCTTTCGAATACAACTCCATTGGCATAACCAAATGCCAACTCCTTCAGTTTGGAATCTGGAACTGCATTTTGAATTACATATCCATCTGGTTCTACCTGACAGTAGTAGTTTTCTCTGCTTCTTACCTATTTGCCTTCTTTATCTGCGTGTCTCCTCCTCATTCTGTCTTCCTTTTTGACGGTATCTCTTATTTCTATGGATTGTTTCTATTGCATTTTTCTCTCTCTTTTCTGTATCACCTTCCATTGGTACAGGGTTGTTCAATAAGTAATCCCCCACTTTTTTTTTAAAGCCATTAATATACACAGACAAACATCTTTGTTGGTGCTTCACATTTGATGTTTGTATTGTGCGCCTGCGAAGTTTCGAACCATTCTGGCAGATGGCAGAGCCGTCGTACAGCGTCAAAATGGTGTCTACATACAACTCACATTACAAGCAGCATACTGTTATTGAATTCTTATGTGCAGAGAGACCATGGCGAACATCCATAAACGTATGTGTGCAATGTATGGTGATGCTGCAGTTCATAGGAGTACAGTTGAGATATAGGTAAAGAAAGTTACAGCCTCAGGAAATGCAGAAACAGAGCTCAATGATCAGTCACACTCAGGACGTCCTGCCACAGTCACTGCTTCAGACATGCTGATGCCATTATTCATGCCAATGGCACTTAAAGATTCTCTACGAGGTACACACTTTGAAGATGACGAGAGTATCAGTCGTGCAGTGAAATCATGGCTACACCCACAGGACAAAAGCTTTTACCAGAAGGGAATACATGCTCTTCCTCAACGTTGGCGTAGAATATGATGGAGACTAGGTAGAAAAATAGGACACGGACAAGACATGTTGATATATATTGTCACCAAATTCTGACTCTTAACAATAAATATGTTCTGACAAAAAAATGTGGGGCATTACTTACTGAATGACCCTTGTATATTTTGTTCTCTCTTCAGGCTTTTTTCTCCGCCTGTCACTGAGGTTATGGAAATCTGAACATGTGAACCTATCTACAAGTCAATGCCCCTAGACTTTTTCATTATTATTTAAGACACCTATTCAGCACTCTTGCAAAAATTTCATTTGTAATTTTAATTATATACCATCATTGTGTTGCTGTACACTTCTGCATATTTCTAATCTAAATAACTTTTTCTTCTAAAGATGGATCGGTCACTTCTGAAAGACAGAAGTTTCCATCATTCCACAAAATAAAACTCTTACTGCTGTCTCCTGTGCAAGGTGAGTCACGTAAGATGTAACACTCCTTCTACGTCGTGAACAGTTCGAGATGCTGAAACGATGTTTTCGGCAAATGATAGTATGTTGCAGGGCATGTGCTTTGGTACGTGATCGAGTCTTAACTCTTTATCTATCAAGATACTGAAGCAAGTATGACTTTTTAATAGAGTTATATACTCTTTTAATGGTATCTGAAAGTGCTTGGAAAGATGAGTACAGTGATACAATGCTTGTTACTGTTGAGGTTGAAACTCTTCGCAAAAGAATCCCAGAAAAATATTACATTCTAAATAAGCTCATGCCAGGCTATGTCATTATATCAAGCCTTTTGACTGTTTACTTGTATGGACTGCAGAACCGGCAGGAATTGTGTCTTATATCAGCAGGTCACTTCTCCTTCAATATTCCTTGCAAGCTTACACACACAACAGTGAGGAGAAGTTAGACATGCTACTTTTATACAGCAAATGGAGGTATGAGACGTATTGCCAAGGAATGTGGAATCAGTTTCATTCATATCTTGAACTGACATAAATTCCTTTCCTGTCAACTGTCATGTCATCAGGCACTCTGAGAACATGATTTCGGGTTTGCTCTGTATCCCTTAGGAGACAACACTATGATTTTCCAATGTGTACTCTTTACTGAGGAAGCAAAGTTACAAACCACGGTAATGTACATTTATGCAACATGAACTTAGGGGCAGCTGGCTTTGTCAGGTACAATTATGACCATGAAGCATAAATCTATGGTGCAGGATCATATTAAATTCCATTGTAGGATTTTACTTCTTACCGCACATGTTAAATAGAAATACATATGCATAATCTGTTATGAACATTCTATCCGTTCTTGCTCAAATGGCTCTGAGCACTATGAGACTTAAGTTCTGAGGTCATCAGTCCCCTAGAACTTAGAACTACTTAAACCTAACTAACCTAAGGACATTACACACATCCACACCCAAGGCACGATTCGAACCTGCGACCGTAGCTCTGTTCTTGTACAAGCAGTACCACTGGATAAGTAGTAACATATGTGGCTCCAACACGACAGCTGCCCAGCTGAGTCCTCCCATGTTACAATGCAAATACTGAATGAAAAGTTTCCTGACCACTGGATATGGCGGAATGCTGCAGTTTGTGACTGGCCAGGTCTCTTAATTTGACTCCTCTTGATTTCTTTCTATGAGAAGCACAGGAAGATGAAGCTCCAACTACACCAGATGATATGCACCACTGAATCACCAAATCATGTAATGGCATCTGATCCAGTGCAGATTCATCTTTTCACGTATCTCCTAAACAGTGAAGCAAATAAGCCTTGCAGCTAATGGTAAACAATTTGAGAACCTGTTTAAGTACACTGTAAAACCATGTTTCACTAAGGGAACTATTTATTTTTTATTAGGTATTTTGTGTATGATTAATTTATTAATAGTGCATAACAATGTTTCATTCTGACAGCATGTTAATTCTGTAAACATTAGCTGTTCCAGTTTACCGCACTGTATTCACCTATTTCAACCATCTCCTGACAAATGATCAGGGCAGTAAGTATTATATTCAAATGTTTTCAGTTCCACACCCACGGGTATCTAATCTAGGTGGCATGGTGTCAGTGATTTTGATCATCAAACAGTTTGGTTTATTTAAAGTGTTTTCCATCTACTTACAGTTTCGAGAAGAATTTACAGACACATTTGTCTGACAGCAGGTGGTTACTTTAGCAACCATACAGGCAACTCCAGGCAAAGACAGGTCACAGTTTTTTTTCCAAATGTAAGAAAGTTAATACAGAAGTTCCCTTTTTTCCACTGAGCAGGGCTGTTTACCATTATAAGGGTACCCTACATTTGTTTCGGCTCTGACAAGTAAGCAGCAACAGGCAACAGGGAGGGTTTAAACTGAAAACTGCCCAACACACACACACACACAAACTGAAAACTGCCCGACACACACACACACACACACACACACACACACACACACACACAAACGTACATACATTTGAAATAGTTTTCCTAAGTCCCATCTGATGCACCAGAAGCTAGCCCATGCCGTATTTCCCATTACAAAAATCAAAGCTGACCCAGTATCTGTCATATAAGAAATGAGGTTTTATCTAGTTGTGTATGCCTGTCCTGCAGCATATAACATCAGAGCCTCACATAAGAGTTCTGCTTGGCTGTGTTTACATCACAATACCTGACTGTGGCCAAATTGATTTCTTACTTTAGTACACTTCTTGAATTGTTTTGCAAACAGTTTCAACCTCGACACTGACAAGCATTGTATCACTTTACTTGTGTTTCCAAGCATTTTCAGATGCCGTTAAAAAATTATATCGTTTTGTTTAAAAATCTTATTTGCTTCATTACCTCAAATGATATGAGAGTTAAGACACTTTATCACATATCAAGGTATATGCCCCTTGGCACAGCATGCTATTATTAACTGAAAACCTCAGTTCGATATTTGGAACCATTCATGAAAGAAGAGGTAGAAGAGGTAGAAGAAGAAGAAGAAGAAGAAGAAGGGATGTTATGTCTTACACAACTCATCCTGTGCTGCATTCATGACACAAAAAGAAAATCCAAACAAAATGTAATATTCTAAAATGTTCTCATTATAACCGCTTTGTTCCAGGGGTAAATCATTCATTCACTAGATCTCTTTGCAATGGCAATGTCTGCTCATGAAAGGGAACAAACATCACTAATATTCTAGCCAGTAACACCAAGAGCACTACTGAATGGCTTAACAAGAGTTGGTACTGCTATGAATGGGAAGATAAATAATGGAGTGGGTTCTTATGTATGACTCAGTGACCAAATCATTATTCTCATAATGAAAAGGAGACCAATATCAATCACCATACACAGATTTAAATCCCTACTTCATAGATTGATGATAATGAAATGGAGAATTTAACTGAAAGAGAAAATTGTTTTGCACCCGCCAATGCCCTAAAATGTAGTATCCATATTTAAAGTTCAAAGAGGTTTCATATGGTGTGCGCTTCTGGATATTAATCTTCACAAAAAGAAGTGTAACATCAGAGAAAATCAAACAGATTACAGGTGAAAATGTAATGCAACTGTATTTTGTCATAAAGCAGAAGTCACTGCACTGTTAACTAGAACATCTTTCTTGTTCATGAAACTAATGCCGATACAGAAGTTAAAAATTATTCTTTAAGAAAAATACAGTAATGTAATGTCCTTGTAGAATATAAATAACAGGTAACAAAATGGTTCAAATGGCTCTGAGCCCTATGAAACTTAACTTCTGAGGTCATCAGTCCCCTAGAACTAAGAACTACTTAAACCTAAGTAACCTAAGGACATCACACACATCCATGCACGAGGCAGGACTCAAACCTGCGACCGTAGCGGTTGCGCAGTTCGAGACTGTAGCGCCTAGAACCGCTCGGCCACTCTGGCCGGCAGTAAAGGTAACAACTCACAAATTAGAAGAGGCATTTTTATGTGCTTTTCAGAGACTCCACGCCTCTACTATTTTATGAGCTTTTACCCATACGCTAATAATTTACATTCTACAACAAAAACATGATACGTACCTGTTGTCCCACCACACTAACTAGGGCTGACTTGTTGAGGAAATGGCATTCAAGTGGCAACATTCCAAGTTCATGGTGCTTCTTGACTGGGGAAAAAGAAATAAGGATCAGCAATTTAAAAAAATCAACTGCACTTCCATATTACAAGAAGTTGCTGTATCAGAGGCATGTGATTTTTAGTTAAAACACACACACACACACACACACACACACACACACACACACACACACACACACACACACACATTTTTGTACGAATTATATCCACTCTGAATCTTCCAGTACACGTAAAACAATGTTTTCTTCATCACAGGCATAAGATACATGCTAATACATGGTTAACAAGACAAATGGAAGACGAACGGTTAGTAGCAAGTTTTTGATGTGTCATTTAAGCTCATTCAGCTGTCTTTGGACCTAAGTTACAAAGGCAGTTATATAGGAACAGACAGTTTCTATCATCCTGCCAGCAAGCGGGCTGGAATGAAAATAAGTACACAGAGTCAGAAACATTCTGGATGAATAACATCTTCAAAATTTGATCAGAAACAAAGAGCAGCTGAAACGAAACATTTGCCAAAAAATAGACACTTGCTAGCTTTGCTTTTTTCACTCACTGACATTAGATCTAGGAAAACATGTCACATCCTAGATAGGTACAAAATCTGACCATGGAGTCATTCCTATTAAAGAAAAATTAAACACACAAAAAAGGAGAGGAGAGGAAAAAAGTAAAGAATGAATGGGTAAAAAAATGGTTCAAATGGCTCTGAGTACTATGAGACCTAACTTCTGAGGTCATCAGTCCCCTAGAACTTAGAACTACTTAAACCTACCTAACCTAAGGACATCACACACATCCATGCCCAAGGCAGGATTCGAACCTGCGGCCGTAGCGGTCGCATGATTCCAGACTGCACAGATATAATAACCAAGACGGAAAACTGTAAACACAGAAGGAGGGAAGCGCAACTACAGGTTAAATAATGAATTAAGAAGGGAGACAGAAAAAGCAAAGGAGAAATGGCTGACAGAAAAGTGTGACAAGATAGAGAAATTAGAGAAAGAAGGAAAATACAATTTCATGTACAAAGAAGCAATGGATTTGACATTCAGGGAAAAAAGAAACAACAATGGACTAAAGGATGAAGTGGCAGCATACGGTAAAATGGTGAGTGAACCCCAAGAAATAATGAGAAGATGGAAAGAATATACAAAATGGCTATACGCTGTAGACAGCCAACCAAATGGAGAAGACCTTGGGATAGAAGATGGAGATAAAGTTGCAGATGATGACAAAGGAAATGCAATAGTAACTAGTGAAATTGAAGAATCTATGAAGGTGATGAAAAATGGAAAGGTATTGGGAATTGACGAGATTCCTGCGGAACTGTTTAAGTCATTGGAGAAAGAAGGGGAAAGGGTGTTGGGAATTGTGTAATCAAATATACATGACAGGAAAATGGCCAAAGGACTTTCTGGAAAGTATCTTAATACCTATAGAAAAGAAAAAGAATAGCAAAAAGTGTGAGGAACATAGGACAGTGAGCCTGATATCGCATGCAGCCAAAGCCTTGCTGAGGACACTCAACAGAAGGCTATATGGAAAGCTGAATTGCATAATAGGAGATGAACAATTTAGTTTCAGTCGAGGAGTGGGAACTAGAGACACCATTGGGCTACCGAGAGTGATAGGGGAGAGGTACATGGAGAAGAAAAGGAAAGAAGGCTTTTGACTGTGTCAGATGGGACAAACTGATGGAAATCCTAATGAAACATGGAGTTGATTGGAGAGATGGACAGCTAATTAGAAATTTATATTTGAACCAGAGAGTAAGAGTAAGAATAGAAGGTGTGATGATTGAAGAAATTGAACTGGGAAGAGGTGTAAGACAAGGTGGTTGTTTATAACCAACTCTGTTCCATATATATCTGGAGGAAATTATTAGTGACAGTTTTGATGGAAGGAGAGGAGTTTGTATAGGTTGGTTCGTTGGTATAAAGGCAGGAGAAGGGACCAAACTACGAGGTCATCGGTCCCTTGTTCCTAATAAAACAATGCCACAAGTGTGAGAATAAAACGGATGAAACATGTAACACAAAATGGAAAGAAAGGAAAAGCCACAAGAATGAAGGGAAGGCAACGAACACTAAAAGGAACAAAAGAGGACAAGAAAACAACAGACCCTAGAAACAGAAGAGAGTAAAACATGAAAGCAGATTACAGTGGCCAGCCACTCTGCAACACATTAAAACCTCCACCCTAAAAGCACTAGGGTGGAGGACACAGACGGTCAAAAGACATGCGCTAAAACCTACATAGAAGTAGAAAACCCACTCTCATGGATAAAACGTAAAACTAAAGCTGCTGTGGAGGCACTGTCACCCAACACCGAAGGCAGGGTGCTGGGAAAGTAAAAAATCTGCTGCAGGACGGCTAAAAGTGGGCAGTCCAGCAAGGGATGGACGTCAGTCATTTGGGAGCCAAAGCAACACTGAGGTGGGTCCTCGCGATGGAGTATGTAACCATGCATTAGCCACGTATGGCCAATGCGGAGCAGGCGGAGGACACCTGATTCCCTGCGAGAGGCCTGCATGGAAGACTTCCACACATTCGTAGTCTCCTTAATGACACGCAGTTTGTTGTGCATGCTGTTATGCCATTCCGTTTCCCAAAGCCAGAAAACCCTGCGGTGCAGGACAGAATGCAGGTCAGCTTCAGAGATGCGTATCTCCAGAAGCGGTTTCCGCGTTACCTGTTTGGCCAGCCTATCGGAAAGTTTATTGCTGGGGATTCCGACGTGTCCCGGGGTCCACACAAACACCACGGAATGGCGGGACTGTTCCAGCGCATATATGGACTCCTGAATGGACGCTACCAGAGGGTGGCAAGGGTAGCACTGGTCGATGGCTTGTAGGCTGCTCAATGAGTCAGTACACAGGAGAAATGACTTGTCAGGGCATGAGTGGATGTACTCCAGAACACGAGATATGGCCGCCAGCTCTGCAGTGAAAACACTGCAACCAACTGTCGAGGAGTGCTGCTCAATATGTCCCCCGTGAACATATGCGAAGCCTACATGACTATCAACCATTGATCCGTCGGTGTAAACAGCTTCAGTGCCCCGGAACACTTCAAGAACCGAGAGGAACTGACAGCGGAGAGCGGCGGGGTTAACGGAGTCCTTAGGGCCATGCAAAAGGCCCAGACGAAGCTGTGGTCGAGATGCACACCATGGAGGCGTACGTCAACGGACCGCAAGTGTAGCTGGTAAAGGGAAGGACTCCAGTTCGAAGAGAAGGGACCGCACGTGAACTGCAATCATTACCCCCGATCTGGGCCGCCAATGCAGGAGATGATACTGCTGCGGGCGGGAAAAGGAGAAGGTAATTCGGATGCTCAGGGGAACTATGAATGTGTGCTGTGTAACTGGCGAGCAGTTGCGCACGTCTGATCTGCAGTGGAGGGACACCAGTACACTGGTCACCGGACTCATCCTAAAATCTCCTGTCGCTAATCGAACCCCACAGTGGTGCCTGGGGTCGAGTAAATGCAATGCTGAAGGCGATGCCGAACCATAAACCACAGTCCCATAGTCAATTCGGCATTGGACAAGGGCTCTGTACTGCTGCAGCAGCGTACAGTGATCTGCACCCCAATTGGTGTTGCTCAGGCAACAGAGGGCATTGAGGTGCTGCCAGCACTTCTGCTTAAGCTGACGAAGATGGGGGAGCCAAGTCAATCGAGCGTTGAAAACTAGTCCTAGGAATTGATGTCTCCACTACAGTGAGTGGATCGTCATTAAGGCAAAGTGGGGGTTCCGGATGAACGGTACGACGCCGACTTAAGTGCATGACACACGACTTTGAAGCTGAAAACTGGAAGCTGTGGGCTAGAGCCCATGACTGCACCTTGTGGATGACTCCCTGGAGGTGCCGCTCAGTAACAACAGTACTGGAGCAGCAGTACGAAATGCAGAAGTCGTCTGCATACAGAGAAGGTGAGACGGAGGGCCCGACAGCTGCTGCTAGACCGTTAATGGCCACTAGAACTAGAGAGAGACTCAATACAGAACCCAGTGGGACTCCATTCTCCTGGATATGAATGGAACTATGGAAGTCACCAACTTGGACATGGAAAGTACGTAGCACCAGAAAGTTTTGGATAAAAACCAGGAGTGGTCCCTGGAGACCCCACTCATACAATGTGGCAAGGATATGATGCTGCCAAGTCTTGTCGTACACTTTACGTAAGTAAAAAAAGACGGCAATCAGGTGTTGCCTTCCGGAAAAGGCTGTTCGGATGGCAGACTCGGTGGACATAAGATTATCAGTGGTAGAGCGAACCTGGCAGAAGCCGCCTTGACATTGAGCCAGAAAGCCACCTGACTCCAGGACCCAACCCAACCACCGACATACCATACATACCAGCAGCTTACAAAGAACGTTGGTGAGGCTGATGGGCCGATAGCTATCCACATCAAGCGAGTTTTTACTGAGTTTGAGAACCGGAATGATGGTGTTCCCCTGCCATTGCCATGGAAAGACGTCATCGCACCAGCGCCGGTTGAAAATGACAAGAAGATGTCGCTTATAGTCAGATGAGAGATGTTTAATCATCTGGCTGTGGATGCGATCAGGCCCAGGAGCTGTGTCGGGGCAATGTGCAAGGGCACTGAGGAGCTCCCACTCTGTAAATGGGGCATTATAGGATTCATTGCAGTATATAGTGAATGAGAAGATGTTCCCTTCCAGCTGCTGTTTTAGTGTGCGAAAGGCTGGGGGGTAATTCTCCGGCGCAGAGGCTCGAGCAAAGTGCTCGGCAATCTTGTTTGCGATGGTACATAACTCGCCATTTATGGTAACACCGGGGACTGCTGTTGGGGACTGGTACCCGAAAAGAAGTTTGATCTTTGCCCAGACTTGGGAAGGGGACGTGTGGCACCCAAAGGTGGAGACGAATCTGTCCCAACACTCTTCCTTCCGTTGTTTGATAAGGTAGCGAACACGGGCACAGAGCTGTTTAAAGGCTATGAGGTGCTCCAGGGAAGGGTGCCGCTTATGCCGCTGTAGAGCTCGACAACGCTCCTTATTGCTTCAGCGACTTCCGGTGACCACAAAGGGACTGCCTGAGGCTTCAGGCACCCTAAAGAGTGAGGGATCGCATTTTCTGCAGCAGAAACAAATGTGCCAGTCACCTGCTCAACCATCACATCGATGTTACAGTGTGGGGGAGAGTCAACGACGATGGCAGAGGTGCGAGTTCCCCAGTTCGCCTTGTTCAAAGCCCATCTGAGCAGGCGTCCATGTGCCTGAAACTGGGGCAGTGACAGGAAGATGGAGAAGTAGTCACTACCACACAGGTCATCATGTGCTCTCCAGTGGATAGAAGGGAGAAGTCTGGACTGCAAATTGATAAATCAATGGCTGAGTAACTACCATGAGCCACACTGAGATATGTGGCGGCCCCAATATTTAAGAGGCAGAGGTCAAATTGCGACAGTAAATTTTCGACATCTCTGCCTCGACCAGTAAGCATGGTACCACCCCACAAGGGGGTTATGGGCGTTAAAATCTTCCAGAAGTAGGAAAGGTTTAGAGAGTTGATCAATCAGTGCAGCTAATACATTCAGGGGTACTGCACCATCTGGTAGAAGATACACATTGCAGACAGTTATTTCCTGCGTCATCCTTATTCTGACAGCCACAGCTACAAGAGGGGTTTGAAGGGGCACATGTTCACTACAGACCGAGTTTAGGACATAAATGCAAACTCCTCCTGACACTCGATTATAGTCGCCACGGTTCCTGTAATATCCCTTATAGCTGCGGAGGGCAGGGGTCCGCTTTGCTGGGAACCAGGTTTCCTGGAGGGCAATGCAGACAGCAAGTGTAAAGCTTAACACTTGCCGTAGCTCAGCCAGGCGGCGGAAAAAAATCGCTGCAATTCCACTGGAGGAAACATTGAGAGACTGGGATGGCATGGAACATTCAATGACGCAGTTAACACCTCGGAGTTACCTGCTGCCACCGATTTATTGCCTGAGCAGTCTATATCCATTGTGTCTGAGGGTCTGGCGAGATCTAGGTCCTCAGTGGACGCCAAAATTTCTACCCCATCCTCAGCCACAGAGTTTGTAGGTAGCGGTGGTGTGGGTGCCACCTCAATTTCCTTGGTCTTAGGGGTTTTCTTTTTGGATTTCTCTTGCTGCTTCTTGGGTTTCCCTGGCTGGGAGGACTTCACTGGCTCAGTCTCCGGAATTGAGATTGAGTGTGAAGCCCTACAACCAACTGTTTTTGGGCTCTTCAGCCACTGGCGGGTGCCGTCTTTCCAACTAGAAGAAACCTGGGAAGGGAGTGACCCAAGGGACCCCTCCATAGCGAGAGAAGCTGAAGAAGACTTATGCTTCTCTGGCTTAGAAGTGGGGACGGACGTCCCCAATGGTTGGGGGTGGGGAGGGTTGCTCCCGAATTAGGTGGTGCAGGAGCAACAGGGAGGGAAATGCCCCCCACCATCAAGGGGGCAGATGCAGTCTTCCAGCTCAGAGGTGACCTGGGTTGGCAGAGCTGATGGTGCCAGAACTGTTGTAGCAGCAGCGTAAGACGATGTCATATGCACAGGATGCAGGCATTCAAATTTTCTCTTAGCCTCTGTGTAGGTCAGTCGGTCCAGGGTCTTGTACTCCATGATTTTCCTTTCTTTCTGAAGAATCCTGCAGTCAGGCGAGCAAGGCAAATGGTGCTCTCCACAGTTGACACAGATGGGAGGCGGGGTACATGGAGTATTGGGATGCGATGAGCGTCCGCAATCTCGGCATGCGACACTGGATGGACAGCGAGAAGACATATGGATGAACTTCCAGCACTTAAAGCACTGCATCAGGGGAAGTATATAGGGCTTTACATCACACAGGTAGACCATCAACTTGATCTTCTCAGGCAATGTATCACCTTCAAAGGCCAAGATGAAGGCACCTGATTATCCTTCGGATCCCGGTGGACACGCCAGACTGCAAAAGAATATCTCTGTGAAATATGATACCCTGGGCCATATTTAAGCTCTTATGGGGCATGATGGTTACATCCCCCAGCGTGTCACAAGTGAGAAACTCCAGTGACTGGGCAGAGAATGCTGTTTTGATCAAGATTGACCCAGATCTCATATTGGACAAGCCCTCCACCTCCCCGAACTTGTCCACTTAAATGCTCAACAAAAAACCGAGGCTTCATCATCATGAAAGATTCCCCATCAGCTCTCGAACATACAGGGTACTGGGGTGAATAAGATCCGCTGCCATCCTTAGCCTGACGTTCCTCCCATGGTGTGGCCAGGGAGGGGAATGATTTGGGGTTGTACTTTTGTGCGTTGAATTGAGCTTGTGATCGCTTAGAGACTGCTAGTGTTTCACCACCAGCAAAAGATGATGGACTAAGCGTCATCACTTGTCATCCGCCCTGATGCCACCCACTCCGACAAGGGGCCCTCCCCGAGGGCGCCACCCAGCCACAGCCAAGGCCACCTGGCATGAAGCCATTGCCGGGAGACCTGATGCCCCAGGGGTATGGACATCTACCCCTTAGCATACATGGGAAGTTAATGGCGCAGGCATCAGTAGAGCAATCCCTGTGTGGTCAGGTGGCTACAACCAACAGAGTACATGGTGGCCCCACTACAACGGACTGGCTACCGTGCTGGATATCAGGTGCGAAGAAGTTCACGGTCATCGTCGACACATAAATTGACACTGCATAATGCATGGTGGAAAACGTACCCAGGAAGTTGTCCTCACCTAAGAGGTGGAGAATGGGCAGGACTGCAATGTGACGATGGGAAAGTAGGCTAAAGGTCTCAATGCACGACGGACATGATGCATCCTGTAAGGTGCCCTTCCCCAACCGGCTCGCTCTTCTGGAAAATTTTGAAGAATGGAGGTCAAACCCTACAGGGGACCATCACATAAAGGCGGAAATGTGAGAAACTCCTTTTGGTCACCTCGTACGACAGGCAGGAATACCTCGGGCCTATTCTAAGCCCCGGACCCGCAGGGGAGGAGGACTTGGTCTAGGGGGTCGGAGAGTGGAGTGTATAAGATTTGCAGACGACATGGTTGTGACGGCAGAGAGGGCAACAGAGATGGAACAAATGTTAGATGATCTACACACAAAACTAGAAGAATATGGAATGAAGCTTAGCAAGAAGAAAACAAAAAGCACGGTAATTGGAGGAAAGCGGAGAAAATGCTGTATGAAAATAGGGGGAGAGGAAATAGAGCAAGTGAATAACTTCAATTACCTGGGAAGTGTAATAATGGACGACATGTATTGCTCAACAGAAATTAGGAAAAGAATTACAATGGCAAAAGAAGGATTCAAGAGGAAACAGAAATTACTTTATGGACCACTAAACAAAGCTCTGAGGAAAAGACTGGCCAAATGTTACATCTGGAGTGTTGCGCTATATGGTGCGGAGACCTGGACATTGAAGAAGGAATATGAAAGAAGACTGGAGGCACTAGAGACGTGGATATGGAGAAGAACGGAAAAAGTGAAATGGGAAGACTGAGTAAGGAATGAAGACGTATGAAGAAGAGTTGGAGAAGAAAGAAACATGCTGAAAGTCATCAGAAAGAGAAAACTGAACTGGACTGGACGTTGTTTGAGGAGGAACTGTTTATTGAAGGAAGGAATAGAAAGAATGGTGGAGGGAAAAAGGGGATGAGGAAAAAGAAGATATCAAATGCTGGACAATATCAAAGGAGGCAAATATTCAGAAATGAAAAGACTGGCTATGGACAGACAAAAGTAGAAGAGGCTCAACCCATGACAAGACCTGCCATAAGGCAGAATACCATACTACTACTACTACTACTACTACTACTACTACACAAAAAGGCTAATCTGAACTCAAAGCAACCTTTACAACATAGGAAATGAACTTTGCACAAATCACACATGACAAGGAATTCACATCACCACTGAACGAAGTTTGACAATAAAGCACAAATTTAAATTTGAAAACACTACAAGTTGGCCAATCAGCTTTCCATCATAAAATAGGCTGTCTAAGTAAGTGCGAACTGCAACACATTTTGGCCACTATACATGTTGCATGTTGATGACATCAACCAATTATAAGAGAAGGCACACACAGTGTGGACAATGTAACATGGCAATAAGCTGCGAATGTAAATAATTGAGAGTTCAGACCACTGAGGGGAGGGGAAAATGTGCTAGGGACAAGGCCTGCCTCCTCCTTGCAAGATTCATAGTCTGCGCCTGAGATTGTGCTTCTACAGAAGCAGAACTGACATACTGTCAAACGGATAACTGATCCTTTCTGGTGTTATGGAGGTCATATTCTTAATCATGTGATGAACCAGAATTAGTCTCTTCACTTGTTTCAAAATAAAACAGAACAGATGAAACAAAACAAAGTGGTGTACATGAATTATTCGGTAATGTCAACCATGTAAACTATTTTCTGGCACTGACAATATCATAAACAAGGCAGTGTAGGCCCAGACTTATGCAGGCATAGTTCGAAACAGCCACGACCTAAAACTGCCATGTTAAAATGTGCCACTATACCAGTGCAGATACATAGTTTCACTATTGCCAAAGAGGATGAAACTTTTTATTCACAAAATATGGAATTTAATGTAACACATGCAAAGAATCTTCTGTATATAAATATTCATTATTAATAAAGACATTAGAAAACACAGTTAGTTGCACAATGCAGTGCACTTTTGTTTTCATTATTTTATAATCCAAGTAACAAACATTTCAGCAGCATTACATATGGACATGCATCAGAATACTTGACAATGAAGCGCTCTGTGCCTGTATTTATAGCACTAACAACTTCAGTCAATATATTTACTCTCCACATGTACTCACCCTTCACTAGCTTTATTTCATTTAATTCTCTTTGTAAGAATCTGCAGTGCATACCACAAATTTTTTGTGACACGAACAAAAAAAAAAAAAAAAAAAAAATTATAACTAACTACTGAGCAAACATCTCAACATAGTTTCATAAAGAGTCATGTACGACACAATTGAATCAATTCTGTAATCTCATGCTGATGTTCTTAAAAAGGTTGATGGGCAAAACATCTCATGAAACAAATGATACAGTCTTCAAGAACAGATGAGTTTTTCAGACAATTAAGTTATTTTTAATTGTCGCATTCGAATTACGCTTTAGGTTCCTCAAGTGGATTTTATGCTTTCTGATCTTCAAAAAACATGACAAAATGTCATACAGTCAGTTAATAAATAAGATTTACAACTGTGCAATATTCAATACCACACGACTGACTTAACTGTTTCTTCTGGTTACGTTTAAGTACTCAATGTTCTGGTCAATGGCTTATCGCTGGGGTGCATGCAAATCCTATCTCCTGAAAGCACAGATGACTTTCAGGCCTATCTGAGGAAGTTTAGCAATTACGGTAGCAACTGATCTCTCCTCCCCCCCCCCCCCCCCCCCCCCCGCCCCAAACAAACTCTAAGTGATGGTCATAAGAAGATGAAAGGCTGTATACAGTTTCAGTATATCATTTGGTATAAATATGAATGACAATGGTTATGTAGCTTAGCATACTTTCTGGATTAATGTGAAATGGGGCAGGTGGAAGGAACCCTGGCAAACAGCAGATTGGTATTCACTGGTAATTTAAGATTGCTTCTCACAAGAATTTGAATTAACAAAATGCACATAAAAACCGCTTAGGGTACTGGTGACTGTGACCTCATAAAGAGTGAAGAAATTTAAAGTGATCAGAAACTGTATTCCATCGATCCTGTGGAGAATGATCTCAGGGATATGTAAAGACATCACACATGTACATTTTACTGAAGCGCACTACAATTAAATGACTAACTTTATGAAAGTTTATAAACTGCCTGGGGGGTGGGGGAACTGAAGTACCCAAAGACACAGTCTGATGTCAATGTACCTCTGTACACATACACATCATCAGAGGGTATGTAAATGATTTAGAGTTGCAGTTCTCTGTGACAGATGGAACAGCCAACGAAGTGCAATAATGAATAAATGTTTCATAGAGTTCTTGCTGCTTGAGATGTGTCAGTTCAAGCATGGGATGACTTCCTCTGCTGTAACTATCAGGAGATTTTTTTCAGTATGCCATTTTGCAGTCACGTTCAATAAAAAATGACATGGAGACATCAAAGAGTCATGTAACTTCCGTATGCTACCAGAAATCATGTCTATGGCTGTGAGTGAAGAACACTGGTATGTTGCTGATTTCATTAAGCTCATTTATTTCTTTGTTGCCTTTCAGCATGAAGTGCCATTTCCATGCCCCATTAAAGGTGTAGCCACGGTCCTGGTTTCAGGTGTTATTACACATTTTGATTTCAATGGCTTCTCTGATCGCACAATCCCAGTAGGTAGATGCATGAGATAATATATCCATTTCTTCACCCAATAATATATCCATTTCTTCACCCACAATTGTTCATGAGGCTGCATTCAGCAACAGCAGATTTGTTGAAAATTCAATATTTAATGTGGCTTTCATATTACCATGTTTTAGAATATGAGAAAACAGTTGTTACATATGTAATGCTTGTAGTATGCAATGTATTTGTCATACACACAGCTCAACAAAGCATTTTGACAGACAATGGTCTAATCAACAGGTTGCAAAACTTAGTGAAATGGAATGTAGGTTGTTTTCAGTATATTATCAATGTTACATTTCCTGTTTGTGATCTGTAACACTACTACGTTTGACGTCAGCAGTTTTATTTACTAATTTTCACTCAGTCACCATTCTTGATGGTTGCTGAGGTGGCCCTTCTAGTCAGTTAGACCTAAACATGCTGCAGCAGTTTTCACAGGACTTCATCTTCTAAAGTGTGGATGGGTGCTGAAAAACCACACTAATTGTCTTCCAAGCTTCTTGAATGACTGAACTTTAAAACTTCTATATTGACACTTTCTCTTACAAAACATTCTCTCTCAATATACAATGTTGTGTACAATGGGGACTGACAGATCTTTTTAAGGCAAGAAGTAACCTCTACACAAGCCAGTTCGACAGTCTTCTGTCACTTTGTCCATTGCAGCCATGACCTTTTTTCCTTTTCCTCCTCATCATCTAAACATCTTCAAACGATGACGCCAAATAACAAGCGGCCAACACCGCACGAATTTCTCTTCTTATCCAACCTTTTCATCTCAAAGTAGCACTTGCAATCTATGTCCTCAATTATTTGATGTAAGCATTCCAATCTCCGTCTTTGCCTATAGTTTTTACACGGTGCAGTTCCCTCTAGTACATGTCATATCATCCTGTCCCTTCTTTTTGTCAGTTTTTCCACATATTTCTTTTCTTGTCAATTCTGCAGGGAATATCCTCATCCCTTACCTTATCAGTTAACCCAATTTTGAACTTTCTTCTGTAGCATCACATCTCAAACACTTCGCTTCTCTTCTGTTCTGGTTTCATACAGTTCATGTCTCACTACCATACAATACTGTGCTCCAAATGTACATTCTCATATATTTCTTCCTCAAATTAAGACCTATGTTTGATACTAGTATATTTCTCTTGGTCATAAAGGCCTTCTTTGCCTGTGCTAGTCTGCTTTTTATGTCCTCCCGACCGTCATGGGTTACTTTGCTGCCTAGGTAGCAGAATTCCTTAACTTCATTTACTTTGGACTCACCAATCCTGACATTAAGTTCCTCAATGTTCTCGTTTCTGCTACTTCTAATTACTTTCGTCATTCTTCCTTTTACTCCCACTCCATATTCTGTACTCATTAGACTGTTCATTCCATTCCGCACACCTTGTATTTCCTCTTCTTCACTTTCACTGATACCAATGTCATCAGTGAATTTTCATCTCATCATTCATTCCTTTCATCTTGAATTCGAATTCCACTCTTGAACCTTCCTTTTATTTCTGTTATTGCTGCTTCGATGTACAGATTGAACAGCAGGGGTGAAGGACTATGTACCTGTTTTACATCCTTTTCAATCCGAGCACTTTGTTCTTGGTCTTCGACTATCATTGTTCCCTCTTGGTTTCTGTATACATTAAACACACTAGTCAACAGCCATTTTGCATCTGGGATGCGATACATCAACTAGTATGTATTTTGGTGTGGAGAATCCAAATATATCTTTCAAAATGTTCTAGCACATACCATTTTTCAGTTTTTAAAGTTTTTTTTTTTATTATTCGTGTTCAGTATTTCACTTTTTGCTGTCCTTCTGCTTTGATGTTTAATTTTTTGTTTTTTATTTGCAGAGGAGAACTAGAAGGTCTACAAATCATCAGTAAATGGTGGTTGTGGTAATCCAGTGGTGTGAAAGAGACCCTCAGTAAGTGTTTCCTGTGAAAGATAGTGCAAACTTTTTCTGTTTAAAACTTACACCAAGAAAAATGGCAATTAGTAAACTCGTTGCTGTCTAAACCATCCTGGCAACTTTTGTTATGTGTGTGGGAAATTCACTCCAAAAGCCCAAAGAAAACCAATCACCGATTTCGTTAAGAAGGCATATAAATTGTATTTCGATTGTCCTATAGGTGATGAAGATAAAAATTTTGCACCTCATATTGCCTGTATAACCTGTACTACAACCTTAATCAAGTGGTTGAAAGGAAAATACTGAATCATGTCATTTGCTGTTCCGATGGTGTGGTGTGAGCCTAATGACCATTATTCAGACTGTTACTCCTGTCTTACAAGTATTTTGGGACATTCAAGCAAAACTAGAAATAAAATAAAGTATCCAAATGTATCTTCTGTGCATTTGCCTGTGCACCATGATGAGGGGTTGCCTGTTCCTGTCTGTAACTTGAAAGCCACAGAACCAGACACCAAGTCAAGTGAATCAGAAAATATTGAACATATAGAAGAGTACTGTCCTCAATATCATGACACTTCACCTTAGCTCTTTAATCAAAAGGAGCTAAACGATTTGGTTCGCAATCTAAAACTTTCGAAACAGCAAGATGAGCTCTTGGGGTTGATTTTTTTTTTTTTTGTTGTGGTTTTAGGGCGCAAAACTGCTATGGTCATTAGCGCCCAGCCCGTGACTTAAGACAGTAAAAAACCGAAATTGAAAACCAGCAGCAATGGAAACAAACTCATAAAATTGGAGAAACTAAAAGTAGAAAGAATGCTTAAAAATCCAGTACAGACAGGGGGTGGTTGTCCCCAAAAAAAAAAAACTTCAAATGACTGACGTCATTTCACTGTCACTAATAAACTGGAGAACGCGGTCGGCTGAGCGCGTGTCATCTGCTAAAATCGACGATAGATCAGGCGATAGCTGTAGACGGGAGCGTAACGGATTAAAATAGGGGCATTCAATTAAAAGGTGTCTGACCGTCCACGGCTGAGAGCAGTGGGGACAGAGTGGAGGAGGATCACCGCTTAAAAGATGTCTATGGCTAAAAAGACAGTGCCCTATCCGGAGTCGAGCTAAAATTACCTCCTCCCGACGACGCGTTCGGGAGGAAGAAGTCCAAGCACAAGGAAGGGCTTTCACTTCCCGCAATTTATTACGGGGAAGTGTTGACCAATGCGCATGCCATAAATGAGCAACTTGGCGACATAAACCGCTCCGTAGATCGGTGAAGGGAAGCAACTGAATAGCTGGCCGAGGAAGAGAGACTGCAGCCTTGGCCGCCATATCGGCCGCCTCATTCCCACAGATACCAGCGTGTCCCGGGAGCCAGAGGAACGCCACCGAGATGCCCCCCAGGTGGAGCAAGCGCAGACAGTCCTGAATCCGGTGGACCAGAGGGTGCACAGGGTAAAGAGCTTGGAGACTGAGGAGAGAGAATCTGAGCAGATAACGTACTGTATCCGCTGATGGCGGCGGATGTAGTGGACAGCCTGGAGAACAGCGTAAAGCTCCGCAGTATAAACCGAACACTGGTCGGGAAGTCGAAAGCGATTTGGGGTGTCGCCAACAATATAGGCACTCCCTACACCTAATGATGTTTTCGAGCCGTCGGTGTAAATAAACGTGGCGTCCGTCATTTGTGCACATAGAGCAGCAAATGCCCGACGATAAACAAGTGTAGGGGTACCATCCTTGGGAAATTGACAAAGGTCACGGAGCAGGCAGATCCGGGGACGGAGCCAAGGCGGTGCTGTACCCCAAGTTGTCAAAAAGGTTTTCGGAAAGCGGCAGGAAAGAGAATCGAGCAATTGACGGAAGCGGACTCCCGGGGGTAGTAGGGAGGAGGAGCGGCCTGCATACCCTACATCAAAGGAGGCGTCGAAAAAAAGGTCATGGGCTGGATTAGCAGGCATGGAAGACAGATGGCTAGCATAACGACTCAGGAGGACTGCTCGCCGATTGGACAGCGGAGGTTCAGCAGTCTCAGCATAAAGGCTTTCCACAGGGCTAGTGTAAAAAGCTCCAGACACTAAACGTAATCCACGGTGGTGGATAGAGTCGAGATGCCGAAGAATAGACGGCCGAGCAGAGGAGTAGACTATGCTTCCGTAATCCAATTTTGAGCGCACTAAGGCGCGATAGAGGCGGAGAAGGACCACTCGGTCCGCTCCCCAGGAGGTACCATTCAGGACACGGAGGGTGTTAAGCGATCGCAGACAGCGAGCCGAAAGATAGGAAACGTGGGAGGACCAGCACAGTTTTCTGTCAAACATAAGACCCAAGAATTTAGCGACGTCTGAAAAAGGAAGGTTGACAGGACATAGATGTAAGGAGGGCGGAAGAAACTCCTTACGTCGCCAAAAATTGACACAAACGGTCTTACTGGGTGAGAAACGGAAGCCGGTTTCGATGCTCCACGAGTGGAGGCGATCGAGACATCCTTGAAGACGTCGTTCAAGAAGGCTGGTCCGTTGAGAGCTGTAGTAGATCGCAAAATCGTCCACAAAGAGGGAGCCCGAGACATCAGGAAGGAGACAATCCATAATTGGATTTATGGCGATGGCAAACAGTACAACACTCAGCACGGATCCCTGGGGTACCCCGTTTTCTTGGGAGGAAGTACGGGAGAGAGTAGTGTTCACCCGCACCCTAAAAGTGCGCTCTGCCATAAATTCGCGAAGAAAAAGGGGCAGCCGGCCTCGAAAGCCCCAAGAGAACAGTGTGCGGAGGATGCCTGTCCTCCAACAGGTATCGTATACTCTCTCCAGATCGAAAAATATTGCTACCGTTTGGCGTTTCCGGAGAAAATTGTTCATGATATAAGTGGAGAGAGCAACAAGATGGTCAACTGCAGAACGATGCTTCCGGAATCCGCATTGGGCTGGTGTTAAAAGACTGCGGGATTCCAGCCACCAAGCTAAACGGTAATTCACCATACGCTCCAAAACCTTACAGACACTACTCGTGAGAGAAATGGGGCGATAGCTAGAGGGGAGATGTTTGTCCTTTCCAGGTTTCGGAACAGGAACGACAATAGCTTCCCGCCACCGTTTGGGAAAGGTACTGTCGGTCCAAATTCGATTATAAAGGCGAAGGAGGTAACGCAGACTAGGGGTTGATAAATGCAGCAACATTTGGACATGGATACCATCCGGTCCCGGGGCGGAGGAGCGAGAAGAAGAGAGTGCATGTTGGAGTTCCCGCATGGAGAAAACGGTATTGTAGCTTTCGTGATTTTGAGAGGAGAAAGCAAGAGGTCGCACTTCCACTGCACGTTTCTTCGGGAGAAACGCTGGCAGGTAATTTGAAGAGCTCGAAATCTCAGCAAAGTGCTGACCCAACGAGTTAGAAATTGCGACGGGGTCCACTAAGGTATCATGCGCGACAGTGAGCCCAGAGACCGGGGAGAAACTAGGCGCGCCTGAGAACCGTCGAAGCCTACTCCAAAATTCCGAGGAGGGAGTGAAGGTGTTAAATGAGCTAATAAAGAATTTCCAGCTTGCCTTCTTACTATCGCGGATGACGCGACGGCATCGCGCACGGAGCTGCTTATAGCGGATACAGTTGGCCAAAGTAGGATGGTGACGGAAAATGCGAAGAGCACATCGCCGCTCACGTATTGCACCACGGCATGCCTCGTTCCACCAAGGAACTGGGGGGCGCCGGGGCAATTCGGAGGTGCGTGGTATTGAACGTTCCGCAGCTGTAAGGATAACGTCGGTAATATGTGTGACCTCATCGTCGACGCTGGGAAAGCGACGGTCATCGAATGTCGCGAGAGACGAAAAAAGTGTCCAATCGGCTTGGGCAAACTTCCAGCGTCGCGGGCGCATATATGGCAGTTGAGGCTGCAGTCTGAGGACACATGGAAAGTGGTCACTCGAGTGTGTATCATCAAGGGCGAACCATTCGAAGCGCTGAGCTAGCGGAACAGTACCGACCGCAAGGTCCAAATGAGATAAGGTTGTCGTGGAGGCAGACAAAAATGTGGGGACCCCAGTGTTGAGGCAAACTAGATCCGCTTGGTGGAAGACGTCTAGCAATATGGAGCCACGTGGACAAGGATGTGGAGATCCCCAAAGCGGGTGGTGGGCATTGAAGTCCCCAACCAGCAAATAGGGGGGTGGAAGCTGACCAAGAAGATGAAGGAGATCAGCTCGTGCCATTGGTGTGGACGATGGAATGTATACAGTACAAAGAGAGAGCGTGTATCCGGAAAGGGAAAGACGGACGGCGACAGCTTGGAAGGAAGTGTTTAAGGGGATTAGGTGATAATGGAGAGTATCATGGAGAAGAATCATGAGTCCTCCATGGGCTGGAGTGCCTTCAACAGAGGGGAGGTCATATCGGACGGACTGAAAATGAGGGAGAACAAAGCGGTCATGGGGACGCAGCTTCATTTCCTGAAGACAGAAGATGACCGGCGAGTAGGATCGTAAGAGGATAGACAATTCATCCCGATTGGCTCGAATTCCGCGGATATTACAGTGGACAATAGACATGGGGTGAACAGAAAATGGAGGACTGTGACCAAAGTTGATGTCAAGTCAAAGACTGCTCGGAGCTAGCGACCGACAGCATGGAATGGCAGTCAGCCGAAGGCAGAAGATCCTGATCCATAGGTTGGTCAGGAGCAGCTCCTGCCACCAGCGATCGGCCGGTTGACCGGCCACCAGCAGTGCGCCTCGGCGACACAGAAGACGGCCGAGGGCGATTTCCGCCAGGTGGTGCTGTAGATGGGACACGCCTTGGCGGAGAAGGAGAGGAACTGGGTTTCTTTGTAGCCTTCTTGGAAGAATGATGTTTAGATGGAGGAACCGATGGTTGGGAAGTTGCGGTACGTAAAAACTCTTCACGAGTATGCTCTTTTTTCGAAGACTTGGCGTCCGACTTTTGGGCTCGAGATTTAGCAGAACCCGACGAAGGGTGAGCCATAGAGTGGCCAGGCGAAAGTGGTGAGGTTGAACGAGCGATCTTTGCGCTGGCCGATCTGACGACCGTGGCACTAAAGGTGGGGTCGCAAGTCTGCGTGGCCGCCTCCTTTGTTGGCCGAGGAGAAGCAAGGACAGTGCTATATTTTCCTGTCTGAGGCACGGTGGGCTTGCGACTGGCGAATAATTTTCGAGCAGCAAAGGTCGACACCTTTTCCTTCACTCTTATTTCCTGGATGAGCTTTTCGTCCTTAAAAACGGGGCAATCTCAAGAGGAAGCAGCGTGGTCACCCATACAGTTGATGCAGCGAGGGGATGGAGGTGGACAAGCACCCTCATGGGCATCCTTGCCACACGTAACACATTTGGCTGGATTGGAACAGGACTGGCTGGTGTGATTGAACCGCTGACATCGATAGCAACGCGTAGGGTTTGGGACGTAAGGGCGAACGGAAATTATCTCATAGCCAGCTTTGATTTTCGATGGGAGTTGAACTGTGTCAAATGTCAAGAAGACAGTGCGGGTTGGAATGATGTTCGTGTCAACCCGTTGCATTACTCTATGAACTGCCGTTACGCCCTGGTCAGACAGATAGTGCTGAATTTCTTCGTCAGACAATCCATCGAGGGAGCGTGTATAAACGACTCCAGGCGAGGAATTTAAGGTTCGGTGCGGTTCCACCCGGACAGGAAAGGTGTGGAGCAGAGAAGTACGCAGCAATTTTTGTGCCTGGAGGGCACTGTGTGTTTCTAACAACAGGGTGCCATTCCGTAATCTGGAACAAGACTTTACAGGACCTGCAATTGCGTCGACACCTTTCTGAATAATGAAAGGGTTGACCGTGGAGAAGTCGTGACCTTCATCAGTCCGAGAAACAACAAGGAACTGTGGCAACGATGGAAGAATCGTCTGTGGCTGAGACTCAGTATACTTACGTTTGTGAGCAGACATAGTGGAAGGTGAGGAAACCATTGCGGAAGAATCCCCCATGATTACCGGCGTCTCCGATGGCGCGCTCCTCCCTTGTGGGGGCCCTCTCTGAGGGCACTCCCGCCTTAGGTGATTGTTCACACCTCAGGTCACACCTCCCGACAAACGGACGGAGGGACCAATCGGCATTTTCGGAAGGTATCAGCTCGGGTAATCACCCCTCCCTGGGCCTGGCCGTTACCAGGGGGTACGTACGTGTCCTACCTGTCTACCCGGGGTGGGGAATTACGCGTTACCCCGTCACCGGCTACGCACGAAGGGCGTGGGTCGGCCTTCAGACACGCACAGGGAGGAAGAAAGAGAAAGGGAAAGGAAAGAAGAGAGGTCTCAAACGCCGGAGCGGAGAAAAGGGAAAGAGAAGAGGTAAGGAAAAAGGGAAGGGCAAAGGAAGGAAGAAGACATAAAAGCAAGAAAGGCGAAGAATGCAGTACATTTACGAGTGTCCGTCTCCGGACGTAGGCACAAACCATACTCCCAGATGGGGAGAAAGGGAAGGAAAGAGCCAGAGGTGAGGGGAGGAGGGGCGAAGATAGGGATGGGGAAGGATGCGGAATGGGAAGGTATGCAGCCCGGAAAGGAAGGAAGGCCACATTAGCTCGGGGTCCCGTGCTCGCTACGCACGTATCCACGAAAGAGTTGTGGACCCCCTGGGGGGTCTTGGGGTTGAGACTGCAACAACGGAACCTTCCAGCTCCAGGGACAAAAATTTCCTGTATCAGATCAAGAAGATCTGCCTTCACTCAGTGTTTCGATATGCAGAATTCAATATGTGAATGCAGAGATTTCAATGGTTTGATGATGCAGCTAGGTGTACAAGATAATCCACAGGAGTGGCGACTATATATTGACTCCAGTACAACCAGCTTGAAAGCAATACTACTGCATAATAGCAATGCATTTCCATCAGTATCTTTGGCTTACACAGTTCACATGAAAGAAACTTATAAAACCATGTCCTTGCTGCTAGAGGCAATCAAATATTAAGGATCATGAACAGCAGCTTTGTTGTGATTTAAAAGTTGTTGCACTCCTTACAGGTTTACAGGCTGGATTCACGAAATGCTGCTGCTTTTTGTGCCTTTGGGACAGCCGTGACACCAAGAACCACTATACAGTCAAGCCTATAATGAAGTCATATGTTCCTGGAAACGTAAATTTGAACAATACCCTATTGGTTGAGCACAATAAAATTATTTTGTCTCCCCTTCATATCAAGTTGGGCCTTATCAAGAACTTTGTAAAAGCTCTGGATAAAGAAGGTGAGGCCTTCAATCACTTAAAAGAAAAGTTTCCCAAATTAAGTGAGGCAAAGCTGAAAGAGGGTACATTTGTTGGACCACATATATGAAAATTGCTGAAAGATCCAACCTTCGATATCAAACACACAGATTTCCAATTAGCTGCTTCATCATCTTTTAGAGCAATTGTAAAAGGCCTTTTGGGTAGCAGAAAAGACAAAAATTATGTTACCATTATGAATGCTTTATTGGACAACTATAAGAACATGGGGTGTACAATGTCGCTTAAAATTCACTTTTTACATTCTCAGCTTGATTTCTTCCTGGGAAATTTTGGAGCCATAAGCAATGAGCATGGTGAACGCTTTCACCAAGACATTCTTACCATGGAACACCATTACCAAGGCCACTGGAACCCAACGATGGGTCACTACTGCTGGGGTCTTGTTGGGGAGAGTGATGAAATGGCAAACAAAAGAGCAGCTCTATCGTCACATTTTTTTCAAAAACCAAACACAATTAAAGGTGAAAATATCTTCTGAACTAATTAGGACCTTTTATTAGCATCATGCCCATATACACATACAAAATAGTATTGATTTCCAATGTTCTGAACGTGTATTTTTGTTTGATTTAATTGTGTCAATTTTTGCTATTACCATTTTTTATAGCGCTGTGTATCTAGGAAGTGTGACGTCATAAAGAAAAACTGATTTTACCAGTGTATTCAGTACCCCAGAATTAGAAAAATCAACACATTTACAAACCAGATGCAGAAAAAAGATTAAATTCGTTAACTAGTGATATTACATGTCTTTCCCAATAGCAGACCCCAGTTTTTCTCAGAATTTTTAACATTTTGAACCATTTGACACTGTCCAACACCTTTACTAGGTCGACAAATCTTAGGAATGTGTCTTTATTTTTCTTTAATCTTGCTTCCATTATCACCCACATTGTCAGACTTGCCTCCCTAGTGCCTTTATATTTCCTAAAGCCAACTGCTCTTCATGTAACACACCCTCAATTTTTCTTTTCCCTTCTGCTTTATACCATTCTTGTCAGCAAATTGGATGCATGACTGTGCATACTGACTGTGCCATAATTCTCACACTTGTCAGCTCTTGCAATATTCGGAATTGTGTGGATTATTTTTTTTCTGAAACTCGGGTGATAATCACCACACACTACATTCTACACAACAATGTGAATGGTCGTTTTGTTGCCACTTCCCGCAGTAGAAATGCTGATGGAATGTTATCTGTCCCTACTGCCTTATTCAATTTTAAGTCTTCCAAAGCTCTTTTAAATTCTGATTCTAATATTGGATCGCCTAGCTCTTCTATATGGACTCCTGTTTCTTCTTAGATCCCTCATATAGGCCTTAAATGTACTCTTTCCATCTATCTATCTGCTATCTCCTCTGCTTTTAACAGAGGAATTCACATTGCACTCTTAATGTTACCACCTTTACCTTTAATGTCACTGAAGTTTATTTTACTTTTCTACATGTGAGTTAAGTCCTCCTGAGAATCATTACATTTTTGATTTCTTCACATTTTTCATGCAGCCATTTTGTCTTCCGATTAACTGAAGTGTTTCTTCCGTTACCCATGGTTTCTTTGCAGTTGACTTCTTTTCATTTACGATTTTCTATCCAACTTCTGTGATTGCCCTTTTTCGAAATGTTCATTCCTCTCCAACTGAACTGCCTACTGAGCTATTCCTCATTTACAGTCTCAGAGAACTTCAAACATATCTCTTCATTCCTTAGTAGTTCCGTGTCCCACTTGTTTGTGCATTTATTCTTCCTGCCTAGTCTCTTAAACTTCAGCCTACTCTTCATTATTAATTGTGATACTAGTCTATATCTTCTCCTGGGTATGCCTTACAATCCAACATCCGATTTTGGCATCTGTGCCTGTTCTTGATGTAATCTAACTGGAATCTTCCCATACCTTCCGGCCTTTTCCAAGTACACCACCACCTCTTGTGAATACTGAGTACATTAATACCTAGTACTAGCTGAAATCTGTTGCAGAATTCAATTATTCTTTCTCCTCTTTGATTCCCAGTACCAAGCTCATATTCTCCAGCAACCGTTTCTTCTACTCCTTCCCTTACAACCGCTTTCTAGTTCCCCGTGAGTATTAGATTTTCATCTTCCTTTACATTCTGAGTTACCCATCCAATACCCTCATACACTTTCTCTACCTCTTCATCTTCTATCTGCATCATCGGCTTGTGTATCTAAACTATCATTGTCAGTGTTGGTTTTCTGTTGATTCGGATATGAACTACCCTATCACTGAACTGTTCACAGTAACTCATACTCTGCCCTTCCTTCCTATTCATAACACATCCTACTCTTGTTGAACCATTTCTGCTGCTGTTGATATTACCCTTTACTCATCTGTCCAGAAATCCTTGTCTTCAGTCCATTCCATTTCACTGAATCCCATGTCTAGACTGAGCTTTAGCATTTCCCTTTCAAATTTTCTAGCTTCCCTACCAAGTTCAAACTTATGGCATTCAATGCCCCAACTTGTAGAATGTTATCCTTTCATTGGTTATTCACTCTTTTGCTCATAGCCACCTCCTCCTTTACAGTCCTCTCCTGGGTATCTGAATGGGGGCCTAGTCCATAATCTTTTGCCAATTGAGAGATCATCCTGACACTTTTCCAATTACATGCCAGGTGCCCTGTGGATACACATCATGTGCCTTTAATGCAATGGCTTCCATTGCCTTCTCTATCCTCACGCTGTTGATCATAGCTGATTCTTCCACCTGTAGGAGAAGTTTCTCATCCCCGGGGCACATAGTGCCCTGAACATCTGTCCGCTCCTCCGCCCTCTTTGACAAGGCCGTTAGCAGAATGAGGGTGACTTCTTATACCAGAAGTCTTCAGCCCCTATTGCTTGATGATTTTCATTCAAAATTTAAGTAGTGATGGGGTTCAAACCTGGGACTGAGGGCGCTTTAACTCCTAATTTGTTACCTCTAGACTATACAAATATTTCCCACAGTGGGACGTCCTGACACTTATGACTGAATGGCACAAACATCTTTCGTCATCTTGGAAGTGGGACATGTTGTTTAATAAAAATATCATGTCACACTTTATCATATCCCTCCCAGCAGACAAATGATGTAATGTAAACTATCTTCATCACCTAATTACAACAGTTTGGAATATGGTGATTTAATCATCATAACATTGTTTACAGTTAATGTCCCTTTGGACCCACCAAACTTTTATTACATAATTAAGAAATTAGATGAGAGTCTAGATATTTTCTTTCAATCCCAATCTTCACAACCTTCCCTTCTGCCTTTATTAATCGGAGTCTGGTTTACAGAACACCCTTTCTGTACTTAACAGGCAGACTGTCTTTGCACAATATCAACAATATCAGTTAACACTTCTCTCTAGGCATGCCACATACATAAACTTTCCTTTCAAGAATTAAAATCACCTTCTACTTTACCTTTAGGTCTGCTTATGTGCATAGTATTTCACTATGCGAAGAGACTATCTTTCGAAGTCATCACAACCATAACATATCTGCAACTTTACATCGACCATTTGTTTAGCCAACCACCTGTACAGTTCCACAGGAGGTATCATAATCCCTTATGAAACGTATCCCCATAACCTTTACACTCATACAGGGTTTCTGGATTACTTCCACTTCACTTTAGACAATATTTACATTCTACATAACATCACTGTGCTAACCAGAGGATTTACATATGAGATACTTCGCAAGCTCCCTTTTGCTGAGTCACATATTATTTAGGGATTGTATACTGTGTTTCTTTTATGCAACAGACATAGCCACGGTCACTTCACTACTCTACGAATACTTAGGCATAGGCTAGTTACATTCCTTATTTTATGCGTCCAAGGAGCTACATGCTGATACATAAATTCAAACCAGAACAGCGAATTGCAAATCCCAGACATCTATGAAGACATGCATGCGAAGAAATACAGCTGTCCTCTTTCGAAATTAGGGGGTAAGCAACTTTACACTGTACCTGTTTGGAGAACACTTTGTGAATGGGGACAATCACTTGCTTCTACACACACTTATATGGGCAAATACTTCTTAATTGTCTTTCAATTTAAGATGTTAGTGACCCTTTACAAATCGACCTCCCCTAATACAATTCAGGTCATTCCTTCTAAGGTGATAGCCATCACTTCCAGGATCCATCATCCTTTACTCTCCAACACACTCATTATTTCGGGTGCACTGCATCACAAACACTCACCAATATGTGAAGCATCCTACCCTTTTCCCCTATGAAGACGTTGCTCCTTTACCTTTCTACTCTTCCTGGTCACTATACTTCTATATAAGCTTCTCTAAATTTAAATTTCTACCTGTACTTCTTTTTGCTGGGTATCGAAGAACAACTTTTGATAATACTTTTCTGACTCAGGATCACCTTCTCCACCAATTGTCTTTAAATTGCTTAATCTAACAGCTGATTCCTGAGAACACACTTTGTTTGTTGTTTAGTTCAAAACCTCTTATTTATCTTTAACCAACCATTAAATAAATAGGTAATAAGGATAAAGAGCCTCAAGTAAGTAATAACATTGAATAAAATCATAAAAATTCAACCTACAACTTTAAAATAAGTCATAGGCCTTTCTCCAGTTCGATGACTACTCGACTTAAGGCACATTGCACTCTTAATGATGTTTAGGTGTCGCCGAAACGATATACGATAGCTTCCTCCAGTGTCAGGGGAATAGATAAACCTTCAGTCTCTTCCTGCTTCTTTGCAAACCATTCACTTCTTACAAATGTAAACATCTTGTTCCGTTGCGATACTGGCTATCAGCATATGCTTAGCCACTGTGGCATGCTTTTGAACTGCACACAGATGGTGTGTGGAGGTGAGCTGCCCTCCTGTCAATTTTTGGCTACTGTAGTGGCATTGTGGACCGTATGTCAGTTGTAGCCCCTGTCCTGATAATAAATCTTCTAAGTCGAACTATGAAATATTCTTCTCTTTCCACATATGGGTTGCTATGGACAACACAGTACGATCTTTAACTTCTCTCTTTACTCAACTTTATTAAATTTATCTTTTAGATAGTATTTAAAGTAACTTTTCTTCTTATAGTTCAGGTTATTAAATTACACCACATATGTTTATTTTCTCTATTGTTGATACTGGTTGTCCTTACATTGACCTATTTTCACCCTTGGCAATGACCTACTGTCACACATTATTTTGATGAAATTTGTAGAAAATCATCTTATTCTCTCTCTCTCTCTCTCTAGCACCAGTAACCTGAGTCCATCACTTCGGCCACTATAATAAAATGCAATGTCAACGGATTCTGGTATGGTATCTATGTTACACTTCCCGTGTGCAATCTGTAATTCTCCTATCTTTGATGTCAGCAGATTAATTTAGTAAATTTCTCTCGGTTGCCATTCTTAATGATTGCTAAGGTGGTTCTGCTAGTCAATTCCACCTAACCATGTTGCAGCAGTCTTCACAGGACTTTGTCTCCTTGTGTGTGGATGGGTGCTGAAAGGCCTTACAAGCAGCTTGAATGATGAACGACCAAACTACAAATTTTCTATATTGACACTTTCTTTTACAAAACATTGTCTCCAATATTCAATCTTGTGTACAATGCAGGTTGTCAGATCTTTATAAAAACTGATAACAAGGCAAGTAGTCTCTACATAAGCAAGTTCAAACATCATTTGTCAAAGTGTCCATTTTAGCCATGACCTTTTTTTTCTTTTTCTCCTTGTCTTCTGAACAGTTTCAAACCATAATGCCAAGTAACAAGGGGCCCCATACAACAGGTGGAGAAGCTCATTCGGCATCCCGTCTTATAGAAGTGTTCACTGTCACAGAAGCCTGGAAGTGGGACATGTCATTTCATAAAAATATTCATGTCACACTTCATTAGCTCATGAGGTTATCACACTAAAATGTCTAACAACATAAATGTGAAATTCATCAAATAAAATATAATAAAAACAAATTGGATTGTGGGTCCTCACCTTACATTCCAATTGTTGACTTCTGTCAGTAGCTGCCCTACTTCAGACTGCACAAGGCTGCATCCTGTTGACCTGTGTGGGCACGAAGATAGTCTGTAGAGGTCTAGGGGCGTTTATGAGCTGATACGTCTGTGGTATTGTGGTGCAACTATTGATTACTGGCTAATAATGCAAACATGTCAGTTCACAACAAACCCCCAGACCTCTGTAGAAGCACCAACTTGACACACTTGACACCCATAGCAGATCGGCAGGATGTAGCCTGGTCTGCTGTGGTGTGGTGTGCAATGCGAGTGGTGATGGCTACAAAACTGTAGTCAATGATTTTAATGTAAGGCGAGAACCCACAGCCCAATAGATTTTTATTCTATTCCATTTTAAGAATGTCACAATACTGTTGGTACTTTCTAGTGTTTTAACTCCAGGAGGTAAGTTTTATAACCTCCCGATGACGGCTTTGTCTCTTGAAAGGCATTAAGATGTGTGTAAAACAGAAGCATAGTCGAGTGTTACCAATTTTTACCATTATTTAATGTGTTTTTGATCTGTGCAACACACTAAAATTGTTTGCAATGTTTAATCAGTGTAACTGATGCAACATTAACAAGGTACTTTACAATTTCCAGGAACACCGTGGTCAAAGCTGCCTTTTATTGCATGCAGCATCTCTCTAATTTTCTTGAATAGTAGGAAAACAGATTGAATACCGTGTCTGTCCAAGAATGTGCCTATTTTACTTGTTGTAGCTCTGAAGACAAGGAGGAATGCTGTTGACATATATGTCTGATAACTGAATAACTCTGCATTTTGTTTCTTAGAGATGGCTAATATAATGTCTTGATCGCTATAGTCATTCTTTCGGTAACAATTCTTAGATATCTGCTCTTGGAATCCAGATGTTCCTTGCCACTGACTATTTTAGCTCTATCTATATTGGCATATTTAAAACTACACTCCTGGAAATTGAAATAAGAACACCGTGAATTCATTGTCCCAGGAAGGGGAAACTTTATTGACACATTCCTGGGGTCAGATACATCACATGATCACCCTGACAGAACCACAGGCACATAGACACAAGCAACAGAGCATGCACAATGTCGGCACTAGTACAGTGTATATCCACCTTTCGCAGCAATGCAGGCTGCTATTCTCCCATGGAGACGATCGTAGAGATGCTGGATGTAGTCCTGTGGAACGGCTTGCCATGCCATTTCCACCTGGCGCCTCATTTGGACCAGCGTTCGTGCTGGATGTGCAGACTGCGTGAGACGACGCTTCATCCAGTCCCAAACATGCTCAATGGGGGCAGATCCGGAGATCTTGCTGGCCAGGGTAGTTGACTTCCACCTTCTAGAGCACGTTGGGTGGCACGGGATACATGCGGACGTGCAGTGTCCTGTTGGAACAGCAAGTTCCCTTGCCGGTCTAGGAATGGTAGAACGATGGGTTCGATGACGGTTTGGATGTATCGTGCACTATTCAGTGTCCCCTCGACGATCACCAGTGGTGTACGGCCAGTGTAGGAGATCGCTCCCCACACCATGATGCCGGGTGTTGGCCCTGTGTGCCTCGGTCGTATGCAGTCCTGATTGTGGCGCTCACCTGCATGGCGCCAAACACGCATACGACCATCATTGGCACCAAGGCAGAAGCGACTCATCGCTGAAGACGACACGTCTCCATTCGTCCCTCCATTCACGCCTGTCGCGACACCACTGGAGGCGGGCTGCACGATGTTGGGCCGTAAGCGGAAGACGGCCTAACGGTGTGCGGGACCGTAGCCCAGCTTCATGGAGACGGTTGCGAATGGTCCTCGCCGATACCCCAGGAGCAACAGTGTCCCTAATTTGCTGGGAAGTGGCGGTGCGGTCCCCTACGGCACTGCGTAGGAACCTAGGGTCTTAGCGTGCATCGTTGCGGTCTGGTCCCAGGTCGACGGGCACGTGCACCTTCCGCCGACCACTGGCGACAACATCGATGTACTGTGGAGACCTCACGCCCCACGTGTTGAGCAATTCGGCGGTACGTCCACCCGGCCTCCCGCATGCCCACTATACGCCCTCGCTTAAAGTCCGTCAACTGCACATACGGTTCAGGTCCACGCTGTCGCGGCATGCTACCAGTGTTAAAGACTGCGATGGAGCTCCGTATGCCACGGCAAACTGGCTGACACTGACGGCGGCGATGCACAAATGCTGCGCAGCTAGCGCCATTCGACGGCCAACACCGCGGTTCCTGGTGTGTCCGCTGTGCTGTGCATGTGATCATTGCTTGTACAGCCCTCTCGCAGTGTCCGGAGCAAGTATGGTGGGTCTGACACACCGGTGTCAATGTGTTCTTTTTTCCATTTCCAGGAGTGTATTTTCTTATGGGCTGGACAATGAAAGCTTTGTGAACCGAGATACGGGTCAGTATGTGATGGTTTCCAGAAACAGCGTGCCCTAGTTGCCCATCTGATTTTTGTTTACATAGAACATCTATACATGATAATTTTCCTCCTCTCTCCATCTCAGCAATTAACTTGATATTAGGGTGCAGACTATTCATATGGTTGACGAGCAGGCAGGGAGCTTCGATTCCCTGTGTCCAGATCAGGAACAAGCGTAGCAAGATGTATGAAGAGGAGCTGAATTTAACACATGGTCTTTGAAGTGCTCCATTAAGAAATTAACCACCGCTGGAGACAAATTTACCGCTATACAAAAAGTGGCGTGATTGTTGACATGATATGCTAATAACTTTGTTGTATCTTCCTTAGGGACTTTTGTATGAAGAAACCACATTGGAACTGACCATAATTTCATCTGGATTGATTCATATTTGTTTATGTCCACAAACACTTGAGAGTTTCCAATATGTTGTTCACAGTGAGCTAAGTAACTTCGTTGGTTATTTTGCTAGCCTTTAGCGATTAACAATATGTTGTAATGCAATGTCTTCTTTGCGAATTTTGGTCTTGGTGGCCTAGGAGATCATGAAACTTCCATATGCTACCAGAGATTACCTCGATGTCTGTGAGTGAAGAACAATGGTGGCAACGCAGATTTTGTTGGTTGATGACTCACTTATTTCTCTGTTGCTTTTCAGTATCGAGCGCCTGTTTCCATGCACCATTAAGAGTGTAGATGCTGTCCTGGCTGAAGAATTCAATCCATTTTACGACCACCCAGTACAAGATAGCCTTGGACTCGCTGTTCCTGGAATTTGTAAAAATCTTGTGAATGTGGTAGCAGCTACACTGGTTAGACAATATGAATTTCAGTATGCTGCACACAGCACCAACATTAAATATCATGATTTTGGCAAATCTGCTATTACTGAACACAGTCTCGTAGACAGAACTAGAATTATGTTTGACGAAATGGAAATATTATCCCATGCATGTTCAAATTGGCAAATCTGCTATTACTGAACACAGTCTCGTAGACAGAACTAGAATTATGTTTGAAGAAATGGAAATATTATCCCATGCATGTTCAAATTAGAATATTATCCCATGCATGTTCAAATTAGGACAGCAGCTACACCATTAGTGATGAATGGAAACAGCCACTTGATGCTGAAAGGCAAGAGTGAGATAAGCGAATCATCCACCATATAATGAAATCAAAAATCAGTGTCAATGTTCTTGACTCACAAATATTGATGTACTCTCTGGTAGCACATAGAAGTTCCACAACTCTGTGATGCCGCCACGACATAATTCGTCCAACTTAAGTACTGAAAGGCCTAATGAAATGTCAGTTGACAACGATGGTAGAGGAAGTAACCAAAATCTTCAGTCTGACAAATTGACATGGAAAGAACTCTCTGAAGCATTTATTCAAGAATGTCATCACGAAAAATTACATCCACAGAATGCATTAGTATTGTTACTTGACCTGGCTAGGCATATGAGGGGCCTGAACAGTGTCAGATGTTGAGAGATCACTGTACCACCTTCTAATGAGAGGCACTGTTATCAGCTCCTGACAGAGCTTGAAAGGGGCCACATTCTCGGTCTCCATATGGTAGGCTGGTCAACTCAAGGAATATCCAGATTTGTGAGGCATTTGGATGTGACAGTAGCCCACTGCTGCACTGCACCGGAACCTGAGAACAGGTACACTTGTCATCGAGGTTCCTGCTCACAAGGGAAGATAGTTGTATTGTGCACCAAGAACATCTTAACCCCTTCGCATCTACACCTGCCACAAGAATGAGGAATGATCTCACTGCAAAATTCTGTGTCATCCAGAAATAAAAAAGGGACTGAGTAAAAGTCTAATGTTGAGGGTAGTATGCACTAGAAATCAAGAGACCATTGTAGCCTTAATGCTATACCATGTTACTTCCTTGCCACTGTAGTTCTGCAAATCTGACGAGTCTGAGAACAGTGGTGCTGTGATCACTTCCTATTAATCAGCTCATTCTCTCTCACTGAAGCATGCAGGAGTGTCAAGTCTAGAGCACTCAGTATGGGAGCTGAGTGCATGATATTGCAAAACAACACTGACTAGGCAAAATCATTGGAATCAAGTGGCCTCTAAGGAATCCGTGTGTGCTATGTAGGCAGCAAGTTCTAAAACAACATCACGAGACCAACTGGCAAATTTAAAGAGTTCATTTCTGACCTCTACACACTGTAGGTCGTATGAGGGAATTACTGTCCCATACATACATACTGTAGGACATGTTCTGAGGCATCAAGGGATCACCAATTTAGTATTGGAGGGCAGCGTGGAGGGTAAAAATCGTAGGGAGAGACCAAGAGATGAATACACTAAGCAGATTCAGAAGGATGTAGGTTGCAGTAGGTACTGGGAGATGAAGAAGCTCGCACAGGATAGAGTAGCATGGAGAGCTGCATCAAACCAGTCTCAGGACTGAAGACCACAACAACAACAACATAATCTGCCATCAACACCACAACATAAATGGCTGTATCTGAAATGGTGCTGTACCTGGCAAGCATGCCTATTACTGTGCCCTCCATATGGGAGTCTGCAAGATGGTCAAATGATATGTTTGTATGAGCCTCTTGTGTAAACTATTTCTTAAACATGTAATTTAAAACTTAGGCTTTCCTTTTGTTGTCTTTAATTGGTCAACAAGTGACTGGACAAACACTTTGAACCCCTTAGTGATTTTATGTAGGATCAGAATTTTCTCAGCTTCTTGGCAATATCTTTTGCTACTATATGAAGGCGATGGTAGTCGTGTGCTTCATGCATCAATCTTTTTACTGATGCATAAATTTCTACAACTTTTGCCTGTCATCACAGGGTGTATATGTGGACAAAGAAAAATATTCCCCGATTTTTCCCAGATTTCCCGGTTAAAAAATACACTTTCTCCTGGGTGAAAATATACTTTTTCCGTGTTAAGTGACGGAATACTTTCCCCCGGAATCAGAAACCTTATCTATCCTTTGAATGGTTAAGGTTTTACACACCGGCGTAGAATCTCCTGCTGCTTTAGGAAAGGAACCCCAGAAAAAAAAAACTTCAATTTCGAAAGATATTTGTTTTGCAGCAACATGTGCACTGCATATTTTCGTTATTATGAACATATATAATTGAATTCCACCAAACACAAAACATTAGTTTTCGAAGCATTGAAATCGAGATCCCAATGCGCTTTTGTAAACCAATCATAGCTTATGTCACATGATCTCACCAGCCAATCATAGCAGATATTCATCATGTTCACATGGGGAACCCAAAACTGGATTTCATAAACCGATCTCCCAATACTGCTTCTGAGTGGATATGTACACACTTCAAAATCAATTCCGGAAATCTGCTTCTGGTTGCCGGTTTTCCAATTTCGCAATCTATTTTCGCTCCCATGTAAACGCAACCAGTACTGAAACTTGCTTGGGCTGTCAGGTTTCATCTTGTTTTTAAACATTTCGGCTAATATCGACGGAGTGGCCTTTTTTTACAGTGAAAGATAAGTATAAATATTAGACTGAAGCTGTTTTATACCTCATCTAACTGAAGAATAATAGCATATCAACTGTGCTGACTAAATCAAACTACATCTGTTGTTTCCCATGCGCTGTAGTTAAGTGGGATAGCAAATCCGCTTCAGACTTTTAACATGTAAACACGACAATGAGAAACAGTTTCTGAAATTCAATTTTCATCTTTCAGAAGATGCGTTGCATGTAAAAGTAGTGATTCAGAGCATAGAACATGTGATGTGGTCAGCCTATAGCAACAGCACTGTTAAGTAGCGAACACACAAATAGGAAGCGTTAATGGTATAGATTTATGTACCTAGCGTAGCTACAATAAAAGCAATATTTGTCTTTTTTGCATGTGTTACACTGTAATGCATCACACAAATGTCCTAGTACAATTTTAAGTAATCACGTAAACGTCTGGTCTTCTGGGCTCTAAATTCATCTAAGTGGCTGGCCCTCCAAGTGTTAAGCTTTAAATGAAAATCAAACGCTCTGTGATTTAAGAAATTCGAAGCACATTCGCACACGTAACATAACTCATATTGCATAAAATTACTTTGAAAGTAATGCTTTCCAAACGACCAATTACAATACTTTTCCGCAACCTGTTAGAATTTGTTTCAGCAGTTGTTGGAGCGTGCCAGAAAACGACATTACTGTGCTTGTGCAGCTATGATGATGTAGGTAGCCTATATGTTTGTACGTATATAGCATTAAGAGAATTTACATTACGTCATAAATGAAACAGGACATCAGAGGATACTCCAAGGCTTTCAGAATTTCGTAAACCATAATAAAATGCATAATTCGACTTCAAAGAGCACAGATGTATGTCCAGATTCACAAAGACATAGGCCCAAAGCTAATATTAAACTTTTCTGTGTGGTTTTTGGGATGCAAATTTTCTTTGAGTACCAGCATGTATTATCTCATTTTAGTTCTTTATTATGGCACAGATTCTGCAAACATTTGAGACTAACTAATAGTGTTTCAAATAAATTGATTGTCTCTGTGGAAAATATTAATTAAAGCTAATTTTTTCTATCAAATCGAAAAAAATAACTTCAGTGTTCTGCAAGGCAATTAATGCCAGATTGACAAAAACCTGGAAATAAAATAAAATCAGAAAGCTGAAACTAATACCATATTTTAGCCATCCATGATTATGTGAACGTATTTTAATTCACTTTATAGCTCCCAGCCACAGAATTTAATTTTGTTTTCATTTGACTGGAGAGCTGTAAACCAAGAGGAAACAGTAAAATCACAAAACGTAAACACAGTTCACGTGGAGACCACCACTCATCCCACTACAACTCAGACTGCTGTGCGCATGTGCGATTCTGGCAGCTTGGGCACACTAGAAAAATGTTTCCGGGTAGCATCTGGCTGGTTGTTGCTACTGCTGATACAGTTCATGTCTAGTTACCTTGGATACAGCTAGCAGCAGCACTTCAAGTAGACAAAAGCAGGAGAAGGTACTGCTCATACGCAACTCAACTGCTTATGCGCATAAGCCCACTGGCAGCTACTCTAACGAACTAATGAAACCGTTGTGACATCGCGCCCGTCGGAAGCAGTTTGTTGTTATGAAGTATTGCATAGTCTTAGTCCTAAAGTCTTTGACACATTTTGCTGTTGGCAGACACTTGTGTTTGCACTGTGTTTTGTTGCTGTAAATGACACATTTCCTTTGCAACTTAGGTTTTATTTTTTTTCCTCGTTTATGTTTTATTACTGCAGCATTATATTGCAGTAGCAGGCTAAAGTAAAATTCTTTGTTTGAGTACCAGTTCTTACCAGTCAAAACTACAAAAATTTAACTGAAAACTGAAACAACAAAAAATTCCCGTGTTTCTCCCAGTTTTCTCCCGGATGAAAAAATTCCCGGGTTTCTCCCGGATTGCCCAGTTGTCGCAGAGCATATACACCCTGCCATCATTTGTACATTCTTTTTTTTTTAACTGAGAGTTCTTGGCAAGATCTTGTGCTAAAGTATGCAGGTGATAGTAGTTGTATGCTTCGTGCATTGATCTTTTTGTAGACGCATGAATTTCTTCTAACTTTTGCCCATCTTAGATGGTGGGGTCATGTTACACGCATGGGAGAAGCAAGGTTACCCAAGAGACTCATGGATTCAGCAGTAGAGTGTAGGAGGAGTCGGGGCAGACCAAGGAGAAGGTACCTGGATTCGGTTAAGAATGATTTTGAAGTAATAGGTTTAACATCAGAAGAGGCACCAATGTTAGCACTGAATAGGGGATCATGGAGGAACTGTATAAGGGGGGGCTATGCTCCAGACTGAACGCTGAAAGGCATAATCAGTCTTAAATGATGATGATGATGATTTTGCCCATCTTCATTTGCTGTGTACATTTTTGAATCGAGTGTGCAACAGTTTCTGCTACCTCAGCAATTTCCGAATTCTGTCTTTTCCACCCTTAAATCCACCTACTTGACGCTTACTTCTCAAGCCATGTACTTCACTTTGCTTCTCCTCCCTTTCTGGGTGCTACACAATTTTTATCTGGCAGTGTAACATTATAGCACTAATATTAATTATAACATTAATTTCAAGAGTTTCTATGAAGATTCCCTTCAATGGTTTAAGAGTTGCCTGACAGAAAATGCTTCCTTTAGTCCACTAAACCGTCCACAAAACACAAAGTATGCTGTGGCAGGTGGCTGAATGTGTATGTACCCATCTATCTAACTCCTTCTGGTATACATACTATGCTCTTGAAGTCTTTATAGGTTTGCTTTGGTCTGAACGGTTGTATTCAGGTTTTTTACTAGTTTTTGACGAAAAAGAAGTATTAGTAATTGCAAAAGACATTAACAATTATATGTATTGCGAAACAGCTGTCAAAATTCAAAGTTTTTGAACAAGTCTCTGCAAAATATTCTGCGACTAATGCCAGTTCACATTCTTCCAGCAAAATTCTATATTCTGAAACTGTTATTCCTGTAGGTCAAGTTTTCACAAAAATGATTAAACAATTCAATAGGGACTGAAATATACATAAGGATTTGATTTCTCAAGATTTGTATCATCTAAAGCTGTAGTCATGCGCAATGGTGCCACCTGACTTCACTATGGAACCAAGTACCCAACACAACATTACTGTCGACTGCTGCGGCACCAATACCTAGACGGCACTTCTTATCAGGAGTGTCCTCTAAAAAGATCAGGCCGAAGTCCTGCACACAGGCTGGCCCAGTAATTGTAATTAGGTCAGTGAAGTGTGTGCCAATCAATATACAGGTTTGGTCTACGGTGTTTTTATTTCAAACTCTGGCTGTTAATAGCGGATCTATTAATACTCTGCAAAGTGGACTCTGAAAGGAATTCATACATAAAAATAGCTTCCATTGTTTGGGAAGTGTTCTGTAACAGTTTTCACTTCATCAAATAAATTTGGATGAGGCCCCAGTAGTTCGTGTGTCACTGATACATGCAAACAGGACTTTAGGCAGTAGCAGTATTAGTGAGTGTAACAGCATCTTAAGTCTTTGTTGTGATTTTAAAGTAACAATAAATGCACAAGTTGAAGTGGAAGCTTATCTCCTACCCCACCCTGGATGAATTCTTTGCAAAATTATGTCACAACACCTTATTCTGTAAAACTGACTTCACACAGGCAGTTGTTCAAATTCTCTTGGATGCAGCATCAGAAGCTTACCTATTGCTCAATATGTCATATGGCCTCCACTTTTATAATCAGTTACCTTTTGAAATCTCCTCAGTTGCTGACACTCCAGAATTTTATGGGGCAATTATTACAAGTTATTCCAAATTGTGCTGCATACCTTGGTGATATTTTTGTTACAGGCACAACTTCAGTGTACCATCTGTGCAACCACAAGCTCTGAATCCAGAGACTGGCAGTAAAAGGACTAGAATGTAACCTGTGCAAAAGTTCTTTCACACAATCACCCTCGACAAATTTGGGGGTCAACCTCTTGGTCAATGAACTTGGACAAAGAAGATTATGTCGTCACTGCCACCTGCAAGGAAAAAAATGTCAGATGCGGTACCTAATGCCCTTTGTTTTTCTAGCAACTTACAGGGTCACCTCAAAAAACAGCCAAGTGAAGTGGCTTCTAGTCAAATGTGCTGTACATACCACTGGTGCATGTTGTCATTTAGGCTCTTCATTCCACGAGGGTGCCCTAGAGAGGGCCCACAAGCTCCGGTGTGTGTGTGTGTGTGTGTGTGTGTGTGTGTGTGTGTGTGTGTGTGTGTGTGTGTGCGGGCGCGCGTGTCATCGAACATCGCTATAGTGTCAAAGTTACACACACTGGCACCCGTATACGTATGTATGTATGTATGTATGTATGTATGTACAGCGTGATTCTGTGATGATACAAACATTCAAGGATGATGGAAAGGATAAATATATCATTTCAGGTAAGGGAAACTGGTCCGGAAACAAACGAACAAAGTTATTAGCAAAAATTGTTCCGATACCTCTCACAACAGTATGCATGTACTGGTATCATTGTGGGTTGGACTGTAGGGTAGACTGTAGGGTAGGCAACTTCCAGTGGTGGTAGTATGGACCAAAAGCAGAACAAATTGGCTTCCAATATGCATACTTCAATAGCTATGGGCACCTGTTCCATAGACGAGATGTGTTTCACAGTAGTGAAGATGAATAAGTGCCCATACCTCCTCAGGTACACATTTTACAGCACAAGTTTACTGGACTTTTATTCTTTTTTTGCCCATACTACCAGCTTTGAAAATTGCTTATCCTACAATCTAAGTAACAACAGTACCGATACATATGTTCCACTATCAGAGATATCGGGATGATTTTCAGTATAACTTTCGACTTGTTTGTTTCTGAACCTGGGATCCTTACCTCAAATTGATACATTTATCCTTATCTATCACCCATGGAAGTCTGTAACATCACCATGGCTCTGTAGAGTTGTTGGACGACGTTTCCGAATACGGGTATCTAACCTTATTGTTTCTCAAAACAAAATCTGTAGCCCCTTGAAGTTCGTCAGTGTAACTCTGAAACACCCGATATACACTTGTATATCTGCTTGTTAATAAACCAGGTTGAGCCCCTGTTGGATGTATGTGTAGACGGCTTGGGTTTTCCAATTACACTTCTGATCTATCTGTAGTTCCCAAAAATGCAACTCAGTGATTCAATATATCACATAAGCTAAATATGTGTAGATGTGTACCAATGGAATATAAACACTTTGCATAAGAATGTTGCTTGTACATGTAATGTAAGGTATCACAGAAAATTAATCAAACTTACAAGGAGAGATTGCCAGCAGTGACATTGATTTTTTTGAAACCACCTATACGGCGATTTAGGTTAAGGCCCCCAGGTACTATATGCCCTGTAACCATTCACCCTGCTGGGCCCTCATCTGTAAGTAATTGAAAAAAATTGTGGAATTTTGCGAGATGATCTAGAGCTTTTATGAAGGGCTTGCGTATAGAAATTGTTATAGTGCAAATAATGGCAAATCCAGGATAGAATGTAACAATAGTATGAGAAGGAAAGCTGCTTCTCACCGTATAGTGGAGATTCCAGGTTGCACATACACATAACAAAAAGACTCCCACAATTAAAGCTTTCAGTCATTAGGCCTACTGCCAACACACACACACACACACACACACACACACACACACACACACACACAAAACTGCAATTGAAACCACCAGAATTTCAGTTGCCCCAGACTGCAGTCACGTGTGTGGTGATGATGATGATGATGTTTGGTTTGTGGGGCGCTCAACTGAGATGGTTATCAGCGCCCGTACAATTACCCAATCTTTGCTCAGTCCAATTTCGCCACTTTCCTGGATGATGATGAAATGATGAGGACAACACAAACACCCAGTCATCTCGAGGCAGGTGAAAATCCCTGACCCCGCCGGGATTCGAACCCGGGACCCCGTGCTCGGGAAGCGAGAACGCTATCGCGAGACCACGAGCGGCGGACAGTCACGTGTGTGAGTTGCGTTTAAGTAGGCCTTAATGGCCAAAAGCTTTAATTGTGAGAGTCTTTTTGTTGTGTTATTGTGCGACTCAGCATCTCCGCAATACGGTGAGTAGCAACTTTCCTTCTCATAAAATTGTTATATTACTATATACAAGAGGCTGTGGATTCGAATCCTGGCAGATGCTTCGAGATTTTATGTTTTTAAGCTTTATTGAGGTGACTTTGATTATTATTTTTATACAATTAACTGGTTTAAATGTAATTTTTTAGAAGTTTCTATTCCTCTGTCAAATCATTTTAATCACTGTATTAAGTTTTTCAATTGCTGTCTTTTTAACGCCTATCATTCCTTTTCCACTTGCAATCTTGGTGCATGTGATTTTAATTATTGCCATGTATTAATATCGATTTACCGTCTTCCGTTTCATCATCCTATATTTTCATCCGTTTTATTGCATTCATTATTTTCTATTCCTCATTTTGCTTTACTTATAATCACTTCTTCGGTTTTAATCTTCATCTTCACTGTTTTGTCCATTAAGCAATAAGAATTTAAGTTTTAAACAGCCAAGAAAATGTACATCTTGTAACAGAAATTACATTTTTGACACCGATGCATATATAAATAGTTTTTTTAACTGACAGATCAGCATTTTCAAATGTTTAGGTATGACAGATAAATAAAAATAATTCAATAATTAATTACACATGCACAATGATTCCAACTGAAAAATGAATGATGGGAATTAAAAATGAGAGCAACTGATAAAGACAAAATGACAATTAAAATGATGCAACATAGGAATATAAATTTTATAAAATACATTTAAAACAATTAACTGAATAGAAATAATGGTAGAAAGTATTTTGGCAAAGATTTAAAAATAAAAAATTTCAAAGCACCCAAGGAAATTTGAACCCTCAGCCTCTTGCATATGAGGTTAGTAATATAACTATTCCTCTCCGGGGAACACCACCTTGATGAAGCACTGTCCGTGCAGGTGGAGAGGCTTGCGTATCCACGGGAGGCTGAGGGCTATGCCAAAGGTAGAGGACCTACTGCCGGAAAGGCCTCAGCCGATGGATCAGACTAAGAGTGTCCCACAACGTCCCATCCTCCCTATCCACTCCTAGTCCTGCCCTATTCCCTGACCCAACCCAAGGTGTGATGTGATCAGTGCCGCGGGGTGCATGGCACATGGGAAGATGTGTCGCAAACGGAGCCTCAGGGATACCGGGTGACCTCCCTGAGTAATTAGCCTTACACCGTGTGGGGTATTCGAGGTGTGGACCTTCTAGATCCCCAAATCTCATGGGACCAATACGGCACAATTATAGAAAATAAAGAAAAACAAACTGAGGGGCAAATCAAGACCTCACATAACCAAACATCGGGGACAGAACCGATGGAAGGCATTCCCACTACTGAATCAGGGTCTAGACCTGAGCCAGAAGTGGGAACTGTAACAGAGAAGCTAGACCAGATTAAGATCAAAGGCTTGTCTGTGACCCAGAGGAGGAAGTTACTCAGGGAACAGAGGAAAAAAGGAAGGGAAAGAATGGCTTCCTAATGAAAATTGGAGGGAATTAAAGGGACTAGAACCTAAGACCACCAGGAAGAAGCTGTCTCAGGTTGAAGAGGACACACAGACCCCCACAACATCAAAGACAGGTAGTAAGCGGACAAGGGCGGAATCAAAGACTCCATCCTCTCTGGATAAGCGAGTCCAAAAAACAACTGAGGCAAGAAATAGGGAAACAGACCTATAGTACCGCTGTCTCGGTTTTTAGGATGGCAGTTATCCAGGAAGGTTATCCATTGGTTGCCATCACCTCACAGCAGGAGGAAAGATTGGGGGGGGGGGGGGGGGGGGGGACACTGGATCAGGATCCAACTTCAGGAGGGTCTATGTAGATTGTGGTGCACTCATTTTTGTCTGTGAGGGGGTGCACACAGTGGAATGGCTCAAGGACAAGGTGCCCGTGATATCCCCATGGGAAGATGTGAAGCTCCTGGTTAAGATGGCAGTGGAGCTTCTTAAGACCGCAAAGATATCACTATGGGTACCTAAGATCCTCAAGTCTCTGTTCAGGAAAATAGGGGCCCATAACCCAAAAGTCTTGACAGAAGACTAGAGAGTGATTAACCAGAAGGTTGCTCCGGAAGGAGGAACCCTGGTGGTGGAGGTCGGTGAAAAGTCCCTGAAGGAAATGCGGGAGCAGGACCTGGAACTGTTTTTAGGGTCCTCGCAGGTCACCGTCAGGGTTCTCAAAGACCTCAAAGATGGCAGCAAGTACGGAGCCTGGATGTGCTGTAGATTAATCTGCAGCACTGTAAAGAGGCCTCTGCTGCCCTGAGTCACTGCCTGGGGAGACAGGAAGTGGACATGGCCCTGATACAAGAAACCTATTTATACAAAGGAGGTGTATCGGGCCTCGGTGGCACTGGAGGTAAACTGATCTATGCTAGGAACCTAAGAAACTCCAGAACATGCATCTATGTAAGAAATGGCATTTCTTTCATGTCAATGATGGATTTCTGCTCTAGGGATTTAGTGACCATTAAAGTGCAGCAATGCGAGGAAGGTACCACGAAGGAAATTAGTTTGGCTTCAGCATACCTTCCTTACAAAGACAGCTCTCCTCCTCCTTTGGAGGCGAGGAGACTAGTAGAGACTTGCCATCGGCAAGGTGATCAACTGCCGGTGGGATGCGACGCCAATGCCCACAACCTAGTGTGGGGCAGCAAGGACACCAACAGTAGAGGTGAGTACCTTATTGAATTTCTTTTAGCTAACAACTCCAGAGGTCCTGAATAGGGCAATGAACCTACATTCAGGAATAGCAGAAGGGAAGAAGTAATTGACACAACCTTTGGTTCCATGACAATGGGTAGCTACGTCAAACAATGGCATGTGGTGTTGGAGCCATCCTCATAGGACTACATGTACATCAAATTCAAGGTTGAAATGGGAATCATGACAGATCATGACCTATAGGAATCCCAGGAAAACAAACTGGGAGACTTATAGGAGGGACCTTGACTTAGGCTTATCGGAAATTAAAATCTCGATAAGGAATCCAATAGAATTTGAGGAAGTAGCAGAGGCCATAGTGACCTCATATCAGGACAACTGCACAATCACCAGGAAGTGCACAAATATGAGTGTTCCTTGATGGAATAACAAACTGGAAATGCAAAGAAAACAGATACGGAGACTGTTTAATATTGCGAGACATACAGGACAATGAGGCCCTTATCAATTACAATCTTGCAATCAGACAAGCAAAAGAGGCATCCTGGAAGGCATTCTGTGAGGAAGTGGAAAGCACGGCTGCACAAGCCAGACCTCACAAGATTCTCACTGGAGTACTAACCAATCAAGGATGTACGTTGAGGAAGGAGGATGGGGAATACACAAAGACAGCACATCAGACACTGGAATTGCTCCTCAAAACTCACTTTCCTCAATATGCTCTGCCGGACAACACAGACCAGTATGTGACCCCAGAGAGACAACAGTTCTCAGGCATTTGAAGAGAGGACTGGGAATCGGCCAAGGAGTGTGTGAACTTCAACAAAATCCAGTGGGTGGTGGGAACATTTCAACTGTTCAAGTCGCCTGGTCCAGATGGAGTTTTTCCACCTCTCCTGCAACAGGCAGGAGGAAAGCACATAAGAGTCCTATGCAGGCTATTCAGGGTTAGCCTAGCAGTAGGAATCATTCCCAATGCTTGGAGGGTAGTGAAGGTTGCCTTCATTCCAAAGCCAGGGAGAATTGATCATACCACAACCAAGGATATGAGACCAATCAGTCTGTCGTCCTTCATTCTTAAAACAATGGAAAAACTGGTTAATGTATATGTTGGGGAGAGGAGGCTAAGTAGGGTCCCTCTACACTTGAACCAACACGAGTACCAACCAGGTAAATCATGTGAGACAGCTCTCCACCAACTGGTTGGGAAGGTGGAAAAAGCATTTCACTTCCAAGAAATAGCCCTCTGCATCTTCCTGGATATCGAGGGGGCCTTCAGTAACACGACCTTCGATTCCATGGTAAGGGCAGCAGAGGTGCATGACCTGGGGACCACTCTATATGTAGGTGGACCAGGGCCATGCTTAGTGGAAGGAAGGTAGAGGCTACCATGATGAATGAAAAGATGGTAATTAAGACCGTTAGAGGCTGCCCACAAGGAGGAGTTATGTCTCCTCTATTGTGGAATCTAGTGGTGAACGAACTCACTGAGAAACTAAGTTCTAGACAATGCTTCTGCCAAGGAAACGCAAATGTCCTTTTCATAGTAATATGTGGCAAATTCACCGACACAGTTAGGAATATGGCACAAGGAGGATTGGACATTGTGCAAAAATTGTGCATTAAACAGGATCTGAGAGCTAATCCTAAGAAGCCTGTTGTGGTGCCATTTACGAAGAGACACATTCAACACTCAAGTTGGAATCTAAAGCTCTTCGATGAAACTCTACCTGTGAACGGTATAGTGAAATATATCTAGGAGTAACCTTGGATGAGAAGCTAACTTGGACCCCTCACATTAAGAGCACCTGCTCCAAGGTAAAAAGTACACTAGTGAGTACTAGGGAGGGCTTGTGGCAAACACTGGGGCCTAAGCCCCAGGGGTATGCATTGGATATCGTAGTGTGTTGGAAGAAGGTAGAACAGCGGATTCCAGCTAAGGAGCTTGCTAAGGTGCAGAGATTGACCTGCTTAGCCATAATGGGTGGAATTAGCAGCACACTAACCACTGGAATGGAAGGCATGCTGGATACGCCTCCAATTCACCTTTGAGTCAAGATGGAGGCAGCAGCTGGGGTACACAGACTTAAAAATCGCAACAGACTTAAAAATCGCAACAGACTTAAAAATCGCAACAGACTTAAAAATCGCAACAGACTTAAAAATCGCAACAGACTTAAAAATCGCAACAGACTTAAAAATCGCAACAGACTTAAAAATCGCAACAGACTTAAAACTGGCAAAAACTGTGTCTCATTCGGATATGCAGAATCACACACTAACATAGTGAGTGAGGTAAATATAGGAATGGCTGGGGAAATGCCTGCCGACTATATAACAATTCCCAACTGCTTCGACAAGCCTTACAACATAATAATTGGAAGTAGGGAGCAGTGGAGGGGGGAAAAAAAAAAAAAAAAAAAAAAAAAAAAAAAAAAAAAAAAAAAAAAAAAAAAAAAAAAAACCAGTTCGACACCATACGGGAGACATTGTTTGATTCACCGATGGGTCAAAAACAGACCAAGGCGTTCGGGCAGGGGTGTACAGGGTTCAGCCAAGACTGGAGAGCATCGTCTCGCTAGGAAAATGGGCCTCTGTATTCCAAGCTGAAATTACTGCACTCAGGGCACGTGTGGAGGAGAATATGCGTGGATGCTACAATGACCATGGCATCTACATCTATTCAGACAGCTCCTGTACAAGATCTAAGATTGTTGCAGTTTGTCACAGGGCTCTGGTGGAGCTAGGGGGAAGCAATAGGGTAAACCTCATGTGGGTCCCTGGCCACTCAGGGATCTGTGACAATGAACAAGCCGATAGATTGGCTAGGATAGGGACAACAACTCCATTTATTGGACCAGAACCTGTCCTGACAATCACCAAGGTTATGATCAAATTAGAACTACGGAACTGGCTCAGGAAACAGCATGTAGGATATTGGACCAAGGTCCATAAACAAAAACATAGTAAGGTAATGATGCCCAAGCCGTGCTTTAAAAGAAGCTCTGTAATCCTGGGATTGAACAGGAAAGAGATCAAACTCATGGCTGGACTGATGACTGGCAATGGGAATTTCAAAAAACACCTACACACAATAGGTATAGCAGAAGAGGACCCTAAATGTAGGATCTGTGATGAGAGTGAAGAAACTGCATCACACCTAATCTTCAAATGTATTGAATTGGAGAGTAAAAGATGAATCTTCCGAACAACTAGACCTGAAGAAATTGTGTCTGACAAAAAACTGGTAGAGGGCCTCCTTGCACTATTTAAGGGCACTGGTTGGCTTTACTAGATATACAGGGAGCAATACCGCACAATAAACCTAGTTTCGGTGCGGGCAGTGGCGGTGAGACCTAAGCTGTTTTAGCTTCCCTGTTAAAATCAATCAATCAATCAATATAACCATTATACTACACAAGTACTTCATAAAATATAACTTATTTAAAGCTGCAATGCATCAAGCACATTCCCCCAACCCTCCCCCGCACCCATCGATTACTCACAAACAATGGCCCACCAGGATGAATGGTTGCTGGATGTACAGCACCATTTATATTGTTTGGAAAAGTCGATCCCACTGCTTGGAACTGCTCCTTGTTGGGTAGACAAACTGCTGGTCACTACTTACCTTTAAAAGTCACATTTCCAATACTGCTAACAGACACCTTTAAAGTGGAAACACTAGTCCTGGCATTTGGAACTACTAGTTTCTTCCTCCGGGAGGAAAGAGGAATACACTAGAGAGAAGAGTCAAGTCACTCAGATATCTCAATGTGAGAGACCCACCTTTTGTGAGGATGCCATTTCTTCCACAGGATGGAAATAATAGTTCTGAAAGGTAATGTTAGTGTTTTCACTTTTAAATGCGGGTGTCAACAGTACTAGAATTTCACCTCAAGGTGAAGCCACTCTGTCATTTTCCTTTCAATATAAAAAGGTAGATAAATCTCAGACTAACCAAGCAGGAGAGGACGTAGTAACAAACAAAATATGGCGAAGAGGCTAGCTTTCATAGCCAGAGAATCTTTCACTCGGAGAGAGTAAAGAAATAGGGTTAAGGAAACTTCAGTTAGGTTTCATAGTCGAACACAACTCCTTGCCAAGGAAGATACAACAAAAACAAAAACATAGAAATAAATGATAAAATATTGGAATACATGGGAAGAGAATACCAATAAATCAAAAGTGACAAAGAGGGCTGGTAGCAAGTTGAAGATAACTTCAGCAGGGGAAAAACAAAACAGTAACGTAGACAACATGAAAATCAACATAGAAAATTAAATCAACTTCATATTTTTATTGTTTCAAAACATGATGATGAAATATTTCTCTTTTGAGCAATGGAATATAATTATATACAGAAAACTGTGCATAGTGCAGGATGGAAATGACAAACAGTTTTGAAATAGCTTTATTAGTGGCAGAGTGTGTTTGACATTATTTGGTTGTAAAATGAGGATCTTTTCCAGCTCAGTGAGTTTGAAAACAAACATTGCTAACCAAAAAGAATTTTTCATACTGCAGAGAAGACAAAGTCAGAAAGCTTTCACACCATTGACATTAGTCAAGAGTGAAACTCCACAAATTTCAATTGAAAAGAAACACATCAGTTACAAGATGACAATGACGTGTGGTACTATGTCATCTCCCATTGTTGGTAGTTTTCTTCTGCAATAAACGTAACTAAAAGAAAGTACATATCTTGAAATATTGTAAGACTGTGTGTAAACAGTAGTTGGTCAGTGGGACTCATTTTTCATTGACATGGTGCTGCTACTTAACACTTCACAACTTTAGTTTGAGGGAGGTTGTACAATCAGTTTCTGGATTGCTTGATCCAAAGATGTGCCATGCCAATCTCTAGATATGACGCCCTACAACTTTTCGATAGAGTTAACAAAGAAAGAGGTATCGGAATAAAATCAAAAACAATGGATGAATTTCAGGCAGCAATATGCCATGTGCTCAACATTATAGTTTTCAACTGCACACATACTATGCTGATCAGGAAATGTGTCACTAATACAAAGGCATATGTAGATATTTAAGTCAACTCAAACAATAACCTCAAGAAATTGGAAAGGAACCATTTAGATCCAATAAAAAATCCTATATGCGCAATCAGGTTTGCACCACTGATTTTTCAAGAAAATGTTGGGATAATATCATAGGTGTTTCATACTAACATGTAATTAAATTATCATGTCACTTTAATACAACGATTACACAGTGTAGTATAATGGTTACAGAATAGATAAATAACAAGTATGGACTGTCACTATGTAATCAGTTCGTGCCTTTTCCCCCCATTTCCTTTTCGCTGCTCTTTCATTTGCTCGGCAATGGCTTTTTTACTACTTTCAACATGAGCATTCCTCACTTAAGTCGGTAAAATTTTACTTGTGGTGGTGTAGTGTGCTAATATTGGTAATGCGCAATTACTCTGCACAAGCACATTAAGTCATGGGAGAAAGTAAGTGGATCAATTTTTTTAATATATTGAACGTGCAACTCAATTATGAACAAACATTAATCCACCTACCTTTTCCGATGATTAAATTAAAAAAATATTGATCCACCTACTCAGCATCCTCATACAGATTGATTGCGCATTGTCAACATTATCACACTTCGCCGCCATTGCTCTAAGTAAAATTTAACCCACAAGTCATACGAGACAACATCTTTCATTATTTTGTAATTTTTCCATTTAATATCGATTTTCACTTATACTCTGATGGATACTTTTATTGTTTCACTTTGCATCCTAGTGGTGCTCCACAAGCTCTTCACAGTGACACCCATATCAATGTCCTATCTAAATAAGTTTCCATGCTGCAATAGTTTATAACTTAACACAAAGGTAATTCATAACAACAAAGCTAATTCGTCACAATCACACGCACACACCTATACTGTTACAATGATGCCATAGGTGAAGCAAATCCTGTGTGACAAACACATACAGACATGATCTATGTATTATGAGCTCAATCACTGTTTTTGCCTTACTGGGTTATTAGCAATTCAAATCTGTCATACAAGAAAGTTAGACCAAAAAGTGAACAGATTTTTTCACATCAATGTAGTTTTTATTATATATCCAGGTCTGGCATAAATTTTCAACTTGCCCCATTGATATAAATAAATGCCTACTGGCAACTAAGGTCTTTAATTCCTTTGTGCCTCGACAGTTTTTATTTTCTATTTAAGGAAACACAATTAAAATAAAAAATTATGTTCAGCAGCTTCTGTAGTCTTACTACGAATCTTTACAGTTGGATGTTATGTTATCATTCATGCAACAGGGTACTTTACAATACTCTCAATTATTGGAGAAATTGTATGGAGACTGCAAAAGCCTTGTTACTTTTGTTTTATATGTGTCGATACAGCACTTGAAGTTGTCAATAAATTTTGTTACACATTATTTTCTCCCAAGTTTAAGTAACCTGACCACCTCACATAGTTGTTTACAAAGCACTTTTTTGTGACTTGTTGCCTAGTATTTGTTTATAAAACCAGAAAGTTTTATCACTTCTGGATTTGTAGTTTGAAATTTGTGGAGACAAAGTTGTCCAACAAACAATTTGCTGCAAAAATAAGTGACTTTAGAACTTTTGTATCGCAAATGGAAAACTTAGTCAATACTTGTGTTAACTGCCATTTGAATGAGCATTCTTTTCCCTACAAAATACAGATTTTCCACGATTACTCATTTTCACCGAAGATCTAGGATTTTCCAATAAAGTTTCCCATACAAATCATTACTTCGAAGTATCACATTTTAATACCGCAAGGTATGTTGGGTGACAGTAGCAAATGCTTGCACCAATTCAGTATGCCTTGAATGAACAATGAAACATGGAGGTTATTCTGTAATTTTTCAACTTTTTTGACACTCATACATACTTGAAAGATTTCATCATCATCATTTAAGACTGATTATGCCTTTCAGCGTTCGATTTAAATCAAATTTTATTTTTGCTGGTGACTTTTTCATATTGCTTTAAAAACTGAAGGAGTCAGTAAATCAAGATGATCTGCCAAACTGTTTATCGGTAATTTGGAGACTTACAATGCCAGCAACATGTTGAAAATGGTGGGAGACTTTTACCATGAACAGAAGGAACTCTTAATGAGTCTTTCTGGCCTGCGGTTCAGTGATTGGTTAATTTGTCTTCTTCATAGAGCTATTTTGCTGACAAATCTGAATCTCTGCAAAGATCATGCTTTTAATCTGCAAAGAAGGATCAACAATAATTGAGACCATTTCAGGAAACTCTGGAAACAACTGTAAAGACGGCATAACTAGATCCCTGAGAGCTCATTGCGCAGCTGCCAGCTTTCAACTGCAAAATGCTAATAACCACAGATGAAAACAGTAGCCATCTATGAATCTGTGACAACACTGAGGCTTTGCTGTATAAATATTTACAAAATTACGTTATTGGTTGGGGGCAAGCCCGCAAAGCTGCCTCGTCCAGCTCACTTCAACTGTCATGGATCAACTTGTGCCCATTCAACTATGTTGTTGTTATTGTTGTTGTGGCCTTCAGTCCAGAGACTGGTTTGATGCAGCTCTCCATGCTGCTCTATCCTGTGCAAGCTGCTTCATCTCCCAGTACCTACAGCAGCCTACATCCTTCTGAATCTGCTTAGTGTATTCATCTCTTGGTCTCCCTTTATGATTTTTACCCTCCACACTGCCCTCCAATACCAAATTGGTGATCCCTTGATGCCTCAGAATATGGCCCACCAACCGATCCCTTCTTTTAGTCAAGTTTTGCCACAAATTTCTCTTCCCTCCAATTCTGTTCAATAACTCCTCATTAGCTACGTGATCTACCCATCAAATTTTCAGCATTCTTCTGTAGAACCACATTTCAACTATACACTACGGAAATTCAGCAACTGTTGTTGCTTGCAGCATCTACACTAATCAGTCAGAACATTATGAACACCTACCTAACAGCCGGTACGTCTACCTTCAGCATGGATAACAGCGACAATGCGTCATTGCACGGAAGCAGAGAGGGCTTGGTAGGTTGCTGGATGGAACTGGCACCTCTGCACACACAATTCACTTAATTCCCATCTATTCTGGGTAGGGAGCAATGAGCTCTGATGCCACGTTCAATCACACCCAATATATGATTGATCATGCTCAGATCTGGCAAGTTGGGGAGACAGCAAATCAACTGGAACTCGCTAATGTGTTCCTCGAGCCACTCCATCACACTCCTGGCCTTGTGACAAGGAGAATTATCTGCCACTGCCACTGCCATCGGGAAACACTATCATCATGAATGGATGTATATGGCCTGCAACAAGTGTACGATATTCCTTGTCTGACATGGTGCCTTACACGAGCTCCACCGGACCCATCAATGTTCCCCTGAGCATAACGGAGCTGCCACCAGCTTGTCTCCGTCCCATACTACAGGTGTCAAGGAGCTGTTCTCCTGCAAGATGATGGACTCGTACCTTCCTATCAGCATGATTTAGAAGGTATCGGGATTCATCAGACCATGCAACACTCTGCCACTGTACCAATATCCAGTGAAAATGGTCATGGGCCCATTTCAGGTATAGTTGTCAATGTTGTGGTGTTAACATTGGCACACACATGCATGGGTCATCAGCTGTGGAGGCCAGTTGAGACACATTTGTATTGTGTCCAGCATTAAAGTCTGGTGTTAGTTCTGCCACAGTTCACCACCTGTCTTATTTTACCAGTCTGCCCAGCCTATGACATCCGACACCTGTAATAAGGGGTGCCACCCAACCCCACGATGTCTAGACATAGTTTCGCCTTCATTTTGTCATGTGTTGAACACACTCACCCCAGCAATCCTGGAACATGCGAAAAAGCCATGGGGTTTCCGAAATGCTCATGCAGAGCCTCTGGGCTATAACAATCTGCCCTTGATCAAACTGAGATAGATCACATGCCTTTCCCATTCTACACAAGGACAGCACAGTCAATGATGCTGCGAACACCATGTGTGTGTCTGACTAGCCATCATTACTCGTCAGGTGATGCTGGTATTGCTTAGACAAGTCTATATCGGTAGTATGTTGGTGGTCATAATGTTCCGGCTGGTCAATGTATATTAACAAAAGAGCACTTTTCCATGTCATCTTCATTGCTGAACCCATCAGATTTACCAAAAACAATATGAAACATCAACTGCATAATTAAAGTTTTCTAGAGTGTAAAAAGTTGAAAAATTGCAAAATTATCCTTTCATTCATTCAAGGAATACTGAAGCAGTGCAAGCATTTACTATTGTCATCAATCAAATTATGTTAACTTACAACAAGGTGGTCCAAATATTGGCCTAATGGGGAGCATTATTGGAAAATTGCAGACCATCAGTGAAGTTAAGTAATCATGGTAATGTTATATCTTGTAGGGAAAATAATGTTTTTCAAACAGGTGATTGTAACAAGTATGGATCATGTGTATCTTCAGATACAAGGATTGTTTTTGCAGCAAACTGATTGTAGGCCAACTTCAGTCCTACATATCTACAGGACTATAAACCCAAAAATGATAAAACTTGCAAGTTTTATAAACAAGCTACTTGAGAACAAGGTCAAGGAAGGAGAGCTTCATAAACTAATTATGTTAAGAGCTCATGCTACTTTAACTTGCAACAAAATTTACCGACAATATTTAAATACTGCTCTGAGAAAGAGTGTCAAGTGACAAATTTGCACAATTCCAATGGTTCAAACAGCCTGCTAAGTTCCTCAGCTTTACCTCAATTATTCATTGAAATGCACCACTTCGACTGTGGGTAAATTTTCTGAAACGTCATTGCAACATTTTGTGATCATTCATCCATTTATGAAGCTTTGACTAAAGTATTAACATTGGAAGCTAGAAATTTTTGTATATCTTCATTTGTTCATTTAGCAAACCTGTACACAAAATCTGAACATAATCTGTGATGGGTGATTGGGGACTCTTCAACCATTTGACACGCCATCAGCCAAAATGTAATAAGTAAGGAATGAAATCATGTGCACGCGTCACAAAAGTTAAAATTATTGAAACTATTAAATTGAACAAAAGGATGACTATCAAAGAAATACAAAATATTATTTTTCTGCAGCTTAGAATAACAGAATTAGGGTCATGTTTAGCCACACACACGTAGCACAGATGTTACAAGTTCAAGGAGGCATGACTGAAAGTGGACTTATTTGCATATTATATAGTCGCACAGAGAACCAAGATGAACAGCGATGTGGTTTATGCCGACAATGTTACAATCCCATCAAAAGAAAATTAATTGTATGCATGCACAAGGTGCAAGACAGTCATGGCATCATTCATTCCTTTTCATCATAAATGACACAGTCCCACCAGTACCATAGGTTCGATCAAGCCAATACAAATAAATGAAACCACATTCATGGCCAAATTTTAATTATACTTTAAGAAAACAGTCTTACCTAGTTTTCTGAGATCGTTGACTAAATCTGTAAAAATTCTTTTGTTTTCTTCATTTTCTCCAATCTCAGTGTTCAGTGAACCAGTAGCAGGAAACGTTTTCATTATTTCTGCTAACATTGATACCCACTGCTCACTGTCTCCTTGGGCAACTTCTAATATTGCTTCCAGTTCACTAGACCACTGAAAATAATAATTAACAATAATAATAATAATAATAATAATAATAATAATTTCAAAACAGCACACCTATAGAATTAAAGTATCTACTAGAGTAAAGGTGGGCTTGGATAGCACTTGGATGGGTGACCGTGTGGTCTGCCGAGCGCTGTTGGCAAGTGGGGTGCACTCAACCCTTGTGAGGGCAACTGAGGAGCTACTTGATTATGGAGTAGCGGTTCCAGTTATGAAAGCTGACAACAGCTGGGAAAACAGTGTGTAGACGAAACGCCCCTCCCAACCCACATCCAGTGACGCCTTTCGGATGAGGATAACACGACAGTCGGTCAATACTGTTGGGCCTTCCGAGGCCTGTTCAGACACATCAGAGTTCTAAAAATATGAATAGTTGTATTAAGAGCACAGCTTTCCATGTAACTTACTTTATTCACAAATGAATTACCCTACAAGGGGGAACGAGAAAGAAGAACTCTTTCACTTATGCACTCCTGGAAATTGAAATAAGAACACGGTGAATTCATTGTCCCAGGAAGGGGAAACTTTATTGGCACATTCCTGGGGTCAGATACATCACATGATCACACTGACAGAACCACAGGCACATAGACACAGGCAACAGAGCATGCACAATGTCGGCACTAGTACAGTGTATATCCACCTTTCGCAGCCATGCAGGCTGCTATTCTCCCATGGAGACGATCGTAGAGATGCTGGATGTAGTCCTGTGGAACGGCTTGCCATGCCATTTCCACCTGGCGCCTCAGTTGGACCAGCGTTCGTGCTGGACGTGCAGACCGCGTGAGACGACGCTTCATCCAGTCCCAAACATGCTCAATGGGGGACAGATCCGGAGATCTTGCTGGCCAGGGTAGTTGACTTACACCTTCTAGAGCACGTTGGGTGGCACGGGATACATGCGGACGTGCATTGTCCTGTTGGAACAGCAAGTTCCCTTGCCGGTCTAGGAATGGTAGAACGATGGGTTCGATGACGGTTTGGATGTACCGTGCACTATTCAGTGTCCCCTCGACGATCACCAGTGGTGTACGGCCAGTGTAGGAGATCACTCCCCACACCATGATGCCGGGTGTTGGCCCTGTGTGCCTCGGTCATATGCAGTCCTGATTGTGGCGCTCACCTGCACGGCGCCAAACACGCATACGACCATCATTGGCACCAAGTCAGAAGCGACTCATCGCTGAAGACGACACGTCTCCATTCGTCCCTCCATTCACGCCTGTCGCGACACCACTGGAGGCGGGCTGCACGATGTTGGGGCGTGAGCGGAAGACGGCCTAACGGTGTGCGGGACCGTAGCCCAGCTTCATGGAGACGGTTGCGAATGGTCCTCGCCGATACCCCAGGAGCAACAGTGTCCCTAATTTGCTGGGAAGTGGCGGTGCGGTCCCCTACGGCACTGCGTAGGATCCTACGGTCTTGGCGTGCATCCGTGCGTCGCTGCAGTCCGGTCCCAGGTCGACGGGCACGTGCACCTTCCGCCGACCACTGGCGACAACATCGATGTACTGTGGAGACCTCACGCCCCACGTGTTGAGCAATTCGGCGGTACGTCCACCCGGCCTCCCGCATGCCCACTATACGCCCTCGCTCAAAGTCCGTCAACTGCACATACGGTTCACGTCCACGCTGTCGCGGCATGCTACCAGTGTTAAAGACTGCGATGGAGCTCCGTATGCCACGGCAAACTGGCTGACACTGACGGCGGCGGTGCACAAATGCGCGAAGCTAGCGCCATTCGACGGCCAAGACCGCGGTTCCTGGTGTGTCCGCTGTGCCGTGCGTGTGATCATTGCTTGTACAGCCCTCTTGCAGTGTCCGGAGCAAGTATGGTGGGTCTGACACACCGGTGTCAATGTGTTCTTTTTTCCATTTCCAGGAGTGTATTACAAATGGACTATCCTGGAACACGTAATTATTGACCCAATTTAGAATGCTATCATAATCTACTCACTGAGGGTACGATCTAACCTTAACAGTTTAATATAATAAGAAAAGTGTTACAAACTGTGTGTGTTGAGACAGTGTAACTGAATACGCACAAATACTTTGTCTTCATTCACACAGCATTTGAGAATGAGAGCACTTAAAAATTTCCACCAAAGTTTGCACAATTTCAAATGTTCAGGAAACTTATTCTCACTGACACCCCCCCTCTGCCCCCTCCCCAACACCACCATGAAAAAAATGATAAAACACAAAAAGTTCATCATTTACTACATTTTCACTGTTCATGTAGTCAAACTTCAGCATCAGGTACATTTTAATTTATTACTGCCCCCATCTGCCTCTTACAACATTAATTTTACAACATCGCATAAAATCTCCCGTGCACGATATGGAGCACTTTCTCTGCACCTATGGTATGTAGAGACTGTGGTACTATGCTGTGTAGAACAGCGACAGCAAAGAGAACATTGGAATGAGGTCAGTGGCAACACAGAGATGACAACTGAGGCGACCACCACTAACAGATATAGCGCACAGTTCAGCAGGCAACACTAAACTGAGTAGTCGCCCCTTCTGAACAAAAGAGTGGACTCGCAAAGTGTCAGGACAAAAATGGGTTTCTGTACCGAGGCCATGTTATCTTGCTTGACCTCTATCTGACTACGTTGGGCAATCTTCAGTCAGTTGTAAGTTCTCAACATTTCCCACTTTCTTTCTCACTGACAAGCTCGGGCTTGATAGGAGTTTGTAGTTTTTATAAAGTTGATGCATGCCTATAAGATTACACAAACCTGCATTTGATAACAGGGTGTATACGCGGACATGGAAAAAAATTCCCGGATTTTTCCCAGATTTCCCAGTTTAAAAACACACTTTCTCCCGGATTTCCCAGTTAGAAATGAACTTTCTCATGGGTGAAAACACTTTTTCCATGTTAAGTGACAATGTATTTTCCCTCAAAACTTATCAATCATTTGAATGGTTATAGTTTTATACATGGGCATAGAATTTCACGGCACTTTAGAAAACAAAACTTGGGGGAAAAGACACGTTTTGGAAATATCTATGATGTGCAGCAACATGTACGCTGCGTATTTTCATATTACGAAAGTATACATTGGAATTCCACCAAACATCGCATGTTACTTTCCGAATCATTGAAATCGAGATTATGATGCACTTTTGTAAGCCAGCCGTAGCTCATGTCATGTGATCTCGCCAGCTCATGACAGTGGATATGCAGAGCATAGGACACGTGATGTAGTCAGCCAACAGGTTGTGTTCCACAAATGAACAGCATAGAGACAGAAGTGATGATACATTCTGCAGGACCTGACCATCATGTCGCAGGACAATGCTCAAGCATGTACAATGCAAGCTGTTACTGATTTGTTCAACTGATGGGGCTGCTAAGTGCTATACCACCTACTGCACTCCCCTGACTTAAGCCCTCTTGAGTTCAACTCTATTTCTAAACTGAAGGAAACACTTCATGAACCGTTTTTCCACGAACTTGAAACACCCACAAAGAATAAAAACAAACAATAGACGACAAGGACAAGAAAGACACAGAGACCAAACAAAAGGAATTAAAATCACACTGACTGTGACAGTGGTTGGCCGAACATAGAAACGAGAAAGGGAAAGCCAACCACCAAGAAACACACTAAAAACCCCGGTCTAAAATTCCACATTAAAAATCCCAGTCTAAAATTGTAGGCCAAAGGCCAGACTCAACTTAAAAAAAAAAAAAAAAAAAACCATAGATCAAGCACTAAAAACCCCCTGCACGAATAAAACTCAAAACTAAATCTGCCATTGCAATGTCATCTGATAAAAGGGCAGGAAGCTTATCAGGCAGCGCAAACGTCTGCCTGAGTGGAGTTAAATGCGGGCAGTCCAACAAGATGTGAGCCACTGTAAAAGCTGACCCGCAGCGACATAAAGGTGGGTCCTTGTGGTGCAATAAATAGCTGTGCGTCATCCAGGTGTGGCCAATGCGCAGCCAGTAGAGGACAACAGAGTCCTTGCGAAAGACCCGCCAGGAGGAGCGCTACGCACCAGTAGCCTTCTTGATGGCCTGAAGTTTGTTGGCATCATTGGAAAAAGACTCAATAGTGGCAATGGAGGTGAACAAGTCCCAGTCAGCCTTATTCATAGCCCATCTGCAGGGGCGTCCAGAAGAGTGATGCTGTGTCAGCGACAGAAAGATCGGAAAGTGGTCACTACCGCACAAGTTGTCATGCACAATCCATCGGACAGATGGTAATAGGCTAGGGCTGCAGATCGAAAGGTCGATGGCTGAGTACCTGCCATGCGCCACACTGAAATTTGTGAAGGCACCATTATTTAAAGGAGAAAGGTCAAGCTGTGCCAATACCTGCTCAACGATTCTGCTTCAGCCTGTTGCCACTGATCCACCTGACAGAGGGTTATGGGGCGTTGAAGTTGCCCAGTAACAGAAAAGGTGGCGGCAACTGGGCTATCAGCGCAGCCAGGACATGTGCAGGACATCATCATCTGGTGGAAGATAGAGACTGCAGACATTAACAGCCTGAGGCGTCCATACCCGAACAGTGACAACCTCTAAAGGTGTTTGTAGATGCACAGACTCGCTGTAAAAAGAGTGAAGGATGTAGATGGAGATGCCACCAGATACCCTCTCATAAGCTGCCCGGTTCTTATAATAACCTTGATAGCCACGGAGGGCGGGGGTTCGCATCGCCGAAAACCAAGATTCCTGAAGAGCAATGCAGAGGAAAGGGTGTAGGCTGAGAAGTTGTCTGAGCTCAGCAAGATGATGGAAAAAAACCGGTGCAGTTATACTGGAGGATGACATTGTCCATGGCCGAGAAAGGCGTGAACGGACTGAGGAGGCAGATTATGTCGCTGGGTCACCTGCTGCCACCGATTGAGTACTGACGGGAGCGACATCCATCATGTCTGGGGGGACCAGCGAGATCTAGCTCCTCCGTGGACACCAGAAACTCCACCCCACCCTCAGACGCTGAGCTTGTAGGTAGTGGTGGAGTGGGTGCCACCGCAATTTCCTTGGTCTTAGGGGTCTGCGATTTTGATTTCTCACGCTGTTCCTTCGGTTGCCCTTGCTGGGAGGGCAGAGGGCTTCTTTGATTCAGTGTTCGGGACTGAAGAGGACCGCAAAGCCCTACGACCAGCTACCTGGGACTTCTTCAGCCCCTGACAGGTGTCTGGTTTGCCACTGGTAGGAACCTGGGAAGGAAGTGACCCAAGAAAAGATGTGCCACACTTCATTGCATGTCATCCACCCTGATGCCACCTACTCTGACCAAGGGCCCTCCCCATGGGCACCACCCAGCGACAGCAAGGGCCACCTGGCAGGGTGGCCATTGCCGGGAGTTCCGATGGGCCAGGGAGATAGGTGTTTACTCCTTGGCATACATGGGGAGTTAACAGCGCAGGCATTAATTAGTAGAGCGATACCCGAGTTGTCAGGGGGGCTACATCCAACAGGGTACATGGCGGCCCCACCACAACGGACTGGCTACCATGATGGATATGAGGAGGCAAGCGGTCCATGGTTGTTGTCAGCGCAGAAAGCGTCACTGCAGAGTGCATGGCGGAAATCGCACCCAGGAATGTATCCTCGCCCAAGAGATGGAGAGCCAGCAGGACCGCAATGCTACGACGAATAAGCTGGCTAAAGGTCTCAGTACACGATGGACACAATGCTCCAAGTAAGGCACCCTTCCCCACTTGGCTCGCTCTTTGGAATAATTTTGAAATATGGTGGTCAAACCCAAGAAGGGACTATCACAGAAGGGCCGAAATGTTTGAGACTCCTTTTAGTCGCCTCTTACGACAGGCAGGAATATCGCGATCCTGTTCTTACCCCCGAACCTGCAGGGCCTTTGTTGCCTATCAGACATTTTACATCAGTAGGTAAGTGATTAAAATTTTGTTTCAGCACTGTGCATCCCTTTCTGTGATAAAGACAATCTTAATGTGTGGTAATAAATGTCTTTCTTCTTCTGGTATTATAATAATGCACATCATTGTTACTTTTGATATGCAGTGAATTATATACAACAACCTTTATGAGGGAATGAATATAGTGTGAAGCAGTACTGGGAATGCCAAACTCCTTAAACTGATAGCTATAGGATGATGGTGGGTGAGCACCACATATTATTCTTAAAGCATGTTTTTGAACAACAAATACTTTCTTTCTTACAGATGAATTACCCCAGAATATTTATTCCACATTAAATTAAAATGTGCATAATATATCAACTTAACAATTTGCCTCTCCTCACGATTTGCAATGATTGTACGTGCAACAGAGAAAAACGATTGTACGTGCAACAGAGAAAAACAATGATACTTTTAAGAACATTATTTATCATTTCCTTTGTTGCTCTGTGGACACTCAGACTGATTACAATGCTAGTTTCATCTGCAAAAACAACTCATTCTACTTGTTGTGTATTAGGTGGAAGGTCATTTAAAATTATGAGGAACAACAGTTGACTTAAGATTGAGCATTGTGGAACCTTGTAAGTGATTTCTCTTGAGATTACTCTGATTGAATTACCGAGTACAACCTTCTGTATACTTTTGCTTATGCACGTTATTAGCCACTGGCTGGCTATACCATCAACCAGAACAAAACATGCTCCTATCGCAGCACAAAAAAGGGGAATTTGTCCTGGGTAGAGATGCGGATGTAAAAGAAGGGAACTAGCTTTTTCACTTACCTGGCAGCTTCAAAGACATTTATATCAAAACATCTTGACATCTTCACATTTTTTTTTTTTTACTTGTTAGCATTAGTACCCATGCATTGTAAGAAAAAGCATCATTTCAAGTAAAGTAAAATGATACATGCTGTCATCTACATCTACATCCATACTCCGCAAGCCATCTGACGGTGTGTGGCGGAGGGTACTTTGAGTACCTCTATCAGTTCTCCCTTCTATTCCAGTCTCGTACTGTTCGTGGAAAGAAAGATAGTCGGTATGCCTCTGTGTGGGCTCTAATCTCTCTGATTTCATCCTCATGGTCTCCTCACGAGATATACGTAGGAGGGAGCAAAAAGACTCCTCGGTGAAAGTATGTTCGCAAAACTTCAACAAAAGCCCGTATCGAGCTACTAAGTGTCTCTCCTGCAGAGTCTTCCACTGGAGTTTATCTATCATCTCCGTAACGCTTTCGCAATTAGTAAATGATCCTGTAATGAAGTGCACTGCTCTCCATTGGATCTTCTCTATCTCCTCTATCAACCCTATCTGGTACGGATCCCACAGTGGTGAGCAATATTCAAGCATGTAACGTGACACATGTCACCCAACAGGAGATTTATCATGTTACGCAATATGACACAAGTGTGATTGAAGTTCAGAATGCATGAATCTCTGTTCTAGGATATTTCCTATTAAAGGTGCACCCAAACTCGCAGATACATACATACATTAATCCTTGTTCCATAGATCATGAATACGACTTTTCGTAATGATGTGGAACATGTCACTTTACAATAAGTTTTCTTTACAAAAATTAATTAATTAATTAATTAATTAATTAATTAATTAATTTTTTTTTATTTACTACTTCATATCTAAGAATTCATCTATACTGAGTAGAAGGAGTTGTCATTCAGAAATTCTTTTAATTTGCTTTTCAATGTTGGTTGGCTATCTGTCAGAGTTTTAATAGTATTTGGCAAATGACCAAAGATTTTTGTAGCAGCACAATTCACCCCTTTCTGTGCCAAAGTGATATTTAATCCAGAATAGTCAATATCATCCTTTCTTCTAGTCCTGTAGCTATGCACTTCGTTGTTATTTTTTAATTGGGATGGGTTATTAATGACAAATTTCATAAGTGAATATATGTATTGGGAAGGTACTGTGAATATCCCAAGTTCCTTAAATAAATGTCTCTGCAAGGTGATCTTGGGTGGGCTCCAGCTAGTATTCTGATTACACACTTTTGTGCGATGAATACTTTCTCTCTTAATGGCGAATTGCCCCAAAATATGATGCCATATGAAAGCAGTGAATGAAAATAGGCATAGTAGGCTAATTTACTGATATGTTTATCGCCAAAATTTGCAATAACCATAATAGCTGAAGTAGGTGAACCTAACCATTTCAGCAGATCATCAATGTGTTTCTTCCAATTCAATTTCTCATTAATGCACACACCCAGAAATTTTGTGTACCGTATTCTGCCTCAGCAACAGACTTCTGTTCACAGTCTATATTTATCAATGGTGTTATGCTATTTACTGTACAGAATTGTATAAACTGTGTTTTCTCAACTCAGTGAGAGTTCATTTGCAGACAACCACTTAATAATTTTCTGAAACACATTATTTGCAATTTCCTCAGCTGATTCTTGCTTCTTGGGTGTAATTACTATACTTGTATCATCAATGAAAAGAACTAACTTTGCATCTTCATGATATATATATATTAAGAACAATAAGGGACCCAAGACTGAATCCTGTGGGACACCATTCTTGATACCTCCCCAGTTAGAGGACTCTGCTGGTTTTTTCAGACTATCTGTACTATTAATTTCAACCTTCTGCAATCTTCCAGTTAAGTATGAATTAAACAATTTGTGCACTGTCCTACTCATATCACAATACTTAAGGTTATCTACAAGAATTTCATGATCCACACAATCAAAAGCCTTTCAGAGATCACAAAATATCCCAATGGGTGATGTTCGGTTATTCATTACATTTAATATTTGATCAGTGAAAGCATATATAGTATTTTCTGTTGAAAAGCATTCCTGAAATCCAAATTGACATTTTGTTAGTACTCGATTTTTACAAATATGTGATGCTACTATTGAATGCATTACTTTTTCAAGAATTTTGGATAAAGCTGTCAGAAGTGAGACTGGGCAGTAGTTGTTAGCATCAGATCTATCCCCTTTTTTATGCAATGGTTCAACAATAGCATATTTCAGTCTATCTGGAAAAATTCCGTTTCAGCGAGCTACTACATAAGCGGCTGAGAATCCTACCTATTTTTGAGAACAAGCTTTTAGTACTCTGTTGGAAATGCCATCAATTCCATGTGAGCTTTTACTTTTGAGCGAATTTATTATTTTCCCAATTTCAGTAGGAAAGGTGGGTTGAATTTCAATTTTATCAAATTGCGTAGGTACTGCCTCTTCCATATACTGCCTTGCATTTTCTAATGAATAACTGGAACCTATTTTCTCTACAACATTTAAAAAATGATAATTAAAAATGTTTTCTACTTCTAAATTCTTGTTAACAAACTTTTCATTGTGTTTGATAGAAAAAAAGTCTTCCTGTGCTCTCGGTTGCCCTGTTTCCCTTTTGACAATATTACAAATTGTTTTAATTTTATTATCAGATGTGCTAATCTCAGACATAATGCACATACTTCTGGACTTTTTAATAACTTTTCTTAATACAGTGCACTAGTTTTTATAATGTTTCATTGTTTCGGGGTCATTACTCCTCCTAGCTATAAGATCCATTTCCCTTCTCTGTTTACAAGATATTTTTATCCTGTTAGTAAGCCATGGCTTTTTTCATGGTTTCTTACAATTATATTTCACTGTTTTCCTAGGGAAACTGTTTTCAAATATACTCACAAAGGTATCATGAAATATGGTAAATTTTAAATTAGCATCATGTTCCCTGTACACCTCATTCCAGTCTAACTGTTGCAAGCTTTCCCTAAAATTTTGAAGTGTTAAATCGTTAATGGAACACACTATTTTGGAGGACTGTTTTGCATTACTGTATGGAGCTGTATCATATACTGTAACTAGCTGTGCATTGTGAGGCAGACCATTCTTAACAGGAAAACTTCCTATACAACATTAATTAAATGTTTTCGTCTACTTTCTTACAAAATTTGAACCGATTCACGTGAGTCGCAAATATGGATGTAGCGTGCATAAAAAACTATACAAAAAAACTAATGAAGCTAGATTGTTAAAAGCAAGTTTAAAATTGTATCATAAGAAGGCATTTTTGTTTATTTGATTCAATTTAAACTATTTCCACGCATTCAATGACAATAAGAATGAATTTTAGGGGCTACATTTAACTTCAATTTAAACCATCGTGTCTCTAAAATGTATAAAGACTACTGGATTTAAAAAAAGATTCATTTTAACTTTATCCACGTATCTACCTTCACACGAAGTTTGAACCAATTCACACACGTTTAAAGTACAGAACTAGCGTGCTTCAAACATCTACCACAAAAATGTATTTTTTGCACTTAAAACACAAAGTAAGACTTTTCAAACAGTTAAAACTTATCTTAGACCAAAGTCCTACACACCAGTGGGCCAAATTTGAACCATAAGGGTGGCCCCACCAGGCAGGAGTTATTTAAGGGTGCCTGCTTCTGCACGTAAAATCCAAATGGTGTACATACAAGGCATATTCCAAAACTAAGATCCATTTGGTCATAAAAAAAAATAAGCTCACGAGGAAAGGTTCTTATGACACTAGTATTTTACTACTTATCTCTGGTATTCCAACCCAACACTTACAACAGACCACCAGAAGGCAAGGACGGAGACACCCCTATAATCGAAGAGTGCTGACATAACGCTACGCGCAGGCAACGCCTGTCGTGCTGGCCTATCGATGCTCATGGTGGCTCTGTAAAACCAGCAACAGCAGGGCTCGGACTGCAGTCATCTTCCAACAGCGCTTGTGTTCATTTATCTGTTCATCGTGGCTCTGGTCAATGATAGTCGCTACATCTTGGTATCCAATTTGGTTTTGCTCTCTGGTTTTGATATTTCGCCATGTAGTTTGTGTTGCCAGCTGTCCCTGTTGTGTGTGTCTGCACTGTACCTGCAATTCCCATTGTCGCCGTCGGACGTGGCCTCCAGTCTCAGCTGATTCCAGTTACTAGAATGTCTACTTACTTTCCACGAAGTCACTGTTCACATCTATACACTTTCTGTGACACTGCACCAGCTTCTGTAAACCCTTTGCCACCTGGGAATTGAGCCTGTTGGTGATGCCAGTCATAGTTCGTCATCATTCTGAATTTATTGTCCACCCAGCATTAAGAGGAAACAGTCGCTTGGTGCAAAGTCAGGACTCTATGAAGGTTGCTCAAGTAGTTCCCAACTTTCACTTGTGTTACTGTATTGCTGCAATAGCTGGTCGACGTTATTATCGCCCTTGGAGTCGCAGTGTTCCTGTGTATAAGTCATTGAAAGCAGTAAATATTGATTTTACTGGGCAATTCAATAAGCAGCAGTTTATTGGAGGGCCTTTAGTCTCATGGGCTGCAAATGCAGTTCACCTGTGATGTTTCAGCTGCCTTTAGAGACAGTACATGGTTGACCTTGGCAGTTGTATGGGGCAGTTACGGAGAGTATGGTGGCCTTGAAGCTTTCCCTGACGCAAATATTTTGGCTTGGAAGACTTAGTATAAGAGAGAGTATAGGACTACTAGCTATGATTCCGTATGGTACCTTGGTTCCAGATAAGCCATTTTGGTTCCATATAATCCATTTTCTTTGTCAACTAGAGGAAAGAAGCAGCTCAACTCAGGCAATAATAATTGTAAGTTTAAGATTGTGGGAGACACAATAAACAATAAAGTTGACCTTGAATGTATAAACTGTTATTTATAATAAAGTGACCTTGAACCCAAAAAATACTACACATTGATCCTTGTTTTTGGCAGTAGCATTGTGAAGGAGGATTATGCCAGACAACAGTTTCCAAAGGTGTCGATTTTGGATCACATATGTCAGTTCAGTTAGCATTTTGTAGAATATACATCAGCTGTAATTGTTGACCCATGGTCCACAAAATCAATCAAAAGGATACTCTTTTTGGCCCAAAAAACAGTAGCCATCATTTTTTTTTATTTGAGAATGGAGATTCTTCTTCTTCTTCTTTTTCTTCTTCTTCTTCCTCCTGGCTCCACAAGCCTTGATGGGCCTTTGTCTACTCTAGGACATCAATTCCATTCATCCCTGTCCAGTGTCTTGTGATTCCATCCTCTGACATCAATTTCTAAATCTTCTTTTATGTCATCCAAGTATCTAAGTCTTGGTCTTCCAATGCTTCTTTGTCCCCCCCCCCCCCCCCCAACCACCACTCATGTTCCATGTGAAAATGTGGTCAACTCATTTCACGGGTTTTTATTTTAATGAACTTTATGATTTCAAGATCTTTATCAAATCTATAAAGTTCAAAATTAGATTGTCTATGCCACGCTACATCTTCGTGAGTCACCCCATAAATTTTGCGTACTATCTTTAGTTCAAGACATCCTATTAGCTCTTCACTCTGTTTTGTCAGTGTCCAAGGTTTATAGACTCTGGACATATTAAGTTTTATACAAATGACATTTTGTTCTCCTGGACAGATTTCTGGACTTAAGTTGCAGGGCCAGCCCATAACAGCATTATTAGCTAGGCAGATGTAACAACTTTATTTACATAACAGTATATTTCTGTGATGTTATCAGTGTTCCTAGATAGACAAATTCACTAACATATTCTATTTGCCTCGTCAATTTCTAACATTGTACTTAATTCTGGTCCCATTATTCACATGTATTTGGTTTTATTGATGCTCACTTCCAGTCCCATTTCTACTGCTGCTACCATCAGTGTCCTATACGTTTCTTTAGCAGCTAGTTCTGTTCTTGCTATAACATCCACGCCATCTGAACAGGCCAGAAGCTGCACCACTCTATTGTGTATTATGCCTATTGTGTCTTTTGAGCTGCCCTTACTACTTCTTCAGGCTATGTTAAAAATCGTACATGAGAGTGTACCCCTTGCATCAGTTCAGTTAAGTTTCCAAACTTGGATTACATTTCCTTGTATTCACACTACTTTCTCCATAGTCAAAATTATGAGGTTTATTAAATGTTGTGGTAAGCCCAGTGCATTCATAGCTTCAATAAGCTTATTTCTTTTTATGGTGTCATATGCTGCCTTAAAAATGAACAAATATAGGATGTGTTTCTATATTGTATTTGCTGTATCCTGCTACTAGTGCATGCAAGTGTGAGTGCACCAAATGTAGTGTCACTGCGCATGTGTAATTAAATCAACTGCCAACTGTATCACTGTGGGCCGGCCACTTGAGGCCACCTGTAGATGTGCGTAAGCACGGTCTCTGCCACACCGTCGATTGGTGAATCACCTACAGATGTGCAGAGCAGCACTGAGTCACCCTCACTATGTTCTTTTGATTTGTATTGCTCACATCAGTTATTCTATGTATTGCTTTGTTGAACCTTCTACACGATTCTTTTGTCTTGTTATGTGTGGAATCACGAGAGGCTTACTTCCGTTATTGTTCAGAGGTTTATCACTAAAGCCATAGTTACGCTACTATACAAGTTTCATGTATTACTTGGTTACTACACAACTGGCAAGAAGTTTGGAACGGTTTCGACATGTGCAATCTTTAAGTGTGGTTCCATATAGGTTTAGTCATTATGGATGCCATGCCACTGGCCCTGACTGAACAGCTTACTTTGGCAGTGAACACTTCCATTAACAAATAGGGTACAGTTCCACCAGTCTATCCACTCACTTTTCGTCCGCTTGATAATTCAGCTGAGGATTGGGAAGCTTCGGGAAGGGGGGGGGGGGGGGGGGGCGCAGCATTTTTGGCTTTCAGTGTGACAGACTTGAATTTGTGCAACGCCTTATCCCCCAACCTAAGGTGTTACTTTACAAGAACTGTCAGCTCTTACTTTTGACATATGCAGTGTGTTGTCCAGCTACCATCACAACAAATGCATGTCACAGCGTTGCAAATTGAATTCTACCAGTGCTGCAGAAGAACCTACTCAAATTTAAACAAAGTTTGTCTGTCTTCGTCAAAGTCATTAACACTTTGTAAGTTTTCTGAAACTATGAACTTTTTTGTGGCACACTTTGCTTACTATATGTCCAACAGAGCACTGTTAATCCACTTTACTGCATTCCAACTAGTCTTTCACACTTGTACACACTTGTCTTGAGGGCTAAACTCATGCACAAAACTGTAGCCTTCAACAACAGAGAAATTTCACGTGTTTATTATTTTACTTGTATTATTTTGAACTTGTAATAATGTGCTACTTAATTGAGAATACACCTAGATGCAAACGGGCAATTTTTTACACACAGAACTAAACCAAAAACTCCTACTGTTTCATATTTTATTACTAAGATAAATAATACTAACTAAATATAGGATGATAGTGATAACTAAATATAGATTACAACTAAATTATATTACAGACAAACAAGAAACCATTTAAATTGGCAACAACTATAAGATCAGTTGTAGAATAATGTCCACTATTTTATTATTCTCAAAAATTAATATCATTGTTCACTGCCAGATGTTGAAATGTTGAAATTTTTACAGTACTCTGCTATCACAAGTGTACAAAATGAGCAAAAAATCAAATTTTTATATTCAGTCCCACCAGAAATAACTAGCCCCCAAACTTAACGAAAAATAAAGGTTTTCAAATTTCAAAAATTTATTAAAAAAATTAAGGAAACATTTGTCACTGTTCTTGCTCTGTATAAGGCTAGTAGTTTATGATATCTAACTAGAGAAAAATAAGACACTCTGATAAATCATTCCTTGGTTCTTATTTTTGGGTCTAAAAACTGGATTTTCTAAATTTTCAATACCAAACTATGGAGGTCATTTTTGACTGATTATTTCAGGTATTCTGAGTAATAAACAATGTTGTAGAGGAGACTTTACTGAAGAAAAAAAATAATAAATAGATAAAAAAAATAAAAAATAAAAAAATAATGTCAATTGCAATACTGTAACCTAACCCAGAGCAGAGATATTCAAGTTAATGCTAATGTCTGCAAATTGAAAACTGTCATGTGCTTACAAACAAAAATGGCTGCCATTCAGCAACAGTGCAAGGTAATTTTTTTAAAATTGTTTTTAACTTCTCATTTATAGGGTACTGCATGGAAAAAAATAAATAAATAAAATTAAATTAAAATAAAAATGGTCAGCGATACCTCACTGGATCACTTCATTATGGACTGACCCACTAGTGATTGTGCCATTGTCTTTCGCATTTTGTCATGGCATGGAGTCTCCGATTCAAACATTAGTGCAGCAACTGAAGGACCTCATCGTGGCCAAGTTACAGGCTTTGCCAGCATTGCTCTCCAAAAATTCATCTCCGGTTCCATTCCTCAGTTCCTACCATTTGACGAGGCAGCATGAGATTGGAAGGCTTATGAACATGGACTACAGCAGCATTTTCACACCTCCCAAGAGACAGTTGCAGAGTTATGTCATGCATTATTTCTGACACCGATTTTTTCGTATCTTCTATCACGTGTTGCGGCAGTTGGCCTCGTTGCAGGACTCTTCCTTCTTGTCCTTTGGAACCTTACATTCACTGTTGTCTACCTATTACTGCTGCTGCAACCATACAATGGATGACAAGGTTGAATTTTACCAATGCAAGATGCAGCCCCATCAGACTTATTGTACCTGGAAGGTGACCCTCCATGGTCTTAGTCACAGGCGACATTTTGTTACAGACAAGTGAAAAGAGCCATACACAGACATCATGCATCACAATGTTGTTATCCCTGGATGTGGGAGTCCACCAACAGGTCCTCCAGTTATAGAACCCTGAAGAGGTTTTGTCCACTCCCCAGTTGCATGAGGTCTCACGAGTCACTGGTCAGCAACTAGAAACCCGGTGTTATGTTGTGTCTATACAACACTGCACTGCACCTTGGGAGGATGACGACATGGCACTGCAAGCTGGCCAATCCAGCAGCTCCTGCACAGTGTGGATACAACATTCCAGTTGCCATTCCATTGATGTCATATGCGTCTTATTACTTCAAATACAATAGATCAGAGTGTACTCAGCATTGGGCCATGTGTCATGACAGAAAAAGGCCACATTGCATTAGTCTGCCAATCGAATGCACAGAGCACACCATCAGAGACCATGGATATGGATATTACAAAAGTGTCATTGCCAGGCCAATTCCTGTATATGATTCCAACAAGCTTTATATAGAGATTTTGGGTCTCTCACAACAGCTGCAACTGCAGGTAGAGACCAGTGTAGCAGCTTCCCTGTTTATCGCCCAAACATATTAAGACCATGGCTCTCCGCAGTTGTCACTGAAAACAGACTCCTCAGGAGATACAGTAAACAGAAAAGCCCCTTGTTTTGTTAATTCACGGCTGAAGTCACCTATAAATCAGTGACTCAATCTACTACCCTTATTGTCATCCACAACGCTAGTTCAGCAAACAATTTTGAAGTTGGTGCCTGTCAGGCATTTGGCTTTTCAGTCACTGAATCCACAGTTGGTATACCAAGATCCCCTATCAGTCATTGGAATCTCTGTGCTCTGAATTTCAGGATATCACTGCGGAAGGCCAAGGGTGCTCCACAGGCTTTCAAGCCAATGTAACCTTGAAGTAGTCAGCTTGTCCTACATTTTTTCAAGCTAAGCAGATTCCCCCGGCCCTCCGCTCCCGTCAAGGTGGAGCTAGACTGGTTTGCATCTCTTGGGTTTGTGGTTCCTATTTACTCTAGTGAATGGGTCACAAACCTTGTCATCGTTAAGACACTGTCCAGTAAAACTGCGCCTTTCAGGGGATTTTTAACCTACTGTGAATTCATGGCCCACGGTCGACACATACCCATTGCCATGTCCTGATGAACTGTTCAGACACTTAGCAGGGCTTCAATTCTTCTCCAAACTTGATATTTCCAAAGCATATTGCAAGTTAAGCCTGGATGATGAGTCAAAGCATATCATGGTCAATAATAAGCCACATAGCCTTTATCACTACCATCGGTGGATATGTGTGTTTGAAAGTGCCTCTTCAATTTTTCAACAATATTTGGAACAGGTCACATCCAGTATTCCGCAATGCTTCAACTACCTAGATGACATCATCATTACAGGGCATATTCCAACCTCTGCCCCTTGGGTTGGCATTACAGTCTTAGTCCACATTTTTCCAACCATCCCTTGAGTATCAGGGCCATGTCATCTCAAGGTAGGGTGCCTGACCCATGGTGAATCTTGTCAGGGCTATTATGTGCCTGCTGCATCTCTCATTGTTGCTAGAACTGCAGGCTTTTTTAAGTTAAATTACCTATTGCAAGCTTTTTTAAGTTAAATTACCTATTATCACCTGCTCATTCCCTGGGCATCCACAATCACATACCCACTGCACCTCTTTCTAAGCAAATTTGCTCCCTTTGTCTGGTCTCCAGTGTGCCACCAGACCTTTGAATCCAACCAGCAACTGGTTTTGGCTGTGGATGTCTTGCAGCACAGCATGGAGGTGGTCCTTGCCCATTGGAATACAGATGGCTCAGAGCACCCTCTGATGTTCGTATCCTAAAATCTCAGTCCAGCACAGGTCTCTCTTTTTTTTTTTTTGTGGTTTTAGGGCGCACAACTTCAATGGTCATTAGCGCCCTGACTACGTTAAGAATGCACCGCGAGGCACAAGTTTAAAACAACAACTAAAAGGGAAAACACGATAAAAGACAGACTGACAGGCATAGGATTAAAAAACAGCATCATCAAATGTCCTTAGAGAGGTTTGTCAAATTGATAAAACGAAGAACACGAGCAGCTGCTCGTGGGTCATCCGCTAAAATGGCATCTAAAGTACATGGCAGGTTAAGATCTAGACGCAATGTGTTAAAATCCGGACAGGACATTAAAATGTGGCGGACCGTCAGCAATTGCCCACATGGGCAGAACGGCGCCGGCGCAGCCGTCAGCAGATGGCGATGGCTGAACCGGCAGTGTCCAATCCTTAACCGGGCCAAAACTACCTCCTCCCACCGAGAAGGGCGTGAGGAGGACGTCCAAGCCACGGGAAGAGGTTTTAAGGCCCGAAGCTTGTTGTCTGTAAGTGCAGCCCAATCAGCATGCCACAACGATAAAATGCGCCGACAAATAACCCTGCTACAATCTGATGAAGGGACACAACAAGAAGCTGTCCGAGGCTGGAGGACCGCAGCCTTGGCCGCGGCATCTGCAGCTTCGTTCCCAGGGATACCGACATGGCCAGGGACCCACATAAAGCTAACCGGAGAACCGACGTCCACCAGCTGCCGAAGAGAGCGTTGGATCCAGTGCACGAAAGGGTGAACCGGATACGGATCACTGAGGCTCTGGATGGCGCTCAGGGAATCGGAGCAGATGACATAAGCAGAATGTCGGTGGCGGCAGATGTAAAGAACAGCCTGGTAGAGGGGCAAGAGCTCAGCTGTGAAGACCGAACAATGGCCATGGAGCCGGTATTTGAAACTTTGTGCCCCGACAATAAAAGAACACCCGACCCCGTCATTGGTCTTAGAGCCATCTGTATAAATGAAGGTCATATTGATGAACTTCGAACGAAGTTCCACAAAACGGGAGTGGTAGACCGAACCGGGGTTAACCTCTTTTGGGAGCGAGCTGAGGTCAAGGTGAACGCGGACCTGAGCCTGGAGCCAAGGTGGCGTGTGGCTCTCGCCCACTCGAAAGGTTGCAGGGAGTGAAAAATTAAGGTGTTGAAGGAGGCGACGAAAGCGAACTCCAGGGGGTAGCAGGGCAGAGACATACAACCCGTATTGACGGTCGAGAGAGTCGTCAAAAAAGGAACGATAAGACGGGTGGTCGGGCATTGACAGTAGCCGACAGGCATACCGACAAAGCAGCATTTCGCGCCGGTAGGTGAGTGGCAATTCGCCAGCGTCAGCATGAAGACTCTCTACGGGACTAGTATAAAACGCTCCGATCGCAAGTCGTAAACCCCGATGTTGTATGGAGTTGAGGCGGCGTAAGATGGATGGCCGTGCAGAAGAGTATACGAAGCTCCCATAATCCAGCTTGGAACGGACGATCAACCGATATAGACGAAGTAGGACGGTTCGATCCGCTCCCCACGACATACCACTGAGAACACGGAGGACATTTAAAGAACGGGTACAACGGGCAGCCAAATATGACACATATGGAGACCAGCTAAGTTTCCTGTCAAATGTAAGACCTAAAAATTTGGTTGTCTCCACGATTGGGAGAGCAACGGGACCGAGCCGTAAGGACGGTGGGAGAAACTCTTTGTAGCGCCAGAAGTTAATACAGACCGTCTTCTCGGCAGAAAAACTGAAGCCATTGGCGACACTCCAGGAGTAAAGACGGTCAAGAGAACGCTGAAGACAGCGCTCCAGGACACGTGTACACTGCGCGCTGCAATAGATGGTAAAATCGTCCACGAAAAGGGAGCCTGATACATCAGCTGGGAGGCAATCCATTATTGGATTGATCGCGATGGCGAAGAGAGCGACGCTCAAAACTGAGCCCTGTGGCACCCCATTCTCCTGGCGAAAGGTGTCTGACAGGACAGAACCCACACGTACCCTGAACTGTCGATCCATTAAAAAGAAACGAATAAAAAGAGGGAGGCGACCGCGAAGGCCCCATGTATGCATGGTGCGAAGAATGCCCGCCCTCCAACAGGTGTCGTAAGCCTTCTCCAAATCAAAGAACACAGCCGCGGTCGGGCGCTTCCGCAAGAAGTTATTCATAATGAAGGTCGACAAGGTAACCAGATGGTCAACAGCAGAGCGGCGCCTACGAAATCCACACTGTACATTGGTAAGTAGGCGTCGAGACTCTAGAAGCCAAACCAATCGAGAGTTAACCATTCGCTCCATCACTTTACAGACACAGCTGGTAAGCGAGATAGGTCGATAACTGGAAGGCAAGTGCTTGTCCTTCCCCGGCTTAGGAATCAGGACAACAATAGACTCGCGCCAGCATGCGGGACCATGTCCCTCAATCCAGATGCGATTGTATGTACGAAGAAGAAAACCTTTACCCGCAGGAGAAAGGTTCTTCAGCATCTGAATATGAATAGAATCAGGCCCTGGAGCGGAGGACCGTGATCGACCAAGTGCGTTTTCGAGTTTCCGCATGGTGAATGGGGCATTATAACTTTCAAGATTCGAGGAGCGGAAGTTAGGTGGCCTAGCCTCCTCTGCCTGTTTGCGGGGGAGGAAGGCAGGGTGGTAATGAGCGGAGTTCGAAACCTCTGCGAAAAAGCGGCCGAAGGCATTGGAGACACCCTCAGGGGCCACAAGGACGTCATTCGCGACCGTCAAGCCAGAAACTGGTGAGTGGACCTTAGTGCCAGATAGCCGGCGCAGGCTACCCCAGACAACAGAAGAAGGAGTAAAACTGTTGAAGGTGCTTGTGAAAGCAGCCCAGCTGGCTTTCTTGCTTTCTTTAATAATACGTCGACACTGAGCACGTAATCGTTTATAATTGATACAATTCGCCACTTTAGGGTGGCGTTTAAAGGTGCGTAAAGCACGTCGACGAGCACGTAAAGCGTCTCTACATGCTGCGGTCCACCAGGGGACCGGTACGCGACGTGGAGAAGAAGTAGGGTGAGGGATGGAATATTCAGCAGCAGCGAGAATGACGTCCGTGAGGTGTGCGACCTGACGATCGCAGCTTGTGAAGGTTTGATCCTGAAAGGTCGCCCTGGAAGAGAAGAGCCCCCAGTCTGCCTTGGAGATGGTCCAACTAGAGGAGCACGGAGAGGGGGTATGCTGCAGGAGATGGATAACACACGGGAAGTGGTCGCTCGAATATGTATCAGAAAGTGCATACCACTCAAACCGGCGTGCAAGTTGGGGAGTACATATAGAGAGGTCTAAATGGGAATAGGTGTGAGATGTGTCCGAAAGAAAAGTAGGGGCGCCAGTATTGAGGCAGACAAGATTGAGCTGGTTGAAAATGTCTGCTAACAGGGAGCCCCTCGGGCAGGATGCTGGAGAGCCCCAAAGGGGATGGTGGGCATTGAAGTCTCCAGTTAACAAAAATGGTGCAGGTAGTTGAGCAATAAGTTGCATCATGTCTGCCCTGGTAACGGCAGATGACTATGGAGTGTAAACGGTACAAATGGAAAATGTAAAAGTGGGGAGAGTAATGCGGATGGCAACTGCCTGCAGGCCGGTGTGCAACGTGATGGGATCGTAGTAAATATCATCCCGGACCAGCAACATAACCCCTCCATGAGCCGGGATACCTACCACAGGGGGTAGGTCAAAACACACAGAGGTGTAGTGTGCCAAGGCAATTTGATCGCATGGGCGTAGCTTCGTTTCCTGGAGGGCTACGACGAGCGGACGGTGCAAGCGGAGCAGCAACTTCAGGTCCTCTCGGTTGGAGCGAATGCTGCGAATATTCCAGTGAATAAGTGCCATCGTAAGAAGAAAGGAAGATGAAATAAGGGGTCACCTCAAAGGCCGCTGAGGGCCTGGCTTCGAGCGAGCACTGCCGCCACTATCAGTAGGCGGACAGTCATCGTCCATTGGGTCTATAGGTTCATCGGCCATCTTGGGAGGATGGCCGGGAGGGGGAGCTTCCTCTGCCGGTGAACGGCCACATGTTCGGCTACCAGCGGTGCGGCCAGGCGAAACGGATGACGGCGTGGGGCGGCAACCGCTGGGTGGCGCAGGAGAAGAAATGCGCCGTGGCGGAGAAGGAGAACTGTGCTTCCTATGAGCCTTCTTGGAAGGACGTTTGGTGGAAGTACTGGTCGAAGGCTGGGAGGTCGAGGTACGTAGGAAGTCTGCATGGGCTGGTTCCTTCTTGAAGGCCCGTGCATCTGACTTCGGGGTCTTCGTCTTAGCAGAAGCTGATGAAGGGGCTGGTGTCTGTGGGGTGATGGGAGGAAGAGGAGACGTCGACCGCGCGATCTTAGCACTGGCCGAACGGATGACCGTGGTGCTGAAGGTCAGATCGCATGTCTGGGTTGCCACCTCCCTGGTAGTCCGAGGAGAGGCGAGGACAGTACTGTATTTCCCCGCTGGGAGCAGCGTGGGCTTCCTACTAGCCAATAGCTTGCGAGCAGCCGAGGTGGACACTTTCTCTTTGACCCGAATTTCTTGGATACAGCGTTCTTCCTTATAGACAGGACAGTCGCGGGAGGATGCGGCATGGTCACCCTGACAGTTCACACAACGAGGAGACGGAGGGGGACAGTCACCCTCATGGGCATCCCTGCCACAAGTGACACATTTAGCCGCATTGGAACAAGACTGTCGAGTGTGATTGAAACGCTGACACTGGTAGCAGCGCGTAGGTGTCGGGACATAGGGGCGAACAGAAATAACCTCGTAGCCCACCTTGATGCGCGATGGCAGCTTAACACTATCGAAGGTCAAGAAAAGTGTCCGGGTCGGTACAAGGTCATTGTTGACCTTTTTCATGACCCTATGGACAGCTGTCACGCCCTGCTCAGCGAGGAAAGATTGAATCTCCTCGTCAGTCAATCCGTCGAGGGAGCTAGTATAGACTACACCACGAGACGAATTCAAAGTTTGGTGGGCCTCCACCCGGACAGGGAATGTGTACAGGAGTGTGGCCCGAAGCAGTTTTTGTGCCTGAAAGGCGCTCTCAGTTTCTAGTAATAAGGTACCGTTACGCAACCTGGTACAAGATTTGACAGATCCGGCTATGGCATCTACGCCCTTCTGGATAACGAAAGGGTTGACAGAGGAAAAATCCTTTCCGTCCTCAGATCGAGAAACGACGGGGAACTGTGGGGCAGGCGGTAGTACTTTTGTCACTGGTGGCTGGTCACGTTTCCGTTTTTGGGCAGAAGTTGAGAGAGATGGAGTGAAATCCATTGCGGAGGAATCCCCCATGATTGCCAGTGTCTCCGATGGCGCGCTCCTTCCTTGTGGGGACCCTCTCAGAGGGCACTCCCGCCTTAGGTGAATGTTTACACCTCAGGTCACACCTCCCGAGAAACAGACGGAGGGACCAATCGGCATGGTCAGAAGGTATCAGCTCAGGCAATCACCCCTCCCCGGGCCTGGCCTTTACCAGGGGGTACGCGCGTGCCTTACATGTCTACCCAGGGCGGGGTATTACGCGTTACCCCGTCACCGGCTACGCGTGCGAACGCGTGGGTCGGCCTTCAGGCACGCACAGGGAGGAAGGAAGAAGAGGAAAAAGGAGAGAGAGAGGTAGAGAGAGAGAGAGAGAGAGAGAGAGAGAGAGAGAGAGAGAGAGGACAGACTGTCTCAAACGCCGAGGTGGAGACCAGAGAAGGCAAAGAGAACAAGGCAATGAGAAGGCAAGGAGAAGAAGGCAATGAGAAGGCAAGGAGAAGAAGGCAATAAGAAGGCAAGGAGAAGAAGGCAATAAGAAGGCAAGGAGATTTTGCAGGGGAAAGAGCAAGGAAGACATTGAGGTGGAGAAGAGCAAAGAAAGGAACCAACCAAAGGAAGGAAGAAACGAGAAGTGAAAAACCAAAAAGACCACAATTATAGGTCGTGGAACCGTCCGTCTCCGGACGCAGGCGCTAACTACCCCCATGAGGGGGATGGACTCCTTTTAGTCGCCTCTTACGACAGGCAGAAATACCTTGGGGCTATTCTAATCCCCGGACCCGCAAGGGGGGGGGGGCACAGGTCTAGTACATTCTGGCCATTGTGTATGTGGTCACCAAATTTCACTTTTTGTTCTATGGGGCCAAATTCCAACTAATTAGGGACCATAAGCCCTTAATCTCTATATTTAGTCCATCTGCTCAAGTCCTTAATAAGGAGGCCCACAGGTTGCAATGGTGGGACTCGGTCCTCTCCAAAATATACTTATGACATTCATACAAAAATATAGTATAATAGTCATTGAAGCAAAGTCCGCTCTGTGATAACAGCAAATGACATTCCTTGGTCATGAAGTTTCAGTGGCTGAAATCTTTCCACTAAAATACAAGATCATGATGAACATACTATGCCCAGTGGATTTTTAACAATTAACAAGATTCCAGATAATCATGAACTTTTACCATCGACACTATAACATCACACATGTTTAGGCATGCTAGTCAGCCACCCAGTATTGATAGGTTTAAAAGAGGGAGGGAGGGAGGGAGGGAGGGAGGGAGGGGGGGGGGAAAGGACCAAACTGCGAGGTCATCAGTCTCTTGTTCCCGGTAAAATGATAACACAAGGGAAAGAACAACACAGGAAAAAGGAAAAAATCAGAAGAACAACAGCAGGACAACCAACACTACAATGGACAAAAGAGGAAAAGAAAAACACAGAGAGAAGCAAGAAACAGGCAGAAGGGATAAAAACAAGAGAGCAGATGACCGTGGCTGGCCGACCATGAGGATCAAAGGAAAAGCCAGCCACTCTGCGACACATTAAAACATCCAACCTAACAACATTAGAGTGGAGAACACAAAGGGACAAAGGACATGCGCTAAAACACATATAGAATGATAAAACCCACCGTCACGTATAAAACATAAAACTAAATTAGCTGATGAGGTGTTGTCAGCTAAAATTAATGGCAATGAGTCCGGTAACTGAAGAGTCCGTCTCAGGGCAGCCAAAGGACAGCTCACCACGATACGGGTCACTATCAGCCAGGCACTGCACCGACACTCAGGCACGTCATCAGGGCGCGGAGGTAGCCATGTGTCACCCAAGCGTGGCAAATGCGGAGCCAACATAGAACCACAGAGTCCCTGTGAGAGGCCCGCGTGGAGGTCTTCCACACACTTGTAGTTGCCTTAATGGTACGCTGTTTGTTGTGCATGCTGAGGGTATGCCATTCAGTCACCCAAAGCTGCAAAGCCTTGCGGCATAGTACTGAACACAGGTCAGTTGCAGAGAAGCCGATCTCCATAAGCAGTTTCCGTGTAGCCTGTTTGACCAGCCTGTCGGCAAGTTCGTTGCCTGGGATGCTGATGTGACCTGGGGTCCATACAAACACCAGTGAACGACTGGACCGTTCCAGGGCATAGATGGACTCCTGGATGGCCGCTACCAAAGGATGACGAGGGTAGCACGGGTCGATAGCTTGTAGGCTTCTCAAGGAGTCAGTACATAGAAGAAACAACTCCCCAGGGCACGAACGAATGTGTTCAAGAGCACGGGATATAGCCACAAGATCGGCAGTGAAAACACTGCAGCCATTGGCAAGGAATTCTGTTCATATGTCCTCCATGGACATATGCGAAGCCGACATGATCATCGGCCATTTAGCCATCAGTGAAAACCCCGTCGTAGCCTCGGTACATGTGAAGAATCGAGAGGAAGAGAGTTGCAGGCTTAAACGAGTCCTTAGGGCCATGTGAAAGGTCCAGGCCAAGCCGCGGCCTAGGTATACCAAATGGTGGTGTACATGAATGGACCTCAAGTATAGTTGGTAAAGGTAAGGCCTCCAGTTCGGAAAGAAGGGATCAGACATGAACTGCAATTGGAAGCCCTGACCTGGGTCGCCAATGCGGGAGATGAACCGCTGTGGGTGGGAAAAGGAGACGGTTAATTCAGATGCACAGGAGAACTACAAATGTGTACAATGTAACTGGCCAGCAGTTGTGCACGCCTAACCTGCAATGGAGTGACTCCAGCCCTCCACCAGAATGCTAGTCACTGGACTCGTCCTAAATGTTCCTTTTGCTAAGCGAACAGCACAGTGGCGCACTGGGTTGAGTAAACGCAACGCTGAAGGTGCCAATGAACCATAAACCAGACTCCCATAGGAAAGGCGGGATTTAACAAGGCTCTGTACAGCTGCAGCAGCGTAGAGTTATCTGCACCCCAGTTGGTGTTGCTCAGGCAGCAGAGGGCATTGAGGTGCTGCCAGCACTTATACTTAAGCTGACAAAGGTGAAAAAGCCAAGTCAACTGGATGGCGAAAACCAGTCCTAAGAATCAATGTCTCCACTACAGTGTACAGTGAGCGGATCGTCATTAAAGTACAGTTCTGGTTCTGGATGAGTGGTACGATGCCGACAGAAGTACATAAAACAAAACTTTGTGGCCGAAAACTGGAAACCTTGGGCTAGAGCCCATGACTGCACCTTCGGGATGGTTCCCTGTAGGCGTCGCTCAGAAACACCAGTACTTGTGGAGCAGTTCAAAACGCAGAAGTCGTCTGCATACAGAGAGGGTGAGATGGACAGCCCTACAGCTGCTGCTAGACCATTAATGGCCACTAAAAATAGACACACATTCGATACAGAGCCCTGCAGCAACCCTTTCTCCTGGATACGGGGGGAACTATGGGAGGCATCAACTTGGACACGGAAAGTACGAAGCGAAAGGAAATTTTGAATAAAAGACGGGAACGGGCCTCGGAGACCCCACTCGTATAATGTGGCAAGGATATGATGTTGCCAGGTCGTGTCATACGCTTTTCATAAACCAAAAAGGATGGCAACCAGGTGTTGGTGTCTGCAAAAGGCTGTTCGGATAGCAGACTCGAGGGACATAAGATCATCAGTGGTAGAGCGACCCAGGCAGAAGCCACCTTGACATGGAGCCAGTAGGCCACGTGACTCCAGGACCCAACCCAACCACCGACACACCATACATTCCAGCAGCTTACAAAGAACATTGGTGAGGCTGATGGACCGATAGCTACCCACTTCTTGTGGGTTTTTACTGGGTCTGAGAACCGGAATGATGCTGCTCTCCCACCATTGCGATGGAAAGACTCCATCACACCAGATCCGGTTGAAGATCACGAGGAGATGTCACTTGTAATCAGATGAGAGATGTTTAATCATCTGACTGTAGATCCGATCTTGGTCCAGAGGATGTGTCGGGGCAATGTGCTAGGGCACTGACGAGCTCCCACACTGTAAAAGGGAAGGGATGTTATAGGATTCACTGTGGTGTGTAGTGAACAAGAGGACTTTCTCTTCCAGCCACTGTTTGCGAGTGCAAAAGGCTTGGGGGTAGTTCTCCGACGCCGAGGATTGAGCATAGTGCTCAGCAAAGTGCACGGCAATTGCGTTTGCGCCAGTAGGTAACACGCCATTTATGTTAACACCGGGAATACCTGTTGGGGTCTGGTACCCGAAAACTCATTTGATCTTTGCCCAGACTTGGGAAGGTGACTTATGACACTCAATGGTCAAGACGTATCTCTCCCAACACTCCTGCTTCCGTCATTTGATAAGCTGGCGAATGCAGGCATGGAGCCGTTTAAAGGCTATGAGGTGCTCCAGGGAAGGGTGCCGCTTATGTCACTGTAGAGCCCGCCAACGCTTCTTAGTTGCAGAAAAGCTCGACAATGCTCCTTAATTGCTTCAGCGACTTCCGGCGACCACAAAGGGACTGCCTGAGGCTCCAGGCACCCTAAAAAGTGAGGGATCGCATTTTCTGCAGCAAAAACGATTGTTGTAGTCACCTGTTCAACCATCACATCCATGTTACCGTGTGGGGGAGATTAACGGTGACAACAGAGGTGAAAGTTTCCCAGTCCGCCTTGTTTAGAGCCCATCTGGGCAGGCGTCCATGGGCCTGATGCTGGGGCACTGACAGGAAGATGGGGAAAAGATCACTACCACACAGGCCATCATGTGCTCTCCAGAGTGTAGATGGGAGAATTCCTGGGCTGCAAATTGATAAATCAATCGCTAAGTAACTACCAGGAGCCACACTGAAATGTGTGGCAGCCCCAGTATTTATGAGGTAGAGGTCGAGTTGGGACAGTAAATTTTCAACATCTCTGCCTCAGCCAGTAGGTGCGGTGCCACCCCACAAGGGAGTATGAGCGTGAAAATCTTCCAAAAATAGGAAAGGTTTACGGAGTTGATCAATCAGTGCAGTGCAGTTAAACCGCTGCAATTTCACTACAGGATGATGTCGTCATGAGACTGAGAAGCCATGGAACATTCATTGAGGCAGTTTACGCCTCAGGGTCACCTGCTGCCACTGACTTTTTGCCTGAGCAGTCTATATCCATTGTGTCTGAGGGTCCGGCGAGATCTAGGTTCTCAGCGGACGCCAGAATCTCCACCTCATCTGCAGACGCAGAGCTTGTAGGTATTGATGGTTTGGGTACCACTGCAATTCCCTTGGTCTTGGGGGATCTTCTTTTTGGATTTCTCTCACTGTTTCTTGGGTTTCCATGGCTGGGAGGACTGATTCAGTCTCCGGGACAGAGGACAAGCTTGAAGCCCTACAACCAGCTGTTTTTGGGCTCTTCAGCCACTGGCGGGTATCATCTTTCCCACTAGCAGAAACTTGGGAAGGACGTGACCCAAGAGAACCCTTCCTAGCGAGAGGAGCCAAAGAAGACTTACAGTTCTCCAGCACAGAAATGGTGACTGATAATCCTGATAGTTGGGGGGCGGGGGGGTTGCTCCCGAAGTAGGTGGTGCGGGCGTAATAGGAGGTCATAGCCACAGGAAGTAGGCACTCAAATTTCCTCTTAGCCTCAGAGTGGATCAGCTGGTCCAGGGTCTTACATTCCATGATTTTCCTCTCTTTCTGTAAAATCCTGCAGCCTGTCGAGCAAGGTGAATGATGCTCTCCGCAGATGACACAAATGGGATGCAGGGCACGTGGAGTATTGGGATGTGATGGACGTCCACAATCTCAACATGTGACGCTGGAAGCACAGCAGAAAGACATTTGGCTGAACTTCCAGCAGCGCATCGCAGGAGAGACTATGGCTTGATGTCACAGTGGTAGACCATCAACTTGAACTTCTCGGGCAATGTGTCACCCTCTAAGGTCAAGATGAAGGCACCGGTGGCAACCTAATTATCCCTCGGACCCCCGATGGACGTGCCACATGAAATGGACTCCTCATCACTAAGTTGGCACACAGCCCGTCATCGGATTGCAAAAGAAGGTCTGTGTGGAATATAATTCCCTGGACCATATTAAGCTCTTATGAGGCGTGATGGAAACAGAAACATCCCCTAGCTTGTCACAGGTGAGTAATGAATTCTGTTTTGATCAAGACTGACCCAGATCTCATTTTGGACAAGCCCTCCATCTCCCCAAACTTGTCCTTTAAATGCTCTACCAAAAACTGAGGCTTCATCGACACTGAGGAATCCCCATCAGCTCTCGTACATACGAGACACCGGGTGAATAAGGTTCGCTGCCATCTTTACCCTGGCGTTCCTCCTATGGTGTGGCCAGGGAGGGAAACGATTTAGGATCATACTTCCTTGCATTGTACTAAGACTTGGAATTCCTAGACTGCTGGCGTTTGATCACCAACAAGTGATGACATGGTATGCTTCATGCGTCATCCGCCCTGATGCCACACTTCGACCAGGGGCCCTCTCCACGGGCGGCACCCAGCCGCAGCAAAGGTCACCTGGCAGGATGGCCATTGCCGGGAGTCCCGATGCCCCAGGATGACAGGCATCTAGTCCTTGGCATACTTGGGGAGTTAACAGCGCAGGCATCAGCAGAGCAATCCCTGTGTAGTCAGGGGCTACAACTAACAGGGAACATGGTGGCCCCACCACAACGGACTGGCTACCGTGCTAGATATGAGGTGCAAAGAAATCTACGGTCATTGGCAGTGCAGAAAATGGTGCTGCATAGTGGGTGGAGGAAAATGCACCCAGGAAGGAGTCCTCGCCCACGAGATGGAAAATGAGTGGGACTGCAATGTCTTGATGAGGAAGTGGGCTAAAGATCTCAATTCACGATGGACATGATGCATCATGTAAGGTGCCCTTCCCCAATTGGCTCACTCTTCAGGAAAATTTTGAAGAATGGAGGTCAAACCCTGCAGGGGACCATTACATAAAGGGCGAAAGGTGTGAGACTCCTTTTAGTTGCCTCTTACGACAGGAATACCTCGGGCCTATTCTAACTATCAAGCCCGCAGGGGGCCAGCAGAAAAAAATCTAACTTTTCTGGATTGGCATTTTTGGGGGAAAAAATCTGTAAATTATAAAAAAAATTCAAAAGGTGACAGTAGAAGAACTTTGACAGATATGTCCAAATGGAGGATACCATTGCAATCTTAAAGCCATTATCTTTCAGAAAAAAAAAAAAAAACAACTTTAACAAAATATCTAAAACTGTTACAGACATACAGCATTTTAACTTTTTTTTTTTTAAATTCACATCTTCAAAATGGTGTTCGCAGTGTCATCTTAGGAGGCCTGTATCTAGGGGCAGGAATTTTTTTGGAGAAAACAAAAAATGTGTGTTTCTTATGTACTCTTGAATTTTAACATATGCTAAATTCAATAACATCCGAGACTACGAAGGTAACCCCCCTACCTGAAGTGATATGGATTATGCCAAATATTTAAACAATATATAAGGACAATCTGTAGTCATTTAACCCTTTCACGTACATGGGACACATTTGTCCCACATATAAATCACCTTACTAATTGGACTGTAAGCACAGTTGATGTGCTGCAGATGCTCTACTTGAAGCAGAGACATTTGTTTTCTTTAATATCGTACATCTTTGGTGGCAACATTACTATAACTACCATTAGTCGTTGGTTATTGTTGGTGCTTCTCACTTTGAGCAGACACACAAATTTATTCACTTATTGTGTGCGTATTGTGTTCTCTGCCTTACTGTCACAGTTTGAAAGTATATTCAAGTAAGTTTCTCTTTTACTTAGGCCATTCATTTAGAAAATAACTGTATGTCATCAGTGGAAATCTTTATTTTCATTCTTTGGGACTTAGTTGTCCCAATGTACCACAATGGTAATTTGTGAATTTGTTTTTGAATGTCATGAAATCGTTACTATCACGTAAAAATACAAGCGGAATGGTATTTAAAATTCGGTTGAAAATATATTATCTTTCATTTTATTAAATAATCGGAAAAAAATTTTACTGGTAAAATTTCAAATCTGCTTTTAGGTCATGTGCTCCAGAAAAAGAGAATTTTTCATCACTGATGAAAATGTTATGCAGATTTTGGTGGCTTGCAGTAGTGATGAGGAAGATAACCTGTTACTGGATGAAGAAGATAAAATTTTTCTTGAAGGAGATATGGAAGATGAAAGAGAACATGTTATTATAGAAGATCCTGAAAAAGAAATACGTAGCCCACTGAGCAAAAGAAGGCATACAGACGAAATATCAGAACCAAATGCTGAGGTACCTGATTCCCTTCCAGATTTACCAGAATTTAAATGGTCCAGAACTTACCAACCAAGACAGTTCAGTGGCAACATGAATCATGAATTTGGGAAAGTGCTTTTGTTTAGTGTCAGTGAAAATCATGAAATGCCACGGCTATTTGAAATTTTTTTCTTCCACTATTGGTCTAAAAGATTTGCTGCATGATATATTAATGCCTGAAAGTATTCGGTATGCAGAACAATCAGGCAACACATTCAGCACAAATGAAGATGAAATCAAGGCATGTCTTCGTATGAACCTGCTAATGGGGTACCATATTTTGCCTACATTTAGAAGCTACTGGGCAACAGAACCCGATTTAGATGTTCCTTATATAGCTCAGATTATGCCACTACATCGGTTTGAAGAGATTCGAAAGTACTTACATTTTTCCAACAATGCAGATCAGTCAATAAAGGAAGTCCGCACATACAAAGTGAGACCTGTAATTACCCATTTGAACAAAACCTTCCAGGAATCTCTTAGTGCAACTAGGACTCAATCTGTAGATGAACATATGATCAGATTCAAAGGACATAATATTATGCGACAGTATGTCAAAAATAAGCCAGTCAAATGGAGTTTCAAAATGTGGGGGAAAAAAAAAAAAAAAAAAGGGGGGGGGGGGGGGCAGGTCCTGAAGTAGGGCTTGGTGGGTCAGTAGTTCTGCAACTGACAAAATCACTATCCAGACTGGGATGTGAAATTTACATAGATAACTTTTTAACTCTCCAGCTTTGCAGTATTACCTTGGTTTACAAAATATCAGATCATGTGGAACAGTGCACATCAATCATAAAAACATTCCAAAGACATTCCCTCCAGACAAGGAAATGAAAAGATGTGATTCATACAGTCTCAATAGCAATGGTCTGACAATCCTCAAATGGATGGATAACAAGCCAGTTTTTCTACTGACTAATTTTATTTCCCCAATACCATGTACGACAGTGAAGAGGCGTCATTCTTCTGAAAAGATCAATGTTCAGTGTCCTCTTATGATAAAAAAGTACAACAAGTGGATGGGAGGGGTGGACCTTATGGACCAGAAGAAAGTGACATGAGATTGACAGGAAGGCAAAGATTAAGTATTACCTGAGAATTTCCTTTGATCTTCTTGACATTGGTGTAAACAATACATATGTAATATATTCAAAATTGGCAGAAGAATCAGGATTCAAATCAACACTATCATCCCTAGAGTTCAGACAATGCATTGCGAGAAATCTAATTGGAAATTATTCAAGTCGACAAAGGAATTTATCAACAGTGGTAAAAACATCAAGAAGGTTGCAGACCAGTTGCAATCCAAAGAGTCCAGAACACCAAATTATAAAATAAGTCATAAGGAAGAGATGTGTTCATTGTGCTTCAAAGTGTGTTGAAAATAGCAGTTACAATATTTGTTAACAGTGTGGTGTTAATTTATGCTTTACTTCAAGCAGAAACTGTTTTGCAGAATTTCACATCAAATAGACAACATATACACAGCCTCTGTAATTTTTTGATGTATTAAGTGTAATGTGTTCTGTAACTGTCCTTTAAGGACCACAGGGACAAATACATCCCAGTTTTTTTTTTTTTTTAGCAGTAGAAATAAAAATGTTTGAAATAATAACATATTTTGTTTATAAAACCTCCAGTTACCACAGAGATACAAAAATTTTAATCACTAGCACTTCAGTTTTCTTATGTACCTGAAAGGGTTAACATGAGAAAACTTGCGCAAGAATACTGGCCTATTTATTACTTATATTTATTATAAATTATCAGAGTGCAAAAAATGTTTATGATTTTTCTTTACTTAAATATTGTTGTAATATATTAGTTTAGTTCAGGAAGTGGTCAACTTGAATCAAACCATGCCCATAAAGTTTTAGGACGATGTATTTTTGGTGGGGCTGGACTTCAGCCAATGAAAAAACAGATAATAGCAGAACACTATAGGAGTTAAGTGGAGACTGGGACTTTTCAAGTGAAGAGCTCAAGGTAGCAATTCTGGACACCTTATGGAGTTCTTGAAGAAGGCAGACCTGCCTGCAGTAATACGCGTGATTCAATTGTCGAGCTGGATTTACAGAACTGAGGATAGACAGAGCATGAGTTGTGATTCTTTGTATCATGTATGTTAATTTGTGCATTGTCATATTGAACTCTGAACTGTTGTGTGCTGATGAATATTTCGTGTACTGCGATTATGAAAGGAACTTAGTTTTGTGTATCTTTAATGGCTATTTAGTTTGGGATTGTGCCACCATTCTCCTAACACACTCAACCTAGCTTTACTGCAGTTGATAAGGGTATTTTCTGCCTATATTTTGATTGAATATCATAGTACTACATTCAGTTTACTTGACATGTCCTTTCTTGAATAAACATTATTCAACATGATGCTCTGCAATCCACATCAATTACAGAAGTTAGAATAGGATGTTTGATAATACTCATTTAACTTTTATTTTGTTGTTCTGTGTATTTTATTAACTTACAATACTAGCCAAAGCATAGGCTATTTGACTGCAGGGTCGCAGCTACAGGTTATTATTTGCAGCAAATTAGCTGTGGGGTATCAAAGCAGACATACATGGCTCAACCACTTGACTACATCGAGCTATTGTTTTATTTTAAACAGAGCCGGGCATAACCCAAGTGCCTGAAGTAGGAGTAACTGCAAGTAAACACGCAACTGGTTTGCTCGTATGAACTGCTCCTTGGAAGACAACTACTCAGCATTAACTGTTATGTGCCATTGCAACGACTACCAGGAGCAAGAGAGGTTCATACACAACTTATGGTAGCACTGTCATGTGACAACGCAACAGCTTGCAAAAATAAGTTTTTTTTGCCCCATCCAGTTCAAGATGAACCATTAGCGATAGTGGTAGACGGAAGCCTGTAGGCAATCGGCACAGCTCTCAATCAGTATGCAGCAAGACACTGGTAGATATTGGGTTTTTTCTCTCGTAAACTCAAGGAGGCTAAAATCAGGTGCGGCACAATGACCAGAAGCTATTGGCCATTTACGAATCCACGGAACACTTTTGCCCTTATGTGGAGGCCAGGCCTCTTGTAATCATTACACACAACAAATCTATAACGTCTGCCTGTAGCAAACACAACAATAGCTGTTACGCACATCAATTTGCCAGCTTCAGTTTATCGGCCAGTTGACCATGGGCACATGGCACATAGCAAGGGTGAAGACTGCAGTAGCCGATTTTTTCCTCACAAATTGGAGCCATCTTGTGCACAGTTTGATTACAAGCAACTCAGCACAACACAGGCTCTAGACAGGCAGTTGAAGGAATATTTACAAAGCAGTTTAACGCCCTAAAACTTGAACTGGTGCAACTTTCAAGGGCTATCTACACAATTTAGCGTGATTCTCCAAAACCAGCCCCCCAGCCACTGCATGACAGAAAAGTTACGCAAAGTGGTTTTTGTTAGTATAAATACACGAGCCCATCCAGGCACAAAAACAAGCATAAAACCGTTGACAAAAAGGTTTCTGTGGCCCAGCATAAAGGAATATTGTCAAGAACATGCATAGCATGCCTATGTAAAGTGAGCCAATATGTACACAAGCTGGTGGGAGAGTTTCCAGATGCAATGTACATTCAAACAGTGTGGATCCACTGCCTTAATCAGAAGGATATAACTATATTTGACACGACTGACAGATACACCTGATGGGCAGAGGCAGTCCCAATCAGTTGGGTCTTGGCAGACAATAGGAAGATTTTTTTTAACAGCATGGCTATTACAGTTTAGCTGTCCATTGCACATTACTACAGATTGGGGACAGCAGTTCAAATCAACACTGTTCGTGGAGCTGTCCACACTGTGCGGGTTCCAACACCAACACACAACTAGCCACAACTCAGCAAGCAACAGGATGGTAGAGTGCCAGCAGTGGACACTGACAGCTGTACTTATGTGTTATGAAGAGAGTTGGACTTCCACACTGCTGCTGGTTATACTGAGCCTCCACACTGCTTGTAAGCTGGACATTAGAGGCAGCAAAAGCACAGATGGTATTTGGTGAGATGTTACGCTCATACAATCAGGTGTTTTCATTTGTTTTCCAACACAAGAAATACGGAGGACGACAGAACTGCTATGTTACCTACAGTAAATAACAACCCAGACATACAGGCTGCATCTTTCGCTGGCATCGTGCCATGGAGGACATACAATTTTCGTACACAGAGATCTGGAAACGTGCTTTCATGTAACGGAAAGAACGGATGCAGTACATCAGCTCTGACAACCCCGTCCTCTGCTCTGTTCCAGGTTTCAAAATGTGACAAACATACAATACAGTTACAATATAACAAATCATAAAACGTGTCACTCAGTGAGTTAATCCAGCGTATCTGCTTACATCATACACTGCTATAGTTTGTGAGGAAAATGAAGAAAATGTACCCTTGACTCCAAAGCAGACCAATGGAGGGACTGGGAAAGCGTCACCCTTGGCTCAGCAAGCAAATTGGAAAGGAACACTGGAGATACCAGCAGTCTGTGCCATGACTAGCCAACGAGTACAGTACAGGAGGTGGGAGGCACAGATTCCGGATTAACATTTAAAGAGTCTGCTTTGGACAGCAGACACACAAACATTAGCATATTAGGGCTATGTTTAGTCTTTGACATTAGAGTTTTGACAGTTCTGTGTTTGTGACCTGATCATTGTGTTAATTAATCGTGCACAATAAAATATATAGAATTCAGAAGTGCTGATTCATGCTTCAATAACAAGGGGCGAAATGGAGGGTATCTACAATCACTTTCGAGAATAGAACAAACATTTGAGTAAGTCACATGATGAATAGCATTTCAATATTGCAACCCCGGCTGTTTTTCGATCAGCTACATACGTCAATATAATATACATTCACACAACTACCTGTAGGGTTATAAAAATATAATTTGAAAACGCGATTGTGACTAATAAATAACCGGTTACTCACTTTTATGAGCAACTGGTAAACTGTAAAGCTTTGGGCATTCGACGGCACAAATATTTCAGCTACTGTAATATACTTCTGTCGCAGAACACACACACACACACACACACACACACACACACAGCGCGCGCATATCAAAAATATCACAACCAATCGTAAGCACTGAAAATACAACAAACTAAATCTTACTACATATATAACCGGAAACGACTGTGAAAACACTAGATAAATACTTACAAACAATTTAGTTGGTGCATGCAGCTTTAGCTTTGACCGTTAAGCATTTCAATGGGTATAATTTTTAACTCTACAACTTAAAAGTATGTAGTACGAAACGATCTATATACACGTATCGTTCTTCAAGACAGTGTCATCTGCTATTTCCTAACACTTAAATAACATAATTACAGCTGAACATCTAAATTCGCAAATCGCTGTCACTACCAAAGCAGAAAATCAGTTTACTTTTGCAAAGAAAAGAAACTTTGGGAGTAACAATTGCCACATTTATCAAGCAGACGGCGACAACCAATAAGCTATATAAGAACTTCACTGCATTAACTACTTAGTTTACAGTAACACTGGTTTGTACTGCAGTTCACTTCTATTGTCTTCCTTCCACCAAGGCTTCCAGCTTCAAACACAAGTTGATCGCAAAACATTTTTATTCGTTACGTCACTTATCAGCCTATGTTACGTCGATATATTTTACAACTTATTAAGCGCACTGCATTGTAAACCATACCTCGTCTACGTTCCTTCGAGGTATGTGAAAGAATGACAGAAGTAATTTAAGCTTGACTTGTGTTTGCAAGTCAGGAAAACAGTCCTTAATGTTTTTTAGAACTTCGGGGTTGAGCTGCGAGGTAATTGATCCACCCGTCCACGAATCATTTGACGTACCAAGCTTATTGTGAAGCCACAACGATGTATCACTGTCCCTAACATTCGCCATATTAAGTGGTATAATACTGGGTTCTGCCGTTAGGATCGCATAAGTCGTACGTACTACGTCCACATTGACATACTAGCTACATATCAACTTTTCTAATTTAATATGTAAATGAAACCGAAATTTCTTTTAAAATATTAGATACATAAATTTTATATTGTAAATTTACTCTGGACCTCTCTTCATATATGAAAAAAATGTAAGACCAATACTTAAACGACTTCACTGGTTATTGAACTCTGGCGGAATTTTTAATTGTCGTCATGACTCCGAACTATAAACATCTTGTTTGTTGTGAATGGAGTGAAACTGTGTACTGTAAGACAAGGTTTCTCTTGTGAAGGCGGCATAATATTTTCATACACAAGTAGTTAATATTAATAATCAGAACACCGACATGCAGAATATAATTTCAGCACAGAAGTGTGACAGGGATCACAATACTAATCACGCAGATTTTAGTAACAGTAGCCTGGAGGAAGTCCCAGATTGTGTTTTGAATCATTTTAAATTTCTAAAGGTAATGTGCATGATCTTGCATTGTTCGGCTTTTGTTTACTGTTACCATGAAATAACTGAAATGTTCTGCTTCCTGCAGTTTCTGTATTTAAACAACAACGCATTGAAAACTTTACCGGACTGTTTGTTTCAACGTCTAAACTCCTTAAAATGGCTCGACGTTAGAAATAACCATTTGACAGAACTACCAAGAACTATTGGAAATCATCCGTTTCTGGAAGTTATTCTTTTACAAGGAAACATGATCAGAAAACTACCTTTAGAGTTAGGTAGGTTACAATACCAAAGCTAACAAAAAAGCTAAACTAGCCTTATGTTGCAATGTTTTATTCAAAGTTTCAATAATAGCCTAAGTTTGTTGCAGACAATACAGTCACACTAGTAATTTTGTGACTGATGTTACATCTCATGATCAAGTAAATGTCAACAAAATAGGCACCAAAAACTTACTATCCTTTATTCGAGTGTTGTGTTGCTTTCATATTCCAGGGCCAGTAATCGTGTATACACCATCGTAATGATTACTTTTTGTTGACATCAATAAAAATTTTATTCCCCAGACTCCCAAGATTGTTTTCCCCTAGAGAGCTAAATATAGTAATAAGCAGTTTGTTTGTGTGGCCATCTTCCGCAGCAGTTGTTAACATTTGTTGTTATAGATTATCTGTCTTGAGTTGACTGCAATGTAACTCACTTCACTTCACACAAGGCTGAGGGATGGACCCTCTTCTGGGAGCGAAGTTCTAGCGCTTTATGCGCTTCTCCTTCTTAAATGGTGTGGTGGTCATAAAAGGTGACATGGTGGGTGTTTTTGGTCTTGGCTTTTGTGCTGTGCGTTTTTTTTTTTTAATTAAAATAAAAGAAAGATTAAAGGATAGTGAGAGGGATAGTGTGAGAGATGGAAAACGAACGGCCTAAGTGACTGGCCGGTGGTGGTGGCAAGTCTCCGCTACTCGCTACAGTGGTGTTGGCCTCGCACGGATTTCATTACTGGGACTGACGTTGTTTGCGTGCGATTTCTTCCATGGCTTCCACAGCTTCGGCAGTCATCTTCCTCCTGCCAGACCGGAACTCTTCGTTCACAAATCGATCGATGATATCTACTAGGTCGTCCCACTGGGAAGGCGTGAAAACGGGTTGTGAATTTATCACGGCTAGTTCTTTCTTCGTGAGCACTTCCATCAACGCGAAACGATATGGGTACGTGCGATGGAGCGGTCGGTGGGGGAGGGGAGGTGTGGGCTGGTCTGGCGGGGTGAAGGGGTATGGTTGGCCTGAATAGGGGTCCTTCAGTGTCGCGGCAATGTTCTTCAGGACGACCTGTACGTTGGTCATGTCAGGAAATGGTAGGCAAATCCTCCTCTTCTTCGTTGGCTTCTCGACTTGCGAGGAGTCAGGAGGCGCCTTGGCGCCCTTGCTTGCGGCTACCACCTTGGAAGGGGGCAGCTCAGGCGGCACATCCTCCGTTTCCATGGGCGCCACCTCCTGCATTGCTGCGGAGGGGGAGCGGCGGTTGTTTGCGTGGCCGCGTCGACCCCCACCGGACGACTCACGGCGGGGGCGGCGGCGGGAACTGGCGGCTTCTTCTTGATAGCCCGCAGCTCATCGCGTAGCTGTTGGAGCTGGCGATGGACTGCTGCGAGCTCTTCCTTCAGTGCGGCCCTTTCGGCCGCAAAGGCGGCTTGGAAGCCGGCCAGAGCTTCATCGGTGGCGGCCTCACGTCGGCGCGGCCCGCACCCCACGCCGGAGCGGGACGGCCGACGAGGCGCTTGACGGCACCGCAGGGTGTGGTGCGGTGGGTGGACGGCGTGACTTGCGGAGGTAGCCGCAGCTACGCGAGTTGGCGGCGTGTGGTCCGCCGCAGTTCGCGCAGCTGTAGGCCACCTCACGAGGTTTCGTGCAGCTGCGGGTGTCGTGAGCCGCCGCGCACTTTAAGCACGCGACGGCATTCTTACATCCGCGCGCGGTGTGCCCCAGCTGCTGACAGTTGTAGCACTGGAGCATCGTCCCGTTCCGCTGCGTTCGCTTGCGCCGTGGCTGCCGTTGGCGGCCGCCGGTGAGCCCATCGCATTGATGAGCACTTCCAATGCGGCGGCAATCTTGCTTCCCAGCCATGGCGTTGGCGTGCGCGAGACGATGTGCGTCGCAGCGAGTCGAGCGGCGTAATGCGCGGGGCAATGTAACTCCAGATGCGTTTTGCTTTTATAAATAATAAGCGATTTGGCAACAATTATGAAACCATTGTTGACTGGCACTTACATAGCTGAAAATATTTCACTGCTTACTCTTGCATTTGGAAAACAGAATGGTGTGAAAAATTCCAATCAGTGATGTTCTTGTAGATTTTCCTGACGTCTATCAAAGTTTATATCACTATTATTAAGACTTTTGGCCACAGACGTTATGTATGTAGTTGATTGATAGTTTGAGTTTTATTTGGTTGCACTAAGTTAAATTCTGTCAAAAGTGTTGTAATGAAGGACAAGTCAAAAATACAATATTATATAGACAAAAAAGAAGAAAAGCAAACAATATTGTACTATAATAGTAGGAATACAATATTACATGCAGGTCTTCAAGAAAAACAAAATGGCCTACTGCAGATGGTATACATACAAGACCCACAAAATTACATCATTAGCATATAAATTACATCATTTTCAATGAACTAAAAAAATCATGACCCTACCATGTATGTATAATTATGAAAGTAATTGGTTTCTGCAGGCACATGAGGAACATTTTGTGTCAAACAGCCGTAAGTCCACAATTACAAAATGAGAAAACAGACAATTTTCATAGAGGCTCTCACACAAAAGCAAAGTATTCTGTATCAACCTAAAATTCTGTTCAGTGAACTACCAAAGGAAATTGAAAGAATATAAAAATTCTACACCAGAAAAGAACTCACCTGCTAATTAGCAAGAGTGTTCGTAGTGTCACGGGATACTTGAACCATCAGCATGCAGAATAGGGCAGCTTATGCAGAATAGAGCAGCTAATTTCCTTCATCATAGCCCTCTTATCTGTGTAAGGTCATCTATGACACAACCTGTATCATTTTATAATGATGAGATACATGGATGCTAAATAAAATTTGGATATAACACATCTTACTCAAAACTTGAAGCTCTAGAAATTAATTTAAATTATATACAGTATGATTTATGAGGTACGGTTTAAATTTCTTCTTGAATAGATGAGGGTTGTCGATGTCCTTTTTAATATTCAGTTGGACCCTATTGTAAATTCTTATTCCAGACTGGTTAACTCCTTTTTCTGCTCTGTTGAGAGTTACTGAATCTTTGTGAAGGCTTTGCTTCTGTCTTGTGTCATGATTGTGAAAATCACAGTTTTTTGGAAAAGTTTTTGGTGGTTCATTATAGATATCAGTGAGGAACTGTACTTACTTTTGAGTGTGAATATCTCAAAGGCCTTGAATACATGCCTACATAACGTCCAATTTGTAAAATCACAGATCAACTTCACGGCTGATTTTTGTAATTTAAAAACTTTTTCCATTTCTGTAATATTTCCCCAGAATGTTATATCTATGATCTATTGTTGTTGTGGACTTCAGTCTGAAGACTGGTGTGATGTGGCTCTCCATGCTGCTCTGTTCTGTGTGAGCCTCTTCATTTCCGAATAACAATTGCAACATACATCCTTCTGAATCCACTTACTGTATTCGTCTCTTGATCTTCCTCAGCCATTTCTACCTCCACCCACTTCCCAATAAATTGGTGATCCCTTGATGTCATAGAATGTGTCCTACCAACTGATCTCTTCTCTTGGTCAAGTTGTGCCTCTCTAATTCTATTCAGCCTTCCTTATTAGTTATGTGATCTATCCACCTAATCTTCAACATTCTTCTGTAGGACAACATTTCAAAAGCTTCTATTCTCTTTTTATCTAAACTGTTGAAGTTTCACTTTCATACATGGCTACACTCCATACAAATACTTTCAGAAAAGACTTCCTAACATTTGCAGCTATATTCATTGTTAACAAATTTCTTTTCTTCAGAAATGCTTTTCTCACCAGTGCCAGTCTACATTTTATATCCGCTCTACTTCGGCCATCGTCAGTTATTTTGCTGCCCAAAAAGCAACATTCGTCTACTATTTTAAGTGTTTTGTTTCTTGATCTAATTCCCTTGGCATCATCTGATTTAATTCAACTATATTCCATTATCCTTCTGTTGTTGTTCGTCACATTGATTAAACATTATACTGCATCTATTAAGGACGTAGCACTTCCTTGAAATTACAGTTGAGCTTCCATTTTCTTGCATCCACACAAATAAACAAGGTTCATCGTTCATTTGACACTTATTCAAGGCACCTGGAAATCACACAGATTAGCACACCAGTTAGAATTACGACAGTCTCAGCTCCTCCACCACATATGCCTGCATTTACTTCCAAGGTTTTCTATGAGATGCAGTAGAACCTCAAATATGCTTTTGCTGTGAGAATAATAATGAAAGATTTATCTAAAGTTGGTCTTAATTTGCATATGTGTTGTCAGTTTTTATCAAAAGCTGACCAGTTTGTCATTGGATTATCTAATTTGCATTACACTGTCATATTTTATCTTAATGTTGTCTAAGAGGAAGGATCTTGATTATTTTGTGTTAGATTAGAACATGGTCTGGCACATAACTTACAATGAAAGCCATTGCATTGATAAAACTGTTTGTCAGCATTTTTGTCAGGGACAAATTATCCCAATGAGTATGACTGATAAATGATAAAGAAACTATTCTTATGAATATTATGAAATAATACCTTAAAATGTTAATCCAGTTATGTAAGTTCTAATATTTTTTATGACATTTGATCTTTCCATATGTATATGTTTTTTTGGTGTACATGTTTTATCTACCAATAGTTTGGGAGATGATGCAGATTGGAATTTTCAGGTAAAGCGATACCTGAAAAACCCTTGATTGAAAGCAAAACTTTTTCTTTCTAAAGAAGAGCTTTGGCTCTCACAGATACCCAAACCTCTTTGGGGGATTACTGAAATAAAACAACCCTTTTGTTTTATATTCCTGTTTTGAAAGTTCCGTAATTCCAATGGTATCTAATAAGTGATTTCGCATAATACATTAAATCTCATAAAATTTATTATTTCATTTGTTTACTAGTAGGTCATGCTTGTCCAATATATGTTCACAATATTTTGCATTTACAAATGAAGCCATAATTAAGAAAATTTAGGTTAGCATTGTTATCTTTCAGTTGTTGTTGTTGTGGTCTTCAGTCCACAGTTTGATGCAGCTCTCCATGCTACTCTATCCTGTGCAAGGTTCTTCATCTCCCAGTACCTACTGCAACCTACATCCTTCTGAATCTGTTTAGTGTATTCATCTCTTGGTCTCCCTCTACGATTTTTACCCTCCACGCTGCCCTCCAATACTAAATTGGTGATCACTTGATGCCTTAGAATATGCCCTACCAACCAACCCCTCTTCTAGTCAAGTTGTGCCACAAATTTCTCTTCTCTCCAATTCTATTCAATACCTCCTCATTAGTTATGTGATCTACGCATCTAATCTTCAGCATTCTTCTGTAGCACCACATTTCGAAAGCTTCTATTCTCTTCTTGTCCAAACTATTTATCGTCCATGTTTCACTTCCATACATGGCTACACTCCATACAAATACTTTCAGAAACGACTTCCTGACACTTAAATACTCGATGTTAACAAATTTCTCTTAAGAAACACATTCCTTGCCATTGCCAGTCTACATTTTATATCCTCTGTACTTCGACCATCATCAGTTAATTTGCTCCCCAAATAGCAAAACTCATTTACTACTTTAAGTGTCTCATTTCCTAATCTAATTCCCTCATCATCACCCGACTTAATTCGACTACATTCCATTATCCTCGTTTTGCTTTTGTTGATGCTCATCTTATATCCTCCTTTCAAGGCAATGTTCATTCCGTTCATCTGCTCTTCCAAGTCCTTTGCTGTCTCTGACAGAATTACAGTGTCATCGGCGAACCTCAAAGTTTTTATTTCTTCTCCATGGATTTTAATACCTACTCCAAATTTTTCTTTTGTTTCCTTTACTGCTTGCTCAATATATAGATTGAATAACATCGGGGAGAGGCTACAACCCTGTCTCACTCCCTTCCCAACCACTGCTTCCCTTTCATATCCCTTCACTCTTATTACAGCCATCTTGTTTCTTTGTAAGTTGTAAATAGCCTTTTGCTCCGTGTATTTTACCCCTGCTACCTTCAACATTTCAAAGCGAATATTCCATTCCTTAACCTATCTTCTTAGATAAGTCGTGGGGTCAGTATTGCCTCATGTGTTTATACATTTCTCCGGAATCCAAACTGATATTCGCCAAGGTTAGTGTCTACCAGTTTTTCCATTCTTTTGGAAAGAATTCGTGTTAATACTTTGCAACCATGACTTATTAAACAGGTAGTTTGGTAATTTTCACATCTGTCAGCAACTGATTTCTTTGGAATTGCAATTAGTACATTCTTCTGGAAGTCAGAGGATCTTTCACCTGTCTTGTAAATCTTGCATACCAGATGGAAGAGTTCTGTCATGGCTGGCTTTCCCAAGGCTGTCAGTAGTTCTAATCGAATGTTGTCTACTCCTGGGGCCTTGTTACGACTTAGGTCTTTCAGTGCTCTGTCAAACTCTTCACACAGTATCATATCTCCCATTTCATCTTCATCTACATCCTCTTCCATTTCCATAATATTGTCCTGAAGTACATCGCCCCAAGGCTATCAGTAGCTATAATGGAATATTGTCTATGCCCCGTGCATTTTTTTTTTTTTTAAGAGCTCTGTCAAATTATTCTCTCAGTCTCATATCGCCCATCTCATCTTCATCTTCTTCCAGTTTCCTTCCTGTAATATTGCCTTCAAGTTTATCTACCTTTCCCTTCTTTGCTTATTACTTGTTTCTCACCTGAGCCCTTGATATTCATACATCTGCTTCTCTTTTCCCCAAATGCCTCTCTAATTTTACTATAGGCGGTATCTATTTTTCCTCTAATGAAATATGTCCATAGACATGTCACGGCACTGCACTGAACAGATATTTAAATGTTGTGCAAGGGCAGTTGAATTTAGTGAAACTAAACTTCTAATTGTTGTTGTTTATAGGTCCCCTAAGTGACTTCAGAGCATTTATGCTCAAACTTGATAGGGTTCTTGATTCACTTTATAGGAAGTACCAGAAATTAGTTATAAATGGGGACTTCAATATAAATTTTATATATGATGGTGCAAGAAAAAAGATGTTCGTAGATATCCTAAATTCATATGATCTGATGCAGATTGTGTTTTTCCAACTAGGCTGCAGGGAAACAGTAGCACAGCCATAACAATATTTTGTATACATTCTTCATTACTAGATGGACATTCTGTGGGTAAAAGGGTGAATGGCTTTTCAGACCACGATGCACAAATTTTAACACTAAAAGATTTTTGAACTCAAACAAATGTCACATATTATTACGAACTATGCAGGAAAGTTAATCCAAAAGCAATAGAGAGTTTTTTAAACCTTGTCAAGGAACAACAGTGGCAGGATGTTTATTGTGCCAATAACATAAATGATAAATATAATGCATTCCTTAACACATTTCTCATGCTCTTTGGGATCTGCTTTCCATTAGAACGTTCAAAACAGGGTACTAGCAGTGATAGGCAGCCCGGGTGTCTGACTAGTGGCATAAGGATATATCTTGTAAAACAAAGTGGGAATTATATCAATATGTTAGAAGTAGACACAATCAAGCTACAGTAGTCTGTTAAAAACGTGCTTAAAATGTTATTAGCAAGGCAAGGACTATGTGGTATGCAAATAGAATAGCTAATCCACAGGATGAAATTAAAACCGTATTGTCATTTGTGAAGAAAGTGTCTGGTCAGCAGCACAAGGTCGATAATATAAAGTTAGTATGTAGTACAAATATTTCTGTTACTGATAAGTCGGATATATGTACTTTATTTAACATTCATTTTATGAGCATTGCTGGTGGAATTAAATAAAAATTTAGTTTCTACAGGGAATCATGTAACACTCTTGGCAAATGCCTTTCCGAGATTGATGTCTGAAATACTCCTCTGTGATACAGACAAGGGGGAGATTGAGTCCATAATTAAATAACTGGAGATTAAGGACTCTCATGGATATGATGGAGTGCCTAGCAGAATATTAAAGTACTGTGCTGTGCTGCACGTCTTAGCATTGTATTTAGCCATATTTGTAATTTTTCCTTTAAGAATGGTCTGTTTCCTGAAAGATTAAAGTAGTAGTAAAGCCGCTTTGTAAAAAGTGAGAAAGGGATAATGTACACATTTTTAGACGTATTTCTATGCCCTCAGTGTTTGCGAAAGTTATTGAAAAGGCTGTGTATGTAAGGCTAATTGATCATTTTATATCACACAATTTGCTGTCAAATGTAGAGTTCGGCTTTGAAGTCATTTAACAACTGAAAATGCTATATTCTCTTTTCTCTGTGAGGTACTGGATGGGTTAAACAAAAAGTTTTGAACAATAGGCATATTTTTTTGATTTAACTAAGGCATTTGATTGTGTTGGTCACAAAATATTGCTCTAGAAGTTGGACTATTATGGAATACGGGGAGTAGCTCACAATTGGTTCACCTCTTACTCTAGAAACAAGACAGCAAAAGGTCATTATTCACAGTGTTGAGAATGGCTGTGATGTGGGGTCTGAGTGGGTTATTGTCAAGTAGGGGCTGCCCCACGTCTCAGTGTTGGGAGCCACGCCTGTTCTGCATTTATGTAAATGATATGCCCTCTAGTATTGCGGTTAACTCTAAAATATTTCTGTTTGCTGATGACACTAGTTTTGTAGTAAAGGATGTTGTGTGCAACATTCGCTTGTTTTCAGTTCATGGCTTGTAGAAAATAAACTGATGCTAAATCACAGGAAGGCTCAGTTTTTACAGTTTCTAACACACAATTCAACAAAACCTGGCGTTTTAATTTCACCAAATGGGCATACGATTGGTGAAAACGAACAGTTCAAATTTCTAGGTGTTCAGGTAGATAGTAAACAATCGTGTAAAGCCCACATTCTGGATCTTGTTCAAAGACTTAATTCTGCCATTTTTACTATTTGAACGGTATCTGAAGTGAGTGATTTTTCGACACGAAAGTTAGTCTACTTAGCTTATTTTCATTCGCTTATGTCGTATGGTATTATATTTTGGGGTAACTCTTCCCATTCTAAAAGGAGATTTTTGGCTCTGAAATGGGCGATTCGGGCAATAAGTGGTGTAAGTTCACTAACCCCTTGTCGACCCCTGTTCATGAGTTTGGGTATTTTGACTTTGGCCTCTCGATATATATATATTCCTTACTGTCATTTTTCTTAACAATGTTAGCTTATTCCCAAGAATAAGCAGTTTTCACTCAGTTAATACTTGGAAGAAATCAAACCTGCATTTGGATAGAATTTTCTTAACTCTTGTGCAGAAAGGTGTGCAGTATACTGCTGCATCCATTTTCAATAAGCTACCACTGAAATTCAAAAATCTTATCTGTAATCGACGCGCTTTCAAATAAAAACTGAAGACAGGGCGTATACGACCCCGAGAGATCCGGGAAAAGCGCAGGAATTTTTTCATCCGGGAAAAACCTGGGAATTTTTCATTGTTTGAGTTTTCAGTTAAATTTTTGTAATTTTGACTGGTAAGAACCGATACTCTAACAAAGGATATTACTGTATCCCGCTACAGCAGAACAATACTTCAACAATAAAACATAAACAAAAGAAAAAAAACGAAAATAACTTAAATTGCAAAGGAAAGGCGTCATATACAACAACGTCACACAGTGTTCATGCAAGCATCTGCCATCAGCAAAATGTGTTAAAGGCTTTATAAAGACTATGCAATGCTTCATGACAACAAATTGCCTCCGATGAGCGTGTAGTCACAACTGTTCACATTAGATTCGCTTTAGCAGTTACGAGCGGGCTCATGCGCCTGCGCAGTTGAGTCGCGTTTGAGAGTAGTTTCTCCCACTTCTGGCTACAGGAATGTGGCTGTTGGCTATACAAGTCATCGCAGCAAGCAGCTAGATGAATCGCCTGTTTTTATTATTTATTCCCTTCATCTTTCTAACAAAGTCTGTAGGCTGAAGAGTGCCATACTAAGCTGCTGCCAGCCCGCCCCCTTGGGGGGGAATTGAAATTAAAAAAAAAAAAAAAAATAGCCGCTAGATACTACCGTGAAAAGGGGGTGTCAAATTCATATTCTTGAGGGAAAAAAAAACTTGTTTCACAAAGCACCTAGCATCCAGAGCTCGTTTGTCTGTCGATTATACATATAATTTTGAAACGCTTCCTTGGTGGTTTTTGAACACATTTTAAGTTGATTTCTGAATGCATACATAGTGTACGTGATGCCCGTGTCAGGAGAATCCTCGTCGCATCTAGAAAAACTTTCCACAGACAAAAAGGGGAGGGGGCTGTACGAGCTGAGCGGAGTAAAGCCGAACGGATGAATGCCAATCGCTGTCCAATTATGTGGTTGACTGGGTTTGCGAATGATCAGTGTTGTTATAATTACTAGCGAAATCCATAGATTCAGACTACCAGAATGGGAATAAACGGCTGACAGGAATAACAGGTGAGAAAGATTACATATTATCTTCTCGGTGTATCCAAGAAAATGAAATTTTGACAGAAAATTTTTAGCCACATCCCTACACTAGTAAGGACCAGTTGTACAGTCACCGGCTAGCAGCCCCTTAAGTTCTATTCTGGAAGTAACGCGGAAAACGTGTTGTGCGAACATGTAATAACGCCTAACCAGAAGATAACTAAACCTGTGATTCTGGCAGGGTTAGTGAAGTTAATGGGGGAACAAATTTTGACAATGGAAGGAATAGCTACAGAATTGGTGATGACAAGATTGTTTGTTATAACGAGGAAGAAGAAACGGGGACATCACACAAATTATGGAAGAATAAGATGATTCCAAATTTATATAAAAATTTCGTAATAGCCTACTACTTTTCGATCTCATGCTTGAGAAATTGGTGCGTTATGAATGAAATGTGAAACTATTTCCTAACATAAAGTTTTTTGCTTGTAGTAGGCCTAATAGGGATTTGATATCCGTACTTCGTGAGTTATATTCTGTCGTGTTATAAAAATGGCCATTTGTGCCAAAATAGTCTCGTTTATTTGGTGTATGTTACAAAATTGCTGCAATATTAGAAAGGCCTATTTTGTTTTATCTAGCAGACAGTGACAAAATAGACGTAATCAGACCGAGAAACCACACCAGTCTTGGGTATTATTTGTGTTAACAGCTTTTTCAGTATTAGATAACAACATTTCGATTTTTCATGCAGCAAAACTTTGACGAGGTAATAGATTCTTTCGCAGAAAGGAATGCACGCCATGTAAAGCTGTAGCAAGATTACAGAGAAAAAATGCTAGGAGCTATGGATTGAAGAAATGTGTACTTTTTTGCTTGTCTGTTGTCTTTATGTAGCCTATATTTAATTTTATGTCACACAACACAGCAAGTTATTAGCTGATAGGCAATAAAGAGTGAAAATTTTCTGAAGAGTTCTTGTTCTCCCGATTACAAATAATTCCATTAGCTAGTAATTGCGAGATTTCTTTTTTAAGAGGGGCAGGCTGTCAGACTGGCCGACTGGGAGCAGGAGAGGCACCACAGGATATTTCAATTTCCATTGTCCTGAATATACACTACTGGCCATTAAAATTGCTACACCAAGAAGAAATGCAGATGATAAACGGGTAGTCATTGGACAAATATATTATACCAGAACTGATATGTGATTACATTTTCATGCAATTTGGGTGCATAGATCCTGAGAAATCAGTACCCAGAACAACCACCTCTGGTCGTAATAACGGCCTGCATACGCCTGGGCACTGAGTCAAACAGAGCTTGGATGGCGTGTACAGGTACAGCTTCCCATGCAGCTTCAACACGATACCACAGTTCATCAAGAGTAGTGACTGGCATATTGTGACGAGCCAGTTGCTCGGCCACCATTGACCAGAGCTTTTCAATTGTTAAGTGATCTGGAGAATGTGCTGGCCAGGGCAGCGGTCGAACATTTTCTGTATCCAGAAAGGCCCGTACAGTACCTGCAACATACGGTCGTGCATTATCTTGCTGAAATGTAGGGTTTCGCAGGGATCGAATGAAGGATAGAGCCAAGGGTCGTAACACATCTGAAATGTAATGTCCACTGTTCAAAGTGGCGTCAAAGCGAACAAGAGGTGACCAAGACGTGTAACCAATGGCACCCCATACCATCACGCCGGGTGATATGCCAGTATGGTGATTACGAATACACGCTTCCAATGTGCGTTCACCGCGATGTCGCCAAACACGGATGTGACCATCATGATGCTGTATACAGAACCTGTATTCATCCGGAAAAAATGACGTTTTGCCATTCGTGCATCCAGGTTCGTCGTTGAGTACACTATCGCAGGCGCTCCTGTCTGTGATGCAGCGTCAAGGGTAACCGCAGCCTTGGTCTCCGAGCTGATAGTCCATGCTGCTGCAAACGTCGTCGAACTGTTCGTGCAGATGGTTGTTGTCTTGCAAACGTCCCCATCTGTTGACTCAGGGATTGAGACGTGGCTGTACGATCCGTTACTGCCTTGTGGGTAAGATGCCTGTCATCTCGAATGCTAGTGATACGAGCCTGTTGGAATCCAGCACGCTTCCGTATTACCCTCCTGAACCCATCAATTCCATATTCTGATAACAGTCATTGGATCTCGGCCAACGCGAGCAGCAATGTTGGGATACGATAAACCGCAATCACGATAGGCTACAATCTGACCTTTATCAAAGTCGGAAACGTGATGGTACGCATTTCTCCTCCTTACACGAGGTATCACAACAACGTTTCACCAGGCAACGCCAGTCAACTGCTGTTTGTGTATGAGAAATCGGTTGGAAACTTTCCTCATGTCAGCACGTTCTTGGTGTCGTAACCGGCGCCAACCTTGTGTGAATGCTCTGAAAAGCTTATCATTTGCGTATCTCAGCATCTTCTTCCTGTCGGTTAAATTTCGTGTCTGTAGCATGTCATCTTCGTGGTGTAGCAATTTTAATGGCCGGTAGTGTAGTTTGATGGCATCCATTACAAAATACCCACGTTTCAATGCCACAGAGCGAAATACAGTGACATGCGATAGAAGAATGCTTTATGAAGAGGTGTGGCACTGCACTTTGGCATGCTTAAGGCCAAATAACATGTCTTACATTTCCTCGAACACATATGTTTTATGTTTCAGACATTTCAGGAAGATGTGCACTACAAGATGTACAAATTTTGGAAAATTCGATTTTTTTTAGTATTGACTCGGTTTGCAAATATCGTAGATCCGGGGCTAATGTGCAGAGCAGTCTGAGTTGTGGTGGATAGTCTCACGTGACACCCACATTTTAAATTTAGTGATTTTGTTGTTTCCCCTTCATTTACTCTCACGTCAAAAAAACGGATGTCTGTGGCCAGTTATTTCCACATTTCTGATAGTCAAGCATTAATCGCCTTGCGGAACAATGAAGTTATTTTTGTCTGTTTTCTAAAGAAATTTGACTTTCATTAACCTTTTCCACAGAGGCAGTCAATGTATTTGAAACGAAATGTTTAATTCCATAGTACTGGCTAGTTTCAACTGTTCGCTGCATTTCTAGTGCACGTTTTCATCTTCTAGCATGTATGGCAGTATGCCACAATAATGAACAAAACATGATATAATACAGTACTGATGCTCCGAGAAAATTAACATCCCGAAAACCACACTGAAAAGCTTAATATAAGATTGAGGTCTACTTCATTGGGAATCTGGACATGCGAATATGTACTTCAAATATGCACTTTAAATGTACACATTTTAGTATGGGTCACGAAATTCAGATGCTCTTGGAGTATCCTCTGATGATGTCTTGTTTCTTTTCTGACATAATATATTATCTTTCAATGTTTTACACGTACATACATAAGGGCTTCCTACGTCATGGTAGCTGGGCAAGTGCGTTGTCGCCTGTCATATGCGCTCTCTGGCAACTGCTGAAATGAACCTATTTCTAACAGGTCATGAGAAAATATTGTGAATGGTGGTTTGAAAATCGTTACTTTCCAAGTAAATATCCTTTTACGTAAGTTGAACTATGTGCGAGAATGTACGATGAATTTCTTAAATCGCAGTGTTTGACTGATTTAAAAATCAACTCTTTGATGACGAGCCATTTAGAAGAATTTCGAACCCTGAAGATCAGACATTTATGTCATTATTAAAAATTTTACTGGCACATTTATGTGATATATCTTAAAGTGTAACATGCGCAAAAAAGATCAACTTTATACGTGAAAGCTTTGCTTCTCTTGCAGCTTATTAACCTTATAGACCAATATTATATGTGAAAGCTTTGCTTTTCTTGTAGCAACAGTGTGTTTATTAATTTAAACTATTAACTTTCCCTGTTTGTTTGTTCGTACTACTTAACAGTGATGTTGCTGTTGGTTGACTACATCATGTGTCCTATGCTCTGAATATCCGCCGTCATCGGCTGGCAAGATCATGTGACACGAGCTATGACTGTCTTACAAAAGCGCATCGCAATCTCGATTTCAATTATTCGGAAAGTAACATTCAGTGTTTGGTGGAATTCCAATGTATACTTTCGTAATAAGAAAATACACAGCGTACATGTTGCTGCGCATTAAAGATTTTTCCATAACGTGTCTTTTTCCCCTGAGTTACGTATTCTAAGGTGCCGGGAAATTCTATGCCCGTGTATAAAACCATAACCATTCAGAGGATTGATCAGGGAAAATATACTATCACTTAACACGGAAAAAGCGTATTTTCACCCCGGAGAAAGTGTATCCGGGAATTTTTTCCCTTGTCCGCGTGTACACCCTGTGAAGGGTGGGTCACTCCTATTCTGCCGAGGAGTTCCTTGAAAAATTAAGCTGATTCTTGTTGTATTGTTGATTTCGTTTACTTAAACTTATGGATTGCCTTTTTTCGGGTTCATAAACATTTTATTTTTATCTGTTATTACTTTTATGTTGTAATTTCATGTACTGACATGTTCCATGACCTTGGAGATTTGCTCCTCAATTTGGTCCTTTGGAACTTGAGTGTGGATAAAATAAAATAATGCTTCTACATCCTGACAATTGTCCTCTAGCCACTCCTGCTTACCCGTTTTGCTCTTCCTGTCAATCTGATTTTTTAAACATTTGTATTCATTTTTGCCTCCTTCATTTTCTGCATTTTTATATTTTCTCCTTTCATCAGTTGATTTCAATATCTCATATGTTATCTAAAGATTTCTACGAGGTCTTGCCTTTTTTCCTTTTACCCTCTTATGCCTTCATAATTTCATATGTTACAGCAACCTATTCTTATCTTGTAATGTATTCCTCTGCCCTATTCTAGTCAACCATTGCTTAACGCTCCCACTGAAACTCTCAGCAATCTCTAGTGCTTTCAACTTTTCACGGTCCCATCTCCTTAATTTCTTATCTTTTTCTCATTCCTTCAGTTTTTTTATGTATAGTTCATGACCAATAAATTGTGGTCAGAGTCCACATGTGACCCTACAGATGCTTTACAATTTAAAACCTGATCTCTAAATATCTGCCGTACCATTATATAACAATCTGAAACCTTGCGAGGTGTCCAGGTGTGTTTCACATACACAGTCTTTTTTTGTGAGTATCAAACCAAGTGTTAGCAATGATTAAATTATACTTTGTGCAAAACTCTACCAGGTGACTTCCTCTTTCATTCCTTTTCCTAGTCGGCCCGTCAGGGGCTCAGCATTCATTTGCTGAATACGGGCTTGGCGACCCCAAATTTCCTTCACCATAAGCTCTGGGTATGTTTCAACGACCACTGTATGGTGCAGTAGTGGAACAATGTGTGTCGCAGGGATCAGGGATCTTGGCGTGACCACCCAGATCGCGAGGATCGTAAAAACCTCCATAAAAAACCTCTTGATTGAGAGGTGTGCTGTGTGCTGATGAGATGCATGGCTGTTAGGTGGAACAGTTGTAGTGTGCAACCTCTGGGGTCCTGCCGCACCTCAGTTACACAAGGCTTATCTAGGCATGCAGGGCTCTGTCTAGGTGGACTTTTGATTCTGTAGCTGCTCGTGGGGTTGAAGTGAATCCTTCGAAACCTTCTCTTCCTCCTCTCAGGAGAAAGGGTATGCCGCTGGTAGGTACCAACACCCAATCAAACAAGAGGGCTCGTGTAGCCATTCCTCCAGACTTGTGATTTACACGGACTCTATCAGTACTAAGTAAGAGCACGAATGCTAGGGCCAGACTGTGTTTCTTATAATTAAGGGGAAAGAAGGAAGCTTTGTGAAAGTTTCACCTTTTTACAAACAAAAAGGGTGAAAGGGAATCACTGGAAGCTTAAACCCTGTCAAGTGCTTGTGAAACGGGACACTGCTGATAGAAACATCCAATTCCCAACAAGTGAAGAACATCCAGAAAGCTCAGTGCCTCAGGGAGTGTGCAACAGAAAGTGAACTGCACAACACCTTTAACTATAGTAAAGGTATTAAACCCACTATGCTAGGTGGCTATACCCTTCACCGAAAGGATGACCTGACTGAGGACAGAGCCAGTGGTGTGTTGCTGTGTATGTGAACAACTTGCATCGCTCTCTGCTCTCCCCCTGGCTACCGAACTGCAAGCAGTTGCTGTCGAAATTCATGGGTGTCAGAGGATCACTGTTTGCTCTCTGTATGTCCCTCCACAAGATGCAATTGACTCTGAGGCTCTTGCAGATCTTGTGCAGCAACTCCCTCGACTCTTTCTCCCAATGGGAGACTTCAGTCTCCATTATGTTTTATGGGACTCGACTTCTACTTGTCCTCAGTGTCAGATTCTGGAGAGCCTCATGACCTCTCACATGCTGTGCATCCTAAACAAAAAGGAAAATTTTGAAAGAATGATTAAAAAAACAATTGGAAGGTACACGTATCCTGAGTGAGCTTTAACTGGCACAAATAAAACAGACCTTCAATATTCAATACATATATTCAGCATTTAACATTCGTAAATTTACGTACATCCTTTTCTTGTTACCGTTATTGTGCATGGAGATTGGTATGACAATACTGATTCCGGATCGACAATACTGATTCCAGATCGTCCCTCCTCTGCTCACACAAATTCTTTCTGTTAGCTTCGATCCTCTTGGTGCAGGATTCTCGCTGCATTCTGGAATAATGAACAGATTATGGTTGTGCAAGTAAACTTTGCTATCTTGATGACAATTTTTACCGTACAATTAGAATACACATTTTTTTTAACAATATTAACTCGCCAAACTTGCAATACGTGAGCCCGCTATCACTTATTGAGATGAACAGACAAATCTAAAGCAATTAAAACCTTGAAGAGCATCTCTCTACCTCTTTTGTTTCTATGACAATGTTATAAACACCGTCTAGGAACGGGTGGACCATATCACACAAGTGATCCATGATGCCGGTGAGTTATCCATCCCAAATCCCTCAGGTCATCTTCGGAGGTGACCTATGCCTTGGTGGATGTATGAGTGCAGTCAGTCCTATATGAGACTCTTGATACTACACCTGGTCTGACCAGATGTGGTACTGCATCCTTAGACATTTGCCAGAAGCATTGAAAGAAATCCTCCTCCAGTGTTTTAATCTTTTATGGCAGATAGGTAACTTCCCGTGCTCATGGAGAGAGGCAGTTTTGATGCCTCTCCTCAAATCAGGAAAGGACCACAACATATCCCAGTAGTTATCGGAGTATCGTCTTAACGAGCTGTGTAGGAAAGACCCTGGAGCGAATGGTTAACCGTCATCTGGGCTGACTGTTAGAGACCACACAATTCCTTAGTCACTCTCAGTGTGGATTCCGAAGATTTCAGTCCACTGTCAACAACCTGACTCTGCTAGGGGCAACTGTTCAGCTGGCTTTCCTATGTAGACATTACTGTATTGGAAAATTCTTCGATATCATTAAGATGTATGATACTACTTGGCAACACTGTATTCTCACTCAATAGCATCAGGGGTTTTCATGGCCACCTCCCCATCTTCATCCAGTCTTTCTTGTCTCAGCACTATTTTAGGACCCAAGTTGGTGACTTGCTATCAGATCATTTTGAGCAGGAGAATGATGTCCCTCAGGGCAGTGTTTTAAGTGCTATTCTCTTTGCCATAGCTATCAACAGTATCAAGTCTATGGCAAGGAGTCCAGTACAGTGCCCCTTATTTGTGGACGATTTTGCTGTTTTCTGTTCCTCCTCCAGCATTGCAACAGCAAGCCTTCAGTTGCAACTGATATTGTGGATGTTAGAGGAGTGGGCTGCAAAGATGGGTTTTCAGTCTTCAGCAGATAATACCGAGTGATCAAAAAGTCAATATAAATTTGAAAACTGAATAAATCACAGAATAAGGTAGATAGAGAGGTACAAATTGACACACATGCTTGGAATGACATGGGGTTTTATTAGAACCAAAAAACTACAAAAGTTCAAAAAAATGCTTCATCTGATCAGAATAGCTATAATTAGCATAACAAAGTAAGACAAAGCAAAGATGATGTTCTTTACAGGAAATGCTCAATATGTCCACCATCATTCCTCAACAATAGCTGTAGTCAAGGAATAATGTTGTGAACAGCACTGTAAAGCATGTCCAGAGTTATGGTGAGGCGTTGGCGTCGGATGTTGCCTTTCAGCATCCCTAGAGATGCTGATAGATCACGATACACTTGCGACTTCAGGTAACCCCAAAGCCAATAATCACACGGACTGAGGTCTGGGGACCTGGGAGGCCAAGTGTGATGAAAGTGGCGGCTGAGCACATGATCACCACCAAATGACGCGCGCAAGAGATCTTTTACGTGTCTAGCAATATGGGGTGGAGCACCATCCTGCATAAACATCGTACGTTCCAGCAGGTGTTTATCTGCCAGGCTGGGGATGATGCGATTCTGTAACATATCGGCGTACCTCTCACCCGTCACGGTAGCAGTTACAAAACCAGAATCACGCATTTCCTCGAAGAAAAAAGGCTCGATAATGGTAGATGTGGTAAATCCAACCCATACAGTGACTTTCTTGTCATGCAATGGAGTTTCCATGACAGTTCTAGGATTTTCGGTAGCCCAAATTCTGCAGCTGTGGGCGTTGACAGACCCTCAGAGCGTGAAATGAGTTTCGTCGGTCCACAACACGTTACTCAACCATCGTTCCGCCATCTTTTGAAACGCTCACACCGCTAATGCCCTCCACTTCACTAAATCACCTGGTAACAGTTCATGATGCCCATGGATTTTGTACGGATAGCATCGGAGGGTACACCTCAGTGCCAACCAAACAGTAGTGTATGGAATGCCGGTGCGACATGCGACTGCACGAGCGCTGACTTCCCCGTGCATAAACGAACCCGCTACAGTCTCCATTTCTTCCTGAACTGTCTCAGCAGCATTACGACTTGTGCTCGGTCGGCCACTACGGGGTCTATCATCTAAACAACCCGTGGCTTTGAACTTCAAAATCATTCTCGCCACAGCTGCATTTGTCAATGGACCTTTACCCGTTCGAATCCCCATTCCTATGGCGATAGGATCATAATGCTGAAATAGCACATTCTCCATCCTGATAATACAGCTTCACTAAAAGTGCCTTTTCAGGTAATGTCAACCTGCTGTGACTGCTGGCGCATCTGATTCTCTCTCTCATTACAGCTCCTTTTATACACGATTGTCATGCACAGTCACTGACGTTTTGCTGTCCAGCGCCATCTGTCAGACATTTTGTGAACTTTGTTTTTATTTTGGTTCTAATAAAACCCCATGTCATTCCAAGCATGTGTGTCAATTTTTACCTCTCTACCTACATTGTTCCATGGTTTATTAAGTTTTGAAATTTATACTGACTTTTATCACCCGGTACTTGTGTTCATTTTAATCATTGTCATATTTTTAATTTACCTGCCTTGCATGTGAGGGACACCATCCTAAATTTTAGAGATTCAGTGCAGTTTGTGGGCCTCATTTTTTACTTTAGATTTCCATGGTTGTCACACCTGAGAGACCTGAAAGCCAGAACCCTGTGGGCACTGAATATCTTAGAGTGCCTTAGCCACATGTCTTGGGGAGCAGACAGGGTGCATCTCCTCCAGTTTTATAGGGCTTTCATGCATTCACAGCTGGACTGTGGGTGCATGGTGTATGGACTGGCGAGCCCTTCCTATTTCAAAATCATTGACGGTGTCCACCATGGGGGGCTGACTGGCCACAGGTGCATGTAGGACCAGTTACATACCCAGCCTCTCCGCTGAGGCCAGGGAACCACCACTTACCATCTCGTGGCAGCACCTGTGGAATGTTTTTTTCCAATAGTCCATGAGCCGCGATGGCATTTTGGATCTGTGTGCCGGAGTCCCTCAGTGTAGAGACAGTACAGCCCCAAATCCAGGGCTATAACCGCCCGATGTACTGGTTAATGGAGACGCCCAGAGTGATTTTAGATTTGGTGCACTACAAGAGAGATTGCACTCCTGCTTCCGTTTTTAATGTGATATTTTCTAACATTTTGTCTGAGTGCCACAACTATGTAGCTGTTTTTGCAGATGGGTCAAGATGGGGGATTCTGTTGGTTGCGCTGTTGTTTTCCTGAACCGTGTCCTCAAGGTCCAGCTACCCCAAGTATTTATTGTCTTTGATGCAGAATTGTAGGCGATCTTGTGGGCACTGGAGCAGGTGAGTCCCTCTTCCAGTGCTAAATTTCTTGTCTGTTCCAATTCTCTAAGTGATCTTCGTGACCTTCCATTGTTAAAATGTTTGTACCCAACCGATAAAGTAGTCCAGACTATCTAGGATACCCTCCTCCAACTACAATGACTGGGGAAGGAGGTGGCTTTCTGCTGGGTACCAGGGCACATCGGAATTGTGGGGAACGAAAGGGCAGATGTAGCAGCCAGGGAGGTGTGTCTTGATTCTCAGGTATTTCAGTGTGCCTCCCCCCTGCATGCTATCACCTCGCTATTAAGCCCAAGAGTCTTGTGTCAGTGGGAGGATGAGTGGCTGGAAGTGACTGACATGATAATAAGCTCTGTTTAGTAAAAGTGTACTTCCTTCCATCCAAGTAGATGGGATGAGGTTCCCCTCACTCATCTTCGTGTAGGCCACAGCCATGTGTCTTCTTGGTCTGGCCAATGTGTGGTGCTTGTGGTCTACTGCTCCTTGTGCCCTCGTTTATTGGACTGCATTTTATTTTCCAACCTGTGAGCCATGGCTGTTTTGCCAATGGATCTGCAATCTCTTTCAGTTAATAACCAAACAAATGTGGTTAGAGTTTTAAAGTTTTGTGAATTGTCCCACATTTTTACCAAGATTTGAATGAGACGGTTTTAATTCATTCACAGGGTGCCTGGCTCGCCCATATTTTATGTAAGTAGCCAGCCAGTGACAATTTCCAGTGGCGTCCATTTAGCTCCTTTCTTGTCTTACATACTTTTAGTCTCTTGTATACCACCTTTAATCCTTTCCCGTTGTCTTAGCGTGTATGTGTGTTTCTTTTAATATGTGTAAGGACACTGGTAACCTCGGCGTTAAGCACCCATAAGCACCAACCACATACACTCTGTTCCTCCAGTCCATATTCACTTTCTAGTTTCTCTTCTCTTCCTTTTCCTACTATTAAATTTTCCCTTTAACCAGCTGAATAATTTCTTTTATCTCGTCATACATTTCTTCAACATCTGTAGAGCTGGTTTGCGTATAAGCTTGTACTGCTGTGGTGGTTATGGACTTTGTGTCTATCTTGGCTACAATAATACATTCACTGTGCTGTTCGTAGTAGCTTACGCCCATTCCTATTTTATTTTTATAACAGGTTGTATATGCCCCCGGACAACCGAGAAATGCAGGAAAAGCCTGGGAATTTTTTCATCCGGGAGAAAACAGTAAAAAACCTGTGAATTTTTAAGAATTCCGGGAATTTTTAGTTTTTTTATAGTTTTCAGTCAAATTTTTGTAGTTTTGGGTAAGAACTGATACTGTAACAAAGAATTTTACTTTAGTCCGTTATTGCAATAAAACGTAAATGAGAGAGAAAAAAAACTGAAGTTGCAAAGGAAATGCGCCATTCATAGCAAAGAAGCACAGCGCACATGCAAGTGTCTGTCAGTAGCAAAATGTGTCGAAGGCTTTAGGTCGAAGGCTATGCAATAATTCTTAATAACAACCTGGTTCTGATGGGCGTGACATCACAACGGTTCAATTGAAAAGTTGCCAGCGGGCTTATGTGCATGGGCAGTTGAATAAGCGCTTTTGGCTACTTGAAGTGCGGCTGTTAGCTGTATCCATGGTAACTAGACAAGAGCTGTATCAGCAGCAGCAACGATCATCCACTGAAACATATTTCTGGCGCACCCAAGCTGCCAGATTCGCGTATGCGCATAGTAGTCTGAGTTGTGGGATGAGGGGTAGTCTCCACGTGAACTATGTTTACGTTTAGTGATTTTGCTCATTCCTCTTGGTTTACGGCTCTCAAAAACAAAACGGATTTCTGTGTCCGGGAGTTATAAGTGAATTAAAATATTCATATAATTATGGAAGGCTAAAATATGTTGTTAGTCACATTTTTCCGAGTTTACTTTATTTCCATGTTTGTGGCAGTTAGGTATTAATTGCCTTGCAGAACAATGAAGTTGTTTTTGTCGGTTTGCTAAAAAATTTGGCTTTAGTTAATCATTTCCGCAGAGGCAGTCAATTTATTGGAAACACTACTGGCTAGTAGCAACTGTTCGCGGAGTTTCAATTGCACATTGTTATCTTTTGCGACGTATAACATTATGCCATAGAACTAAACATGAGATAATGCAGTATTGGTACTTCAAGAAAATTTGCGTTCCGAAAACAACATTGAAAAGTTTAATGTCAGCTTGGGGCCTATTTCTTTGTGAATCTGGACATACGAATGTGCTCTTTAAGCCGAATTACAGATTTTAGTATAGTATGGTTTACGAAATTCCGATGCTCTTGGAGTATCCTCTTATGTCGTTTAACATTTATGACGTAATGTAAGAGCTCTTAATGCAGTATACGTGCGAACATACGGGCTACCTACGTCATCATGGCTTCGCAGGCACAGTAACGCCGTTTTCTGGTGATCTTTGACAACTGCTGAAACGAATTCTCACATGTCGCCGGAAAGTATTGCAATTAGTCGTTTGATAAGCGTTACTTTCAAAGTACATTTAATTTTATGCAATATGAGTTATGTTACATGTGCGAACGTGCTTTGAATTTCTTAAATCACAGGGCGTTTGATTTTCATTTTAAGCTTAAAACTTTGGGGAGCAGCCACTTAAAAGAATTTCGAACCCAGAAGACATGACGTTTACGTAATTACTTAAAATTTTACTGCCACATTTGTATCATATATATAAGTGTAACACACGCAAAAAAGGTCAGATATTATATGTGAAACCTTAGCTCTTCTTGTACCTACACTATTTACATCAATTTAAACCATTAACTTTTTCTATCTATGTGTTCGCGCTACTTAACAGCTATAGGCTGACTACATCACGTGTCCTATGCTCAGATTCAGTACTTTTACAAGTGACACATCTTCCGAAAGACGAAATCCGAATTTCGGAAACCGTTTTTTGCTGTCGGGTTTAAATGTTAAGGTCTGAAGCGGATTTGCTAGCCCAGTTAACTACGGCGCCCGGAAAACAGCAGATGTAGTTTATGATTTAGTCAGCACTACTGCTATTTCTCTTCAGTTAGGCGAGGTAACAACTTCAGTCTAATATTTCCACTTATCCTTCACTGTACAAAAAGCCACTCAGTTAATATTAGCTTTTTTTAAATTTTATTTTATTTATAATTTTTTACAAGACATGCACGTTTCAATACCGGCTGCGTTTACATGGCAGCGAAAATCGATTGCGGAACTGGAAAATCGGCAACCAGGAGCGGATTTCCAGAATCGATTTTGAAGTGTTTACGAGACCACCCACGATCTGTATTGGGAGATCGATTTAGGAAAGACTTACACACTACTTAAATTAACTTATGCTAAGAACAACACACACACACGCCCGAGGAAGGACTCAAACCTCCAGCGGGAGGGGCCGCGCAATCCGTGGCATGGCGCCTCTAACCACGCGGTTGTGTACTATCATCGGCTGGCGAGATCACATGACATGAGCTATGATTGGCTTACAAAAGCGCGTGGCGATCTCGATTTCAATACTTCGGAAACTAACATTCTGTGTTTAGTGGAAATCTACTGTATACTTTCGTAATACGAAAATTTGCAGCGTACATGTTGCTGCAAATGAAAGGTCTTCCCAAAACGAACTTGTTTCTGGGGTTCGTTTACTAAAGTGGCGGGAGGCTCTACGCCGGTGTATAAAAGTGTAACCATTCAAAGGATTGATAAGTTTTACGATCCTGAGGGAAAGTATACTGTCACTTAACACAGAAAAAGGGTATTTTTTAACCAGGAAATCCGGGAAATACCCAGGATTTTTTTTCCTTGTCTGCGTATACACCCTATATAACCCTGTGTTCACTGACAAGAGTCCTGCTCCTCCTGCCACCGAACTTCACTAATTCCCACTGTATCTCACTTCAATCGATCCATTTCCCTTTTTAAATTTTGTAAAATACTTGTCTGATTAAGGATCTAATATTCCATGCTTTGAGCGTAGACTGCCAGTTTTATTTCTCCTGTTGACATCTTCATCTGTACTCTGCAAACGACATGTAGTGCATGACAGGATGTGTCATGTTGTACCAGTTGTTAGGAATTTTTCCTGTTCCATTCTTGTATGGAGCACTGGAAGGATTGTTTGAATGCCTCTGTGCATGCTGTAATTATTTTAATCTTGTCCTCACAATTCCTATGTGAGTGATAAGTAGGAGTTTGTAGCATATTTGTAGAATCATTATTTAAAGATGATTCTTGAAACTTTGTTAGTAGACTTTCTTGGAATAGTTTACGTCAATCTTCAAGAGTCTGTCAGTTCAGTTTCTAGAGCCTCTGTGTGCTTCTCTCCTGTGTGTCAAATAAACCTGTTACCATTCATGCTGCCCTTCACTGTACATGTTCAGTATCCGCCCTTACTTCTATTTGGTACAGGTCCCATACACTTGAGCAGTATTCTGGAATGGGTCACATGAGTAATTTGTAAGCAATCTCACACACTGGCATTTGTGTGAGTTGACCAATTCCAACTGTAGCTTATTGATATTATACTCATAGGATACTATGTTTTTATCCTTTTGTTAAGTGCACAGTTTTATATTTCTGAACATTGAAAACATGTTGCCACTTTGAAATCTTGTCAAGCTCTGATTGAATGTTTATGCAGTTTCTTTCAGACAGTTATAGGTAACTGCAACGTCTGCAAAAAGCCTGAGGCTACTATTAATATCATCTGTAAGGTTATTAATACAAAACATGAAAGCAAGGATCACAATACACTTCCCTGGGGCACACTGTAAGTTACTTTTACATCTGACAATGTACCTCTTCATCTATGATAACATGCAGCATCCTCCCCACCAAAAAGCCCTCAATCCAGTCAAAAATTTCACTTGATACACCATATGATCAAACTTTTGACAATAAGTTTAGGTGTGGTACTGAGTGAATGCTTTTCAAAAATCAAGAAATACTGCATCTACCTGACTGCCTTGATCCAGAGCTTTCTGTATGTCACGTGAAAAAAGTGAGAATTGGGTTTCACATAATCAATATTTTCAGGATCCATGCTGGTTGGCATGGAGGAGGTCATTCTGTTCAAGATACCTCATTACATTTTAGCTCATGATATGTTCTAAGAGGATATTGTATTGGGGTTTTGTTAATCTCTTCTATTACCCTTCTTGTAGACAGGCATGACCTGTGCTTTCTGCCAACTAGTGGTCATAGTTTTTGTTCAAGGTATCTATGATATAGTTAAAATTGTAGTTTTAATTAAATGCTTCATGCATTGTTGTCTTCACAGCTAAACACATTTCATTCAGCACCTCTCTATGACTAGTCTTACGCTTTGTTTTACACCTATTGTGAAGTAGTGTCCATTTCCTTAAAAGTTTCTTTGCAGCAAGAAGTTCCCTTCCATAATGAACTGTTCTACTGGGTACACACTTTTTATCTAGTTTACTCTACACATGTACCTTCCTGCTTGTTTTAGTAGTTCGTTGTACTTTGGTACTCACTGTTGCCACACCCACTTCAAAATCACCGATACCTGTTTCGATGTGAACATCTGAAAGAGGTGAGGTCTGTTTGTTGCCTTTAGATCTCATATATTTCCATCATGAGTGGGGTTCTGAACTATCTGTTCTAGGTAGTTTTCAGAAAAGGCATTTTGTAATGTTTCACAGGATGTCTTATCATGCCCACCACTAACAAAACTATAATTTTCCCATTTGATTGATTAGATTAGATTAGTACTTGTTCCATAGATCATGAATACAACACTTTGTAATGATGTGGAACGTGTCTGGTTAATAAAAGGTGTCTATACAAGATATTACATTACACAAAATATTACATGACACTTAATTAATTAATTAATTTATTTATTTATTTATTTTTGATGGAGGTTGGGGAAATTACCCACTTACTATATCCAAAAATTCATCTAATGAGTAGAAGGAGTTGCCATTAAGAAATTCTTTTAATTTCCTTTTAAATGCTATATGGCTGCCTGTCAGACTTCTGATGCTATTAGGTAAGTGACCAAAGACTTTTGTGGCAGCATAATTTACCCCCTTCTGAGCGAAAGTTAGATTTAACCTTGAGTAGTGAAGATCATCCTTTCTCCTAGTGTTGTAGCCATGTACACTGCTATTACTTTTGAATTCGTTCGGATTGTTAATAACGAATTTCATAAGTGAATATATATATATTGTGAGGCTACAGTGAAGAAAGTAGGCGTGGTAAGCTAATTTACTCAGATGTATATCGCCAAAATTTGCAATGACCCTAATAGCACAAGTGGCTGAACTCAAACGTTTCAGCAGATCCTCAGTGTGTTTTTTTCCAGTTCAACCCCTCAGCAATGCATACACCTAGAAATTTTGGATATTCTACCCTAGCTACCGATTTCTGATTGAAGTCTATATTTATTAATGGTGTCATTTCATTTACTGTGTGGAACTGAATATACTGTGTTTTGTCAAAGTTTAATGAGAGCCCATTTGCAGAGAACCACTTAATGATTTTCTGAAAAACATCATTTACAATTTCACCAGTTAATTCTTGTCTGTCGGGTGTGATAGCTATACTTGTATCATCGGCAAAAAGTACCAGCTTTGCATCTTCGTGAATATAGAATGGCAAGTCATTAATATATATTAAGAACAGCAGAGGACCCAAGACTGAACCTTGTGGCATCCCATTCTTGATTGTTCCCCAGTTTGAGAAATCACCAGTTTTTTGCATATTATGTGAACTGCTTATTTCAACTTTCTGCACTCTTCCAGTTAGGTATGATTTAAACCATTTGAGCACTGTCCCATTCATACCACAGTACTTGAGCTTATCTAGAAGTATTCCATGATTTACACAATCAAAAGTCTCTGAGAGATCACAAAAAATCCCAACAGGTGATTTACGGTTACTAAGAGCATTTAATATTTCATAGTGAAAGTATATGTCGCATTATCTGTTGAAAAACCCTTTTGGAAACCAAACTGACATTTTGTTAAAACTTTATTTTTACAAAGGTGTGAAGCTACTCTACAATACATTACTTTTTCAAGAATTTTGGATAAGGCAGTCAGAAGAGATTTTGGGCAGCAAATGTTGACATCAGGCGTATCCCCTTTTTTTATGCAGTGGTTTAACAATGGCATACTTCAGTCTATCTGGGAACATACCCTGCTTCAGAGAGCTATTACGTATGTGGCTAAGAATCCCAGTTATTTCTTGGGAACAAGCTTTTATTATCCTGCTGGAAATGCCATCAATTCCATGTGAGCTTTTATTCTTGAGAGAATTTATTATCTTCCTGTTTTCAGAAGGAGAGGTGGGTGGAATTTCAATTGTATTAAATGGTATGGGTAAGCCCTCTTCCATTAACTGCCTTGCTTCCTCTAATGAACATTTAGAGCCTATTTTCTCTACAACGTTTAAAAAATGATTATTCAAAATGTTTTCGACTTCTGGCTTGTTGTTTGTCAAGTTTCCATTCGCTTTGATGGTAATGCCGTCATCCTGTACTCTTGGTTGCCCTGCCTCCCTTGTAATAATATTCCAAATTGTTTTGATTTTGTTATCAGAGGTATTAGTCTCAGACATGATGCACATGCTTCTGGACTTTTTAATAACCTTTCTTAATGTAGCACAGCAGTTTTTATAATATTTGGCTGTTTCAGGGTCATTACTCTTTCTTGTTGTTAGATACAGTTCCCTTTTGTGGTTACAAGATATTTTTATTCCTTTAGTAAGCCAAGGTTTTTTGCATGGTTTCTTATAATTGGATTTAAATACTTTCTTGGGGAAACAGTTTTCAAATTCTCTTACTAGTGTATCATGAAATAAGTTATATTTTAAATTAGCATCGGGTTCCTTGTACACCTCATCCCAGTCTAACTGCTGAAGATTTTCTCTGAAATTTCTAATTGTTGAGTCATTAATTGAATACACAACTCTGGAGGGTAGTTTTGAATTACTGAATGGAGCTATGTCATATTCTGTAACTAGCTGAGTACCATGATAAGAAAGGCCATTCTCAACAGGACAAGAATTTATGTTTTTAAACCTATCTTGGTATATAAAAGTGTTATCTATCAATGTGCTGCTGTCCTTTACTACCCGAGTAGGAAAATTAATGACAGGTGACAAATTGAAAAAACCGAGCAAGACTTCCAGGTCATTCTTCCTTCTGTCCTTTACTACCCGAGTAGGAAAATTAATGACAGATGACAAATTGAAAAACCGAGCAAGACTTCCAGGTCATTCTTCCTATTACACTCTTTCAGTGAATCAACACTGAAGTCCCCACAAATAATAGTTTGCTTTCCCCTATCTGACAGATAGCACAACAAGGCATCCAAGTTTTCCAGGAATAAATGAAAGTTTCCTGAAGGGGCCCTGTATACTGTTACAGTTATAAAAGAGCCCTCCTTCAGTTTAAGTTGACAGGCACATGCTTCTGTATGTTGCTCTAGACAAAACTTTTTTGTATCTAAGCTTTTGACACAGTGATAACTTTTGACATATATGACAACTCTTCCTCTCACCTTATTCTCTCTACTCATATGTGCAGCTAGTTTATAACTACTGATATTTACCTTTTCTATATCAGACGCAATGTGGTGCTCAGACAGGCATAGTATATCTATTACATTATCATATTCAATGTCATCTAAACAAACCAGGAGTGCCGGCCGCGGTGGCCGAGCGGTTCTAGGCGCTACAGTCTGGAACTGCGCGACTGCTACGGTCGCAGGTTCAAATCCTGCCTCGGGCATGGATTTGTGTGATGTCCTTAGGTTAGTTAGGTTTAAGTAGTTCCAAGTTCTAGGGGACTGATGACCTCAGATGTTAAGTCCCATAGTGCTCAGAGCCATTTGCACCAAACCAGGAGCTCATCTACTTTATTCTTCAATCCCGGAATATTTTGGTGAAATGTGGTAACATTATTTTTTACTTTACTTTTGTGAGAATCTCTTTTTTTTTTTTAGAATGAGAGTTTCACTCTGCAGCGGAGTGTGCGCTGATATGAAACTTCCTGGCAGATTAAAACTGTGTGCCCGACCGAGACTCGAACTCAGGACCTTTGCCTTTCGCGGGCAAGTGCTCTACCATCTGAGCTACCGAAGACCCCCTGCGGGTTCGGGGGTTAGAATAGGCCCGCGGTATTCCTGCCTGTCGTAAGAGGCGACTAAAAGGAGTCTCACATGTTTCGGCCTTATGTGATGGTCCCCTCTCGGGTTTGACCTCCATCTTTCTAAATTATTCCGAAGAGCGAGCCAACTGGGGAAGGGCGCCTTACGTGGTGCACTGTATCCGTCGTGCATTGAGACCTTTAGCCGGCTTTTTCGTCGTTGCAATGGTGTCCCGCTCGTTTTCCATCTCTTGGGCGAGGATACGTCCCTGGGTGCGATTCCCACGCTGCACTCTGCAGTGTTTCTTTTAACTGCGACGACGACCTTGGACAGTTTTGCACCTAAGATCCAGCATGGTAGCCAGTCCGTTGTGGTGGGGCCGCCATGTACCCTCTTGGTTGTAGCCCCCTGACAACACAGGGATCGCTCTACTGATGCCTGCGCCGTTAACTCCCCACGTATGCCAAGGAGTAGATGCCCGTCTCCCTGGGGCATCAGGACTCCCGGCAATGGACATCCTGCCAGGTGGCTATTGCTGCGGCTGGGTGGCGCCCGTGGGGAGGGCCCTTGGTCAGAGTAGGTGGCATCAGGGCGGATGACCCGCAATGAAGCGTGGTACATCATCTCTCGCTGGCGGCCAGCCGCCAGCAGTCTCTAAGCGTTCTCGGGCTCAATTTAATGCTGAAAAGTACAATCCAAAAACGTTCCCCTCTCTGGCCACGACGTGGGAGGAGCGTAAGTCTCAGGATGGAGGTAATAGTTATTCGCCCCGATTCTTAGTTTGTACGAGAGCTGATGGGGAGTCTTTTCTCTCCACAAAGCCTCAGTTCTTCGTCGAGCATTTAGAGGACAAATTTGGGGAGGTGGAGGGCTTGACAAAAATGCGCTCTGGATCGGTCCTGATCCAAATGGCATCCTCTGCCCAGTCACGACGGTTGCTTGCTTGTGACAAGTTGGGGGATGTTGCTGTTACGATCACGCCGCATAAGAGTTTAAATATGGTTCAGGGAGTTATTTACCATAAGGACCTTCTTTTGCAGTCTGATGACGAGCTGCGCACCAACTTAGAGCGCAGGGGTGTACATTTCGTCCGGCGCGTTCATCGGGGTCCGAAGGAAAATCAGATAGCTACCGGTGCCTTCATCTTGGCCTTCGAGGGTGATACGTTACCGGAAAAGGTCAAGGTGATGGTCTACCGATGTGACGTCAGGCCCTATATTCCTCCCCCGATGCGGTGCTTCAAGTGCTGGAAGTTCGGCCATATGTCTTCCCGCTGCACTTCCAGCCTCACACGTCGAGATTGCAGATGCTCGTCTCATCCCGATACTCCATGTGCCCCGCCTCCCATCTGTGTCAACTGCGGGGAGCACCATTCACCTTGCTCGCCTGACTGCAAAGTCTTTCAGAAAGAGCGCAAAATTATGGAATATAAGACCCTGGACCAGCTGACCTATACTGAGGCCAAAAGGAAATATGACAGACTCCATCCTGTGAGAATGACATCTTCTTATGCAGCTGCTACGACAACTGTGCTAGCCCCATCAGTTTCGAGACTTCCAGCCAGCTCGATAAGCAGTAAGACTCCTCCTGCCCCCTTGCCTGTGGGGGGCTCTACCCAACCGGTTGCTCCTGCACCACCTACCTCAGGAGCAACCTCCTCCCACCCGTCGGGGACGTCCGTCCCCGCTTCTCAGCCGGAGAAGCGTCTAACTTCTTCGGCTACTCTCGCCCATAAGAGTTCCCTTGGGACCCTCCCTGGGTTCCACCAGCGGGAAGGATGACGGCCGCCAGTGGCATAAGTCCTCACCAGCGGCCGGGCGTAGGGCTTCACGATCCTCCTCTGTCCCGGAGACTGAATCGGTGAAGCCTTCCCAGCCGGTGCAACCCAAGGTTCAGCGAGAGAAGTCCAAGAGAAAGACCTCTAAGACCAAAGAACTTGCGGTGGCACCAACCCCACCGCACCTTTCGCGCTCTGCGTCTGAGCATGAAGTCGAGATTCTAGCGTCCGCTGAGGACCTTGATCTCGCTGGTCCCTCAGACGCCATGGATGCCTCTTGTAGGGGTACTGAATCGGTGGCAGTGAGTGAACAAGCGGCGTAAATTGCCTTCCCAGTCCTTTCACACCTTTCTCAGCCACGGACAATATCATCCTCCAGTGGAACTGCGGCGGTTTTTTCCACCATCTAGCTGAACTCCAACAACTTATCAGCCTTCACCCTTTCTTCTGCATTGCTCTTCAGGAAACTTGGTTTCCAGCAATGCGAACCCCCGCCCTCCGTGGCTATCGGGGTTATTATAAGAACCGGGCAGCATATGAAAGGGTGTCGGGTGGCGTCTGCCTCTATGTCCTTCACACTCTGCACAGCGAGTCTGTCCCTCTCCACACACCTTTAGAGGCTGTCGCTGTTCGGGTGTGGACGCCACAGGCTGTTACCGTCTACAGTCTTTACCTTCCACCGGATGGTAATGTCTCGCAGCATGTCCTGGCTGCGCTGATAGCCCAATTGCCGCCACCTTTCTTGCTATTGGGCGACTTCAACGCCCATAACCCTCTGTGGGGTGGGTCAGTGGCAACAGGTCAAGGCGCCATCGTTGAGCATTTATTGTCGCAGCTCGATCTCTCGATTTTAAATGATGGTGCCTTCACACACTTCAGTGTGGCGCATGGCACATACTCCGCCATTGACCTTTCAATATGTAGCCCTAGCCTCTTACCGTCTGTCCAATGGAGTGTGCATGACGACCTGTGTGGTAGTGACCACTTTCCGATCTTTCTGTCACTACCACAGCGTCACTCTTCTGGGCGCCCTAGCAGATGGACTATGAATAAGGCTGACTGGGACTTGTTCTCCTCCACTGCCGCTCTTGAGTCTCTCTCTCATGACAACATTGATGCGGTGGTTCAATCGGTCACCACCGGCATCGTTACTGCCGCCGAATCTGCCATTTCCCGTTCTTCTGGGTCCCCTCGGCGGAAGGCTGTGCCTTGGTGGTCGCCTGAGATCGCTGAAGCGATTAAAGATCGCTGGTGGGCGCTCCAGCGTTACAAGCGACATCCCTCCTTAGACCACCTTATCGCCTTCAAACGGCTGCGTGCGCGGGCCCGCCTCCTTATCCGCCAAGGCAAAAAGGAGTGCTGGGAGCGGTATGTGTCCACCATTGGCCTCCATGTCACTCCTTCGCAGGTCTGGGCCAAGATTCGACGCGTCTACGGCTATCGGACCCGTGCCAGCGTCCCTGTGCTCTCACTGAATGGAGCAGTTTGTACTGACTCCGACGTCATTGCCAATCGCTTAGCAGAGCATTTCGCTATGAGTTCCGCTTCTGCGAATTACCCCCAGACCTTCCGCTCCATTAAAGAGCGGATGGAACGTCGGAGCCTTTCGTTTCGCACCAACAACCCAGAATCTTACAATGCTCCATTCAGTGAGGGGGAATTTCGCAGTGCCCTAGCTGCTTGCCCTGATACCACTCCTGGGCCAGATGGCATCCACTGTCAGATGCTGAAACACCTTTCAGTGGACTGCCAGTGGCGCCTTCTCGATCTTTTACAACCGTCTTTGGGTTGAGGGGGTGTTTCCGTCGCAATGGCGGGAAGGCGTTGTCATTCCCGTTTTGAAACCTGGAAAGACCCCTCTGGAGGTGGACAGCTACCGCCCCATTAGCCTCACCAACGTTCTTTGTAAGCTTCTCGAACGGATGGTGAGCCGGCGCTTAAATTGGGTACTGGAGTCTCGGGGCCTTCTGGCTCCGTCTCAGGGTGGGTTCCGGAAAGGCCGCTCCGCCGCCGACAATCTGGTGAGCCTGGAGTCGGCCATCCGTACTGCCTTTGCCCGCCATCAGCACCTGGTCGCTGTCTTTTTCGACATGCAGAAGGCGTACGATACGACATGGCGTTATCACATCCTTTCTATGCTTCATGGATGGGGTCTTCGGGGCCCTCTGCCGATCTTTATCCGCAATTTCCTGTCGTATCGTACATTCCGCGTGCAAGTCGCAGCCTCCTATAGTTCCACCCACGTCCAGGAGAACGGTGTGCCACAGGGTTCTGTTTTAAGTGTCTGCCTGTTTTTAATAACCATTAACGGGCTCGCTGCGGCCGTGGGAAATTCTGTCTCTGCTTCCCTGTATGCTGACGACTTCTGCCTTTATTACAGCTCTACTGGCATTGCAGCTGTTGAACGTCAGCTACAGGGCGCTATCCGTAAGGCGCAGTCTTTGGCTGTAGCGCATGGGTTTCAGTTTTCGGCAGCCAAGACCCGCGTTATGCATATCTGCCGGCGCCGAACAGTCCATCCTGAGCCGCGGCTTTATCTTGCCGATGAACTCCTTGCTGTGGTGGAGACCCACAGGTTTTTGGGGGTGGTTTTCGATGCCCGGTTGACTTGGCTGCCTCATACCCGGCAGCTTAAACAGACGTGTTGGCGGCATCTAAATGCTCTGAGATGCTTGAGCCACACCCGCTGGGGCGCCGACCGCTCTGCCCTGTTGCGGCTCTACCAGGCGTTAATCCAGTCCCGTCTGGATTATGGGAGCCTGGCTTATGGCTCAGCATCCCCATCTGCGTTACGGGTGCTGGACCCAATTCTCCACAGCGGGATACGCCTTGCCACTGGTGCTTTCCGCACCAGCCCTGTGGACAGCGTACTAGTGAAGGCAGGTGTACCTCGACTGCGGTTCCGGCGCCAACGTTTGCTGGCCGCTTATGCTGCCCATGTTCTAATCTTGCCCGGGCATCCAAATTATCGTGTCCTGTTCCCGCAGTCAGTCGTCCATCTGCCAGACCGTCGGCCCCGGTCGGGTTGTCCGATCGCCGTACGCGTCAAGGAGCTTCTCTGCGGGCTTGGGTTTTTCCCTGTTCCACCTCCTTTCCGGGCGCCTCTGCGTACACCCCCGTGGTGTGTTCCTCGCCCTTGCCTTCGGCTCGACTTGGCACAGGGCTCGAAGGACTCGGTCCCTCCAGAGGCCTTCCGCCGCCGCTTTTATTCCATCCTGGCCACGTATCAGGGCTCTGGAATTGTTTACACCGACGGTTCGATGGTTGCTGGTCGTGTCGGGTATGCGCTAACTCTAGGGAACCATTCCGAACAACAGTCCTTGGCGGATGGCTGCAGCGTTTTCACTGCTGAGCTAGTCGCCATCTTTCGAGCCCTAGAGTATATCCGCTCCTGCTCAGGTGAGTCCTTCGTTATCTGTAGCGATTCCCTGAGTGGTTTACGAGCTCTCGACCAGTGTTTTCCTCGTTCTCGTCTGGTGATGGCTATCCATGAGTCCCTGCATACTCTTGCGCGTTGCGGCTGCTCTGTGGTCTTTGTGTGGACCCCCGGTCATGTCGGTATCCCGGGCAATGAACATGTTGACCACCTGGCGAAAGAGGCCACGAGTAAACCATCTCTGGATGTTGGCCTCCCAGAGGCTGATTTGCGGGCAGTCCTCCGCCGAAAAGTTTTTGTGCTTTGGGACGCTGAATGGCGCGATCGGATTACACCCAATAAACTCCGTGCCATTAAGGAGACGACGACTGTGTGGCGGTCCTCCATGCGAGCCAACCGCAGGGACTCAGTCGTACTTTGTCGGCTCCGCATTGGCCACTCCCGGCTAACACACAGTTATTTACTGCGCCGGGAGGACCCTCCTGTATGTCGCTGCGGGGCGGCTTTGACGGTGGCCCACATTCTGTTGGCCTGCCCCCTTTTAGCTGTGGTCAGGCAGACTTTTGCGCTGCCTGATACGCTCCCTGCCGTTCTATCTGATGACCCTGTGATGGCTGCCTTAGTTTTACGTTTTATTAGGGCAGGGAGTTTTTATTCTTTCATCTGAGTGTTTCTGTTTTATTTTATTTTTTGTGTTGATTCTGGCCTTTGGCCTATGATTTTAAACTGATCTTTTAATGTGTTTCTAAGTGGTTGGCTTTTCCTTTTTTATTTCTATGGTCGGCCAACCACTGTCACACACTGTGTGGTTTTAGTTCGTTTTGTCCTTGTCTCCGTTTCTCTTGTTCTGTATCGTCTGTGATCTATTCTGTTCCTCGTTTTTATTCTCTGTGGGTGTTCTTTGTATTTGGAAAAAGGGACCGATGACCGTAGCAGTCTGGTCCCTTTCATCCCCCAAACCAACCAACCAAGCTACCGAAGTACGACTCACGCCCGGTCCTCACAGCTTTACTTCTGCCAGTATCTCATCTCCTACCTTCCAAACTTTACAGAAGCTCTCCTGCGAACCTTGCAGAACTAGAACTCCTGAAAGAAAGGATACTGCGGAGACATGGCTAAGCCACAGCCTGGGGGATGTTTCCAGAATGAGATTTTCACTCTGCAGCGGAGTGTGCGCTGATATGAAACTTCCTGGCAGATTAAAACTGTGTGCCCGACTGAGACTCGAACTCGGGACCTTTGCCTTTCGCGGGCAAGTGCTTTACCATCTGAGCTACCGAAGCACTACTCACGCCTGGTCCTCACAGCTTTACTTCTGCCAGTATCTCATCTCCTACCTTCCGAACTTTACAGAAGCTCTCCTGCGAACCTGCTGGAAATTGTGAGGTTTGTAGAAGTGCCATGTGCAAGGCTGTTCTGCTCAACCTTCTCTGCCAGTCACTGGAATGATCCAAGTACGACCTCGGAGCTCAGACGACAGACATCATTTGTGCTTCCAACATGCACCACAAGCTACAGTTGGTTGCATCCTGTTCACTCAGCGGCTGCTGGAACAGCCTCTTCAATATGTTGAATGAGGCCCCAGGCATACACACTGTGTGCACCTGGTGTCCTTTCTTATCCGCTACTGCCATTTTCCTAAAGGGTTTCATTGTTTGCCATACATCTGAACGTTCGCAGGAGAGCTTCTGTAAAGTTTGGAAGGTAGGAGACGAGATACTGGCAGAAGTAAAGCTGTGAGGACCAGGCGTGAGTCGTGCTTCAGTAGCTCAGATGTTAGAGCACATGCCCGCGAAAGGCAAAGGTCCCGAGTTCGAGTTTTGGTCGGGCAAACAGTTTTAATCTGCCAGGAAGTATCATCTCTTTTTTTCTTTAATCCACCAATATTTTGGTTAAATATGGTAACATTATTATTTACTTTCCTGTTGTGAGAATTTTGTGAGTTTTGGACCTCTTTAGCACCTGCCTGCCTGAACTTCTCATTGGACACTGATATTAGTCTAAAAAAGAGGTACATCCATGAGTACTAGTGTCCCCCCTTCAGTTTACCCTTCCCTTTCCTATTGAGGTGTAGGCCATGCCTTGTGAAATCCCCCCTGTCAATAGCCTCGACAGGAACCAATCCAATGTCTGACAGAGTGGCCACCCTAAGCAACCAATCCAGCTCCATATTTACCCTCCTGACAGAGTGGTTCAACTGGGGCTGACCATGTCACACAAAAACAGGCACCAGTCCAACATTGGTATGGGTTGTTGCCGAGGCTATTTCCACCAGGTCACACTCAATACTGTAGCCCTGATCGCGATCAATACTGTTTCCCACACCACCCACTATCATCACATGATCCTGCTTTGGTACAAGCGAACTGCGAGTTTCCTCTATAGGTTTTCGTTACCTTGGAGAGGAGTCTGGTGGGCCATAGAAGGATCCAGTTATGATTTTATGCCTCCCCCTCACCCTGATACTGAGTCTTGCCAAACACACTCATATGCAACTTCAATTTCTGTATTGGCTAATTTTAGTTTCTTGCCTATTGTGACAAATACACCACCTCCGTTTTCCATTAACCTATTCTTTCAACACACACTTATATTTTCCCCAAACATCTCACCCCTATCAGTCTCAGCTATCAACCAGCTTTCTGTACCTAGTGTTCTACATCTACTACATCCACACTCTGCATACCACAGTAAGGTGCATGGCAGAGGATCTGTCCTGTTCTGCAAGTTATTAGGGTTTCTTCCCCATCCATTCATGTATGGAAGCATGGGAAGAACAATTGTCTGAATGCCTTAGTGCATACAGTAATTATTCTGATCTTATCCTCACGATTCCTATATGAGCGGTTGATAGGGGATTGTAGTATATTCCTAGGGTCATCATTTAAAGCCAGTTGTTGAAACTTTGTTAATAGACTTTCTTGGGATAGTGTGTGTCAATCTTCAAAAGTCTTCCAGTTCAGTTCCTTCAGTATTGCTATGACACCCACGGTTTAAAGAAACCTCTGACTATTCGTGCTGCCCTTCTCTGTATACATTCAATATCCCCTGTTAGTGCTATTTGGTACGAGTCTTACACACGCGTCTAATGTTCTGGAACTGGTCAGTCAAATGATTTGTAAGCAATCTCCTTTGCAGACAGGGGTTCACTGCTTTCTGGAGTGTTTCAAACTCTGGCACTTCGTTGTGAAAACTTTGACAATTAACCACTAGGATTTTAATATTCTCACCTGTTGGAGGCATTTCTTTCACTCGTACAATAATATTTCTGGGTTTCCTGAAGCTATCGTTATCTGGACTGGATGGAATGTCACCTTCTAAAATGCCCTTTTGTGCGCACCACACACAGTCAGCTACCTGGGTAGCAACATCTGATGTTAGTGCATACTTTACCCATTTTGGGGGACCCTACAGTTCTCAACCCTAGGGCGCAAGTCCAGGACGTTGCAACCTAGCTTTTCACAGAACCTTCGAAGTCTCCGGTTCCGTCCTTCCACTCGACTCAGAACCAAGGGGCCACAATCAGATCTAGAGACAGTGCTGGAAATTGTGAGGTTTGTTGAAGTGCCATGTGCAAGGCTGTTTTGCTCAATCTTCTCTGCCAGTCACTGGAATGGTCCAAGTACGACCTTGGAGCTCAGACGACAGACATCATTTGTGATCCAACATGCACCACAAGCTGCAGTTGGTTGCATCCTGTTCACTCAGCGGCTGCTGGAACAGCCTCTTCAATATGTTGAATGAGGCCCCAGGCATACACTTTGTGCACCTGGTGTCCTTTCTTATCCGCTACTGCCATTTCCCTAAAGGGTTCCATTGTTTGCCATACGTCTGAACTTATGATGATTAGTAGACACCTCCCCTTTCGCATTTCCCTTTTCTTCATACCAGACGAAACAGGTTTTCTTAACACAGGTGACATGAGTCCCATTGAGTTTCAGTTTCAGTGAAATACAGCACGCGAACTTGTTGGTTGGAGGAATCTGTATAACATCCTGAGTCCTCCCTGGTCCCTGCCTAGTTGTATGGGATGCCTAGGTGTGCCATTGAAGTGTCACTCACAGTCAAGTGGATGAGGAATGACCGACACTATACTTTCTGTAGATGAGACAGGATTAACAGGAGAGGATCATATTTGAGGTACCTTTGATACTGGTACCTCAGGTATGTGACTCTTGGGAGCTCTAATTTGCAGCAGCTGCCAATTATTTGCCTGTTGTCAGTGCCACCTCCAGCTGCTTACAAATGTCAACCAATTCATCCGTGTTCAAGAACAGCATTACAGTGGGGCTGCATTTTGGTTTGTGCAATGTATTATAGAACAGTGAACAAATAACTTTAAACTAACCCTACTGATTATCTTTTAATCTGTTGAGCTACAAAATTACAATTTCCCTATAAGAACTGAAGCAAATACACAAAACTAGATTTCTATTAAGGCAACAGAAAAACCTGTGGTAAAAGTTACTACTTCCCTAAAACTTTTTGGGAATTATAGTTGTTAACAAACTTGAAAATATGAGGGTTGCCCAGAAAGTAACGCACTGCATTTTTTTCTTTAACAGTTTTTTATTGTACATAATGAGAATTCACACACATGAAAGAATGGTGTTTTATCTACACACCCTATTTTTTCAGGTAATCTCCATTCCGTTCTGTGGCCTTCCTCCAGCACAAAACAAGGGTGTGTGTGCCCTGTCTTTACCAGTCCTTGCCCTGGTGGTGGAGTCTTTGCTTCATGGTGTGAATCACCACCTCATTGTCCTCAAAATGTCTTCCATGAATGCTATCCTTTAATGGCCCAAACAAGTGGAAGTCCACGGGGGTCAGGTCAGATGTGACAAATGTGGGTGGTTTCTCTGACCACTGCAAATCGTGGAGCTCTACCGAATTGCCTTTTGATGACCTCATCCTCTGTGCCCTGTGACTAACTGTACTTCTGTTGGCAGCAGATGCTTCGTAGACTTTGCACAAGTGTTTGTGAATATGCCTCACAGTTTCTTTCTCCGTAGTGAGAAATTCAATGACGACACGTTGCTTGTAATATACCTCACCTACAGATGCCATTTTGAAACTGTCCTGCAGATATGCTATCTGTCGGAAGTGACAGAAACTTGGCATGCTCACTTAGAAGACTTCACATAATATATATGTAACATTTCGCATTCATAGCATTGTTTTCGGCAAGGAAGGGGGGGGGGGGGGGGGAGTGATGCATTACTTTCTGGGCAGCCCTCATATATTTCATTTATGATGAATGTATACCATATAATACCAGAGAATGGAAATATGCAAAATAGGACAACGTGTGGAAAAATAGCTCTTAGCGTAAAGCGTGTTGAGCTTAGTTTCTTGAACGGATGATCAATATGTTCATTCCATCTTAATTTATTATCCATTCTTATTCCTAGAAATCTTATATGTGAAGTTTCATTTACTTTCTGATTGTTCCTATCTATATCAAGAGCTTGTATCTTGTTATTCATTGTCTCATTCTGCATTACATTTGTTTTTGAGTGTAATGATGCACTACTTGGTGTGAACCATTGGTACACTTGCTTTACTATTTTTCAGTTGTAATCTTCATTGAGGATTTCATGCCCTTATCAAGATACTTGTGTCATTACTATACTTGCACTGTTATTTATTGCTGCTCGTAGGTCATTACATCTACGAGGGTGGTTTGAAAAGTTCTCGGAATCACCATGAGAGGTCAGCGCTAGCGCAACGAGTTGCTCATGTGATATTCATTGGACTGTTGCCTGTAAATACGTGCCACATCAGTGCCCTTGGAAGAGAGCTGTGGTGGTGACATGGCTCTGTTGTTGTTCTCCCGTAGCTATTTGCGAAGATGGAAAAAATTGAGATTCGAGCAGTGATTAAGTACTTTGTAAATAAAGGTATGAAAGCAAAGGACATTCATGCCGATATCCAGAATACACCGGGGGATTCTGCTCCTTCATATTCAACTGTTGCCAAGTGGACAAATGAATTTATATTTGGTCAGGGAGAGCTTAGATGATAATCCACGCAGTGGTCGGTCAAGATGTGTCACTACTCCAGAAATCATTGCAAAAGTGCACAAAATGGTCGTGGAGGATCGCCGATTGAACGTGCGTGAAATTGCTCATGCTTGCCAAATTTCATCTGAAAGCGTATATCACATTTTAACTGAAGAATTATGAATGAAAAAAATATCTGCAAGATGGGTGCCATGACTCTTGATGCACACCAGTACACGTGCCATCGCCATGGCAAAATTACACGAACTAAGATACGAGTTGTTGCCACACCCACCTCATTCAATTGATATGGCATTGTCAAACTTTCATCTCTTCCCAAAACTGAAAATTTTTCTTGGTGAACGAAGATTCACTTCAAACGAAGAATAGATAGCCAGAGTTGACAACTATTTTTCAGGCCTGTAGGAAACTAATTTTCAAGATGGTATCAAGGCACTGGAACATCGCTGGACCAAGTACAGTAATCTACAAGGAGACTACACTGAAAAATAAAAAAGTTTCAGTGATGTAAGTATTTTTTTTTCTATTCCATTCTGAGAACTTTTCAAACCACCTTTGTACATTCACATTTTGCAAACTATTGTATGGTGCATGGTGCAGGTTACCTTGTACCACTATAGACATTTCCTGTCCTGGTCCACTTGCAGACAGAGTGAGGGAAAGACCAACTGTCTAAAAGCCTCCATATGAACCCTAAATTTTAACATCTTGACTTCATGGTCCTTTCACGAAATGTGCTGTGGTGGCAGTAGAATCATTCTGCAGTCGCCCTCAAATGCCAGTTATTTACATTTGCACAATAGTGCTTGTAGAAAGAGTATCATCATCTCTAAGGGTTTTGCTTTTCAGTTCATGAAATATCTCCATTATATTTGTGCTGATTGAACCTCCCGGTAACAAATCTAGCAGCATGTCTCTGAATTGCTTCAATGTCTCACTTTAATCCGACCTGGTGGCGATTCCAACCATTCAAATGGTACTCAGAATGGGACGGACTAGCATTCTATACACTGCCTCCTTTATATATGACCTACACCTTTCCCAAAATTCTCCCAGTACAATAAAGTCGGGCATTTGCCGTCCCTCCTATCAGTCTGATTTGCTCATTCCATTTCATACTGCTTTGCAACATTACATCTAAAATTTTGATCAAAGTGACTTTGTCAATCTGCACTATACTAATGATATATGCAAATGTTATTGTTAAATCTTCAAATTTAACACATATTTCGGACAACACAACAACACATATAAGTCACTGAGTAAGTTGACCCGTGTACAAGTCGGCATTCGATTAAACACTGAGTCTCAGTCTAGCGGCCGCTGCTCGGCTGGCCGCTTAGGTGGCGCAGCTGCTGCATGGCTGGCAGACAGCGCCGCACGTAGAGGACGTGCGTAATTGCGTGGTGGCACTTTGAATAATCGGCGAGTCACAACACTTTTCCCCCCTTTGAAATTGTTGCACAGGTCTTGATGGAGGTGTCCTGGAGATGGCTAACATCCATAGGCGTTGTTTGACTCGCCGTAAAGTCTTGAGGAGGAGGCTTCCCGTACGGACGGAAGTGTCCCCGATGATAACGGGTCGAGATGACAGGAGACGTAGGGGTCGAATCTGCTGGGGACCCATGCACCAATCTGCCCGTTGCGGCAAGTTCAGTTGATATGACAGGAGACATGGGCGATGTGTCGGCGTCCGTTGGAGGAGGAGGCGAGTAGATGTACTCTGACAGAGGATGGTCCTCCAGTTCCTGCATGGGCACGTCTCCTGGTGGCGTCCGTTCTGGTGCTGGCATCGCGATGACGGTGAGAGGGCTGCATTGTGAGTATTGAGAGATGCCAAGATTCCGAGCATCAGGTAGAGCCAAAGGTGGTGTGGCGGCATTCGGAACAGGCGTTGCTGGCACTCGAGGCCGAAGCTGGTCCGAATGACGCACTGCAACACCCGTGTCCGTCTGGATTTCATACAGGCGTCTGCCACGGTGTCGTAAGATGCGGCCCGGGCTCCATTTTGGCCGCCTGCCATATCCCTGTACCCAGACGAGGTCGTCGGCGGTGAACCGGCCAAGTGAAGGCACCCGCGGCCGTGAGGTGGGAGGCCGCAGAAGATGAAGTAGCGAGCGGGGCTGTCGGCCATGTAAGAGCTCAGCCAGGCTGTGATCGCCCATGGGGGTGAAACGGTAAGACGCCAGGAACTGGAGAAGCGCATCATCAGCAGCAGAAGAAGTCGGGAGTTTCCTCATCTGAGCCTTAAATGTGTGGACCAGTCGTTCAGCCTCACCGTTGGATTGTGGATGGGACGGCGGGGCCGTGACTTGCGTAACGCCGTGACGAGCACAAAAATCCGCAAAATCGGAAGAGGCAAATTGCGGACCATTATCAGTAACAAGAGTAGAGGGGAGGCCTTCCAAAGAAAAAATGCGGGCGAGAGCACTGGTGGTTGCCGCGGTGGTAGGCGACGTGCAACGGACAATGAAAGGAAAGTTACAGTAGGCGTCAATTACGAGGAGCCAGTAAGTACCTAAAAAGGGTCCCGCAAAGTCAGCATGAATGCGCTCCCAGGGCTTCTCAGGCGAAGGCCACGGTGACAAAGATGACTTCGGGGCAGTGGCCTGTGACGCACAAGGGCCGCAGGCAGCGACCATGTGTGCGATTCCAGAGTCGATGCCAGGCCAGTACACATGACGGCGCGCCAGAGATTTTGTGCGAGACACACCCCAGTGCTCCTGGTGAAGGAGGCGCAAGACTGAAGCACGCAAAGACGCAGGTACCACAACACGCGGCGAAGCATTGTCAGTGGAGAGGAGGATAACACCATCCCTAGCCGTGAGGCGGTAGCGCAAAGTGTAGTAGTTCCGCAACGGATCAGAAGTCTTAGCGGACGCGCAATCTGGCCAACCCTTCTGAATACAGCGTAAAACCCGGGAGAGGGTAGGGTCAGAACCCGTAGCAGCCGCCAGCCTGTCCCCAGTGATGGGGAACCCGTCCACAACCCGCTGCTCGGCAACATCCAGGTGGAAACACAAAAGTTCGTCCCTATCGAATGCCAGATCAGGACCCATGGGAAGACGAGACAAAGCATCAGCATTCACATGTTGAGCCGTTGGCCGGAAATGAATCTCATAATTGAAACGGGACAAGTAAAGAGCCCAACGCTGGAGGCGGTGTGCAGCCTTGTCGGGAAGTGACGTTGATGGATGAAACAAGGAAACAAGTGGTTTGTGATCCGTAACAAGATGAAATTTGGATACATAGAGAAAAACACCAAACTTGTGAAGAGCATAAATGATGCCCAAAGCTTCTTTCTCAATTTGAGAATACTTTTGTTGGGCATCCGTGAGCATTTTGGAGGCATAAGCGATGGGTTGTTCCGAACCGTCAGAAAAACGGTGCGCAAGGACTGCACCGACCCCGTATTGAGAGGCGTCCGTGGCAAGAACAAGATGTTGGCCAGGTCGATAAGTAGCCAGGCACGGGGCCTGTTTCATCATAGTCTTTAATTTCCGGAAAGCCGCGTCACATGATGCGGACCAGTGAAAAGGCACGTTTTTATGCAACAGGCGATGCAACGGCTGAGCCACTGACGCCGCAGACGGTAAAAACTTGTGATAGTATGCTATTTTCCCCAAGAAGGCCTGCAGTTCCTTAACAGATGTAGGGCGAGGAAGGGCATCGATCGCAGCAACAGTGTGTTGAAGTGGACGAATACCATCCCGAGAGAGTTGAAACCCCAAGTACGTGATAGATGCCTGAAAAAATTGTGATTTCGGAAGATTACACTTAAGACCGGCAGTCAGTAAGACATTAAAAAGTGTGCGGAGATTTTGAAGATGTTCTTCAGTGGTGGAGCCAGTGACAACAATGTTGTCCATGTAATTGATTCACCCCGGGACAGGGAGCAATAATTGTTCCAAGAATTGCTGAAAGAGAGCAGGGGCGCTAGCCACCCCGAATGGCAAGCGTTGGTATTGATAGAGGCCGAAAGGCGTGTTAAGGACCAGAACCTGCCAGGAAGCAGCGGCGAGAGGAAGTTGATGATAAGCTTCCGACAGGTCAATTTTAGAAAAATACTGTCCTCCAGCAAGTTTAGTGAACAGTTCTTCAGGACGGGGCATAGGGTAAGTGTCAATGAAGCATTGGGGCATTTACAGTGGCTTTGAAATCGCCACAGAGACGAATATCACCATTGGGCTTAGCAACTACAACTACAGGAGAGGACCACTCACTGGAAGTGACAGGAAGCAAGACCCCTGAAGCAGTGAGACGATCCAACTCCCATTTTACCCGATCACGAGGGGCCACAGGAATGGGCCGAGCCCGAAAAAACTTAGGCCGAGCAGTGGGTTTGAGCGTGATATGAGCTTCAAAGTTGTTTGCACGGCCTAACCCAGGAGAAAAAAGGGACGAAAATGTCGTCGACAAGGAATCCAGTTGAGCATAAGGAATAGCGTCAGAGACAATATTGACAGAGCCATTGATGGAGAACCCAAAAATGCGAAAGGCATCGAAACCAAAAAGATTTTCTGCGTTGCTCTGGTCGACCACAAATATGAGAACAGTGCGAACGATGGATTTGTAATATACCTCAGCATTAAACTGTCCCAAGAGAGAAATCTTCTGTTTATTGTACGTCCGTAATTGCCGAGTGACAGGGGACAGGAGTGGAGAACCCAACTGAAGATACGTCTGAGAATTAATTATAGTGGCAGCAGAACCGGTATCCACTTGCATGCGAACATCTCGACTAAGGATTTGGACAGTGAGGAATAACTTCCCTGAAAGGGAAGAAGTGCAATTGACAGACAACACAGAATCAGAATCAGCACCATGTTCATGAACATCATGTATGCGGTCGGATTTACAAACGGAAGACACATGACCTTTCTTTTTGCAATTGTGACACACAGCCCAACGTTGGGGACAATCCTCGCGTGAATGTTTCGTAAAACACCGCGGACATGAAGGAAGTTGCCGGGGATTTTGCTGCAGTTTCTTAGTGGGTTGTTTACGGCTAGGCCGAGGCTGCGCATGGGAGCGTACTGCGGCCACGTCGGCCGGCGGGGACGCGCCGCACGCGTCGTCAACAGCGCACAGAGGTTGTATTTCCTCAACGTCACCCCAACGTCGCCCCAGCCGTGCGAGAAATTTCAAAAGACTGCGCAATGGAGAGAACTTCATCTAGAGTCGGATTCGCCAACTGAAGAGCATGTTGCCGAACTTCTTTGTCGGGCGCCGACCAGATAATAGCATCCTGTACCATGGAATCGGCATAGGATTCTTTGTGAACGTCAGTAACAAATTGACACTTTCGACTGAGGCCATGAAGTTCAGCAGCCCAAGCGCGATAGGACTGATTTGGTTGTTTTTGGCAACGATAAAAGGCAACATGAGAGGCTACCACATGCGTTTGGTTTTGAAAATAGACAGACAGAAGGGAGCACATTTCAGCAAAGGGCAAAGACGCAGGATCCTTCAAAGGAGCCGATTGCGACAACAACTGATACAGTTGAGGTGAAATCCAGGAAAGGAACAGAGACTTACATGGTTGTTCGTCCGTGCCATGAAATGCCAAGAAGTGCTGTCGAAGACGTTTTTCATAATCAGACCAGTCTTCCGCCATCTCGTCGTAAGGTGGAAAAGGAGGGACAGCCAATGACGAGAAACGCCCCGCATTTGATGCCGCGACGAAATCACGAATCGCCGCTGTTAGAAGCGTTTGCTGTTCAAGGAGATTTTGCAAGAGCTGCTCGATAGTAGCCATGGAACCCTGTGAGTCAAGGGTGAAATGGAAAAATCCACTACCTCGTCACCAATTGTTAAATCTTCAAATTTAACACATATTTCGGACAACACATATGTCACTGAGTAAGTTGACCTGTGTACAAGTCGGCATTCGATTAAACACTGAGTCTCAGTCTAGCGGCCGCTGCTCGGCTGGCCGCTTAGGTGGCGCAGCTGCTGCACGGCTGGCAGACAGCGCCGCACGTAGAGGACGTGCGTAATTGCGCGGCGGCACTTCGAATAATCGGCGAGTCACAACAGTTATAGTACTGTTTTTTCTTTCATCTGCATTAACTTAACATTTTTCTACATCAAGCGCAGGCTGCCATTCATCACATCACTTTCCTGTACACCACAGCGTCATCAGCAAACAGCTGTAAATTGGTATTCACCCTTCCCTTCAGGTTATTTATGTATACAGAGGATGAAAGCTTTTCTGTCACACTTTTCTGGGGCACTCGTGACTACACCCTTGTCTCTGATGAACACGTGCCATCGAGGACCATGTACTGGTTTCTGTTACTGAAAAAGTCTTTGGACTACTCACGTATCTGGGAGCGTAAACCATCTGTTTAAACTGCCATCAAGTCTGCAGTGGGGCTCTGTGTCAAATATCTTCCAGAAATGTAGGTATATGGCATCTACCTGTTGCCCTCCATCTGTGGTTTGTAGGATATCCTGTGAGAAAAGGGCAAGCTGAGTTTCACTTGAGTGATGTTTTCTAAAACCATTCTGATTTGTTGACAGAAGCTTTTCTGTCTCAAGGAATATTTTTCAAACTCATATTGTGTTCAAAAATTTTGCAGCAAACCAATGTTAAGAATATTGGTCTGTAATTATGCTGATCAGTTCTTTTACTTTTCTTATGCGCAGGAGTCACTTATGCTTTTTTTCCATTTGCTTGGGACTTTGTGCTGGACAAGAGATTCACAACAAATCCAGGCTAAGTAAGGAGCCAGTGCTGCATAGTAGTCTCAGTGAAACTGAATTGTGATTCCATCTGGATCTGACTTATTTGTTTTCAACTGTTTCAGTTGCTTCTCTAAACCATGGATGACAATTTCTAAGTCCTCCATGCCAGAGTGAGTAGTCTATTGATGATTGTTTGTAAGATCCTCATGTGTGAATGATTTCATAAACATGAAAATTAAAACTTCAGCTTTCCTTTTGCTGTTTTGTATTGCCATCCCAGACTGGTCAACAATTGACTGAATATAACCATTTGACCCGCTTAGCGATATTATGTATGACCAGAATTTTCTCAAATTCTGAACAAGATCTGATTACACAGTTCTAAAACTGGCCGATACATTCCCCCAATACTTTATAAGCTGTGCAGAGGAAATCAGGAAGTTAATAAGAAATTATAATGAAACACATATGGCTTACCTTAAGAACACAAACCTAAATCATGACCAGGCCGGACATTCAATATGCACATCTATGGAGGTAAGCCAAGGGGAAGTTCTTGAAATGGTTAAAAACTTGGAAAATACATATAGTACAGATATTTTTAGTGTGTAAAATAATCCACTGAAAGAAATAACATATTACATTGTAGCTCTCTTAAAGTCCTCTGTAAACTTGTGTCTTTCAGAGGGTGTTTTTTCTCAAGTTATCCAAGATGACTCCAGTCTGTAAGAAGGGAAGTAAGTCTGAACCTGCGAACTACAGGCCAATTTCACTAATCTCCTTACTAGGCAAAATATTTGAAAAAATAATCTGTAAACAAATATATGAGTACCTAGAACTGAACAAGATGTTGAGTACATCACAGTTTGGTTATAGGAAAGAAAGATCATCTACACAAGCTGTAGAACTCTTAGACATTTTATTATCATTCAAGGACCATGCTCATACACAGACAATCTTCTCTGATTTGAGTAAGCCCTTCAACTGTGATGTCCATCATGTTTTGCTCTTCAAACTGAAATACTATAGAATGTGTGGCATTAGTCTAAAACTATTGAAATCATACCTCAATAAAATAAAGCAGGTGGTGAGTCCAGGACATCAGTTGTAAAACAAATTTGAGGTTCAACATGAAGTTCCGCAAAGATCAAAGCTAGGACATCTTCTGTTCCTGGTACAAATAAATGACTTACTGGATAATACTCATGTAAAGACATAAATGTACACATGTAACCCTAATTTTCTGTCTGTAAACTATGTATTTGAAGATCTTGTCAAAAGAATGAATTTGGTGAAAGAAAGTGCAATATCCTGGTTCATTGCAAATGTTTTACTCTTAAACGGAAATAAGTTGCAAAATATGTAGTTCAGTCTGTGAAAGACTGCAACAATATAAAAACAAAATGTAAAATTTTTAGTTATTACACCTGACCACAAACTGACATGGAACACTTATGTAGAACAAGTGACAATTAGGATATGAAGTGTAATATACTTGCTGAAGAGACTGATGTCATGTGTCACCTTTGAATATGTAAGGACACTATATTTTGCTTTTTCCAATCTGTTTTAAAATACAGATTTATACTCTGTGGAAATAGATAAAAGTGAAATTCGTTTAATTCAGAAGAAAGCAATTGGAGTAATGGCAAGAGCAGGTAGCAGAATTTGTTGCAAGTCTTTGTTCACCAAGTATGAGATTTTAATTGTAATAAATTTATATATCCCAGAAAGGGCTAATTACATACTCATTGCACTACCAAATTTAAGTGTAACAAATCAAAGATGTAATTACAATACAAGAACCAGTAATACTCTGCTCTTACCACAAAATAGACTAGTAATAACTCTATTTATTTATTTTATTTACACGTCCAATTCCTAGGAACAAATTGAGGAGCAAATCTCCAAGGTCATGTAATGTGTCATTATATGAAATTACAACATAAAAGTAATAACAGATAAAAATAAAATGTTTACGAACCCAAAAAAAGTCAATCCATAAGTTTAAGTAAACCCAATCAACAATACAACAAGAATCAGCTTAATTTTTCAAGGAACTCCTCGACAGAGTAGAAGGAGTGACCCATGAAGAAACTCTTCAGTTTCGACTTGAAAGCCATGGATTACTGCTTAGATTTTTGAATTTGAGTCGTAGCTTACTGAAAATGGATGCAGCAGTATACTGCACATCTTTCTGCACAAGTCCGATCCAAATGTAGGTTTGATATGTGCCGAGTATTAACTAAGTAAATTCTGCTTATTCTTGGGAATAAGCTAATATTGTTAACAAGAATTGACAGTAAGGAATATATGTATTTAGAGGCCAATGTCAAAATATCCAGACTTGTGAACAGGGTTCGACAAGAGGTTCGTGAACTTACACAACTTACCGTATTGCCTGAACTGCCCATTTCTGAGTCAAAAATATCCTTTTAGAATGGGAAGAGCTACCCCAAAATATAATACCATACAACATAAGCAAATGAAAATAAGCAAAGTAGACTAATTTTCATGTCAAACAATCACTCACTTCAGATACCATTCAAATAGTAAAAATGGCAGCATTAAGTCTTTTGAACAAGATCCTAATGTGGGCTTTCCATGACAGTTTAGTATCTATCTGAACACCTAGAAATTTGAACTGTTCAGTTTCACTAATCACATGCCAATTCTGTTAAATTAAAACATAATGTTTTTTTTTAATTGTGTGTTAGAAACTGTAAAACAGAGTCTTCCTGTGATTTAGCGTTAGTTTATTTCCTATAAGCCGTGAACTTATGTCATGATCTGCACTATTTGAAACCAAGCCTGTGTTGCACACATCCTTTACTACCAAGCTAGTGTCATCAGTAAATAGAAATATTTTAGAGTTACCCATAATAATATCATTCATATAAATAAGGAACAGCAGTGGTCCCAGCACTGATCCCTGGGGCACCCTCCACTTGACCATACCCCACTCAGAACCCACATCACAGCCATTCTCAACACTGTGAACAATGACCTTTTGTTCTCTGTTGCTAAAGGAAGAGGTGAACCAATTGTGAGTTACTCCCCCATATTCCATAATGGTCCAACTTCTGGAGCAATATTTTGTGATCAACACAATCAAATGCGTTAGTTAAATCAAGAAATATGCCTAGCGTTCGAAACCTTTGTCGCTCCCTTTTTATAAAGTGGCTTTACTACTGAGTGCTTTAATTGTCCAGGAAACTGACCATTCCTAAAGGAAAAATTACAAATACGGCTAAATACTGGGCTGACATGTCCAGCACAGTATTTTAATATTCTGCTAGGTTCTCCATCATAACCATGAGAGTCCTTAGTCTCCAGTGATTTAATTATTGACTCAATCTCCCCCTTGTCTGTATCACAGAGGACTATTTCAGACATCAATCTCGGAAAGGCATTTGCCAAGAAAGTTACATGAATCCCTGTAGAAACTAAATTTTTATTTAATTCACCAGCAATGCCCAGAAAATGATTGTTAAATACTGTACATATATCTGTCTGATCAGTAACAGAAATATTTTCACTATGAACTGACTTTATATCATCGATCTTGTGCTGCTGACCAGACACTTCCCTCACAACTGACCATAAGGTTATAAATTTATCCTGTGGGTTAGCTATTCTATTTGCATACCACATACTCTTTGCCTTCCTAGTAACATTTTTAAGCACCTTACAATACTGTTTGTAATGGGCTTCTGTAGCTTGATTGTGACTACTTCTAACATTTGGATATAATTCCCGCTTTGTTCTACATGATATCCTTATGCCACTAGTCAGCCACCCGGGATGCCTATCGCTGCTAGTACCCCATTTAGAAGGTTCTAATGGAAAGCAGACCCCAAAGAGCTTGAGAAATGTATTAAGGAAAGTATTATATTTTTCATCTATGTTATCAGCACTATAAACATCCTGCCACTCTTGTTCCTTGACAAGGCTTAAAAAACTCTCTATTGCTGTTAAATTAACTTTCCTACATAGTTTTAATTACATGTGACATTTGTTTGCATACAAAAGCCTTTTAGTGTTAAAATTTGTGCATCGTGGTCTGAAAAGCCATTCACCCTTTTACCCACAGAATGTCCATCTAGTAATGAAGAATGTATACAAAATATTGTTATGGCTGTGCTACTGTTTCCCTGCAGCCTAGTTGGAAAAACACAATCTGCGTCAGATCATATGAATTTAGGAGAGCTACCAACATTTTTTTTCTTGCACCATCATATATAAAATTTATATTGAAGTCACCACATATAACTAATTTGTGGTACTTCCTACAAAGTGAATCAAGAAACCTATCAAGCTTGAGCAGAAATGCTCTGAAGTCACAGTTAGGAGACCTATAAACAACAACAATTAAAAGTTTAGTTTCACTAAATTCAACTTCCCCTGCACAATATTCAAATGTCCGTTCAGTGCAGTGCCATGATATGTCTATGGACTCAAATAGAATACTGTTTTTTATGTACGTAGCCACTTTCCCACCCTGCAAGGAACTCCTTGAAAAACAGCCAGCTAATCTATATCTTGGTAAAGGAAGCCTCTGAATTGTCAAATTATTTAAGTGGTGCTCCGACATACCAATAATTTCAGAGTCAACATCTAGAAGCAGTTCACTAGCTTTATCTCTAATACCTCTTATATTCTGATGAAATATGCTAATTCATTCTCTATTTGGAAACATGACATTCTCTGGAGGTGAGCCCTTAGTTAGAGGGACTTCCTTTAAGCAGGTATACCTATCAGCTGACTTCAATCTAAAAAAGGTGCAGCTCTAACGCCAACTACTACAGGAATTTTTGCATGAGTGATCCCACCACCACCACCACTACCACCCACTACACTGTCACCTATAAGCTTTGCCAGCCTCCCCTTCCCATACCTACTGAGGTGCAGGCCATGCCTAGTGAAACCCAATCTACTGATTATACAATCTACTTCATTATACTACCATCTGATTCACAATCAATTTTGCAAACACATTTACAACCAAATGCCTGATGATCTGGATGTAAATTCGTTAAGTCCCAGATATGTATTGCTGTTGTCAGTGAGCACATTTCATCTTTCACTGCTTCATGTCGCTTCTCAGAGTCGGTGGACACCATTGACTCTTCGGATGTTTGTGGTTTGTTAGTGACTGCTGAGCAAGCCACATAATTTTGAAAACGAAATGGAGGGCATCATTCATCATGGTTTCTAAGATTCATTCCAGGTTGGAAAACATTCTCAATACCACAGAGTCCATGATCTTGCATGACTACATTTTTAATTTCCTCAGAGGATGAATTACAGGGCTATTACAAATGATTGAAGCGATTTCATAAATTCACTGTAGCTCCATTCATTGACATATGGTCACGACACACTACAGATATGTAGAAAAACTCATAAAGTTTTGTTCGGCTGAAGCCACACTTCAGGTTTCTGCCGCCAGAGCGCTCGAGAGCGCAGTGAGACAAAATGGCGACAGGAGCCGAGAAAGCGTATGTCGTGCTTGAAATGCACTCACATCAGTCAGTCATAACAGTGCAACGACACTTCAGGACGAAGTTCAACAAAGATCCACCAACTGCTAACTCCATTCAGCGATGGTATGCGCAGTTTAAAGCTTCTCAATGCCTCTGTAAGGGGAAAACAACGGGTCGGCCTGCAGTGAGCGAAGAAACGGTTGAATGCGTGCGGGCAAGTTTCACGCGTAGCCCGCGGAAGTCAACGAGTAAAGCAAGCAGGGAGCCAAACGTACCACAGCCGACGGTTTGGAAAATCTTACGGAAAAGGCTAAAGCAGAAGCCTTACCGTTTACAATTGCTACAAGCCCTGACACCCGATGACAAAGTCAAACGCTTTGAATTTTCGGTGCGGTTGCAACAGCTCATGGAAGAGGATGCGTTCAGTGCGAAATTTGTTTTCATTGATGAAGCAACATTTTTCTTAATGGTGAAGTGAACAGACACAATGTGCGAATCTGGGTGGTAGAGAATCCTCACGCATTCGTGCAGCAAGTTTTTTATATCAATTGTTCTTTTTTCTGCTCTTTTAATAAGATCTGGTTTAAATGAAAAAAAGTTTATTTGATTAAATAAAATTAATGTAGCCGAAAATATAATGAATAGGGAGAATCATATGAGAGGGGATATTTGAGGGATTTGGATTAAATTTCCCCATCAGAAGTAGTCGTTAATTTACTATTTTTTGGTTTAAGAGACCATTACTTACTTTCAGTCACCTGATGTATTTCAAGGTGTACTAATTGTTTAGTTATTTTAGATTGACACTCTAATGTTATATATTTTAACTAACTCCTTAGATTATCTTAGATAATCACTTGATAAATAAGTTTACTGAAGTTCTTTCAATTACAATTGGTATGAATCTGTGGTTCGCTCCACAGATTTCTGAACATTGTCCAAAGAACAATCCAGGTCGGTTTATTGTAAATGTTCCTTGGTTTAGTCGACCTGGCGTTGCGTCAATTTTAACCCCTAATGCAGGTACTGCTCATGAGTGTAGAACGTCTGATGCTCTTGTTAATACTCGTACTTCCGTATTTATTGGTAGAATTGTTCGGTTATCTACATCTAGGAGTCGAAATCCGTCATTTTCTAGGTCTTGTTCTGGTGTTATATAAGTGTCAAATTCTACGTCTATAAAGTCTGAATATTCATATCTTCAGTATCATTGTCGTCCAATTGTTTTAATTGTGATTATTGCATCTACTGAATATAGTAAATATAGTAAATATAGTAGTCGTAATGATGGGAGTGCAATGAAAATTAGTGTAATTGCTGGTAGTGCTGTTCAGATTGTTTCAATTAAATGTCCGTGAAGTATGTTTCGGTTTGTATAGGCAATAAATAATATATAACTTAGAGCATAGCCTACAATTACTGTAATTAATAATAATACGACTATAGTATGATCATGGAAGAATGATAGTTGCTCCATTAATGGGGAAGCTCCATCTTGAAGGGATAAATTTGATCATGTTGCCATTAATGAATTTTCTAATAAAAGGTCAAACCTTTATTTGTAGAGAGTTTACGGTCCCTTTTTCTTCTGCGAAAAAAACGTTACAGGACACGTGTATCTGGACATGCTGGAAAATTGGCTCATGCCACAACTGGAGACCGACAGCGCCGACTTCATCTTTCAACAGGATGGTGCTCCACCGCACTTCCATCATGATGTTCGGCATTTCTTAAACAGGAGATTGGAAAACCGATAGATCGGTCGTGGTGGAGATCATGATCAGCAATTCATGTCATGGCCTCCACGCTCTCCCGACTTAACCCCATGCGATTTCTTTCTGTGGGGTTATGTGAAAGATTCAGTGTTTAAACCTCCTCTACCAAGAAACGTGCCAGAACTGCGAGCTCGCATCAACGATGCTTTCGAACTCATTGATGGGGACATGCTGCGCCGAGTGTGGGAGGAACTTGATTATCGGCTTGATGTCTGCCGAATCACTTAAGGGGCACATATCGAACATTTGTGAATGGCTAAAAAATCTTTTTGAGTTTTTGTATGTGTGTGCAAAGCATTGTGAAAATATCTCAAATAATAAAGTTATTGTAGAGCTGTGAAATTGCTTCAATAATTTGTAATAACCCTGTACATCTTCTTGTGCTTCTATTGGGAAGTAGTATTTCTATGTTATGTTTTTGATCCAGAGTTTTAGGATATCCCATGGTATATTCATTGAAAATCCTGATCAGCAATTTATTTGTGTGTGTGATAGGATCATATAGCCTACAATTTTTACTGTAACTACTGTACTTGACCATTACCATTGTCTTTGATTTGGATTGAAATTGTTTGATAGTATGCACAAAGCATTTGCCTCCAAACCTTCTCATATGCTTTAATGATGTTTTCTTCCCAAATCATTTCTTATGATGCTTTTCATAAGTAAACTTAAGAGAAGGAGATTTAATGTATAAACTGTGTGTTGAAAACTCCTGCACAAAGTGTCTCAGGAAGGCCAGAATTGAGAAGCAATGTACAAGAACTTTCCACTATTGATTAGATAACACGTTCAGCTGTGATGTATGTTGTGAACTGGTTTTGTAGATAAAGCCACTCTTCTTGAACTGGTTATGAAGTTGATCATTGACAAACTCTGCAACCTGATATTTTCCCAGCCTTCATTGTGGAAACATTATGTCCCAGCTTTCATTGTGGAAACATTATGCACTGTAGGAGAGTGGTGCCATGAACTTAGACGCCATGCTGAATCATGCCAGTCCACTAAATCACCCATGGGCAACCATATTATAAAAACTGCCCATATTATGGACTACATCAACACCAAAACACTTAGACAGTCTTCTTCCTTCTGGAATTCCATGATTAAAGAGGCTGTTGAAATCAGGGCACGAGATGGTCCAATGACTAATGATAGTGGCCTACAATTGAGCCAGGTGTGGAATCCTGCGCTGAGCCTGGAAAAATAAAAGTGTTCCCATACAATGAGGTCCTCACCTGACAGCGATAGCGTGGACTCTTGAGACCAGAGGTCAGAGCCCCAGGTGCTGGAAGAGACATAGTTGGGCAAATTATTTGCCGTAAAGCTTGTCTAGTAGTTGGGGATGTGCACAAGTCAGATGTTTAAACTGTGAAGAAATATATGCAGTGATGGTATGAAACAATTCACTCAGATATTTATTTAACTTAGCTGCCAAATACGAGGGTGTTTCGGAAAGTAAAGATACAATGGCTCGCAGTCCTTAAATAGAACATTTATTTAGAAAACGCCAGTTACATCTTATTAACTGGATTATTTGTTATTTTTTGACATAATCACCACTGTTATCCAAATATTTGTTAAGTCGATGCACAAGCTTTTGTATCCCACAGTCATAGAAGGTCGCCACCTGTTGTGGTTCCATTTCAACTTCATCTTTGATCTCTTCATCGTCGTGGAATGATTTTCCACCAAGATGTGACTTCAGGTAATGGAAGACATGGAAGTCGGTGGGTGCAAGGTCCGGGCTGTATGGTGGATGGTCCAATACGTCCCATTTGAATTGTTTGAGTAGTGCTTTGGTTACAAGCGCTGTGTGAGGCCGAGCGTTGTCATGAAACAAGGGGACTCCACTTGTCAGCATTCCCCTGTGTTTATTTTGAATTGCTCTTCAAAGACGTTTCAAAGTCTGGCAATATGCAGCAGCATTAATTGTCGTTCCAGGAGGAATAAATTCCAACAGAAGAATGCCTTGTCTGTCCCAAATAACAGAAGCCATGATTTTCTTCGCTGAAATCGACATTTTGCATTTCTTGGCATTTGGTGAATTCGAATGGCGCCATTGCATTGATTGTTGCTTGGATTCAGGTGTATGGTGATAAACCCACGTCTCGTCACCTGTCACCATGTGATCAAGGAACTCATCACCTGCTTCAGCATAGCGTGTGAGGAAGTCGAGTGCAAAGCCCATCCTTTTCTTTTTGTGTTCTTCCGTTAACAGTTTTGGAACCCAGCGCACACACAATTTCCTGTACCCTAACTTGACAGTCACAACATCATAAAGAGTTGTAATTGACACGTCTGGTATGATCTGAAGCAATTCTTTCAATGTGAGACGTCTATTCGCACGAATTACTTCCTCCGTTCTCCGAAGAAGGGCATCAGAGATTACAGATGGCCAACCTGTTCTTTGTTCATAATGAACATCGGTCCTACCTTCAGAGAAATGACGACACCATTTCATTACATTTTGTCGATTCATAATGTTCCCATAAACAGAAACGATTTCTTTGTGAATATCCGCTGGTCGCTGACCTTATGAAGAAAATGTATGACGGAGCGCACTTCGCATTTGGCGGGATTCTGAATCGGCACAGCCATTTTAAACACGACCTACGCCAACCAGAAGCAATGTTCAACTGCCGAACGACCGCGAGGAGAAAGCTAACAGTTCAAGGTTAACACCAGTGTTGCCAATTTGCTCGCCAAAACTCTCCTGTTCCCCTGGCGTACGGTGTATCTTTACTTTCCAAAATACCCTCATATATCTTGGACATTCATCATTGTGATGTAGTGATAACTATTTTTCAAGGCAACTTGAAAGAAGAAATTTATGAGAATTCCCATAGTTGACTAAGTGACAAAAATAGTAAAAGACAATGGCATTAAAATACTTTAGAAATCATTGTTGGAATGTCAATGTTATAACTTCAAGTTGAACAAATATATTTCAAGGAAGAGGCAATACATGAAAGTCACAGATCAAGTAAACAGAGTAAGATGTGTGTACACTTTAACAGTCAAATCATAACTGAGTCCGAGTCTAGCGGCCGCTGGCTGGCTGGCCGCTTAGGTGGCGCTGCTGCTGCTTGGCTGGCAGACAGTGCCGCATGTAGAGGACGTGCGTAACTGTGCGGCAGCACTTTGAAAGATTGGCGAGTCACAACACTTTTCCCCCCTTTTAAGTTTTTTGCACAGGTCTTGATGGAGGTGGCCTGTAGATTGCTAATGTCCATAGGTGTTGTTTGACTGGCCATAAAGTCTCAAGGAGGAGGCTTCCCGTATGGACGGAAGTGTCCCCGATGATAACGGGTCGAGGTGACAGGAGACGTGGGGGTCAAATCTGCTGGGGCCCCGTGCATCAATCTGCCCATTGCAGCAAGTCCGGTTGTTATAACAGGAGACATGGTTGATGTGTCCGCGTCCGTAGGAGAAGGAGGCAAGTAGAGTTGATCCGACAGATGATGGTCATCTGGTTCCTGCATGGGCACGTCTCCTGGTGGCGTCAGTTCTTGTGCTGCCACCGATATAATGGTGAGAGGACTGCGTTGTGAGTAATGAGAGATTCCAGTATCCCGAGCGTCAGGTAGAGCCGAAGGTGGTGTAGTGGCATCCGGAACAGGCGTTGCCGGCACACGAGGCCAAAGCTGGTCTGAATGACGCGCTGCAACACCCATGTCCGTCTGGATTTCATACAGGCGTTGGCCACGATGTCGTAAGATGCGGCCAGGACTCCATTTTGGCCGCCTGCCGTATCCCCGTACCCATATAAGGCCATTGGTGGTGAACCGGCCAAGCGAAGGCAGCCGCAGCCGTGGGGTGAAAGGCCTCAGAAGATGAAGTAGTGTGCGGGGCTGTCGGCCATGTAAGAGCTCAGCCGGGCTGTGGTCGCCCATGGGGGTTAAATGGTAAGAAGCCAGAAATTGGAGAAGCTCATCATCAGCAGCAGAAGAAGTCAGGAGTTTCCTCATCTGAGCCTTAAATGTGCAGACCAGTCATTCAGCCTCACCGTTTGACTGTGATATGCATGACACTGTGACGGGCACATAAATCCGCAAAATCATAAGAGGCAAATTGCAGGCCATTATCATTAACAAGAGTAGAGGGAAGGCCTTCCAAAGAGAAAATGCGAGCTAGAGCATTGGTGGTTGCCGCGGTCGTAGGCGACGTGCAACAGACAATGGAAGGAAGGTTAGAGTAGGCGTCAATAACGAGAAGCCAATAAGTACCTAAAAAAGGTCCTGCAAAGTCAGCGTGAATACGCTCCCAGGGCTTCTCAGACGAAGGCCACGGTGACAAAGATGACTTTGGGGCGGCGGCCTGTGACGCACAAGGGCCGCAGGCAGCGACCATGTGTGTGATTTCAGAGTCGATGCCAGGCCAGTACACATGACGACGCACCAGAGATTTTGTGCGAGAGACACCCCAGTGCCCTTGGTGAAGGAGGCGCAAGACTGAAGCACGCAAAGACGCAGGTACCACAACATGCAGCAAAGCATTTTCGGTGGAAAGGAGGATAACACCATCCCTAAACGTGAGGCGGTAGTGCAAAGCGTAGTAGTTCCGCAACGGATCAGAAGTCTTAGCGGACGGACGATCTGGCCAACCCTTCTGAATACAGTGTAAAACCCGGGAGAGGGTAGGGTCAGAACCCGTAGCAGCTGCCAGCTGGACCCTGGTGATGGGGAACCCATCCACAATCTGCTGCTCGGCAACATCCAGGTGGAAACACTAAAGTTCGTCCCTATCGAATGCCAGATCAGGACCCATGGGAAGGCGAGACAGTGCATCAGCATTCACATGTTGAGCCGTTGGCCGGAAATGAATCTCATAATTGAAATGATAGATGGGTAGATCACATAACTAATGAGGAAGTATTGAATAGGATTGGGGAGAAGAGAAGTTTGTGGCACAACTTGACCAGAAGTAGGGATCGGTTGGTAGGACATGTTCTGAGACATGAAGGGATCACCAATTTAGTATTGGAGGGCAGCGTGGAGGGTAAAAATCGTAGGGGTAGACCAAGAGATGAATACACTAAGCAGATTCAGAAGGATGTAGGTTGCAGTAGGTACTGGGAGATGAAGAAGCTTGCACAGGATAGAGTAGCATGGAGAGCTGCATCAAACCAGTCTCAGGACTGAAGACCACAACAACAACAACAACAATTGAAACGATACAAGTAGAGAGCCCAACGCTGGAGGGGGTGTGCAGCCTTGTCGGGAAGTGACATTGATGGATGAAACAAGGAAGCAAGTGGTTTGTGATCCGTAACAAGATGAAATTTGGATCCATAGAGAAAAACACCAAACTTATGAAGAGCATAAATAATGGCCAAAGCTTCTTTTTCAATTTGAGAATACTTTTGCTGGGCATCTGTAAGTGTTTTGGAGGCATAAGCAATGGGTTGTTCAGAACCATCAGAAAAACAGTTTGCAAGGACGGCACCGACCCCATATTGAGAGGCGTCCATGGCAAGAACAAGATGTTGGCCAGCTCGATAAGTTCCAGGCACGGGACCTGTTTCAGCATAGTCATCAATTTCTGGAAAGCTGCATCACATGACACGGACTAGTGAAAAGGCACGTTTTTATGCAACAGGCGACAACGGCTGAGACACCGAAGCAGCAGACGATAAAAACTTGTGATAGTATGCTATTTTCCCCAAGAAGGCCTGCAGTTCCTTAACAGATGTAGGGCGAGGAAGGGCGTCGATCGCAGCAACAGTTAGCTGAAGCGGACGAACATCAGCCCGAGAGAGTTGAAACCCCAAGTACGTGATAGATGCCTGAGAAAAGTTTGATTTCTGAAGACTTAAGACCGGCAGTCTGTAAGACATGGAAAAGTGTGTGGAGATTTTGAAGATGTTCGTCAGTGGTGGAGCCAGTGACAACAATGTCGTCCTGGTAATTTATACCCCCAGGGACAGTGAGCAATAACTGTTCCAAGAATCGCTGAAAGAGAGCAGGGGTGCTGGCAACCCCGAATGGCAATCGTTGGTATTGATAGAGCCGAAAGGCGTGTTAAGGACCAGAAATTGCCAGGAAGCAGTGTTGAGAGGAAGTTGATGATAAGTTTCTGACAGGTCAAGTTTAGAAAAATACTGGCCTCCAGCAAGTTTAGTGAACAATTCTTCAGGTCGAGGCATAGGGTAAGTGTCGATAAGGCATTGAGCATTTACAGTGGCTTTGAAATCACCACAGAGACGAATATCACCATTTGGCTTAGAAACGACAACAACAGGAGAGGACCACTCACTGGAAGTGACAGGAAGCAAGACCCTGAAACAGTGAGATGATCCAGCTCCCGTTTGACCTGATCACGAAGGGCCACAGGAATGGGTCAAGCCCGAAAAAACTTAGGCCGAGCAGTGGGTTTGAGTGTGATATGAGCTTCAAAGTCATTTGCACGGTCTATTCCAGGAGAAAAAAGGGACGAAAATGTCGTCGACAAGGAATCTAATTGAGCATAAGGAATAGCATCAGAGACAATATTGACAGAGTCATCTATGGAAAACCCAAAAACGTGAAAGGAATTGAAACCAAAAAGATTCTCCGTGTTACTATGGTCGACCACAAATATGGGAACAGTGCGAACTACAGATTTGTAAGATACCTCAGCATCAAATTGTCCCAAGAGAGAAATCTTCTGTGTATTGTAAGTCCGTAATTGCCTAGTGACAGGTGACAGGATTGGAGAACCCAACTGAAGATACGTCTAAGAATTGATGATAGTGGCAGCAGAACCAGTATCCACCTGCATGTGAACATCTTGACCAAGTATTTGGACAGTGAGGAATAACTTCCCTGAAAGGGAAGAAGTACGGCCGGTGGGGACATGCCACATGCTTCGTCAACATCGCACAGAGGTTGTATTTCCCCGATGTCGCCCCATGCTTCTAATTGCACTCCAGCGGCGCGAGAAATTTCAAAAGACTGAGCGATGGATAGGACTTCATCTAGAGTCATATTTGCCAACTGCAGGGCATGTTGCTTAACTTCTTTGTCGGGCGCCGATCGGATATAGCACCCCGTATCATGGAATTCGCGTAGGATTCTTTGTGAACTTCAGTAACAAATTGTCACTTTCTACTGAGGCCGTGAAGGTCAGCAGCCCAAGCGCCATAGAATTGATTCCATTGTTTCTGACAATGATAAAAGGCAACACAAGAGGCTACCACATGTGTTTGCTTTTGAAAATAGATGGACAGAAGTGAGCACATTTCAGCAAAGGACAAAGTAGCCATGGAAACACGTGAGTCAACGATGGGAAAGAAAAATCCCATCCTCGTTGCCAATTGTTATAACTTCAAGTTGAACAAATATATTTCAAGGAAGACGCAATACGTGAAAGTCACAGATCAAGTAAACAGAGTAAGATGTGTGTACACTTTGACAGTCAAATCATAACTGAGTCTGAGTCTAGCGGCCTCTGGCTGGCTGGCCGCTAAAGTGGCGCTGCTGCTGCATGGCTGGCAGACAGCGTTGCATGTAGAGGACGCACGTAACTGCGCGGCAGCACTTTGAAAGGTCAGTGAGTCGCAACAGTCAAAAGGGGTAAAGCCCTGTTAGGTTTAAATTTCAGAACGTCCACAGCTGCACCCTGTGCAAACATCAAGGAAGAGAGACATTCATCATGGCAGCTTATGTAGATGGCAAGTTGGTCTTTTGTAACAGTCTGCAACAAACAATTGCGTTTAAAGAGAAACTAAAGCAACAGTTAACTAAAGGATCTAGATGAAGCATACAATTGCCTAGGAATACAAATAACTAGAGATCGCTGGTGCGGACTTTTATGGATGGGCCAGATCCATTATATAAATCAGATTTTGCAAATATATATAACACAGAAGTCTGCCAGCTAATACCCACAATGCTGGATAACATCAAGCATTAACTCATGAAGTGATCCCAAAGAAAGAAGGATCTGTCATGAAATATATTCCATACAGAGAAGCGTAGGTAGCCCATGTATGCACAACTATGTTCTATATCAGATCTAGTATATTGGAGTAGTGAGTCAGTTTAATAATAACCAAGGAGATAGAAAAGAGATAGAAAATCGATCACTGGTTTCTTGTTTATGTCACAATGCGCAGCAATTCTTGGAAAAGCAAAAATCAATCAGCAGTAGCTCTCTTGAAGACAGAAGCAGAATACTTGGCATTAACTTCTGCCTGTCAGAAAGCACTTTGACTGCAAAGAGAAATATTCCCTTTGCCAAAAGAGGAATAGATTAAATTGCTGTGTAACAACAAAGGTGTAACTGACTAAAGGCAGGATATAAAGGCAACTGTAAACACTGTGATACTAGACATCATTTAATCTTGGAAAAAAATTAATTGAGGAGAAATAACAGTGAATCAAACAGATTAAATGCTCACTGACACAATCAAGAGGCCACTGTTGAAAACAAGACATCTTCAACTAACCCAAGAATTTGGACTATAATTATGAAGTACTTAAGAGGCATTTAAAAAATGCCATTTCATTTAAAATGTCATTTAAAAACCATGTGTCTACCAGAAAATTATCTAAGGTTTTGTTTCTTTGGACACTTTTTATATATGTTTTTTGCCCTTTGAGTTTTTAATACTTCATGTTGATTGTTACACATGTTATTTGTTACATTCATTTTGAGTGAAAATAAAGTGCTTAATTTAGTTTCAAACCATAACTGCTTTTTATTTAAAGATTAGAAAACAGCATCCATAAAAACAAAACTTCAAAATTCTTTGCAAATCAAATCAGTTCAACAATCTATACGGCTTTTGAATGAATGGTCTGTAAGGTCTGACTGAACACGGCCAGTCATGCAGCTACAAGATAACAAAACTAACAGGACTAAACCAGCATTGTAAATTCCAGTATGCGCACACATGGTGGAAACTCGGAATGGAGTGTTAACCATTTCTATTTCCTTTGACTCTTCATACAACATGATTTGCAAGAACGCATGCACAGGATCAGTTTTAGAGAACAATTTGACTGGATATGGAAATTCCCATTATTCTTGTTATAAACACAAGTGGTGATACCCAATAACATCGTGGCACTTGCTGCAGAATGCACAGTTTTTCCAGTTGATCAAATTCAGTCTAAACAACATACTTGAATGTGAATGAAATAGGTCATTGGCAGAAGAAATGGGGAACTACTGCAGTTTGAATGTAATGTAACTAGTTTACCACATAGCAAAGTAATGGGGAGGAAACAATAGCGTATTCTTCGTAAAAAAATTCCAATGATTGAAAAGGGTTAGCTTCTGAGAGTACCTGGTTGGTATCTGCAATATTGCATCCAAAATCAGTAAATAAATCTAGCCCAAAGATGTTTTTGACAACCAGGTGATCCATTACCCATATTTTTATAGGGTACATAACACACTTGAAGCTGACACCTGTTGAGATAGTCATCTTTAGTGGACTCTGATGTTTCTGTATGAGCTGGGACAAGACTGGAGATCCCAACTGCTTGTGGGTGCTGAGGTCAGTTAGTATTAATGATGTGCCTGTATTGACCTGGAATTAGTAAATCATACCTCTGTATTCTTATTGCCAGTCTTGATGGATTTGATTGTTATTGTTGAATCCTGTTTTTGCCCATGCCTTTAACTGTTGCCATGGTGATCTAAGCTTGCATGGTGGCTGCACTGTGCAGCAGAGGCAGTGTAACCAGGTATTCTACATTTTTAACAAATCCACATCTACAGTCTGCAAACCAATCATAAGTGCATGCCAGAGGATCTGTCCCATTCTACCAGTTATTAGGATTTCTTCCTGTTCCATTCACACACTGAGTGCAGGAAGACGGATAGTTGAAATGCCTCTGTGGTGCTATAATTAATCTAATCTTGTCCTCACAATCCCTATGTGAGTGACCAGTAGGGGTGTAGTATATTCCTAGAATCATCATTTAAAGCCAGAGCTTGAATTCAACATCTCTGTGACACTCTCCCCATGGGTCATGCAAACCAGTGACCCCTCATGCTGCCCTTCTCTGCATACATTTGATATCCCCTGTTAGTCCTGTTTGGTATGTGTCCCACACACTTAAGTAATATTCTGGAATGGCACTACGAGTGATTTGTAAGCAGTCTCCTTTGTAGACTGATTGCACTTCCCCAGTATTCTACCCCAGTAGTCTGCCAACTGCCACCTGCTTTATGCACAACTGAGCATCTGTGATCATTCCATTTCATATCCCTACAAAGTGTTACACCCAAGCATTTATGTGAATTGGCCAATTCCAGCTGTGACTCATTGATATTATAGTTGTAGAACACTACATTTCTTCATTTTGTGAAATCCGCAATTTTACATTTCTGAACATTTAAAGCAAGTTGCCAGTTGTTGCACCACTTCAAAATCTTATCAAGATCTGACTGAATTTGTATCTAGCTTCTTCCAGACAGTACCTCATTATAGATAACTGTATCACCTGCAAAAGGTCCAAGGTTACTATTCATACTGTCTGCAAGATCATTAATATAAAAGATGAACAACACATTTCCTTGGGGCACACCTGAAGTTATTTCTACATCTGATGATGGTGCTGCATTCTCTCTATCAAAAAATCATCTTTTCAGTCACAAAGTGAGCTTAATATCCAAAGATATGATCGCCCTTTTGACAATAAGTGTGTGTGTGTGTGTGTGTGTGTGTGTGTGTGTGTGTGTGTGGTACTGACTGAAATACCTTTCGGAAATCAAGAAATACTGCATCTAACTGACTGCCTTGATCCAAAGCTTTCAGTGCGTCATGAGAAAAGTGCAAGTTGGATTTTGAATGATCAGTGTTTACAGAATTCATGCTGGTTGTCATGGAGGATGTTGTTCTGTTTTAGATACTTCATTGTGTTTGAGCTTAGAATATGTTCTAAGATTCTACAACAAATTGATGTGAAGGATATTGTATGGTAGTTTTGTGGATCTCTTCTTGTAACTGGTTGTGACCTGTGCTTTTTGTCAACTACTGAGCACGTTTTTTTGTTCAAGGGATCTGTGACAGATCGTAGTTAGAAGAGGGGCTAGTTCAATTGCAAATTCAGTATAGAATCTGATAGAGATTCCACCGGGCCCTGGAGCATTGTTCAATTTTAACAATTTCAGCTGTTTCTCAACACCATTGACACTAAGACATATTCCACCCATGTTTTCAGTGGTATGAGGATTAAATTGGGACAGTTGTCCTGGGTTTTCCTATGTAAAGGAATACGTACAAATGGAGTTAACCATTAAGCTCTTGTTTTGCTACTCTCAGTTTTGGTTCCTGCCTCACTCGTGAGTGATTAGACACTAACTTTGGTGCCACTGACAGCCTTTATATATGACCAGAATTTCTTTGGTTTTGTTATATATATATATATATATATATATATGAATTTTGTGTGTATGTTTGTGTTTGTTTGTGTGTCTATCGACCTGCCAGCGCTTTTGTTTGGTAAGTCTCATCATCTTTCTTTTTATATATATATATATAATGAATGGGTTCAAATTAATGTTATGAATATAATAGAGGGAAACATTGCACGTGGGAAAAATATATCTAAAAAGAAAGATGATGAGATTTACCAAACAAAAGCGCTGGCAGGTCGATAGACACACAAACATACACACAAAATTCTAGCTTTGGCAACCAACGGTTGCCTCGTCAGGAAAGAGGGAAGGAGAGGGAAAGATGAAAGGATTTGGGTTTTAGGGAGAGGGTAAGGAGTCATTCCAATCCCGGGAGCGGAAAGACTTACCTTAGGGGGAAAAAAGGACAGGTATACACTCGCGCACACACACACATATCCATCCACACATATACAGGCACAAGCAAACATTTGTAAAGGCAAAGAGTTTGGGCCTCCGACTAGTATTGCATGATCTGAGTATTTATGCACTATTGACCATTGACTTACATTGAATGACTCTAGAAAGATCGTTTGACAGTATTCTGCTGCAGTAGTGATTGTAGGCTTCACGCATTGCTCCTTGGCAGCCCAATGTGTTTTATTCAGCATCTCTCTAGCTAAACCCTTTTTCTTTGTTTTACACCCATTATGTAGTTGTCTCTGTTTTTTTAGAAGCTTGAAAGTCTCTTGTTGACAGGAGTAGTTGAATCATTTAAATAACTTAAGTAAAGTTCAGCTTATAGAAAAGTAAAAAGAAACTTCAGTGAAATTAAAAGAAAGGTGTTAACAAAAAGAGGGCAGGAGGAATTCTGCTGTTAAACATAAATGAGAGAGATGGTAAGTGGAAAGAGTACACTGAAGGCCTACGCATGAAAGAGGAACTGTCTGCTGATGTGATAGAGGAATAAATGGAAATTGATTTGAAGGACATAGGGGATCCAGATATAGCTTTGGAGGACCTACAATCAAATCAGACAGAAGATATAGATAAGATTCCTTTGGAATTTCTGCAATCATTAGAGACAGTTGCAGCCAAGTGGCTATTCAAGTGTATAATAATCTATGAAACTGGAGGAATACCATCAGACTTCCAGAAAAATATCATTGAAGCAATTCTGAATATAACCAGAGCAGGTAAGCAATGGTGCCCATACAATAGTTTGCAAGGGGAGTGGAGCTAGACAAGGGGTTTGGTGTATTTTTAACATTTTGGTAGATGGATGGCAACTTGAGAGTAGCCATGAAAAATTCTCAGTTCCGGCCCTGCCAAAAACCTGTTTAATACTGACTTTTAATTGTTTTATTGAAAGATACCTGAATGCTCTACATTTTTTTCTTTCCCCACCCTTGCCCATAGGTAAAGATGGCCTTGCAGATGAACTATCAGAACTATCACACAGTTGGCATAACAGCTCGTGTGTCCAAGTTGATGACAAGAATAATACACAGAAAAATGGTAAAGATAATTGAAAATCTCTTTAAGTGATCATCAGTTTGGCCTTAGGAAAGTTAAAAGCACCAGAGAGGCAGTTCTGACATTGGAACTGGTAATGGAAGCAAGACTTAAGAAATATGAAATTGGGGTCAGGGGTCTGTCAACCTACAAAAAGTGTTTGACGATGTAAAATGGTGCAAGATGTTCGAAATTCTGAAAAAAATTAGAGTAAGACATATAATATACAACATGTACAAGAACCAAGAGGGAATGAAAGACAACGAATGAAGTGCTTGGATTAAAAAGTATGTAGACAATAATGTATTGTTTTGCCCCTTATGTTCAATCTATACATCAAAGAAACAATGACGGTGATAAAGAATAGGTTCAGGAGCACAATTAAAATTCAGGATGAAGGAAAATCAATGACAAGTTTCACTGATGACATTGATACCCTCAATGAAAGGGAAGAAGAATTACATGACACACTAAATGGAATGAGCTGTATGCTGAACACAGAATATGTGTTGAGGGTAATTAGGAGTAGGTGAAATGAGGTTAGCGAAAAAATTAACATCAAAATTGGTGATGAAGAAGTAGAAGTAGTGAGCGAATTGTATTACTTTTAAAGCAAAGTAACGCCTAATGGATGAAGCAAGGAGGACATAAAAAGCAGACTAGCGAAGGAAAACAGCATTCCTGGCCAAAAGAAATCTACTAGTACCAAACATCAGCCTTAATTTTAGGAAGAAAGTCCTTAGAACATACGTCTGGAGCACAGCATTGTATGGAAGTGAATCAAAGGCTGGGGAAGGGCAGGGACCTGGAAAAAGAACGTTGAGATGTGATGTTATAGAAGGGCATTGAACACTGGTGGATTCATAAGAAATGAGGAGGTCCTCCACACAACATGCGAGGAAAGTAATACTGTATATGGAAAAATCTGACAAGAAGGAGGGATAGATATCAGAGAATAACTGCTGTGGCACTAGAGGGAGCTGTAGAGGGTAAAAATTTTATGAGAGATTTAGGTTAGAGTATATACAACAGATAGTTGAGGACATTGTGTGCAAGTGCTACTATGAGATGAGTTGGTTGGCACAGGAGAAATAGTCATGAAGGACCTCATCAAACCAGCCAAAAGACTGATGACCCAAAAAAAATCTGAAATAAGTCATGCTATGGGGTGCATAGTACAAGTATTGTTTTGGTTTGGTCAAAGTATGTTAATAGGGTCAGAAGGAAATTGACTGGGACTAAGATTGCACAGGAAATCAGATGAGCCTTGACCTATGCCACTTCCATATTTCTCTGTATACACTTAATGTAATTACTTGCTCTGTGAAAGACTTCAAGATAGTGCCCAGCATACATCATTTTCTTAAGTGCAGGCCCTGGAAGTTTTAGCACTCCTTTTTAAACCTGCTTGTATGGCAAAAACTCACTTGCAATACCCCTAATAAGAAATATGAGTATGCTGTTTGACATGTCAGATTTTCACACATAAATTGCAAAGGACTGAGCTGCCGCATGTCAGTGATCCATATTGTGTATGTTTGATTTGGTAACTTCAGGCAATAGTGAAATGTTAGTCAAGTTTGTTCTAAATAACTTTTGTGACTACACAGTTCTTTAAATAGCAATGTAATTGAGTTGTGCAATGACAATTGCTTGTTTTAGAAGCAAAAGTAGTTCAGGTTCATTATAGCTCTGGTATGTCTGCGTCTAAAGTGTTGTAATTAGCATTGATATACATCCCTGCCTTCTTTCATGCTGTCAAATGGTCAGAAAAGAGGCACAAAAAGAATACCTGTAGCTTGCATTGTGCTGATGCCCATCTCAGCTACAGCTCCAATAGGTAATCTGTTCCTTGTGCAGTTCCTGTTGCTCCTCCAATTGCTTCTATTGTTGATCATGTTGTTGTTGCATGAACTGCAACAATTATTGCCAAATTGTTTACTTCCTTTTACCGTGTTACACATTTTCTAAAATCACAGTAAAATTTATTGGCTGGCTCATCATAAGGTACCAGCACAATCACAATACAAGCCCAGAAATGAACAAATCAGTTGTAGTACTGTGACCCAAAGTCCAAAAGAAGAAACCAACCAGAGTCTGTGACTAATGCAAGGTCCATAATATCAGAAAAGAGGAGAATCCATATCTAGTCTGTTCAGTGTAGTGATTCAAGCTAGGTAATAAACTATTATGTTCACATTCTAGAGTAGAGTGATCAAAAGTGGCTGTGTATCACCCTTATATCATGCTCGAAGTGAGAGGCACTGCCCATGACACAGGATGTTCTAGATGGCCAAACATTGTTGCCTCACATGGGTTTCGCAGAATTGTCAACACCCTGGAGTTATGATCATTGATAGCCAGAGATATAGGCAGATTTACAACTGGCAATAGCTGTGTGCCCTTGTTGTTGTTAAATGTTGCTGGAACTACTGCTCTCTTTACTTCTTCCACCTTTGATTCCAGTGGAGCATCCATGTTATTGCCACAGCTGTAGCTTTCATTGTGCTGATGCCCATCTCAGCTGCAGCTACAGAACATTTGGATGCATTGAGGAGATGTATTGCAGGATGCCCACCTGCTAGCTGCTTCAGTTCCTGGCCAAGATACGAGAATTTATTTAACGGATTGCCAAATGCTATTAAAGCTCTCTGTGGGTATCTTTTTAATTCCATTATATTACACAGCACTGCAAAACTTAAGGGTGTTGTTGAAAGTAACCTAACGTATTAACTATGTTGTGGATATTAATGAAAGTGCAAGAGTGTGTTGCTAGAGGTCTTACAGTCGTATACAGAAAGCTGGATGTCACATAGTACTAGGTCAGCATGATCATAGTGCCAAATGGGATTTGGTTCACAACAAAAGGCAATTGAAGGAATGGGAAAAAGACAGTGTGTGTCAATCAGTGAGCAATTACTGTGTATTGTGGTGGTGTTCATGAAAACACGGCACAGGGACAATATATAGAAGATTTTATATGGGGAAGAATCTTCAGGAAACTGAAAGAAGGATAAAGTGTGATGAGTATAGTCCAGGAGTTTTGTATTACTCACAGCATTGTTTCATGTGCATGGGGAGTGTTCGGAACCACAGACACTGGTGCCTGAAGGAAAAGAGGTGTCTGGCCATGGTCAGCTACAGCATCAGATGACTGCTACTTTGTACAGCTGGCAAGAAGAGCCCCACAAGCATCAGATGACTGCTACTTTGAGCAGCTGGCAAGAAGAGCCCCACATCAAAAAGCGGGTGCAATTGCAACCACATTAATAGGACTCCAAGGCATGCAATTTGACACTCCACCTTGGCATGGTTACTGCATCGGGATAGTCGCTTCGCTTAATGGTCAGTATGTTATGTTTGTTGACACCTCCACATTGGCAGCACCATTTGCAACTGTGGCAAGAGCATATGGACATGATCAATGAGGTGGAGTCATTTACTCCTTCCCCGTGTGCATCTTTTCATGGGTTCATTCAACCATGACTTAATTTTTATGGATGTCAACGTGCAATCATATCAAATAGAACAGGTGGAGAAACTCTTGAAATGAGAGGATATTCAGCAAATGGAATGGTTTGCACATTCCCCAAACTTAAACCTCATTGAGCACATTTGGATGCATTGGGGAGATGTGTTGCAAGGTGCTCACCTGCACCAATGACCGTCCAGCAGCTTTTAACCGTACTGGTGTAGAGGCATGTATTGCTGTCCATAGTGATCACACCCCCTTTTAACAACCATGTATTGCCTTTTGCAATGTCCAGGAGAAACTGCCAAGTAACATAGCTAGATGAAGCCTCAAACATATGTAGAAAGAACCGGTACAGTATAGTACAGAAGGTAACTAAGAGAAATAAACAATGAGATGAACAGAAATGTCACTTTTATTCAGAGACAATAATTACATTGATCTTACTGCAGTTTATGATCTAAGCTTAAATACTGATGCACACAAAACAATCATATTTGCAGATGACACCATGATTCTACTAAAAGGAGACGACGATGAATAGTTACAGCAGACAGTAAACATGGTCACAAAACAACTTAGCAGCTGGGCACAGAGTAATCAGCTTGTAATAAACAGTAAGAAAACCGTTGCTCTAAAATTCCACAATGTTCCTAACAAGGACATGTTTATCTCATCAGTCTCTATCAATGATGAACCAGTTGGTAACAGTACTGAAACCAAATTCTTAGGACTGCAGAGTAACATCAGATGGAATAAGCATATTGAGTATCTCAATGCAGAACTGAGCAAAACATGTTACCTTCTTTGTTCTTTAAAATTATGCTGTAGTGAGAAAACAGTATTGAATGCATATCATGCGTACTTTCATTCTCATCTTAGATATGGGGTCACCTTCTGGGGAAGCTCTAAAACAGCTAATAGCACTTTTAAACTACAAAAAAGGGCCATTAGAATCTAGTTTGGGTGCAAGCCTAGAGACTCTTGTAAACCCCTGTTTAAGAAATCTGGTATTCCTCCATTACCATGTGTATACATTATGGAAACCCTTTTGTTCTTTAAATTAAATGTAATAGGCAAGGACCAGAGACTGCAAAAAAACTGTGATATACATGAGCACTTTACCAGACAAAACAGAAACTTACATAGGACTCAAATCAGCACAGCACTGTGCCAAAAAGGTACTTTTCACATGGGAGTTAAGCTTTATAACAAACTTCCTGAAAACATAAAAGCTATCACTGAGGTCAATATATTTGGAAAATCTCTAAAGTCATAATTACAGCATCACTGCTTTTACTCCATTGAAGAATATTTAAATTTATGAAATGTGTTATATAAATACTTACGTGTAAAGTGTATTATTGTAAGCTTAAATATGTATGCCTTGAAATGACTTTCAGCCTGTATATTTATAACTTGACTTGTCCAATCTCTTATGCATAAGCTGCTATGTAGACAACGGGACCAATAAAATACAATCTACAATCCCTGAACATTACAAAAGGCGGCAGGACATGGTTCTTAATAGGGTGAATGATCACCTCAGACAGCAATGCATGGCCTGCAACATGCTCCCATGCCGGCTACAAGATTGGTAGGGAGTTCTTGTGGTAAGGCGTTACATTTCTTGACCATATGATTGACAACTGCTGGATGGTCATTGGTGCATGTGAACGTGCTGCAGTATGTCTCCCCAACACATCCTACATGTGCTCAGTGGGGTTTAAGTCAGGGAATGGCCAGGCCAGTCCATTCGCCTAACATCCTCTGGTTCCAAGACCTCATTCAACTGCATTGTTCAATGTGGTCATGCATTGTAATCCATAAAAAATGAAGTCATTGTTGAATGCACCCCTGAAATGGTGCCTGTGTGGAGGGAGTACAATGTCACAGCAATATTGACCAGCAAGTTTATCATGTTCAAAGATTTTGAGGTCAGTATGGCCATGCAACGTGATGCCTCCATGCACCATAGCACCTACGCCACTAAGATGATTGTGTTTGACAACATTCCTGGGTGGATTGTGTGTTCCCACCTCTCATCACATGAGGGTAAATCCACAATCACTATTCAGAATGAGTCTGCTCTCATCTGAGAAGAGCATGCAAACTCACTCTTCATTGGTTCTGTCCCTGTATGCTTGTCACAATTGCATATTGTGCTTCTGATGTGTGGGTGTTGACAGAACACAGCATGTTAAATTTGGTTGCAGTTGCACCCCACTGCTTAATGTGCATCCCTTCTTGTCTGTTGCACAATGTAGTAGTCATCTGCTGCAGTTGTGGACTGAGGGTTGGAATGCTTCCCATGCACGTGTAACAATCCTGCGAGCAATACAAAACTCCTGGGCTACAATCATCACACCTCACCCTTCTTGTAGTTTCCCACTGATTCTTCACCATGTGAAGTCATCCAAATGAGTTACATGCCAAATTGATTATGTCAGAAACTTTGCATCAGCCATTAACCATTCTCTAGGATGAATATAAAACAAATTGTAGCTTCAATGTGTCAGAATTTAATTTAATTATATATTAAATGGTGTAATAGTAGCAAAACAATCTCCTACATACTATTAGTCATATGTCTGATGTCTCTGGAATGATGTGCTATTGGAATATGGAAATTTTTCACCATACAGGCTGTAAGTACGTACAGTAAATTACCCTATACTGCTTCCTGTGATTTTATTGCAGGACTGGTGCCTAATTTAAGGGGAGTGCAGTTTACAGGAAACCCAATAGAATATCCACCCCAAGATATATTAGACAAGGGAGCTCAGTACATTCTGAAATTTCTGAATGAGGAGTGGAAAATTCAATCTGAGTTAGATATAAGACCAATTGTGGAGCCATTTTACAAGACAGAAGATGAAAAGGAAGGAACAAACGTGACATTTCACAGGGCAGAACGACTCAAATCAAAATCTGCATTTTCCTTCAGTGATCATTTTAAGCATTCTGTTCCAATAACAAGAAGATTAAAAACATCTTTACCATCACTATCTGTTATAAGTTACAGTGCAAAGGCAGAGGATACTACATTATTAGTCCCAACAAATTCACCTACTGGAAATTCTGGATATGAGGTAAGATAAGTATAATTATATTTTCTCAAAAGTGTTTGTTTATTGGATATTAACTCTTTTAATTCAGTTAGGATCACAAATAAATCATTTAATTACTTTTATAAAATAGTTATCATAATGCCATGTCTTAAACTTACGACTTCTCAAATATAAGCTTGCATTACAATCAAAACTGTTATTGACGTTTATGGTTTCCAGTATTTAGTAAATCAAAAGTATTTTTCATCTTTAGAATACTTTCATCTATCTTCATTTTCAGTGGTACCTGTTTGTGATATCATAATGTAATTGGATAGATAAAAAATCTACACACAAAGCGGCAGTAGAATACACACATAAAAGAATGTTATAATTAGGTAAGCTTTCGGAACCAGTGGCTCCTTTTTCAGGCAGAAGGGTTGAAGAGGAAGGAAGAGGAGTGAAGGAAAGGGACTGGAGAGGTCTAGGAAAAAGGGTAGATTTCAGAAAAGTCACCCAGAACTGCAGGTCAAGGGAGACTTACCAGACAGGATGTGAGGGAAAAACTTCTTTCCTTCTTACTTATGGGACAGGATGAGAAGGAAAGACTTCTTTCCTTCTCATCCCGTCCTGTAAGTGGCCCCTGACCCACAGTTCTGGGTGACTTTTTTGAAATCTAGCACTTTTCTTAGACCCCTCCAGTCCTTTTGCTTCACCCATCTTCCTTCCTTTTCAACCCTTCTGTCTGATGAATGAGCCACTGGCTCAGAAAGCTTGCCTCATTATAACCTTCTTTTATGTGTGTGTCCTGCCGCTGCTTGGTGAGTAGATTTTTTATCCGACCAATTACATTATCTTGTCAAAAATTGATTATTTTTGCTGTTTGTGTTATTGGTCATATATGTCTCTACATTGGAAAGAGGATGCTATGCTAAAATTATGCCCAAGGCAAAAAGCAATAATTGGTCAAAAACTTGCAAGGCATTAGTGTTTTAACATGTCTTTAAGTGCTGTCATACAGTGTGAAACTATCATAATGTTGACCATGATGTATTACTTACAGATATGCAACATTTACAGAAAACATTTTCATTCCATTGGCTGGAGAATAATTAACTTATACATGTTTCAACACAGTGACAGAACTACTACTACTACTACTACTACTACTACTACTCTTAGTCCATATTCTTGATGTAGCAGATATTGGTTCAACCTGATGTACTCTCAGTAGAAATGTTACTTGGGTTAATGATTCATAATTGCTATAAATTTTTGGACGTTTTCAAATCTGGAGTGGGGACAAGACCGACCAAGCGGCTCATCGTAAAACACTGCATTAGCACTAGAGGTCATCCATATACGATGTTGCCAGATGAAAGAATGATAATCTGGGAGGAAGTGAATATGATGTTGGAAGATGACATCATTGCACATTCAGAAAGTCCTTGGCCTTCTCCGGTGGTCCTTGCAAAGGAGGAGGACGGCACATGGCAGTTCTGCATTGAGTACCGATGACTAAACGAAATTATGAAGAAACATGTCTTTCCAGTGCCATGTACTGATGACACCCTCGACTGTCTTCCTTGCTCTTGATAGCTTCTATGAGTTCAAGGATATGCTATGTGGACTATGCAACACTCCAGCCACTTTTGAATGTATGATGCACAACCTGCTTCTGTGCCTTAAATGGATGACATGTCTTTTTTATCTGGATGACATTGTCATTTTTTGAAGACATTTAAAGAACATCTAAGCTGCCTGACAACCATGTTAAAGTGTGTTCAGACTATAGATCCCCACCTGAATCTGAAAAAGGGCCTCATTGTCTTCCAAGAAAGAAAAATCTTGGGGCACCTGGTGAATGGTGATGGAGTCAATCTTGATCCAGAGAAAATGGGAGCAATCATAGATTTTCCAACTGCTTGGCACATTCATGATGTGAGAAGTTTTCATGGAATGTGCTCATACTATCAGTGATTCATAAAGGACTTCTGTACCAAGGCTCATTCCTTTCAAGAACTACTGCAGGGAGATGTCAAATTTTCTTGGAACAAGGTTCAGGAGAGAGATTTTCATGCCCTTAAGGAGGTGCTAACATCTTCAGTTCTAGCACTGTCAGACAAGAATTTCAAGACAGAGCTTCACACCAATGCTAGCAGTTTTGGGATAGGGGCACTTCAGACAAAAATTCAGGAAGTTACTTAAAAGGTGATAGCTTATGCTTCCAGAGTGCTCTCTAAGTTCAAGATGTATTACTATACAATTGAGAAAGAGTGACTTGCAGTCGTTTGGGCCATTAGCAAGTTCTGGCTACATTAATTTGACATGCCATTCACTGTTCTGATGTATCATCATAGTGGAACGCAACAGCATGAAAAGAAATTTGAGTCATTGTTGCATAAAATGACAGTGCTGCTAAATAGAGAGAAGATCCAGCACTGGTGGTGATTGTAGAAGCCTTGAAGAAGCCTAAACTTTAATTCCTTCTCCAAATTTTTCTTTTGTTTCTTTTTCTGATTTTCACATTATACAGACTGAACAACATCGGGAACAGGCTACAACCATCTCCCATCTCATCTTCATCTACTTCCTCTTCCCTTTCAATAAGATTGTTTTCAAATTCCTCTCCTTTGTAGAGCCCCTCTATAAACAGTCCTTCCACATTCAGATTTATCTTCTTTGCTTTGAAACAGTTTTTAATATGGCCTCTTGATATTCATACAGCTGATTCTCTTTTCTTCAGTGGCCTATTTAACTTTCCTATAGGTGGTACCTATCTCTCCACTAGTTATACATTCCTCTATATCGACATCTATACTCTGTAAACCACTGTGAGGTGCATGGCAGAGGGTACAGCCCATTGGACAAGTTATTAGCGTTTCTTTATCACCTCAGATGCAGTGAATTATTATTCTAAATAGAGTACAGTATCACAAGGTGTGCCTCAAGGCTCCATTTTGGGGCCAATCCTGTTCCTGTTCTATGTAAATGACTTACCCATAAATATAAATTCCCCTTCAGTTCTGTTTGCAGACAATACTTCTGCATTAATTGAAGATGATGATTCAGAAAAAATTCTGAACTCCATCGTAAGCACACTGGATACCTTAGAAAACTGGTTCCAGTTAAATGGGTTGAAACTGGACATTGCAAAAACCCATATGGTACATTTCAAAACCAGACATTCAAAATATGTGGAACTTAAAATACAACATAATAAGACCGAGCGGTGTAGCACACTGGTTAGCAAACTGGACTCGCCTTCGTGAGGATGGTGTTTCTAACCAAAGTCTGGGCATCGTGATTTAGGTTTCCTGTGATTTCCCTAAATCACTTCAGGCAAATGCCAGGATGGATCCTTTGAAAGGGCACAGCTGACTTCCCATCCCCATCCTTCCCTAATCCGATGGGACCGATGACCTCCTTGTTTGGTCCCTTCCCCAAATCAACCAACCAACAAACAACATAACAAACAACCTATGAACGAAGTTGACATGGTCAAATTCCTGGGACTAATTGTGGACAAGAACTTAAGCTGGAATACACATATTGACTTCCTATCAAATAGACTAAGCAGTTTTGCATTTGCAATGCAAATTCTAGCAAATTCCACTGTTTGGAGTTCACAAACAATTGTGTATCACAATTATTTTGAATCTGTCATTAGATATGGGATAATTGTCTGGAGAAGTTCAAGTAGTGTAGCTTGAATACTGAAACTGCAAAAATTGCCCGATACACATGTACTGCATAGCAAACAGTCTTGTTGCCCTTTATTTCGGAAACTAAACATCCTAACTATACCCTCCATATACATTTATGAAATTATGATCTTCCTACACAGCAGACAAAAATTATTTGAGGAGAATCATTTTAACCATACATATAACACAAGAAATAAAAATAACTTTATGCTACCCACACACCAGTTGAAATTATATGCACAGACTCCACAATAAATGGGGATGACAATATATGAAAAGTTTATGGGCAAAAACATATTTAATATGAAGCCAGAAATTTTAAAAATGAGGCTACAGCAGTAGAAGGAATGCTAGTATTCAGTATAAGAATTTAGAGAATGAAGTGATAATTTGAGCAAGGGATAATTAAGTGTTAGATTTTATTGTATGTATATATAATAAAATTGTATATTATTGTGATGATGCTGCTTGTTAACATAACCTGTTCTTTGTTTATGGTGAAATTTTATCACAATGTGACATGTATCCTAATTATTCTAATCTTATCCTCACAAACTCTATGTGAGTGATATGTAGGGGGTTGTAGAATATTCCTATAGTAATCTAAAGCAATCATTTGAAGCTTTATTAATAGATTTTCTCGGATAGTTTATGTATATCTTCAAGAGTCCTCCAGTTCAGTTCCTTCAGTATCTCTGTGATGCTTTCCCACAGATTAAACACCCCATTTGTGTTGCCCATCTCTGTATACAATCAATATCCCCTATTAATACTATCTGGTGCGAGTTCCATGCACTTAAGCAATGTTCTAGAACCAGTTGCTCAAGTGATTTGTATGCTATCTCTTTTGTAGATTGAGTGCACTTCCCCATTATTCTACTAATAAACCGATGTCTGCCACCTGCTTTAACAATGACTGAACCTATGTGATCATTCCATTTCATATCTCTACGAAGTTTTACACCCAGGTATTCGTATGACATATCCCTTCAAAGTGTTACACCCAGGTATTTGTGTGAGTTGGCTGATTCCAACAGTGACTCATTGATGTTATAATCATAGGATACTGCATTTTTCCGTATTGTGAAATACAAAATTTTACATTTCTGAACATTTAGAATAAGTTGGATATGTCTGCACCACATTGAAATCTTATCAAGATCTGACTGGATATTTATGCAATATAAATATATAAATAAAAAACATCTACTAACCAAGTGATGGTAGAACTCACACATAAAAGAAGATTTCACTTGTGCAAGCTTTCAGAACCAGTAGCTCCTTTTCCGGTAGAAGAGTCAAAGGGGAAGGAAGAGGGGTGAAGGAAAAGGACCAGAGAGGTGTGAGAAAAGAGGTTCATTTTGGGATAAGTCACCCAGAACCTTTGCTTAGGGGAGACTTACCAGACGGGATGAAAAAGAAAGACTGGTCCTTTTCCTTCCCCTTCAACCCTCCTGCCAGAAGAAGGAGCCATTGGCTCCGAAAGTTTGCATAAGTGTAACCTTATTTTATGTGCATGTTCTCCTGCAGCCTCTTGCTAAGTAGATTTTTTTGGCTATCCAATTACATTACATTGTAAAAAATTGATTATTTTCATTGAATATTTATGCAGCTTCTTTCAGATAGTACTTCATTATAGGTAAGTGTGTCATCTGCTAAAAGCATGATTTTGCTATTAATACTGTGCTATTAATATTGTCTGCAAAGTTATTAATATACACCATGAACAGCAAGGAGCCCAACACAGTTCCCTGGGGCACACCCGAAGTTACTTCCACCTCTGACAGTGTCTTTGCATCCAAGATAACATGCTGCATCAGCCGTGCCACAAAGTCCTCAATCCAGTCACAAATTTCACTTAGTACTCCATATGATCGAACTTTTGACAATAAGCGTAGGTGCAGTACTCACTCAAAGGCTGTTCGAAAATCAAGAAATACACAATCTGCCTGGTTACCTTGATCCAAAGCTTTCAGTATGTAACGTTGGAAATCTGTGAGTTGGTTTTCACATGATTGATGTGTTTAAAATCCATGGTTGTTTGGCATTCCTTGCATTTGTCCTCTAGCCATTCTTCCTTAGCCATTTTGCACTTTCTGTCAGTCTCATTGTTTTAGATGCCTGTATTCCCTTTCACCAGCTTCATTTGCTGCATTTGTATATTTTCTCCTTTCATCAGTTAAATTTAGTGTCTCCTGTAATATCCAAGGATTTCTACTAGGCCTTGTCTTTTTACCTATTTGATCCTCTGATTTCTTCACTATTTCGTCTCTCAGAGTTACACATTTGTTTTCTACTATATTTATTTACCCTGTTTCAGTCAATAGTTGCCTAATGCTCACTTTGAAACCTTAAGTTATTTTAACTTAGCCAGGTTCCATCTCAGTAATTTCTTGCTCTTTTGCAATTTCTTCAGTCAATTTCTCTTCAATCCATAGTTTATATCCAACAGATTGTGGTTAGAGTACACATATGTCATGTCTTACAGTTTAAAATCCAGTTCAGAAATCTCTGTCTTATCATTACATAATCAATTTCAAACCTTCCTGTATCTCCAGGTCTCTTAGATATACTCCTGCATTACCCATATTTGATTTTACGTTTGTAATCTTGTACTTATGATTCTTGAACCAAGTGTTAGTCGTGATTAAATTATGTTCTGTGCAGAATTATTCCAGATGGCTTTGTGTTTTATTCCTTTCCCCCAGTCCATATCCTCTTACTATTTTTCCTTCATTCCTTTTATTGAATTCCAGTTGCCCATCACAATTAAATTTTCATTTCTCTTAACTGTCTGGATAATTTCTTTTTATGTCATCACACAGCTCTTCAATCTCATTCCTTTTCAATCTCATCATTATCTGCAGAGCTAGTTGACATATAAACTTGTACTATTGTGGTGAGTATTGGCTTCCTGTCTGTCTTTGCGACAATAATCATTTCACTATGCTGTTCATAGTAAGTTACTCACCTTGTTATATCCTTATTCACTATTAGATATACTCCTGCATTACCAATATTTGATTTTACATTTGTAATCTTGTACTCATCTGATCAGGTGTCCTGTTCCTCCTTCCACCAAACTGAAGTGATTCACACTGTATCTGACTTCGAACTACCCATTTCTGTTTTTAAATTTTCTAATGTTTCTGCACAATTAAGGGCTCTTTGTGAGAAACTAAAATGGTATGCCAAAGACACCCACCTTACTAACAAGAAGCAGAGTGTCTCAGTGATTAACTGCAACATGAAATAGAAATAAACTCAAAAGGGGGTACCTTCATTCATTCACACATCAAGTTGCATAAATCGCATCAGTAAGGAGAACATTCAGCGAAGTGGAATGAATGCAGCAGGACAATAACAGACACAAGCAACCAATGCTGGCTATTTCTGTAAAGTATACTAAGAATTTTCTATCCTGTTCTGCATAGGTAGAAACACAGTTGTGATAGGTCGCACTGATAGTAACGTACAATCTCATGAATCAGAATAGAATTTCTGGAGATGAGTAACAGAAGAGATAATAACCAAAACAAGTCCAGTGTTAAGCCGAGTTGTTTAAAGCAAATACAAGGTGTATGCACCCTGGGACAACTTGGCAAAAACACTGGATTTTTTTAGAATTCTGGGAATTTTTCGTTGTTTTAGTTTTGATTTGAATTTTTGTAAAGCGATATTCTAACAAAGAATTTTATCTCAGCCCACCGCTGAAAAATAATACTGCAGCAACAAAACATAAATGAGAGAATAACACCAAAATAAAACTTAAGCTGCAAAGAAAATGCACCATTTACAATAACAAAACATAGAGCACACACAAGTGTCTGCCAATAGCAGACTGTGTCAAAGGCTTTAAAACAAATATTATGCCATACTTTGTAACAACAAACTGCTTTTAATGAATATGGCCTCGCAACTGTTTACTGTTTGGCCATGATAACTTGATGATTTCTGTAGTGCTGCCAGAAGCAGAGAAAATTGCTACTAGTTGTAAGACATTAATTTGTCTCCGAACACTGCCAATGTCACACTGCCCACGGATGCGCATTATTACTGTACACTTTGAAAGGTTTGTGTCAACTAACAAGTAAATTCTGCAAGCACTTGCTGAGGTGTGGGACAAGTTCATTTCAGAAACTCACTGCAAGTACTTTTTGCAGAAGTGCAGTCATGCTTTTAAACAAGAGCAGTCACCACTGTTGTTGCATTATTATTATTATTATTATTATTATTATTATTCATGAATAAAAATCATGGCAAAACAGGAATAAAGAGCAGAAAAAGAAGTGTTGCAGGGATACATATTGATGTTACGAAGAAGCGCTACTGAATTAACTAAAATCTGAGGATGCCACTTGATTAAAAACTTCCTGTGGATGTCATATGCAACTTATGAACATCTCTTCTCTATTGTATAATCAAATATTTGATAACAAGAAACAAAAATGCAGCAAGAAATCTCAACGAGTGACTGCCTTTTAATTACTCTTCAATTTTTGCAAGCAGTATTTGTAACTTAATTGCAAATTTTACAGAAGCATTAAAAAGTGAGCTAAAAAACTCGCACACACATGACAACAGTCTTTGACAGATGGAGGTCCAGCTGCCAGAGACTGTGTGTGAGTTGCATTTGTGCACGTGCGTGTGTGTGTGTGTGTGTGTGTGTGTGTGTGTGTGTGTGTGTGTGTGTGTGTGTTTTGTCTACTTTTGACAAAAACTTCGATGGCTGAAAACGAACTTCCTGACAGGCTTTTGTTGTGCCTTTCTGTGACTTAGCATCTCTGGTATATGATTAGTAGCAACTCCCCTTTTCATAATATTGTTACATTCCATCCTGGATTTTTCATTGTTTGATTTTGCCTGATGGGCACATTTGTGTTCGATGTATCTTAAAGGGTAATACATGCTACAAAAGACCAAGCTTCAAGGTTAGTTTTTCATTTTATTTTAGTTCTTTCATAGATTACAAATAATGCAATAATGATGGAAAAACATATAATTATTAAAAATATATGAGATGAATTCTTGAGCAATTTTACATGTAACTGACTACAGTTACTGGGCTGCTGTGTATCAGTAAACACCTGTCAGAGGGTGGTGCCACATCACTTACTTGCTGCGGCATAACCCAGGTAACCCACAAAATGTCTGATGCATGGCAATGAAGCTTGTAATCAAGCATGTCAGAAATATTCAGCTGCTGCACTTTAAGCTGTGCTCTTAGGATCCTGCTGAACCACAACCCTTAATGGGGGGCACGGGGGAGGGGGGGGGGTCAGCAAAAATTTTTTGATAACCAATATTATATGTGAATGCTTAGCTTTTCTTGTAGCTTTATTGTATGTATATTAATTTAAACTATTAACTTTTAGTATTTGTGTGTATGTACTACTTAACAATGCTGTTGCTATTGGCTGATTACATCACATGTCCTATGCTCTGAATATTTGCTGTCATAAGCTAGCAAGATCACATGATAGGAGTTATGATTGCTTGACAAAAGCACATAATGCAGCGAAATCTTGATTTCAGAGCCTTGGAAGCCACTGTGCTGCATTTGGTGAAATTTGTGTTCATGCTTTCATCATAATAAAAAAATATCCAGTGTACTTGTTGCCGTGCAGCCAAGATCTTTCCAAAACACATTGGTTTTTGCTGAGTTCTATTTTCTAAAATACTGGGAAGTTCAACGCCTGTGTGTAAAACCTTAACCATTCAAAGGACTGATAAGTTTTACAGATCTGAGGGAATATATGTTGTCACTGAACATGGAAAAATGTACTTTCACCCAGGATGTACTGTATTTTCACCCAGGAAAGAGTGTATTTTCTGCCAGGAAAAGGTGTACTTTTAACCAGGAAAAATTCAGGCTTTTTTTCTTGTCCACATATACATCCTGATATACAGCTACACTAGGAGAAAAATCCAATCACAAACGTAAATCAGCAGTGCATAACTAAGACTTCAGTGACTAGTGAGAGACTGACTGCAGTTACTGGGCTGCTGTATATCAGTAAACACTTGTCAGGGGGCAGTGCCACATCACTTACTTGCTGCAGCATAACCCAGGTATCCCTGACGTGTTCTCTCTGTCGATACTCAGGCTAGATTGAGAATCCAAATCACCTTCAGATACTAAGTCCCTGTAGCCTTTAATCGATAAGTAGGGCCACCACACAGAACCCAGGACCTAAAAGACCCGCAACACAGTTAGGAACCTTTCCTCCAGAAGCTTTAGTCCCACAGAAATATCAGTCCTTTCCAAAGGCCTCACCTTTTGCCCCACTCCCAAATTCAAACATGCAGGACTAGTTAAAGACCTTCTCTCGGTACCTACAGTGGAAACATTTTTTCGCCACGAACCCAACCAATTAGACCAATATTGAACCTTGTGTAATTCAGTTCACTCCTCCATCCAACCGTGATACACCGCCCCCCCCCCCCCCCCCCTGCCTCCAAACCACTCCCTGTTAACTTACCAGAATTTCTTAACCTCGAACCTTGCCTCAACATCATTCCCCAAATCCCTCAATATGCAAACTAACCTTACATCCACAGAAAGAACTGCAGTCCACCATCTAAAAACTGATCCCGACCTTATAATCCTACCGGCTGACAAAGGCTCCACCACTGTTGTTTTGAACCGCAAGGATTATGTGGCAGAAGGACTTCGTCAGCTGTCAGATACTTCCACCTTCAAACCATGCCACAGTGATCCCATTCCAGTAATCCAGCAGGATCTCCAGTCACTACTCAAATCCTTAGGCCCATCCCAGAACCTCTCCCCAGAGTCCATCTCTTTACTTACCCCTACCACTCCCTGCACTCCCACCTTCTACATGCTTCCTAAAGTCCATAAACCCAACTACCCAGGACACCCCATTGTGGCCGGTTACTGTGCCCCCACAGAGAGAATCTCTGCTCTCGTAGACCAACACCTTCAACCTATTACTCAGAACCTATCCTATTTAAAAGATAGCAACCATTTCCTTGGCCAACTCTCCACAGTTCCTGTCCCTTTACTACACGGTGCCCTGCTCCTGCTCATCACTATTGATGCCACCTCCCTGTACACTAACATTCCTAATGCCCATGGTCTTACTGCTATCGAGCACTACCTTTCCAGATGCCCTATGGATTCCAAACCAACAACCTCCTTCCTAGTCTCCATGACCAACTATATCCTCACCCACAATTACTTCTCCTTTGAAGGCATTACTACAAACAAATCCGCAGTACGGCTATGGGCACCTGCATGGCACCTTCTTATGCTAACCTATTCATGGGCCATCTAGAGGAATGCTTCCTAAAAGCCCAGAATCCTAAACCCCTCACCTGGTTCGTATTCATTGATGACATCTTTGCTATTTGGATTGAAGGTGAGGACACCTTTCACATTCCTCCAGAACCTCAGCAACTTCTCCCCCATTTGCTTCACCTGGTCCTACTCAACCCAAAAAGCCACCTTCCTAGATGTTGACCTTCACCTCAGAGATGGCTATATCAGTACCTCCGTCCATATCAAACGTACTAACCACCAGCAATACCTCCACTTTGACAGCTGCCACCTATTCCATACCAAGAAGTCCCTTTCGTACAGCCTAGCCACCAGTGGTCGTCGCATCTGCAGTGAGGAGCACTCCCTCTCAAAATATACTGAGGGTCTCACTGAGGCCTCCACTGACCGTAATTATCCTCCCATCCTTGTACAAAAACAAATGTCCCGTGCCTTATCTTTCCAGTCTCCCACCACCTCCTAAAGTCCCACAGTCCGGCGACAGAGGAGCATTCCCCTCGTAACTCAGTACCATCCGGGACTGGAGAAACTGAATTACATTCTCCTCCAGGGTTTTGATTACCTCTTGTCGTGCCCTGAAATGAGAAATGTCCTGCCCACTATCCTTCCCACCCCTCCTACCGTGCTATTCTGCCATCCACTGAACCTACACAATATACTCGTCCATCTTTAAACAACCCCTGCTCCCAATTCCTTACCTCATGGCTCATACCCCTGTAATAGACCTAGATGCAAGACCTGTCCCATATATCCTCTTACCATCAACTACTCCAGTCCAGTCACTAACATTACCTATCCCATCAAAGGCAGGGCTTCTTGTGAAACCAGTCATGTTATTTACAAGCTAAGCTGTAATCACTGTGCTGCATTCTATGTAGGCATGACAACCAACAAGCTGTCTGTCCACGTGAATGGCCACCAACAAACTGTGGCCAATAAACAAGTGGACCACCCTGTTGCTGAACACGCTGCCGAACATGATATCCCTCATCTCAATGACTGCTTCACAGCCCGTGCCATTGGTTCCTTCCCACCAACACCAGGTTTTCTGAATTGCGCAGGTGGGAACTTTCCCTGCAATACATCCTGTGTTCCCGTAACATGTGCCATTAAACTGCCCCATCATTTTCAAGGCGAAAGGACATACCTGCAGTTAAGCAACTCACTCTAAAGCACATAGCATATATGTCTACAAATACTCATACATATCATATATAACATACATATCATAACATAATATTTACACAAAACAGATTTTCAATGTTTGAATGTGGCGTGTTTGCCTATAACAGTTTTATGTTGGTATTGCACCTACTGTGCTTGCATAGTCGCTTAAAGTTCAGTACTAGTGCGGCGATTGCGAACCGAGTTCATCATTCGCCACATAGTTTATACTCAGTCTTAGTGCACAAGATGCTGCAGAGACAAGATCATCATGGATTTCACAAATGTGGATTAACATTTAAAACAGGTACAATATCCTAAAGTTACAACATATGTTACCATGAAATTATAAATTCATATTGCTGATAGCCTTTTTCGCACAGTATTGTTCTTGAAATGTCTTTTTGTTGACAAGTCTTTATGGAAACAATTCATAACATTACTTTGCATAAACAGTTTGTAAACAAATTTCAAATATAAATAGTTCATCACATCTATATACATAGCAATATATCATGAATAATATTTTTCTTTTATGTGGTTTTGGACACCAGTTTCCTCGTAGTTACAAATTCAGCGACGTATAGTAAACGTCCACAAATAATTCCAGGTTATGCAAGTCTCATAACTTTTCCCATATGGGCACATGTAACAAGTACAGATAACATATGCAAGTGAGCATATGTCATTTAGCTTTACCTAAATACGTAGAAACATGTTACATAGCTACAAATACATACAAACATATCACATATTGGCTTTATATAAACATAGAAACATATTTCTCTTGTCTTCAGACAAGTATGATTAGTCACATAGAGGTATTTATCAGATAGCTTTACATAAGTTTACAGTGTTTACAATCAGTATCGGTTTAGATCTATGTTTTGCTTTTGCAAATGATGTCACCTGAAATAGAGGAAGATTAGACACAACATCCCAAACCAGCAATAAGACCAAGTGGGCAACTACAAAAGCAATGAACTAACATCAAACACAAAAAATACTCGAGTGTAAGTGTGCAGTGTAAGCATGGCTTTAGCTACTCGTAAGTGTGTGTGTTCAATGGTGAGATGCGTATCCAATCAGTTTCAAGGTGAAAGTGGAAGAGTGTAGAATGATTAAGTATTCACGTCAATCATTCATTATCAGTCGAAGACACAAAATTAGCAGTCGAAGACACAAAATTGATAGGTTTGTCCCCTGAATATAAATGCAGAATACTTTCTGGAATGTGGCGCGATTGCGACTTGCCAGAATGAATTGGTCAGGTCTATCGTAGAAAAATATTTAGAATCAAAAAAATTTCTGGAGCTGCTACTCTTAAATTGTCAGGTTTCATGGTAACAGGTAAAATAATCTCATTAATCGCACAAGCATCCCAAAAAAAACTCTGATATTCCTGTTGTGTTCCTTTACAACAAATAAAGGGCTGCAGTATGGTGATATGGAGGGTTCAGTGACTTTCCACTCTAACATTTGTTTCAACTTGTGTCACACAGCAGGTCGTTGGGATAGTGGCACATTATATGTTTTGTGGAAGAAAATCTGGTGAGGCTTAACTTCTATTTCATACACATGTTTGATCACACTTAGTCAATTGTATATAGTTGGACAAAACATTATAAAGTTTGTTACATTCATCGTGTGTGACAGCTGTGGTTTCTGATAAATTATTACTAATTAAAGTTTTCAAGTCCTCAAACTCGGTATCAGGTGCGTGTTTCTTTGTGTCAACATCATCAGTGTCCTGTATTAACTGAATCTTGTACCCTGTACAATATTTATCGTGCTTCAGAGTCCTGGTATCCAGGTAAATTGAAATTTCACTGCCCGTATCTCTAAGTATACTTACATTGGGAGAAGTCAATAGTGCTGCCCTTCTCACACAATATATCTAAGCCTAAAATACAATTAGTGTCCAGGTTTTGAAAGACGAGGAATGGCTATTGTACATTTCCATTACCTACCTTGACTGTCACAAATACCTGTTTCTTAACCCTAGAAGACTTATTGCCTACAGCAGTTAAAATTTTACAGTTCTGAACAGGATACTCTTGTATGGGTTCAAACTCATACATTTTCTTGTAAAAAACATGGGACAAGACACTAACGGCCGCTCCTGTGCCCAGAACAATAGTACTGGAAATACCACCCATAACACCAGTAGTTGAGGCCAATACAGTTTCATTGGTCAATGAACGACATTGTGTGTCCTCTTGTGACAGTTCATCAGACAAGTTTTCGTCATGATTATACCTTATGAATAAATGGTTCAAATGGCTCTGAGAACTATGGGACTTTACAGCTTAGGTCATCAGTCCCCCTCCTTATGAATAATAATGGTTGCTGTATACAACTGTCATGTACATGATCATTGTGCCACTGCAAAACGGGTGTGTTAAATAATAAATTTAAACTGAAGTCGCCCCCCAAATCTTCCACAGCCACGACAATGGGGGCACAATAGTGGCTGTTTTTAGTTTGATGTCGTCACATTTGTAGTGGATGCGGGCATAGACGGAGGTGAAGTATCACTAGTTACTTTGATAATATTTACATTTCGATATTGTTTATTCCAGTCTTCGAATTGTGACGGTCGTTGCGTTTCCATGTTTTGACTCACCTGCGGGTTTGTAGATGCATTCCACTTTTGAGTTTAGATTTGCGGCGGCGGCAATTGCCACTGGCCTGTATTATTGTTTTGCTGTGGTGATGTCGCAGTGTTTTGATACTGAGCAGTGTAGTTGTCATTACTCCAGGTCCGTTGCTGGTTTAGTAGGGATTGATAGTTATTTTTGTTACACTTGAAATTTTTGTTACCATTATTATTACCGTTGTAGTTGTTGTTGCTGTTGCGCTGTGTCATTTTGGATTGCTGCCAGTAGAATAAAAAGTGTTATAATTGCTGTTTGTGTTGTGTTGAGCATGCTGGTTCTGTTGTGTGTATACATTTGCCATTTGAAGTGGTTGATTCTTTTGGTTTGCGTGTCCGACAGCAGCCGGTTCGCCAGAATTGGGTTGGCTACCCTGCGCATTTTGCATAGCGCTGGTCTAAACATTGTAGCAATTGTTTTGACATACGGAACGCTGGTCCTCATGAACTCATGAAGCATATCAATAGAATCGAGCACTTTGAGAAAATACTCTGCGTCATTGTCTGGGATGAGAAGAAGATTTTCTTTGATATTAAACACCACTCTTGCCTTCAATGCACTGAGGATGTTGCGCGTTGCAATCGGTCATCAAGGAAATGTCACATATTTAAATATTTCTCAAAATACCGGCGCAAATTGCCGTGCTTACGATTTAATTGTTCAGGATCTGCAATCTGCCTTAGTCGTCCTGTACAGATTGTGACCAAAATTTAGATAAAAAGTTGCTCTCAAATTTCTCGTTTGTGACGCATCTGCCGGCTTCATTATGCGCCCATACAGCCGTGTCGCCTTGGTTATATTCAACAACATGATATCCTCTTACGGTCACTCCATGTACGAGAAAATGCATTTCTGAAGGCTTTAAGAAAGATGACAGGATGTACGGTTCTTTTTTCAGACATAAATGGTTGAAATTGTCTGGGTTTTATGAGGCTCTCCTATTCCTACAGTAATGTTTAGTTTCAGAATGATTACATGTTCAACTGGCCAGTGGCAATGGAAAATGTTGATAATTATCACGACTGCAATGCAGTGTGTCATGTTGAGGTACTGTATGCATCATAAATGTACTTGTATTCATTGCAAAAACTGTTTGTTTTGGTTTCTATTACCGTCATTGCACACTGGTTGTATGTAATTGTCAAACTGTTTCGATTGCGCAGCAGCAGATTGTGCTGTTTGACTGATTACGTGTTTGTTGTTATTTATAAATTCCGCGACAGTGTCGTGGGCAACAGGGTGCAATTTTTCTTGTAAACACTGTTCAAAATATTTGCCTTTTTGCTCTATCCAAGTGAAATTCTCTATTGATGAATGAGAAACGGTTGTTAAGTGTGTAGTCTTAATTTATCAGAAAGCTGTTTGTCAATTGTGTCAACCATGTTTTCGACTTCGGTAATACTCGTTTTTATATCATCATGCACTGCCGGATAAGATTTAATGTGAGTACTACAAACTCGCATGTTTTACTGAGGTTGTTTACTTGTGCTTGGATATTTACCACGTCTTTATTTGTTTTCTCATTGTAATGAAAGCACTGAAAATTTCGCGTTGAGGTCGGATACTTGTCCAGTCAGTCTATTACATATAGTACATGTAACAATGCGTCCAGATACGATGTCGCCAATTTAATTTTTTTGGTTAATTTGTACCTGGATCGAGACAATAATGTTTCATACAGACTCTCAGAGCTCGAACATGGCTTTTCTTTCTCTGTTCATTTTTTAATCGTGTTTCTCCTCCCTGTGTTTAAAATCGGACATCGTAATAAGACAGCGCCCGAAGACGACGGCCTTTTGCCATGGCACGTCACCCAACAATCTTACAATGAATCACACAAGTAAGAGTGTCGTTTGGTTGCAACTCGTGAATGTGTTAATACAGTAATATAGTATTAATGGCTATGTGCCAAAATACGCCAGATCTGGACAAGACCTAGAAAACAAAAGCTGTCTCTTCTTCTGCTAATGATATGACGATCAAAAATCTTCAAATATTTCCAGCGGCTGTATACAATATTTATACAGCCATGGACTATATCTATGGCTCAAATTATTTGTTTATTTCATTACTTATAATAACGTTTTCTGCTAATAAAAGCGCAGCATGCAAATGTGCATTTAAAGATATTAGGTGATTTCTGAGCAATTTGAAGTACCATATGAAACATTTTTTACTTTTATTAACAAATAGAAATGTTAACTAACAAATATTTAATCGTTGCCAGTCAATAATCTCTGCTTTTTAGTGGGTTAGCACCCCATTTCAACAGTTAATATGACAAATAACGCAGTAATTTACAGCAGAGACGACACTGTTCAAGAATTATCAGATTTATTTAAATGTTTGTATGGTTCAAGAGATAATCAGAAACACAAATACCAATACAGAGATTCCTGAAGTAATACCACATGAGACATATAAAATCATTCAAGGTATGAAGAAAGGAAAGGCTTTGGGAGACGATGGTGTTCCAATAGAGATGGTTAAAGATGGAAGCGAAGTAATACAAAATGAATGAGCCTAATTGTTTACATTATTTATCTGCAGGAAGAATGGACTCGGTCAACTCGGACGTACGCCGCAACCATCAAACGACAGCCCAGCATCTGACTAATGCTGGCACAACTAATTTCTCGACCAAGCACATCATCCTGTATAGAAACGGACATTGGGGGAATGGAGAACAAAATACCGGTATGTTTTCACTGTCGATGCCCTGGACACTTATACTACCATGGAGAAAGAAAGCAAGTTGTTGAAAACTATTACATTAAGATATTGCAGTGCCGGACATCAATCACTACAATGGTTCTATCCATGCCAGTTAACTGCAGACAGTTATAGTCGACCTGTGGGACAAATCTCGTATCTGTAACCTGTATTAGGTTGCTTCCCAATGCGCGATTGCCATTCTCCATTGCTGTACAAAGATACCAGCCAGTAGCCAACCAGCCAATTTAGGAAAAGTAAGCAAGGCAACCACCTATGGAGATGAGACCACCACAGATGCAAATCTCCCATAGGCGACAGTTGCCGAGATATCAGGAAGTCCCATTGTCATCATCACTGACAGACAGCTTGTCTGGGCACTAGTTGATCAGAGGCTCCTTTTTCTGTCAAGTGATCATCATCATCATCAGCTAAAGAAATCAATGGGCATGATATACAAGTGATTGTGCTAAAAGTCACAAATGAGAAATATATCCAGCTGACAAGAACATGTATTGAAAGAATAGCTATCAAGGACAGAGCACACTCCTTCAGATTAGTTGTTTTAACAGAATGTAGGCCTACTCACAGTGTTAACTCTCAGGTCGGGTTTCATGCAGGCAACATAAGCAATCATAGAGTGTGGGGGATCAGAGCTCCAGATTGAAGAAGCAGTTCCAACAAGTAACAATGACTGCTATGGATGGTTGTTTGCCATTAAAGATTTTGTTATCTCACTATCATCAATGAGACAAGGTCCAGCCATCAATCAAGATGCCCAGTTAAACTGTGGAGCTTTTGTTGATTGCAAAAAACTACTCAGGCTCATAAAAGAAATCCACTTGCCAGAGTGATCACAAACATTTCAGTTGGTCAAGGAAAACTTTGGATCACTAATTGTCGTGAGCAATCACAATTTGTTTGTGTGTAGGGACAGCCGAACTAGTCCAGGAACAGCAACTTAGTGTGACTGATGAAGAGTTATGCTCCACTACCTCTACAGGCAATGCAAAGTAGGAAGCTACTAATAATCCTGACCAAGGAACAACGTCAGCAGGTGATAGCCATTTTTCATCAGTTTTTTTATGCTTTCAAATCCAGAGCGGAGAAAAGACAAACTGCTCCTTAGTAAAACACTGGGTTATCAGCACGGGGGAGGGGGGGGGGGACAGGGTCACCTGCCAATCATCTGCCATCCGTGATTGGGTGTCGCCAGATGAACAATGGATAATCTGTGTGGAAGTGTAGAAGGTGCTATACGATGACGTTATTGGAGAGTCAGAGAGTTCTTGGCCTTTCTTCTGTGCTCTTTGTGAAGAAGAAGGACAGCATATGATGTTTCTGTCAACTACCACTGACTGCACAAAATCACGTAGAAAGATGGCTATGCACTGCTGCACATAGATGATACCCTAGACTGCTAGAGAGGAGCAAAGAATTTTTGAACTATGGACATGCATGGAGACAGGCTACTGGCAAATCAAGATTGAAGATGCTGACTGGGAAAAGACTGTCTTCACAAGTCCTTGTTGCCTCTGAGTTTTAAGTTATGCTGTTTGGAGTGTGTAAGGCCCCAGCCACCTTCAAACATATGATGAACAACCTGCGTCCACACCTTATTTGCTGTCAGGATGACATTGCCTCTTTTTTTATGATGTTTGAAGAGCATCTGACAACTGTGTTGGAGAGTGTATAGACTGCAGTCCTCTGCCTGAATCTGAAGAAGTGTCTCTTTACTGCCCAAGAAATAAAGATCTTGGGGCCTCTGCTGAATGATGAAGTAGTCCACCCTAATCCAGAGAAAATAAGTGCAGTTTCTGGTTCTTTGGCACATTTACAACGTGAGATGTTTCCTTGGAATGTGTTGGTACTACCAGCAATTCATAAAGGACGTTTGTACCACGGAAAGCCCCATGCAGGGAAAGTCCCTGCTGCAGGGAGATGCCAAATTTTCCAGGAATGAGGTGCAAGAGAGATATTTCCTTGTCCCTCCAGTAGTGCTAACATCATCTGTGTTCCTAGCATTATATGACAAGAATATAGAGACAGAACTTCACACTGACTCTATCGGTTATCGCTTCCTGAGCACGGGGTCCTGTGTTTGATTCCCGGCGGGGTCAGGTATTTTCACCTGCCTCAAGATGACCGGGTGTTTGTGTTGTCCTCATTATTTCATCATCATTCATGAAAGTGGCGAGATTGGACTGAGCAAAGATTAAGAATTTGTACGGGCGCTGATAACCTGATAACCGCGCAGTTGAGTGCCCAACAAACCAAACATCATCATCATCATCATCATCATCATCATCATCATCATCATCTATCGGTTATGGGACAGGTGCAGTCCTAATTCAGATTCAGCAAGACGCTGAAAAGTTGATAGCTTATGCTTCTAGAGTAACCTCCCAGTCAGAGATGAACCATTCTACAACCGAGAAGGAATGCTTGCGGCTGTTTGAGCCATCAACAAGTTCTGGCAATATGTATTTGGCATACTATTCACCATTGTGCTGGACCACCATTCTCTATGCTGCATGACTAGCCTAAATGACCTGTTGAGTCAACTGGTGAGGTTGGCACGGAGGCTTCTGGTGCCACAGTTGTACACAAAAGTGGATGCAAACACATTGGTGAAAACTGTCTTTCAAGGAACCCTTTGGCATAAATACAGCAGAATCGATGAAGACTATGCAGGATTTCAGAAGATGACAGCTTCAAAACTACAAGACATACAGGAAAATGACACATATCAATTGATAGAGCATCTCTCCAAGTTTTGATTTGTAATACGCACCATGGCAGCGGGTGCAGAGCACATCACTAGGCCTAGACATGTCAGAATATGTAGACAAAAGTTATCCGCTCCATAATGACACATCAAAATAATTCACGCCGGCAGATAGGCAAACCGGTGAACATATTTCCAAAGTGGGCTGCTGTCATTATGCTTTCTTGGGTAGCAGCAGTGGCGACTTAAGTGAACAGCATGCACATGTTCACATTTGCCATATCACAAACAGTGCCCATACTGAGCACCTCTAATGTGGGTTCAGATCTTGGAGAGATGCTCTACCCATTGACAAGTGCGTATCTTTTGTATGTCTTGTAGTTTCCATGCAGTAGTCTTCTGAAACCCCAGAGATACAATAATCCTGTGTATGTCATTGCCAGGGATATAATGAAACTTTATCTGGATCGTGTGGAATTTAGACTCGAAGGAGGATTCAGGAAAGGAGATTCCTTTCATCACAACTGTTTTCAACAGCGTGAGATGAAGTTTTTAGAATCTTAAACTGAGAAAATTCAAAAAGGATACACGTTAATGGAACATATCATTTTTCTAGATGACATTTTACTACTTGCTTAGACTGCAAATAAACTTTGACGATAAGAGGGAGAACTAAATAAAGTTTGATATTAGACCTTGAAGTCAATCACAATACGATTAAAATAATGTACTCTACAAAAATTTTTTTAGTGTCTAAATTTTTCACACTATGATAACTTTTGACATATATGGAAACTCCTCCTTTTTCTATACTGTCTCTACTTATATATGCTGAAGCTTGTATTCACTTACATTTATCTTTTCTATATCTGTCACTATGTGATGTTCAGACGGGTGTAGTACATCTATTTCAGCCTCTGTTTTTGTATCTTCCAAACAAACAAGAAGTTTATCTACTTTGTTTTCTAACCCCCTGGTAATTCTGATGTAATATACTCACATTATTTTTCAATATACTTTTATAAGAATCTTGTGTAATTTTAACATCTTTAGCACTTGCCTGTCTGAGCTTTTCATTACACTTGATTCCCTTTAATGTTGTATCACTGGACACTGATCTCAGCCCAAGGAAGAGTTTCAGTTCCGCCCCCCCTCACCCACCCCCCTCCGAAGATTTTGCTATCAAGTCTTCTCTTTTCTATTGAGATGCTGGCCATGTCTAGTGAAATCCCACGTACCAATAGCATCAACAGGAACCAAACCCATGTCTATGTCTGACCCAGTAATCACTTGAAGCAGCCAGTCCAACTCCATACCGATCCTCCTTACAGAGCTGTGCAACTGGGAATGATCATACAGCATGAAAACATGCACCCACCCAATATTTGTATGGTTAGTTTCAGAAGCTATTTTTACCAGGCCACTCTCAATATTGTAGGCCTGATCCCTATCAATACAGGGCTATTACAAATGATTGAAGCGATTTCATAAATTCACTGTAGCTCCATTCATTCATTGACATATGGTCACGACACACTACAGATACGTAGAAAAACTCATAAAGTTTTGTTCGGCTGAAGCCGCACTTCAGGTTTCTGCCGCCAGAGCGCTCGAGAGCGCAGTGAGACAAAATGGCGACAGGAGCCGAGAAGGCGTATGTCGTGCTTGAAATGCACTCACATCAGTCAGTCATAACAGTGCAACGACACTTCAGGACGAAGTTCAACAAAGATCCACCAACTGCTAACTCCATTCGGCGATGGTATGCACAGTTTAAAGCTTCTGGATGCCTCTGTAATGGGAAATCAACAGGTCGGCCTGCAGTGAGCGAAGAAACGGTTGAACGCATGCGGGCAAGTTTCACGCGTAGCCCGCTGAAGTCGACGAATAAAGCAAGCAGGGAGCTAAACGTACCATAGCCGACGGTTTGGAAAATCTTACGGATAAGGCTAAAGCAGAAGCCTTACCGTTTACAATTGCTACAAGCCCTGACACCCGATGACAGTCAAACGCTTTGAATTTTTGGCGCGATTGCAACAACTCGTGGAAGAGGATGCGTTCAGTGCGAAACTTGTTTTCATTGATGAAGCAACATTTTTTCTTAATGGTGAAGTGAATAGACACAATGTGCGAATCTGGGCAGTAGAGAATCCTCACGCATTCGTGCAGCAAATTCGCAATTCACCAAAAGTTAACGTGTTTTGTGCAATCTCACGGTTTAAAGTTTACGGCCCCTTTTTCTTCTGCGAAAAAAACGTTACAGGACACGTGTATCTGGACATGCTGGAAAATTGGCTCGTGCCACAACTGGAGACCGACGGCGCCGACTTCATCTTTCAACAGGATGGTGCTCCACCGCACTTCCATCATGATGTTCGGGATTTCTTAAACAAGAGATTGGAAAACCGATGGATCGGTCGTGGTGGAGATCATGATCAGCAATTCATGTCATGGCCTCCACGCTCTCCCGACTTAACCCCATGCGATTTCTTTCTGTGGGGTTATGTGAAAGATTCAGTGTTTAAACCTCCTCTATCAAGAAACGTGCCAGAACTGCCAGCTCGCATCAACGATGCTTTCGAACTCATTGATGGGGACATGCTGTGCCGAGTGTGGGAGGAACTTGATTATCGGCTTGATGTCTGCCGAATCACTAAAGGGGCACATATCGAACATTTGTGAATGCCTAAAAAAACTTTTTGAGTTTTGTATGTGTGTGCAAAGCATTGCAAAAATATCTCAAATAATAAAGTTATTGTAGAGCTGTGAAATCACTTCAATCATTTGTAATAACCCTGTACTGTTTCCTGCTCCACTCACTATCAAAACATGACCCTGCTTCATAAAGCCCTTGCGTCCTCTACCACTTGGCTAAGACATGCACTGGGCTTGAAAATGTTTGTACTTAGTGCCTGTCAACCAATTTTTCCTGCAATATCTGACCCACGCCTCTTCCACGGCTACTTCCTAGCAACAGAACTTTCCTCCTACTTCCTACTTTTTTTTGAAACAGTTGGTTTCCGTATTAAATTCTGTTGGGTATTCACTGCACCTACGTCTACTTGAGACTCTTCTGTAGTTAACTGACATAGTAAGGCAAATCTATTTTTTGCGCTACCGATGGAACTATCAGATACTGTTCTCTTTTTGCGACCCCTGTTCCCCGCTACCTCTTCCCATTTGTCTTCACCCTTCTCCCCGTTAACGTCATCTGTTCCTCCCTAGCACTATCCAGTTCAGCCTTAAGGGCTCCAATCTTCCCTTCCTGTTCAGCTATTTTCCTGTACCTTGAATGTACTTTGGAATACTGTGGAAGAGTCTCATCTACTTCCCCGATTCCCTTGCCACCACATCCCCCCCTCTATGAAACCATCTGTCACAACAGCTGCTTAGAACCCCAGAACTGACTTTCCTCTGACAGCTCAAACACTTTGTACTCATGACTGTTTACATATTTTAGCTCTCCGCTGAAATTATTTAACTGTGTCTTTGGTGACTGATTTTGTAGGAGTTTATGAAATTCAACTTTGAAACTTTGTTCAAGGAACTGGTGCATGTTTTCACAGTGGTTATTTAGAATAACAAACTTTAGGTTGTGACTGACAGTAGGGAACTCTGATGTTTGCTGTTCATTTTGGTGAACTAATGTGAGCTAAATGTACCTTGCTTGCTTATGTTTCTATAATTCAATGATCTGCTTGCACTACACACATTAATTATTATTTAAATATTTTTCATTTGAATGCATAATTTATTTGAGGTCCCATTCACACATGTGTAAATATTTATTTGTTTTCAACTATAATCCTCTGGGTTCAACAACATCATCAATTTAAGGGCTATATCGAATAATTTTACTTATTTATATATTGTTTTATAACTTTTGTATTTGCTTCAAAGGGATAAGGATCAGTTCTGTAATATTTGTATGGATTTTCGAGCACTGTTGCTTGATCAACCCGTATAATATTGTAACAAGTCAGGCCACGAAATTAGGTTGTACATTATGCCCACTGAGAGTGACCATTAAAACTGGATATTCAGTCATGATTCTCTTGTTAATGTGTACTCTTTACTTTCTGACATTTGGTTATACCGGGTGATCAAAAAGCCAGTATAAATTTGAAAACTTAATAAACCATGGAATAATGTAGATCGAGAGGTAAAAATTGACACACATGCTTGGAATGACATGGCGGTTTTATTAGGGGGAAAAAAAAAAAGACACGGTTCACAAAATGTCCGACAGATGGGGCTGGACAGCAAAACGTCAGTGACTGTGCATGACAATCGTGTATAAAAGGAGCTGTAATGAGAGAGAGAATCAGATGCGCCAGCAGTCATAGCATGTTGACATTACCTGAAAAGGTGCTGTTATTGAAGCTGTATTATCAGAATGAGAAATGTGTTAGTTCAGCATTACGATCCTATCGCCATAGGAAGGGGATTCGAATGAGTAAAGGTCTGTTGACAAATGCAGCTGTGGCAAGAATGATTTTGAAGTTCGAAGCCACGGGTTGTTTAGACGATAGACCCCGTCGGGGCCGACCGAGCACAAGGCTTAATGCTGCTTTGACAGTTCAGGAAGAAATGGAGACTGTGGAGGGTTCGTCTATCCACAGGGAAGTCAGCGCTCATGCAGTCGCATGTTGCACCAGCATTCCATACACTACTGTTTGGTTGGCACTGAGGCATACCCTCTGATGCTATACATACAAAATCCATCGGCATCATGAACTGTTACCTGGCGATTTAGTGAAGCGGAGGGCATTTGCGATGTGGGCGTTTCAAAAGATGGTGGAAGGTGACAATTGGTTGAGTAACGTGTTGTGGACCGACGAAGCACATTTCACACTCTGAGGGTCTGTCAATGCCCACAGCTGCTGTTTTTGGGCTACCGAAAATCCTAGAACTGTGGTGGAAACTCCATTGCATGACAAGAAAGTCACGGTATGGGTTGAATTTACCACATCTACCGTTATCGGGCTTTTTTCTTCGAGGAAATGCGTGATTCTGGTTTTGTAACTGCTACCGTGACGGGTGAGAGGTACGCTGATATGTTAAAGAATTGCATCATCCCCAGCCTGACTGATAAACACCTGCTGGAACGTACGATGTTTATGCAGGATGGTGCTCCATCCCATATTGCTAGACGCGTGAAAGATCTCTTGCGCGCGTCGTTTGGTGATGATCGTGTGCTCAGCCGCCACTTTCATCATGCTTGGCCTCCCAAGTCCCCAGACCTCAGTCCATGCGATTATTGGCTTTGGGGTTACCTGAAATCGCAAGTGTATCATGATCGACCGACATCTCTAGGGATGCTGAAACACTTCACAACATTATTCCTCGACTACAGCTATTGTTGAGGAATGATGGTGGACATATTGAGCATTTCCTGTAAAGAACATTATCTTTGCTGTCTTACTTTATTATGCTAATTATTGCTATTCTGGTCAGATGAAGCGCCATCTGTCGGACATTTTTTGAACTTTCGTATTTTTTTGGTTCTAATAAAACCCCATGTCATTCCAAGCATGTGTGTCAATTTGTACCTCTCTATCTACATTATTCCGTGGTTTATTCAGTTTTCAAATTTATACTGACATGATAGAACCATGTGCCCATAAACCTAAACTAAATAATGGTATTTTCATAATTGTAACTGTGTACATGTCCCTATTGGGAAATTTTCAACTATTTTTGAAGAACTTGGATTCCTTGTTGTGCTGTCTGTCAGACAGGGGGAAGCAAATTATTATTTGTGGTGATTTCAGTGTAGATTTTCCGAAAGAGTCTGACAGGAAGACTAATCTTGAAGTATTACTCGGCTCTTTCAATTTGACATCAGTTATAGATTTTCCTACTGCAGTAGCTCAGGAAAGCAGCACACCGACAGATAACGTTTTCATGGACCCAGATAAATTTAATAAAATAGACATTTATCCTGTTAAGAATGGTTTTTCTTATAATGATGGACAGCTATTTACAATATATGGCATAGTTCCATACAATAAGGCAAAACAAATTGGGGAATCAATTAAGAATTTGATGACTGCAAATTTTAGGGAAAGCTCACAGCAGTTAAACTGAGATGAGGTGTACCAGGAACCTGATGCTAATTTAAATAACTTATTTCATGATAGATTTCTGAATATTTTTGAAAACAGCTTCCTTAAGAAAACAATGAGATATAATTGTAAGAAACTATGAAAAAAATCATGGATTGCTAAAGGGATAAAAATATCTTGGAACTGGAAAAGGGAAATGTATCTAATAGCAAGAAAGAGTAATGACCCAGAAACAGTCACAACATTATAAAAACTTCTGTATTATATTAAGGATATTATATTAAGCAAAGTTAAAAAGTCCAGGAGTATGTCTATAATGCCTGAGATTAGCAATTCTGATAATAAAACTAAAACAATTTCGAATATTATTGAAAGCAAAACAGGGCAACAAAGAGCACAGGAAGACTGCATTACCATCAAACTGGGTGAAAAGTTTGTTAATAAATTCAGAGGTTGAAACATTTGTAAAATCATTTTTTAAATGCTGTGGAGAAAATACAATTCATATGTTCATTATAAAAGGCAAAGCTGTATATGGAAGAGGCAAAACCTATGCCGTTTGATGAAATTGAAATACAACCCACATCCCCTTTTGAAGTTAAGTAAATAATAAACTCACTCGAAAGTAAAAACTCACATGGAACTGATGCTATCTCCGACAAAGTACTAAAAGTCTGCTCCCAACAGATAAGTAGGATTTTCAGTCCCATATGTACACTACTGACCATTAAAATTACTACACCACGAAGATGACATGCTACAGACGTGAAATGTAACCGACAGGAAGAAGATGCTGTGATATTCAAATGATTAGCTTTTCAGAGCATTCACACAAGGCTGGCACCGGTGGCAACACCTACAACGTGCTGACATGAAGAAAGTTTCCAACCGATTTCTCATATACAAACAGCAGTTGACCGGCATTGCCTGGTGAAACATTGTTGTGATGCCTCGTGTGAGGAGGAGAAATGCGTTCCATCACGTTTCCAACTTTGATAAAGGTCGGATTGTAGCCTATCGCAATTGCGGTTTATCGTATCGTGACATTGCTGCTTGCGTTGGTCGAGATCCAATGACTGTTAGCAGAATATGGAATCGGTGAGTTCAGGAGGATAATACGGAACGCCGTGCTGGATCCCAACGGCCTTGTATCACTAGCAGTCAAGATGACAGGCATCTTATCGGCATGGCTGTAACAGATCGTGCAGCCACGTCTTGATCCCTGAGTCAACAGATGGGGACGTTTGCAAGAGAACAACCATCTGCACAACGGCCTCGTATCACTAGCAGTCAAGATGACAGGCATCTTATCCGCATGGCTGTAACAGATCGTGCAGCCACATCTTGATCCCTGAGTCAACAGATGGGGACGTTTGCAAGAGAACAACCATCTGCACAAACAGTTCGACGACATTTGCAGCAGCATGGACTATCAGCTCGGAAATCATGGCTGTGGTTACCCTTGACGCTTCATCACAGACAGGAGTGCCTGCGATGGTGTACTCAACGATGAACCTAGGTGCACAAATGGCAAAATGTCATTTTTTCGGATGAATCCAGGTTCTGTTTACAGCGTCATGATGGTCGCATCCGTGTTTGGTGACATCAGGGTGAGCACACATTGGAAGCGTGTATTTGTCATCGCCGTACTGGCGTATCACCCAGCTTGATGGTATGGGGTGCCATTGGTTACATGTCTCGATCACCTCTTGTTCGCATTGACGGCACTTTAAGCAGTAGAATTACATTTCAGATGTGTTACGACCCGTGACTCTACCCTACATTCGATCCCTGCATTTCAGCATGATAATGCACGACCGCATGTTGCAGGTCCTGTACGGGCCTTTGTGGATACAGAAAATGTTTGATTGCTGCCCTGGCCAGCACATTATCCAGATCTCTCACCAATTGAAAATGTCTGGTCAATGGTGGCCGAGCAACTGGCTTGTCACAATACGTCAGTCACTACTCTTGATGAACTGTGGTATCGTTTTGAAGCTGCACGGGCAGCTGTACCTGTACACGCCATCCAAGCTCTGTTTGACTCAATGCCCAGGCGTATGCATGCCGTTATTACGGCCAGAGGTGGTTGTTCTGGGTACTGATTTCTCATCAGGGGCAATTCATCAGCAAGAAAAAAAATATTCATTACACGAAAGTGTGTAATAAAAATAATAGTTGGAGCATGAAATTTGTTGTTAATAATCCATCCCGGTTCAAAAGCAGTAGCAATGTGTGTAGCTTCAACAAAGGAGAAAGGCTGATCCTCATTACTTCGGGTTAAATCTAACTTTGGCACAGAGATGGAAGAATTATGCTGCCACAAAAGTCTTTGATCACTTACCAAATATCATCAAATGTCTGATGGATAGCCAACCAACTTTTAAAAATAAATTAAAAGAATTTCTGAATGACAACTCATTCTACTCAACAGATGAATTTTTAGATATAAATTAGTAATCTTACAACTAAAAACCTTGAATTATGTCATGTAAAGAAACCTTTTGTTAAACTGACAGGTTCCACATCATTATGAAGCATTGTATTCATGATATGTGGAAAAAGTATTAACCTAATCTGTGACACTCACATTCACAAAAGTAACCCAAGTCCAGCAAATAGTTAAAGTGCCTAATCCAACCACCCACATCACAATGACAGCTGAGCAGCAGAACATCACGTTTGTTGTACAGCTTGCCTTAAATATTTTCTGTGGCCTTATATGCTGCTGAATTGATGTTAGATACTTAAATAATGACCTCCATTAATATACAAAGCTGACTACACATACATAACAGATATTAGGGTAACGTTAAAATTATTGTGGTCATTTTGTGACCATACATTGAAAAAGCAGCAGAATATTTAAGAAGTTATCAACAAAACTCACAAAACATGCTGACATCTGGTTTTACAGTGTGACTAGATATTATGTAAAATTATAAATACATGTGACCTATTTGAAGAAGAGTGTTCTTCTGCACTTTAGTTAGAATGTATTTTATTTACTTATTTTAATCACATAATTCACACCGCCATATCAGTTTTGTACAATTTTATTAATGGCCATTTACATAACTAATCCATTAAAGCTTATAAAATGGTGAGTACTCATCAACTAGGAAGGTTAGGTAAGGATCTGGGAAACTCATGCTGCTTTCATACTAAGTGTAGCTGCTGAAGATTTATAGAATTGGCACATTTGCATATCAACTCTTAATAAAGTAGTTTTTTGTGGTGGATGTTTATTTATGTCAGCTTTCATTTGACACATTATACGATCAGTTTGATCCAGTGATTCAGGTGTTATTAATTTTATTGTCTGTCATAATTAAAGGAGCAATCAAATGAAAACTCATTTGATGGAGAAAAAGTAAGTAAACTGTTCATTATTTCAAAAGTAATTGCCATTACAGTTAATACATTTAATTATCTTGTAATGTTGAAGTTTTTCTTATTTCCATGCTTGCTGAGAAAAAATGGAGAGAACCTACTCCTTATGCAAGACACTATTTTGTACTTTTGTTTTTACGCAGACCTGTTTCAGCACATTTTGTGCTATCTTCAGTGGGTTTATTTGTTTATCTTCTTCCTGCAAACTTGTTATTGCTTGTTGCATTTTAACATCGAAAGAAACTTCCGGCACAAAATATTTACAATTTAATATGAGGAACGGTTGTAAAATATTTTCATTAGTTTGGACACATATTTTGAAATTTACCATAAAACTAGTATCCTTAGACATGTCATAGAATGCCCCAACTCATTGATATATATATCCTCAACTCTGTATTGTATGCAGACTAATATAAAATATTTGACAATAATCACTCAATTTACAAATGGATATATTTTGTGCCAAAAGTTTCTCTAGAGGTTAATGTATAACAACAATTTTGTAGAAATAAATAAACCCACTGAAGACAGCACAAAAAGTGCTGAAACATATCTGGGTGTAAGCAAAACTACAAAATGCTGTCTAGCATAAGGTGGAATTCTTTTCCAAGTTAATACAGTTATCCAACTTTTAGACAAGACAGTCAATGCCTTCAGGGAAAAATGTTTGCAGTTGGCTATGGAACCATGTTTGTACTCAGGCATGCTCCTCTTCATCCAGAGCAAATCAGTGGTCACAAATGTCTTTCTCCAGTGTTCCAAAAGTATACAAATTTCATGGGGAGAAATCTGGATGTAATGGAGAATGTGAACAGGCTCACAAACTGTTAAGGTTGTTTCGACTACAATGAAGAAATTTCACTGAGAAGCCTTGTTCACATCATCCAAAGAGTCCAGATCTCTGCATCCAATTTCTATATTTTTGGAGCCCTGAAAATTTGCTTCGGATGAAGATGTGGACGGCTGGGTACAGTCAGGGTTTTGTTGGCAACTGCAAACATTTCTCATTAAGGCATTGACATCATTGTCTCACAGTTGGATATACGTATTAACAGTAGGGCAATTGCGTTTGACACAACAAACAATTAATTTAAACAATGGAAAATCCAGGATGGAATGTAACAATATTATGAAAAGGATAGCTGCTATTCACCATATACCAGAGATGCTGAGTTGCAGATGGGTGTGACAAAAAGACTGTCACAAAATAACTTTTCAGCCAACAAGGCATTTGTCAAAAATGGAGGACGGACACACACACACACACACACACAAGAACAACTCACACACACATGACCACTGTCTGTGGCAGATGAAGCTACACGATGAGCAGCAGCAGCAGCAGCAGCAGCAGTGCATGATTGGAAGAGGTAATTGGGTGGGGTTATGGAGGAGGGTGGGACAGGGAAGGGGAGCGATAGCAGGGTAGGGGTGGTGGATGGTGAGTGCTGTTGGGAAACATGCAGGGATGAGGTGGAAAGAGGATAGGGCAGCTAGGTGCAATCAGGAGCTTAGACAGAGAGTGAGGGAGAGGTGGGGGTAGAGGAAAAGGAGAGAAGTGAAAAGTTTTTTTGAGTTGGCATTGTGCATGTTGCCCTAGTTCCTCGAGGACAAGAGTTTCATTGTGTGTTATCGTATCCAGGAGCCCATCCCGATATACTCGTCCATCCCTACACAACCCCTGCTCTCAACCCCTTACCTCATGGCACATATCCCTGTAATAGACCTAGATGAAACACCTGTCTCTTACATCCTCCAATCACCATCTACTCCAGTACATTCGCAAACATCTCCTATTCCATCAAAGGCAGGGCTTCCTGTGAAACCAGTCATGTGATCTACAAGCTAAGCTGCAACCACTGTGCTGCATTCTATGTGGGCAACCAACAAGCTGTCTATCTGCATGAATGGCCACCAACAAACTGTGGCCAAGAAACAACTGGACCACCCTGTTGCTGAGCATGTTGTCAAACACAACATTCTTCATTTCAATGACTGCTTGACAACCTTCACATCGACATCAGCTTTCCTGAACTGTACAGGTGGGAACTCTGCAACTGCTGTGTTCGGATGCAGGCTGAGTTGGCATCCCTTCGCTCCCAGCTTCAGGCAGTGTTGGCTTCGGTCACACAGCTTGAGGCTGTTGCCAATAGGCATCACTGTGGGGGTCCGGATGGGGGTTTGTCGGGGACGACCAGCTCGTCCCACGCATCCCCCGATCGGACTACGGCTGTGGTTGCCCAGGATACTGCCCGCATTGAGGCTGATCCCTCACCTGTGGTAGATTGGGAGGTCGTCTCAAGGTGTGGCAGGGGGCGAAAGACATTCCGGAGGGCTGAACGGAAGGCCTCTCCAGTTTGTCTGATGAACCAGTTTCAGGCTCTGTCTCAGACTGATACTGATCTTCGGCCTGACATGGCTGCTTGTCCTGTTCCAGAGGTTGCCCCTCAGCGGGCAAGATCCGGGCGGTCGCAGAGGGTGGGCTTACTGGTAGTTGGGAGCTCCAACGTCAGGCGTGTAATGGGGCCCCTTAGGGATATGGCAGCAAGAGAGGGGAAGAAAACCAATGTGCACTCCGTGTGCATACTGCGGGGAGTCATTCCAGATGTGGAAAGGGTCCTTCCAGATGCCATGAAGGGTACAGGGTGCACCCATCTGCAGGTGGTCGCTCATGTCGACACCAATGATGTGTGTCGCTATGGATCAGAGGAAATCCTCTCTGGCTGCCGGTGGCTATCTGATTTGGTGAAGACTGCCAGTCTTGCTAGCGGGATGAAAGCAGAGCTCACCATCTGCAGCATTGTCGACAGGACTGACTGCGGACCTTTGGTACAGAGCCAAGTGGAGGGTCTGAATCAGAGGCTGAGACGGTTCTGCGACCGTGTGGGCTGCAGATTCCTCGACTTGCGCCATAGGGTGGTGGGGTTTCGGGTTCCGCTGGATAGGTCAGGAGTCCACTGCACGCAACAAGCGGCTACACGGGTAGCAGGGGTTGTGTGGCGTGGGCTGGGCGGTTTTTTTAGGTTAGATGGCCTTGGGCAAGTACAGAAAGGGCAACAGCCTCAACGGTGCGGGGCAAAGTCAGGACATGCGGGGACCAAGCAGCAATCGGTATTGTAATTGTAAACTGTCGAAGCTGCATTGGTAAAGTACCGGAACTTCAAGCGCTGATAGAAAGCACCGAAGCTGAAATCGTTATAGGTACAGAAAGCTGGCTGAAGCCAGAGATAAATTCTGCTGAAATTTTTACAAAGGCACAGACGGTGTTTAGAAAGGATAGATTGCATGCAACCGGTGGTGGAGTGTTCTTCGCTGTTAGTAGTAGTTTATCCTGTAGTGAAGTAGAAGTGGATAGTTCCTGTGAATTACTATGGTTGGATGTTACACTCAACAACCGAGCTAGGTTAATAATTCGCTCCTTTTACCGACCTCCCGACTCAGCAGCATTAGTGGCAGAACAACTGAGAGAAAATTTGGAATACATTTCACATAAATTTTCTCAGCATGTTATAGTCTTAGGTGGAGATTTCAATTTAACAGATATAGAATGGGACACTCAGATGTTTAGGATGGGTGGTAGGGACAGAGCATCGAGTGACATTATACTGAGTGCACTATCCGAAAATTACCTCGAGCAATTAAACAGAGAAGCGACTCGTGGAGATAACATCTTGGACCTACTGATAACAAACAGACCCGAACTTTTCGACTCTGTATGTGCAGAACAGGGAATCAGTGATCATAAGGCAGTTGCAGCATCCCTGAATATGGAAGTTAATAGGAATATAAAAAAAGGGAGGAAGGTTTATCTGTTTAGCAAGAGTAATAGAAGGCAGATTTCAGACTACCTAACAGATCAAAATGAAAATTTCTGTTCCGACACTGACAATGTTGAGTGTTTATGGAAAAAGTTCAAGGCAATCGTAAAATGTGTTTTAGACAGGTACGTGCCGAGTAAAACTGTGAGGGACGGGAAAAACCCACCGTGGTACAACAACAAAGTTAGGAAACTACTGCGAAAGCAAAGAGAGCTTCACTGCAAGTTTAAACGCAGCCAAAACCTCTCAGACAAACAGAAGCTAAACAATGTCAAAGTTAGCGTAAGGAGGGCTATGCGTGAAGCGTTCAGTGAATTCGAAAGTAAAATTCTATGTACCGACTTGACAGAAAATCCTAGGGAGTTCTGGTCTTACGTTAAATCAGTAAGTGGCTCGAAACAGCATATCCAGACACTCGGGGATGATGAAGGCATTGAAACAGAGGATGACACGCGTAAAGCTGAAATACTAAACACCTTTTTCCAAAGCTGTTCCACAGAGGAGAACCACACTGCAGTTCCTTCTCTAAATCCTCGCACAAACGAAAAAATGGCTGACATAGAAATAAGTGTCCAAGGAATAGAAAAGCAACTGGAATCACTCAACAGAGGAAAGTCCACTGGACCTGACGGGATACCAATTCGATTCTACACAGAGTACGCGAAAGAACTTGCCCCCCTTCTAACAGCCATGTACCGCAAGTCTCTAGAGGAACGGAAGGTTCCAAATGATTGGAAAAGAGCACAGGTAGTCCCAGTCTTCAAGAAGGGTCGTCGAGCAGATGCGCAAAACTATAGACCTATATCTCTGACGTCGATCTGTTGTAGAATTTTAGAACATGTTTTTTGCTCGAGTATCATGTCGTTTTTGGAAACCCAGAATCTACTATGTAGGAATCAACATGGATTCCGGAAACAGCGATCGTGTGAGACCCAACTCGCTTTATTTGTTCATGAGACCCAGAAAATATTAGATACAGGCTCCCAGGTAGATGCTATTTTTCTTGACTTCCGGAAGGCGTTCGATACAGTTCCGCACTGTCACCTGATAAACAAAGTAAGAGCCTACGGAATATCAGACCAGCTGTGTGGCTGGATTGAAGAGTTTTTAGCAAACAGAACACAGCATGTTGTTATCAATGGAGAGACGTCTACAGATGTTAAAGTAACCTCTGGCGTGCCACAGGGGAGTGTTATGGGACCATTGCTTTTCACAATATATGTAAATGACCTAGTAGATAGTGTCGGAAGTTCCATGCGGCTTTTCACGGATGATGCTGTAATATACAGAGAAGTTGCAGCATTAAAAAATTGTAGCAAAATGCAGGAAGATCTGCAGCGGATAGGCACTTGGTGCAGGGAGTGGCAACTGACCCTTAACATAGACAAATGTAATGTATTGCAAATACATAGAAAGAAGGATCCTTTATTGTATGATTATATGATAGCGGAACAAACACTGGTAGCAGTTACATCTGTAAAATATCTGGGAGTATGCGTGCGGAACGATTTGAAGTGGAATGATCATATAAAATTAATTGTTGGTAAGGCGGGTACCAGGTTGAGATTCATTGGGAGAGTCCTTAGAAAATGTAGTCCATCAACAAAGGAGGTGGCTTACAAAACATTCGTTCGACCTATACTTGAGTATTGCTCATCAGTGTGGGATCCGTTCCAGATCGGGTTGACGGAGGAGATAGAGAAGATCCAAAGAAGAGCGGCGCATTTCATCACAGGGTTATTTGGTAACCGTGATAGCGTTACGGAGATGTTTAACAAACTCAAGTGGCAGACTCTGCAAGAGAGGTGCTCTGCATCGCGGTGTAGCTTGCTCGCCAGGTTTCGAGAGGGTGCGTTTCTGGATGAGGTATCGAATATATTGCTTCCCCCTACTTATACCTCCCGAGGAGATCACGAATGTAAAATGAGAGAGATTAGAGTGTGCACGGAGGCTTTCAGACAGTCGTTTTTCTCGCGAACCATACGCGACTGGAACAGGAAAGGGAGGTAATGACAGTGGCATGTAAAGTGCCCTCCGCCACACACCGTTGGGTGGCTTGCGGAGTATAAATGTAGATTTAGATGTAGATGTAGAACTCTTCCTGGAATATGTCCTATGTTCCTGAACCCTCCTGGCCTCAACCTTTGTTAGTCATTGTCCTCACCCATCAACCCCTTCCCAGCATTACACAGTCCTCTATCCCACCCACACACTTTTTACTTCTCCCCTTTTCTTCTACCCCCCACTCTCTGTCTAAGCTCCTGACTGCACCTAGCTGCCCTACCCTCTCTCCACAGCTTTTCTTCCATCCTAACCCAGAGATGTTTTCCTTTATTACTATTTGCTAATGCATTACTTCACTTTATGTCTATTCTTCCTTCCTTTCTTTCCTGTGTTTCTCTTGTCACTTTACAAACTGCACTGCACACTCTACTTACAAGCCACATTGTATCAACAGACGGCTACAAGACCACACTGATTGTTGGTGCATCGTCTTCTGTCCCACAATACTCCCACCAGTATCATTAATCCTGTACATTCAAATTGATCACCCTTGCTGCGTCCCTCTCCAGTATTTTCATGTGTTCTTTCCCATACCTTTCTGGTGACATATGATCTTGTATCTCATTCTACCAACCCCTCCTCACCTGCCATACTTTCTCTGTACTATCCCAGTTTGCAACTACCAATTTCATCTCATCCAATCAAATCTTTCATCCCCCTTCTACAGACCTGCAACCCACAGTAAAATATTTTAATTTATATTTTTTTTTTTGTGATCTCATTTTTGACTTTATGCCAATTGTAGTGAGTTTTCGCATTTCACTATTGTCATACTCTCTGATTTTTTCTTGTTTCCACCTTCTCCATCCATTTCATTCTTTTCGCATATATTTGGTTGTATTTTTGTGAATTTTTTCAGACATGATTCTAGATTATTTACATTTTTTCCACGTTTTTTTCAAACGCTGTGGATCCTTGCTCCTTCCATCTGCGTCAATACAGAAGTTTCCTTGCCCCTAGCCAGAACGTAGTTCCACATAGTGTTCCTGTGCTGTTTCTTCGCACATTGAATCGCCACAAATGGCGTTACCTTCAAATTATCCACATCCGGCCGCCACTCTTTCTTCCACATTGACCTCTATCTGCACAGATTCTGCCAATCCTTAGCCCTCACCAACATCCTGCAAAATCCTGTCAACCAATTCCAAACTTCCTTGCAATACCTTATATCCATCCATGAAATTCTTCTACTACACAGTCCCAAATTCCTGGATCCCATAACACACACTGAAACTCTTGCCCTCCAGGTACTAGAGCGATATGCACAATGCCACCTCAAAAAACTCTTCACCCTGCTCACTTTCTGCTCATGCTGTGGAGTACCACTGTCCATCACCTCTACAACAACCTCCTACCCTCCCCCACATTCCCTCATAGCTGACAAACCCTGTCTTGCAGACCTACTACATTTACCCCACTCTCCAAAACTCCCTCCCACCACCACACAAAATCCAGAACCTAAACAGACCTGAAACACTGTCATGAACCTTTCCTCCAAAAGCCTTAGCCCTGGAGAAATATCAATCCTTTCCAAAGGCCTCATCTTTTGCCCCACTCCCAAATTCAACCATGTAGGACTTGTTAAAGACCTTCTCCCCGTCCCTACAGTGGAAAAACTTTTTTGCCACCAACCCTTCCAACCAGACTCAACTAAAAACCAACGTTGAGCCCTGCGTGACTCAGTTGACTCCTCCATCCAACCGTGATCCACCCCCATTACCCCCAAATAGCTCCCTGTTAACGTTCCAGAATTTCTTAACTTCATTCCCCAAATCCCTCAACATACAAACTAACCTTACACATGCTGAAAGAACTGAGTTCACTATCTAATAGCTAATCCCGACCTTATAATCCTACCTGCAGACAAAAGCTCCATCATTGTTGTTTTGAACCAGAAGGATTGCATGGGAGAAGGACTCTGCCAGCTGTCAGATACACCACCTGAAAACCTTGCCAAGCCAGCTGTCAGATACACCACCTGAAAACCTTGCCAATGTGACCCCAATCCAGCATGATCTCCAGTCTTTCCTCAAATCCTTAAGCCCTTTCCAGAACGTCTCTCTAGAGTCCATCTCTCTCCTCACCCCTACCACTCCCCACAGTCTGACCTTCTACACGCTGCCTAAAGTCCATAAACTCAACCACCCAAGATGCCCCATTGTACTCCCACAGAGAGAATTTCTGCTCTTATAGACCAATACCTTCAGCCTATTACCAGGAACCGATCCTCCTATATAAAAGATACCAACCCTTTCCTCCACCGACTCTCTACAGTTCGTGCCCCTTTACCACACAGTGCCCTGCTCGTCAATTTGACGCCACCTTCCTTTAGACTAACATCCATAATGCCACTACTAAATGCTACCTTTCCCAATGCATGATTGATTCCAAACCAACAACCTTTTGCCTACTCACCATGACCAACTATATCCTCACCCACAATTATTTCTCCTTTGAAGGCATTACCTACAAACAAATCTGGGGTATGGGTATATGCATCTGCATGGCACTATCTTGTGCCAACCTATTCATGGGCCATCTATAGGAATCCTTCCTAAACACCCAGAATCCTAAACCCTTCACCCTGTTTAGATTCACTCATGACATCTTTGCTGTCTGGATTGAGGGTGAGGACATCCTCTCCACATTCCTCCAGAACCTCAACAGCTTCTTATGCATTTGCTTCACCTGGTCCTATTCAACCCAACAAGCCAATTTCCTAGATGTTGACCTCCACCTCAAACATGGCTACATCACTACCTCTGTCCATATCAAACCTACTAACTACCACCACGACAGCTGCCACCTGTTCCACACCAAGAAGTCCCTTTCTTACAGCCTAGCCACCTGTGATTGTCGCATCTGCAGTGATGAGTGGTCCCTCTCGAAATATACCAGTGGTGTCACTGAGGCCTTTGCAATCTAATTATCCTCCCAACCTTGTACAAAAAAAATCTCTTGTGCCTTATCATTCCAGTCACCCACCACCTCCCAAAGTCTCACCATCTGGCCACAGAGGAGCTGTCCCCTTGTAACTCATTATCACCCAGGGCTGGAGCTACTGAATTACATTTTCTGCCAAGGTTTCGACTACCTCTCATCATGCCCTGAAATGAGAAATGTCCTGCCCGCTATCCTTCACTCCCCTCTTTCAGTGGTATTCCACAATCCACCAAACCTACACAACATACTTGACCATCACTACAGAACCCCTGCTCCCAACCCCTTACCTCATGGCTCATATTCCTGTGATAGACCTAGATGCAAGACCTGTCCCATAGCTCCTCCCAACACCATATACTCCAGTCTGGTCGCAAACATTACCTATCCCATCAAAGGCAGGACTACGTGTGAAGCAAGTTATGTGATCTACAAGCTAAGCTGCAACTGCTGTGCTGCATTCTCTGTTGGCATGGCAACCAACAAGCTATATGTCGCGTGAATGGCCACCAATAAACTGTGGTCAAGAAACAACAGGACCACCCTGTTGAGTATGCCGCAAAACACAATGTTCTTCATTCCAGTGACTGCTTCACAGCCTGTGCCATATGGATCCTTCGCATCAACACCAGCTATTCTGAACTGTGCAGGTGGGAACTCTCCCTGCAGTATACCATACATTCCTGTAACCCTCCTGGCCTCAAACTTAACTAGTCATTGTTCTCACCCATCACTCCCTTCCCTGTTCCCATTCCGGCACTACACAGCACTCTATTCCACTCACACACTTGTTACTTCTCTCCTTTTCTGTTACCCCCCCACCCCTCCTCCACTCTTCGTCCAAGCCCCCGTCTACACCTAGCTGCTGTACCCTTCTCCACCTCATCCTTGCATGCCCCCCAGCAGCACTGACTGTCCCCCACCCATACCCTGCTATCCGGCCTTCTCCCCATTCCAGCCTCCTTCTTACCCACACCCAGTTGCCTCTCCCATCATGCACTGCTGCTGCTGCTCATGGTGTGGCTTCAGCTGCCACAGGCTGTGGTCATGTGTATGTGAGTTGTGCTTGCGTGTGTGTGTGTGTGTGTGTGTGTGTGTGTGTGTGTGTGTGTGTGTGTGTGTGTGTGTTCTATTTTTGACAAATGCCTTGTTGGTCAAACACGTATTGTGTGATGGTCTTTTTGTTGTGCCTATCTGTGACTCAGCATCTCCACTATATAGTGAGTAGCAAATATTTTTGTCATAATATTAGAGCAATTTATTTACTTTTTCTCCATCTGTCTCATTTCATTTGACTGCTCCTCATATTTATCTTAGTATCGTGCTTAAAATTTCAATGAGCTCATGCCATTACCACAAGTTTTCTGGTGTACGTGATCTTGATATAATATGTTTGTAGGATCTGTAGTGTAGCTTTTTCATTTAATCCATATTAGCTGCTATTGTACTGAATCCATACTTAAACCAACTGTGCATGATAGGGCCTTGGGATAATCCGCACATCCAGTGCCGAGCCACCAGCCATCCTGCATTCCTTGGCTGGTTAGCTGGTCACCAATGCCTCTCACTCTGTGAACCAGCTTCTTATAATGTCACAGAGTCATAGAACTAATGGATGTGATTTTTTTATTATTTAGAGCATTTGTAGAGGATGATTAAATGGCCAGGAAGAAAATTAACAGAAAAATTAAAAATACCTGTAGTGATCTCAGTAACATAAACAGGACTTTCCAAAAAAATCATATGATGTGTCTAAAAAGGTTAGGTTATAATCAGTGTACATTGCCAGTTTTTTTTTATTTGTGAAAGGCATAGACTTTTAACATGAAAACCAACAAAATGCTCATTGAGCAATGGAGAGATGCATGTTGAAAATTACTAGGATAGACGAGGTGGGGGGACATCGAGGAATAGATTGGAGAGGAAGAATTAATCATATATGCAATGAAAATGTAATGGGAATGGCTGAGACAGGTAGTCAGGTTAATGTATGATAAATAGGCGAACTAAGTTCATTCCAAGAGAGAAGAAAATGCTGAGATGATGACCTAATGGAAGGCTGTGTTGATGACATTGAGATGTGATGGGGATGCATAATGCTGAAGACTGTAACACATAAAAAATTTAGAAAAGCACTTTCTCTAGCAGTGGATGTTGGTGCTATTGCTTCTTCTTCTTCTTCTTCTTCTTCTTCTTCTTCTTCTTGTGCTCTTGCTGCTGCTGTTTATGATGATTGTGATGGATTCTGAGTAAAAGAGTCAATCATTTCCACCACACCCAGTAAATACTTCTGCATCTATTACAATCTTTTGTTGAGTTGTAACTTTACATTGGATTTCACAGTTCTGGTCGATTCAGATTTCAAAGAAAAATAACTAACACACTGGCTCTGGAAGATTAATCTCCAGAACCATTCATAAATTTAAGAATATTTCTGAAACATGAGATTAAGTATGAAACTCCCAAACAGCAGTTCATTTTTTTGTTCTTTACTACTTCCGTGTGATCAAGAAACAGCAGTGTAAATGTGCTGAGAATAAAATAAATTTCATTATCCTATTCCACCATTGTTGTTGTTGTTGTGGTCTTCAGTCCTGAGACTGGTTTGATGCAGCTCTCCATGCTACTCTATCCTGTGCAAGCTTCTTCATCTCCCAGTACCTACTGCAACCTACATCCTTCTGAATCTGCTTAGTGTATTCATCTCTTGGTCTCCCCCTATGATTTTTACCCTCCACCCTGCCCTCCAATACTAAATTGGTGATCCCTTGATGCCTCAGAACATGTCCTACCAACCGATCCCTTCTTCTGGTCAAGTTGTGCCACAAACTTCTCTTCTCCCCAATCCTATTCAATACTTCCTCATTAGTTATGTGATCTACCCATCTAATCTTCAGCATTATTCTGTAGCACCACATTTCAAAAGCTTCTATTCTCTTCTTGTACAAACTATTTACCATCCATGTTTCACTTCCATACATGGCTACACTCCATACAAATACTTTCAGAAATGACTTCCTGACACTTAAATCTATACTCGATGTTAACAAATTTCTCTTCTTCAGAAATGCTTTCCTTGCCATTGCCAGTCTACATTTTATATCCTCTCTACTTCGACCATCATCAGTTATTTTGCTCCCCAAATAGCAAAACTCCTTTACTACTTTAAGTGTCTCATTTCCTAATCTAATTCCCTCAGCATCACCCGACTTAATTTGACTACATTCCATTATCCTCGTTTTGCTTTTGTTGATGTTCATCTTATATCCTCTCTTCAAGACACCATCCATTCCGTTCAACTGCTCTTCCAAGTCCTTTGCTGTCTCTGACAGAATTACAATGTCATCGGCGAACCTCAAAGTTTTTATTTCTTCTCCATGGATTTTAATACCTACTCCAAATTTTTCTTTTGTTTCCTTTACTGCTTGCTCAATATATAGATTGAATAACATCGGGGAGAGGCTACAACCCTGTCTCACTCCCTTCCCAACCACTGCTTCCCTTTCATGTCCCTCGACTCTTAGAACTGCCATCTGGTTTCTGTACAAATTGTAAATAGCCTTTCGCTCCCTGTATTTTACCCCTGCCACCTTTAGAATTTGAAAGAGAGTATTCCAGTCAACATTGTCAAAAGCTTTCTCTAAGTCTACAAATGCTAGAAACGTAGGTTTGCCTTTCCTTAATCTTTCTTCTAAGATAAGTCGTAAGGTCAGTATTGCCTCATGTGTTCCAGTATTTCTACGGAATCCAAACTGATCTTCCCCAAGGTCGGCTTCTACTAGTTTTTCCATTTGTCTGTAAAGAATTCGTGTTAGTACTTTGCAGCTGTGGCTTATTAAACTGATTGTTCGGTAATTTTCACATCTGTCAACACCTGCTTTCTTTGGGATTGGAATTATTATATTCTTCTTGAAGTCTGAGGGTATTTCGCCTGTTTCATACATCTTGCTCACCAGATGGTAGAGTTTTGTCAGGACTGGCTCTCCCAAGGTCGTCAGTAGTTCTAATGGAATGTTGTCTACTCCGGGGGCCTTGTTTCGACTCAGGTCTTTCAGTGCTCTGTCAAACTCTTCACGCAGTATCGTATCTCCCATTTCATCTTCATCTACATCCTCTTCCATTTCCATAATATTGTCCTCAAGTGCATCGCCCTTGTATAGACCCTCTATATATTCCTTCCACCTTTCTGCTTTCCCTTCTTTGCTTAGAACTGGGTTTCCATCTGAGCTCTTTATGTTCATACAAGTGGTTCTCTTATCTCCAAAGGTCTCTTTAATTTTCCTGTAGGCAGTATCTATCTTACCCCTAGTGAGATAAGCCTCTACATCCTTACATTTGTCCTCTAGCCATCCCTGCTTAGCCATTTTGCACTTCCTGTCGAACTCATTTTTGAGACATTTGTATTCCTTTCTGCCTGCTTCATTTACTGCATTTTTATATTTTCTCCTTTCCTCAATTAAATTCAGTATCTCTTCTGTTATCCAAGGATTTCTACTAGCCCTCGTCTTTTTACCTACTTGATCCTCTGCTGCCTTCACTACTTCATCCCTCAAAGCTACCCATTCTTCTTCTACTGTATTTCTTTCTCCCATTCCTGTCAATTGTTCCTTTATGCTCTCCCTGAAACTCTGTACAACCTCTGGTTCTTTCAATTTATCCAGGTCCCATTTCCTTAAATTCCCACCTTTTTGCAGTTTCTTCAGTTTTAATCTACAGGTCATAACCAATAGATTGTGGTCAGAGTCCACATCTGCCCCTGGAAATGTCTTACAATTTAAAACCTGGTTCCTAAATCTCTGTCTTGCCATTATATAATCTATCTGATACCTTTTAGTATCTCCAGGGTTCTTCCATGTATACAACCTTCTATCATGATTCTTAAACCAAGTGTTAGCTATGATTAAGTTGTGCTCTGTGCAAAATTCTATCAGGCGGCTTCCTCTATCATTTCTTAGCCCCAATCCATATTCACCTACTACGTTTCCTTCTCTCCCTTTTCCTACACTCGAATTCCAGTCACCCATGACTATTAAATTTTCGTCTCCCTTCACTATCTGAATAATTTCTTTTATTTCATCATACATTTCTTCAATTTCTTCGTCATCTGCAGAGCTAGTTGGCATATAAACTTGTACTACTGTAGTAGGTGTGGGCTTCGTATCTATCTTGGCCACAATGATGCGTTCACTATGCTGTTTGTAGTAGCTTACCCGCATTCCTATTTTCCTATTCATTATTAAACCTACTCCTGCATTACCCCTATTTGAATTTGTGTTTATAACCCTGTAGTCACCTGACCAGAAGTCTTGTTCCTCCTGCCACCGAACTTCACTAATTCCCACTATATCTAACTTTAACCTGTCCATTTCCCTTTTTAAATTTTCTAACCTACCTGTCCGATTAAGGGATCTGACATTCCATGCTCCGATCCGTAGAACGCCAGTTTTCTTTCTCCTGATAACGACATCCTCTTGAGTAGTCCCCGCCCGGAGATCCGAATGGGGGACTATTTTACCTCCGGAATATTTTACCCAAGAGGACGCCATCATCATTTAATCATATAGTAAAGCTGCATGCCCTCGGGAAAAATTACGGCCGTAGTTTCCCCTTGCTTTCAGCCGTTTGCAGTACCAGCACAGCAAGGCCGTTTTTGTTATTGTTACAAGGCCAGATCAGTCAATCATCCAGACTGTTGCCCTTGCAATTACTGAAAAGGCTGCTGCCCCTCTTCAGGAACCACACGTTTGTCTGGCCTCTCAACAGATACCCCTCCGTTATGGTTGTACCTACGGTACGGCTATCTGTATCACTGAGGCACGCAAGCCTCCCCACCAACGGCAAGGTCCATGGTTCATGGGGTGGGGGGGGGGGGGATTCCACCATTATAAACCCAATTTTTCACTGTATCCTGAGGTTTCTATTTGTTGTACTTGTCATTTTTTATTGTGACTGTTTGATGTTGCTATTTTCTGGTTGGTCTAAGAAGATTTGTGCCAAAACGATATCAAGCTTTTCTTTCTTGAAAAACTGTTTACTGCAGGTTGACCATGTTTCTTGTGTAGTTTTTGTTTGAATCATGTTTACTGTTAGCATCTTAGAGCAGAAGCAGTTGGTAATAAATATACACAAGTTTTTATGTCAGTGTGTATGCTTAATACAAGTACTGTTCTGTTATTAGCGTACAGTCAGTGACTTCAGACAGAGCAGTGATGCAGGATCAGCATGTAAAGTGCCACCAGTTCTTAAGAACAACAAAAGAGGAAACACTGTCACAAGGTAACATTCTAATAATGAGTTTCTGTGTAACTGAATGCCTTGGTTGTTTGATAAAAGTTACAGCTCTCATGCAACAAATGTAGTAAATTTTATTTAATTTGTGAACCAGATGGCAGATGATATGAGGCAGACTCTAACTTCAGTTTGTGTGTCACTTGTATTTTAGAAAGTAATTACTCCTGTGATGTAATTTGTGACGGTTGTCGTTGTTGCTGTTGTTGTGGTCTTCATTCGGAAGACTGGTCTGATGCGTCTCTCCACACCCATTTGAATATGCGTACTGTATTCATGCCGTGACTACCCTCTACAATTTTTACCCCAAACACTTTCCTCCTTTACCTAATCATCTATTCCTTAATGCCTATCAACCAATACCTTCTTTTAGTTGAGTTTTTATGTACAGGTGATGCTATTTTGTTTCTTACACATTATATAATATCCAAAGTTGTAAGTACAACACTGTAAAATAATGAATTAATCTCTAGTGGGGAAAATATGACACCTGATTCTCTTTCTTTAACTACTTATGTTTGAGCACTCTACCAGGTGATCAAAAAGTCAGTATAAATTTGAAAACTTAATAAATCACAGAATAATGTAGATAGAGAGGTACAAATTGACACACATGCTTGGAATTACATGGGGTTTTATTAGAACCAAAAAAATACAAAAGTTCAAAAATTTTCCGACAGATGGCACTTCATCTGATCAGAATAGCAATAATTAGCATAACAAAGTAAGACAAAGCAAAGATGATGTTCTTTATAGGAAATGCTCAATATGTCCACCATCATTCCTCAACAATAGCTGTAGTCGAGGAATAATGTTGTGAACAGCACTGTAAAGTATGTCCGGAGTTATGGTGAGGCATTGGCGTCGGATGTTGTCTTTCAGCATCCCTAGAGATGTCGGTGAATAACGATACACTTGCGACTTCAGGTAACTCCAAAGCCAATAATCGTACAGACTGAGGTCTGGGGACCTGGGAGGCCAAGCTTGACGAAAGTGGCGGCTGAGCACACGATCATCACTAAACGACGCGCGCAAGAGATCTTTCACGCATCTAGCAATACTTTTTTTGTTCTAATAAAACCCCATGTCATTCCAAGCAGGTGTGTCAATTTTTACCTCTCTCTACATTATTCCGTGGTTTATTAAGCTTTCAAATTTATACTGCATTTTTGATCACCCGGTAGTTAACACTAAGAACAGCTTTTAAACCACATACATCTAAGTGCTATTTAGAGGAAAAATGTGTGGCACTGCCCATATATGCATATAAAAGTTTTCAGAAAACTACTGAGTGTGTCACTTATACCTATACTTCTACACATGTATGTTGGCAGTACTACAGACTTTGCTTGCTGAAGGAAAGTGATAGCCAATAAGTATGTTTTAATTTATTAGATGTCTTATTGAATTTTCCTTGACACGATTTTGTTTAGGTGTCTAATAACGTCAATATGTTTATACTTCGCTACTTCATTTGTTGCATTCTCTTCTTTCAGTTTTAAACATGCTTCTGCTCTTCCCATAAAGTATCACTGTTGCAGTTTATTGCTCATAGCCTTTTATTCAGAGAAATGACTTGTCATTTCTGTCACATTTGTCTGTGGATACAAATGAATATCACACCTCAACAATTCAGCAATTGCTTTAAATGTTTAGGGATACATATAACATGACTAGTGACTTGCTGTCTTGCAGTTTGAGTTATTCACTCACAATATCACTTCTGATTAATTATGGATCTCTGGATTTGTGTTATAGAGCTGAATGTGAAAAGAAAGTTTATGAAACTTTGCTGAGGGATCTCTGGATAACAAAAATTAAGTTTATATTGGAGAAACAAAATGAAATAATACAGAAAAGAAGGTATGTTTGTGGCAACTAATATCAGTCCCAGTACCAAACTATTCTGCTGAATCACAAAATTAATAAACTAAAATCACTTTCTTACAGAAATACTGAATTACTCCAGCAGTGGAGGAAAGATACAGAAAAACTGAATCAAATAAATAGAATGCACCTTGAGAATTTTAAGAAACATGGTAAGGAAATAGCATCCAACTTTCGACCTCTGATGGTTTTTAATGGAGTGTAGCTATGTTATATAATTACTAAGAGAATAAACAAACATTTTACTCATATTCTTTATTGTTTCAGGACTCAAAATACCATTTGATACAGATGAAGATTATATGAAGATACTCTCAAGATCTGACTTACAAAATTCACTGTCAAGAGGAAGAGGTATCAAGTCCTTGACCGTGCACCCAATGATAAAGTAAGGGAACTCAGAACAGATAAAATATATTTAGCATAATGCCTCATTTCTGCATTTGCAAGGAAGTTCTCTTGTAGAAATCAAATTAAATGTCATATACAACATGTAACAGCCGTAAATGTATGAACAGACACAAACATGCGTACGTACACTCCCTTTGTGACCAGTTGCCAAATCAGTGAGAAAACTTAATGGATACAGAATAAGTAACAAAATGAATAACAATTAGCAACAGTGATCCAAGCACCAAAATGGAAGTAGTGGGATAACCAATTAATTGGTTCTGAACCTGTGTATTCATGTTTAGCAAAGAATATCAAAGCAACATCTCCAATGTGCTACCGTCTAACAGCAATTTTAACTAAACACCATCTCTCCATTCCATATTTCCATTTTAGCAAAGGTGAACTAAGTGTCATCTGTTTTGCAGTAGTGATCCAAGTCATTCAAGTGACATCACTGATAGTAACAAAACAATGCTTTGTTTTGTCCAGTATTGTAAAAATCTCAAACAATACTAATCGGGGACATGGCAAGAAATCCAGCTGAAGTGGAAAGAAAAAGTGACCCAGAATTTCATAGTGAGGTAAGTAATTTTATTTCACTGTAAAACAATAATGGAAATTCCTGGATGAAGCAGTATGCTAAACAAGTGAAAGGCAACCAGTCATCTACAGAGAACGACACAAGGCATATAGTAACGCACAACAGAAAACAGCATTTACACTAGCTTTTGGGCACTTGCTCCTTTTCCATCAGTAGTACACACGTTATGTGTTTAAGAAGGGTAGTAGGAGTAATCCATCGAACTACAGACCTATATCATTGACATCGGTTTTGCAGTAGGGTTTTGGTGCATACACTGTATTCAAACGTTATGAATCACCTCGAAGGGAACGATCTATTGATACGCAATCAGCATGGTTTCAGAAAACATTGTTCTTGTGCAACGCAACTAGCTCTTTATTCGCACAAAGTAATGGCCGCTATTGACAGGGGATCTCAAGTTGATTCCGTGTTTCTAGATTTCCGGAAAGCTTTTGACACCGTTCCTCACAAGCGACTTCTAATCAAGCTCCGGGCCTATGGGGTATCGTCTCAGTTGTGCGACTGGATTCGTGATTTCCTTTCAGGAAGGTCACAGTTCGTAGTAATAGATGGCAAATCATCGAGTAAAACGGAAGTGATATCAGGTGTTCCCCAGGGAAGTGTCCTGGGACCTCTGCTGTTCCTGATCTATATAAATGACCTGGGTGACAATCTGAGCAGTTCTCTTAGGTTGTTCGCAGGTGATGCTGTAATTTACCGTCTAGTAAAGTCATCCGAAGACCAGTATCAGTTGCAAAGTGATTTAGAAAAGATTGCTGTATGGTGTAGCAGGTGGCAGTTGACGCTAAATAACGAAAAGTGTGAGGTGATCCACATGAGTTCCAAAAGAAATCCGTTGGAATTTGATTACTCGATAAATAGTAAAATTCTCAAGGCTGTCAATTCAGTTAAGTACCTGGGTGTTAAAATTACGAACAACTTCAGTTGGAAAGACCACATAGATAATATTGTGGGGAAGGCGAGCCAAAGGTTGCGTTTCATTGGCAGGACACTTAGAAGATGCAACAAGTCCACTAAAGAGACAGCTTACACTACACTCGTTCGTCCTTTGTTAGAATATTGCTGCGCGGTGTGGGATCTTTACCAGGTGGGATTGACGGAGGACATCGAAAGGGTGCAAAAAATGGCAGCTTGTTTTGTATTATCACGTAATAGGGGAGAGAGTGTGGCAGATATGATACGCGAGTTGGGATGGAAGTCATTAAAGCAAAGACGTTTTTCGTCCCAGCGAGATCTATTTACGAAATTTCAGTCACCAACTTTCTCTTCCGAATGCGAAAATATTTTGTTGAGCCCAACCTACATAGGTAGGAATGATCATCAAAATAAAATAAGAGAAATCAGAGCTCGAACAGAAAGGTTTAGGTGTTCGTTTTTCCCGCGCGCTGTTCGGGAGTGGAATGGTAGAGAGATAGTATGATTGCGGTTCGATGAACCCTCTGCCAAGCACTTAAATGTGAATTGCAGAGTAGTCATGTAGATGTAGATGTATGTGAATGTGTGTACTATTACTGGAATGAGAGCTGATGCTCAAAAGTTAGTGGGAATGCTGTTAGCTGTTATTCATTTCTGTGCTCCAAGCATCTATCCACTATAGGTGAGTGGTTGTATTTCCCCTATTTTACATATTACAGTGAAACCTTTTTATAACAGTCCTCTATATAATGTTTTCCTCTATGTTATATCAATTTATTTTTTTATTTTTATTTTTTTTTATTTATTTATTTATTTATTTTTTTTTTTTTTGTCCTAACTAAAAGCCCATACAAACAATGTTAAATTTTCCTCTCTACTGCGTTTCCCCTATATTACAATTTCCTCCACATAACGCTCATATTTTTGGAACCCTGGTCAATTATTTACCTCATTATAACATTTAAGTGACTGGATGTAGACGCATCTTTTCCATTCTGTGGATTCACAGTTTGCACCGGCTCGGAAAAGACGCACTCAGTGTGTTTCATATGTCAGCGGCAGAACCCAGTCATGTGACATGTGACACACATTCTGCTGGTGATCTTATTGGCGCCATTTCAGTCAATTCTTTGTATTCGTAGCGTGTTGTGTGAGCTGAGCAGCAAACAGTTCGTGTGTCTAGTGAGTGTGTGTCTTCAATACAACTTAAAAAGAAAAAAAAAGGCTGTCATCAGTGGATATGAATGGAAAGCGGAAGAAAATTTCTCTGGAAGAGAAGGTTTCTGTTATTAAAAAAGTGGAGGCATCTCATAGTGTGAGTTGCATGGTGCTAGCGAAGCAATTTTAACTGGCTCCCTCAACACTACGAGGTGCATTCAAGTTCTAAGGCCTCCGATTTTTTTTCTCCGGACTGGAAAGAGATAGAAACATGCGCATTGTTTTAAAATGAGGCCGCGTTCATTGTCAATACGACCCAGATATGGCAGCACCTTACAGCAGATGGAATTTTACCGCCAGCGGCGAGAATGAGAACTGTTTTAAATACTTAAAATGGCGACGTTTCCCTTACTTGAACAGTGTGCAATCATTCGTTTTCTGAATTTGCGTGGTGTGAAACCAATTTAAATTCATCAACAGTTGAAGGAGACATGTGGTGATGGAGATATGGATGTGTCGAAAGTGCGTTCGTGGGTGCGACAGTTTAATGAAGGCAGAACATCGTGTTACAACAAACCGAAACAACCTCGGGCTCGCACAAGCCGGTCTGACGACATGATCGAGAAAGTGGAGAGAATTGGTTTGGGGGATTGCCGAATGACTGTTGAAGAGATCGCCTCCAGAGTTGGCATTTCTGTGGGTTCTGTGCACACAATCCTGCATGACGACCTGAAAATGCGAAAAGTGTCATCCAGGTGGGTGCCACGAATGCTGAGGGACGAGCACATGGCTGCCCGTGTGGCATGTTGCCAAGCAATGTTGACGCGCAACGACAGCATGAATGCGACTTTCTTTTCGTCGGTTGGGACAATGGATGAGATGTGGATGCCATTTTTCAATCCAGAAACAAAGCGCCAGTCAGCTCAATGGAAGCACACAGATTCACCGCCACCAAAAAAATTTCGGGTAACCGCCAGTGCTGAAAAAATGGTGGTGTCCATGTTCTGGGACAGCGAGGGTGTAATCCTTACCCATTGCGTTCCAAAGGGCACTATGGTAACAGGTGCATCCTACGAAAATGTTTTGGAGAACAAATTCCTTCCTGCACTGCAACAAAAACGCCCAGGAAGGGCTGCGCGTGTGCTGTTTCACCAAGACAACGCACCCGCACATCGAGCTAACGTTACGCAACAGTTTCTTTGTGATAACAACTTTGAAGTGATTCCTCATGCTCCCTACTCACCTGACCTGGTTCCTAGTGACTTTTGGCTTTTTCCAACAATGAAAGACACTCTGTGGCCGCACATTCACCAGCCGTGCTGCTATTGCCGCAGCGATTTTCCAGTGGTCGAAACAGACTCCTAAAGAAGCCTTCGCCGCTGCCATGGAATCATGGCGTCAGCGTTGTGAAAAATATGCACGTCTGCAGGGCGATTACGTCGAGAAGTAACGCCAGTTTCATCGATTTCGGGTGAGTAGTTAATTAGAAAAAAAATCGGAGGCCTTAGAACTTGAATGCACCTCGTATTATGAAAAACAGATCGTCGATAATGGAAGGGTTTGAGAATTGTGGAAATTCGAAACGTATGTGTTTGAAACAATTTATGACAAAATGGAGGAAGTTTTATTAACTTGGTTTCAGCAAGCACGTGCTGCAAACATTGCTATAAATGGAACTATTTCGAAGGACAAGCCGCTTCAAATATCACTGCAGTTAGGAATGGAAAATTTTAAGGTGTCCAATGGATGGATTGATAAATTTTGACAGTGTCGTGGTGTTGTATACAAAGCAGAATGTGGAGAAAGTAAAAGTGTAGATGAACCAACTGTAGTTCAGTGGATGCAGACTCTCCCTAATCTGATACATGGCTACAAACTGTGGGACATTTATAACATTGACGAACCTGGCATGTTTTTCAATTTAATGCAGGATAAGACATTTACTTTTTGTGGGGAAAGTTGCCATGGCGGTAAGAAGAGGCTGGCCGTGTGGCATTGCCCGCTCTGCCTGTGAGTGGACATGTGGCCGTTCCTTCAGCAAGGTACAAGCATGCACACGGGGGGAGGGGTTTATTAGTTATTGGGAGCTCCAACATTAGACGGGTGATGGGGCCCCTTAGGGAAATAGCAGAAAGGTCGGGGAAGAAGGCCAGTGTTCACTCTGTCTGCTTGCTGGAGGGTCTCATCCGAGATGTGGAGGAGGCCCTGCCAGCGACGATAGAGAGCACTGGGTGCACCCGACTGCAAATTGTTGCTCATGTCGGCACCAATGACTCCTGCCGTCTGGGTTCAGAGGTGATCCTCAGTTCGTACAGGTGGTTGGCGGAGTTGGTGAAGGCGGAAAGCCTCGCTAGTGGGGTGGAAACTGAGCTAACTATTTGTAGTATAGTTCCCAGAACCGATCGCAGTCCTCTGGTTTGGAGCTGAGTAGAAGGCTTAAACCAGAGGCTCAGACGATTCTGTGGAGATCTGGGGTGCAAATTTCTCAACCTCCGCTATCGGGTGGAGAAATGTAGGGTCCCCTTGAATAGGTCAGGCGTGCACTACACACAGGAAGCGGCTACAAGGGTAGCGGAGTACTTGTGGAGTGCACATGTGGGTTTTTTAGGTTAGAGAATTCCCTCCCTAGGCCCGACAAGACGCCTCCTGAGACGCGGCAAGGTAGGAGTAGGCAAAATGCAACAGGTAATAACAATATTAATGTGCTAATAGTAAACTGCAGGAGCATCTATAGAAAGGTCCCAGAACTGCTCTCATTAATAAACGGTCACAATGCCCACATAGTACTAGGGACAGAAAGTTGGCTGAAACCAGATGTAAACAGTAATGAAATTCTAAACTCAGATTGGAATGTATACAGCAGAGACAGGCTGGACAATGAAGAGGGAGGCGTGTTTATAGCGATAAGAAGCGCAATAGTATGAAAGGAAATCATCGGAGATCCGAAATGTGAAATAATTTGGGTGAAGGTCACGGTTAAAGCAGGCTCAGACATGGTGATTGGATGTCTCTATAGGCCCCCTGGCTCAGCAGCTGTTGTGGCTGAGCACCTGAAGGATAATTTGGAAAATATTTCGAGTAGATTTCCCCACCATTTTATAGTTCTGTGTGGAGATTTTAATTTGCCGGATATAGACTGGGAGACTCAAACGTTCATAACGGGTGGCAGGGACAAAGAACCCAGTGAAATTTTTTTAAGTGCTTTATCTGAAAACTACCTTGAGCTGTTAAACAGAGAACCGACTCATGGCGATAACATAATAGTCCTTCTGGTGACAAACAGACCCGAACTATTTGAAACAGTTAACGCAGAACAGGGAAACAGCGATCATAAAGCGGTTACTGCATCGATGATTTCAGCCATAAATAGAAATATTAAAAAAGGTAGGAAGATTTTTCTGTTTAGCAAAATTGACAAAAAGCAGATTTCAGAGTACCTGACGGCTCAACACAAAAGTTTTGTTTTAAGTACAGGTAGTGTTGAGGATCAGTGGACAAAGTTCAAAACCTTTGTACAATATGCGTTAGATGAGTATGTGCCAAGCAAGATCGTAAGAGATGGAAAAGAGCCACCGTGGTACAACAACCGCGTTAGAAAACTACTGCGGAGGCAAAGGGAACTTCACAGCAAACATAAACACATAGCCAACGCCTTGCAGACAAACAAAAATTACGCGAAGTGAAATGTAACGTGAGGAGGGCCATGCGAGAGGCGTTCAATGAATTCGAAAGTAAAGTTCTATGTACTGACTTGGCAGAAATCCTAAGAAATTTTGGTCTTATGTCAAAGTGGTAGGTGGATCAAAACAAAATGTCCAGACACTCTGTGACCAAAATGGTACTGAAACAGAGAATGGCAGACTAAAGGCCAAAATACTAAATGTCTTTTTCCAAAGCTTCACTTAAAACTTCCGGGCTGATAGGCCATGGTCGAAGTATAAAACTCTCTCCTAACGTCTCGTCTCCGACTGCGGGAGACATCCTCGGAGGTAAAGCTGGAACCGCAGTTCGCCGCTTTACCTCCGAGGATGTCTCCCGCAGTTGGAGACGAAACGTCAGGAGAGAGTTTTATACTTCGACCACGGCCTATCAGCCCGGAAGTTTTAAGTGAAGACAATACCAGCTGGGAAAGCTTACATTGTATGATTTTTCCAAAGCTGTTTCACAGAGGAAGACTGGACTGTAGTTCCTTCTCTAGATTGTCGCACAGATGACAAAATGGTAGATATCAAAATAGACGACAGAGGGATAGAGAAACAATTAAAATTGCTCAAAAGAGGAAAGGCCGCTGGACCTGATGGGATACCAGTTCGATTTTACACAGAGTACATGAAGGAACTTGCCCCCCTTCTTGCAGCAGTGTACCGTAGGTCTCTAGAAGAGTGTAGCGTTCCAAAGGATTGGAAAAGGGCACAGGTCATCCCCATTTTCAAGAAGGGACGTCGTACAGATGTGCAGAACTACAGACCTATATCTCTAATGTCGATCAGTTGTAGAATTTTGGAACATGTATTATGTTCGAGTATAATGACTTTTCTGGAAACTAGAAATCTACTTTGTAGGAATCGGCATGGGTTTCGAAAAAGACGATCGTGTGAAATCCAGCTCGCGCTATTCGTCCACGAGACTCAGAGGGCCATAGACATGGGTTCCCAGGTAGATGCCATGTTTCTTGACTTCCGCAAGGCGTTCAATACAGTTCCCCACAGTTGTTTAATGAACAAAGTAAAAGCATATGGACTATCAGACCAATTGTGTGATTGGATTGGAGAGTTCCTAGATAACAGAATGCAGCATGTCATTCTCAATGGAGAGAAGTCTTCCGAAGTAAGAGTGATTTCAGGTGTGCCGCAGGGAGTGTCGTAGGACCGTTGCTATTCACAATATACATAAATGACCTTGTGGATGACATCGGAAGTTCACTGAGGCTTTTTGCGGATGATGCTGTGGTATATCGAGAGGTTTTAACAATGGAAAATTGGACTGAAATGCAGAAGGATCTGCAGTGAATTGACGCATGGTGCAGGGAATGGCAATTGAATCTCAATGTAGACAAGTGTAATGTGCTGTGAATACATAGAAAGAAAGATCCCATATCATTTAGCTACAATATAGCAGGTCAGCAACTGGAAGCAGTTAATTCCATAAATTATCTGGGAGTAAGCATTAGGAGTGATTTAAAATGGAATGATCATATAAAGATGATCGTCGGTAAAGCAGATGCCAGACTGAGATTCATTGGAAGAATCCTAAGGAAATGCAATCCGAAAACAAAGGAAGTAGGTTACAGTACGCTTGTTTGCCCACTGCTTGAATACTGCTCAGCAGTGTAGGATCCATACCAGATAGGGTTGACAGAAGAGATAGAGAAGATCCAACAGAGAGCAGCGAGCTTCGTTACAGGATCATTTAGTAATCACGAAAGTGTTACGCAGATTATAGATAAACTCCAGTGGAAGACTCTGTAGGAGAGACGCTCAGTAGCTCAGTACGGGCTTTTGTTGAAGTTTCGAGAACATACCTTCACCGAGGAGTCAAGCAGTATATTGCTCCCTCCTACGTATATCTCGTGAAGAGACCATGAGGATAAAATCAGAGAGATTAGAGCCCACACAGAGGCATACCGACAATCCTTCTTTCCACGAACAATACGAGACTGGAATAGAAGGGAGAACCGACAGAGGTACTCAAGGTACCCTCCGCCACACACCGTCAGGTGGCTTGCGGAGTATGGATGTAGATGTAGATGAGCAAGGAACGTATTACCATTTGGTTGTGTACAAACACCGATGGCAGTGAAAAACTGAAATCTTTGGTTATCGGGAAGCCAAAAAATCCAAGGTGCTTCAAAAACATTTCCATGTTTTCATGCAAATATACAAACAATGCCAAGGCATGGATGACGAGTAATATATTTTTACATTTTCTCAGAGAATTTGATGCCAAAATGGGGAGTGCTGCAAGGAAAGTGCTGCTGTTTGTGGTTAGGTGTGCAGCACATCCACCAGATGAATCCTATCTGAGAAATATGAAAGTAATTTTCCTGCCACCCAACTGCACCAGCCATCAGCAACGTTTGGGCTTGGGACTAATACACGCTCTTAAGGTTAAATATAGGACAGCCCTTGTAAAAGAGGCCTTGAATTTCATGGACCAAAGAAAACCGGGAAGCCAGCAGATCTCACAACTGAAGCTGAATATTTTACGTGCAATGAATTTAATTATGCACTCAACGGAAGTCAGTTCTGCCAGTGTGTCATCTATGGCACCATTTGTCAAAGCTGATTAGTGGTATCCTGATCCTCAGTAATGCCCTATGATTATTATTTGGAAGCCTTCCTCTTTATAGTGTTTTCCTCTATACAGTGGTCAGAATCTGTGGTCCCTTGAAAAACGTTATATAGAGGTTTCACTGTATTTCAGTCTAACTCAAACATGTTTGATATCATTAACAATTTGTGAGGTTAAGTTGTGAATTAGAGGTGGTTTAAATAGCTGACACGACATACAAACACTGCATATAAATTGTATTCCCATTGATATTTGAGCTCAGAAAACCCTAAATGTATACATTTATTGTGTAAGTGTACATTACCATTGGCTCTCTTCCATTTAGCCAGCTAGGTTAGGTTTTATATATTTAATACTATTCATTCGTCTTCTGGCATAACTTAACCAAAGCAACCTTGTACAGTCCAGCATTTGTAAATATAGCCATTATTACGTTAATATGGTTTTGGTGAAATAATATGGAATTATATGTATTTTTTTGCCTGCAGGATGGGAATATGACTCCAGCAGAAAGATACGCTTATATCTGAAACAAAATGGCCATGAAAGGGTTGGAAAAGAAAGTATCCTGACGAAAATGTAAAATAAGGACAATGATAATGAAATGAAGACTGCTACAGTGCTACAGGCGTTTTGAAGCTGTCAAAAGAATTTAGATTCTCAGTCTGCAAATGTGAGAAAATACGGCTTGATATTGCGCTTGGAGAAACACAATGTAAAGAATTCAGGAACAATTAACTACAACACAATGCTAAGACTGTTTATTACTACTGTGGTAAAACAGGTGCCCAGTAAACAGAAAAGAAATGCAATGTATGCTAGGAACAAATTCTTAAGAATGTACACAATTTCTGGTGTTGAGGTTTGTTGTGATACTTTTGTGTAGAAATTTCATATAACACCTCAAAAAGTAAACACAGCACTACAAAACTTTACCTCTGATGATATTTCTGACATGAGATGAAAAGGTGGTCATAATAAGATTGATGACGAAAGGATTCAGGAAGCAGTAAACCAAATAAATAAAATTCCTAGATACAACTGCATTATTGTTGAAAAGTAATTGATAAGGAATATTTTCAAAGCCACGTAATAATAGAAGCTATGTATGAGCAATACAAATTGTAAGTTCACAATTCAGTGAGGATGTCAAGCTTTGAAGCCATATTTTACAAATATTTCAATATAAAAAGTGCAGTACTGAAAAGGATACTTCTGACTGCTGCAGTTTACTCCAAACAAGAATGCAATTGGAGAATAATCCAACTCAGAAAGCAACATTGTGTTTAGAAGTTAAAAATCATTTAATAGTAGCAAGTGATGCTCAGAAAAAAATGATTCAAGATAAGAAAAGGGAAACAGAGGTTAAAGGATCTGAAATAATCAGCTTTGATCATGAGAAGACATTATCATTGCCAAGAATCCTAACCAACATTTCATTGAATTGTGTGTGTATAATTAAGGAGTTCACTCTGATACAATTGGAAAAGGATTTTGATTTGTTTGGACCAAAGGTACTGCATGTTGAGGTGCCCAAGAAGTAGGTTAGTGTCTCAAGAAATATACTGAGAACAGCTGAAGGAAAACATTACTCAGCTAATTTTTTGAGCAGATTCGTGTGATGACCAAATACAAAACATCAAAATAACCTTGATTTTAAAGGCTATTATGGAAACTCATGCATTTCTTACTTCAGTCTCTTTAAGGTTCCTGATTCCTGTTCATGCATTTCTGCCAAATGATGCCTACATCAGTGATGTTGAATGAGCTTTGAAAATTCAGCAAAGCTTGTATCTACCAAGTGCATATTTACATGTTGTGGACACTTGTAGGAAAAGAAATCATCTTGTTGTAACTTAAATTGTGACTAGGGATTTTGTTGGATGTTCTAAAATGGGGAACAGCATTGTGAACCTAAGGTTGATACCACAGGAAACAATATTAATTTAATGCAAAAACTTGAAGTAACGTTGAAAAAGGAAGGTCCATTCAAGCTGTAGATGAAAGAAACCTATAATGGTGATGCCTATGTCACTGTGGACCTACAGGAGAAATATCAGGGAAGACCTTCTAACTCAAACATTTTGTGGACCCTTTGAACTACTGTGGTCTCATGGGAAAAGCAATATATAGACTTTAACTTGATGATTTGAAGTCAATGTTGTGCTTGATACCCAGAAATGCCAAGCACTTTCATCATTCTCTTATTGGAGATGATCAAGTTGTCACTGACATCAGAAGATTTGATGGTGTAGTCATTTTTGAAGAAGATGCATGATGATGGCAAAAATAATGTGCAAAACAGAATATTGGGTTTAATACATGTTTCATATTACCTCCCTCCATATTTTATTTGCTTTAGTATGAAACAAATAAACACTGCTGAAAAATGTATTATGTTATACTGGGTGTTGGAAAAAGAATGACCTGATTTTGGATGATAATAATTACAAAACACTGGATGTGCTGGCAAGGAAATACGTGTTACTCAAATGGACATGGCCTAGAATTTCAGAAAATGGCCATTAGGTATCAGACAATGCGTCTTCTCAGTTTGCATGTAGTCAGAAGTAAGATGGCATCCACTCAACACAGGGCACTTTGTGTGTTGCAGTTTGCAAGGAGTGAGTCATCAATTTCAATCCAGTGTGCTTTTCACCAGCATTTTGGCATTGATCGACCTGCACCCAAGAACATTTGTCATTGATATCACCAATTTGAAGTGACAGAATGCTTGTGCAAAGGTAAGAGTCCAGGTCAGCCTCTGACTTCTGATATCATGGTAGAAAGAATTCAGCAAATGTTCAAGTGGAGTCCACAGAAGTCTACTCAGCACGCAAGCAGAGCACTGGCAATGCCTCATATGGCTGTCTGGCAAGTGTTTCTCAATGACATTCTGCCCCTATGCTGGATAAGGCACAAGGGACCCCAAGACACTGCCCTCCATTTGTGGCCTCCAAGATCACCAGACATGACATCATGAGATTGTTTTCTTGTAGGGGTATGTGCTTGTTATGACTGTTACCCACATCAAGATGTCTACAATTTAGAGGAGAGAGTTAATATGAAACATGTATTCGATCCAATGTTATGTTTTGCAAATTGTCAAGCCTTTTTGCCATCGTTATGCATCTTCTTCAAAAACTACTACACAATTAAATCCTATTGTGTCAGTGATGACTTGATGATGTCCAATAAGAGAGTGATAAAAGTGTTTGGCATTGCTGTGTATCAAGTGCAACGTAGAATGAGATCTTCAAGTTGAAGTCTAGTTATAGATTTCCCTAAGACCACAGTGGTTCAAAGAGTCCACAAAAGTTTTGAGTCTGTGACTCAACATCTCCGCTATATGGTGAGTAGCAATCTATGTTTTCATATTATTGTGATTATTCCATCCTGGATTTTCCATATTCTAAAATAGTGTACATAATTGCCCAAATTTCCACAAATTTTGAAATGATAGCCACTACACACAATTTACAATGAGAAAGTTTAGAAATCGATCAGTATCTCTGTTTGTGATTTCAGAGCTTGGATGACTATTGCTAACTGCAGTCCAATTAGCAAAACACTTATAATAGTCAGTTACCACAGAGTTCATTAGTTAACACTACTTATTAATATGGCTGTTCCATGCTGTTGACATTTATGTTTGTTTACAGTAGAATAAGAAATACATCACACTACAGCCAGAAAAGCAATCATTTTAAAAGTGCCTCACTGCTATAAAAATATTGTAGGGGTACATTAATTTACTTATATGAAAGTATGTCTGATTGCACATTGAAGAAAATCCTGTTGCATCTGGAGACAGACTGATTAACTTTTATATATTTATTCCACTGTAGCACTATATTAACCCTCTACTACTTGCGGATTATCGTAGGGTTTTCTGCATTGTTAAATGCTTTCTGAGTTATTTATTATTTCATACAGTCCTGAAAGAGAAAGATGTATAGCATATTTACTTTTCCAACATTTCCACACACATGCACATGGCTTTCTTTTTGCCATTTTAAACAATTCTCCAATTCTCATAACTCCATTTTTTGACTGAGAAACTGTATGTCAGGAGAAAATAAACAGCAAAATACAAAACGACAATTGCACCAAATTTAAATTATAATAATGCAAAGAGACATACAAAAACTTATTTAAAGCTAAAGCTACAGTAATACTTGTGAATGTCATTGCATTGGACCAAAAAGTGTTGAACCATGAATACTCCAAGCTATATTCGATATAAGAACATAAAACGTGAATGTTTAGTAGCAAGTAATGTTTTTAGCTCAAATGAGCCGCTCTTGGAGTGCATCAGCAACTATGAATGCATGAAACATTGCCGTAGTAAGCATCATATTTAAACATGCATGTTTTCCTAATGGCAGATATGATGGTATTGAACATAACAGAACATCCTCAGATATTCTGGTTACTGTTGTTAATTAAAGTTACATACCCTGTCGACATATTCGAGCAATGAGTAAGAATTAATTGAGGTACAGGCCCTCTTTTAAGAGCACACAGGGGCCCATAGCACTGATTAATTGCAGGTCCCTTATTCAGCAGTATGTTCTCATATTTTAGATGTGTTTTGTACTTAAACATAATGTGTGAATGTAATGTCTAAAAATTTATTTCACTAATGTAAGCACTGACAAATACCATGCTACTTGATTTTTGAACCTATGAGGAAGATGCTATGCAGAAGAGCCGAGTTAAATTCCTGGTATTGCCAGGGAGGTTTTTTTTTGGGGGGTGGGGGTGGGGGGGGGGAGGAGTGGAAATTGGTTCACTCAGCCTCATGATGCCAGGAGCAACTTGAGAAATGCAGGCCACAATGTCTGGGAAACTGACAGTGGCTGGACAAGTGGTGTGATGAACCCATTCCTCTCCATATTGCATCCAAGTGACACTATTGTTAAAAGGTTGACATGGCAGCTTGTCAGTGCTGATTGACCCCTCATGGACAGTATAGAGGTGATAATCTGAGCAAGAGGCTGCAGTCGGTGTGTGAGTTGCATTTACGTGTGTGTGTGTGTGTGTGTGTGTGTGTGTGTGTGTGAGAGAGAGAGAGAGAGAGAGAGAGAGAGAGAGAGAGAGAGATCTATTTTTGATGAAGGCCTTACTGGCTGAAATCTTTATTTGTGACAGTCTTTTTGTTGTGCCTATCTGCAACTCAGCATCTCTGTTATATTGCGAGTAGCATCTTACCTTTTCACAGTACTGTTAAATTCCATCCTGGTTTTTCCATTCTTTGATTTGTCGACATAATAAACATTATTCAATAATTAAAACTATCAGATACAGTTCACTCTTAGTAACCACATTAAAGTAACAAGGAAAATTCATTGTTTATAAAAAATAAGTCTCTTAATAAAATTGTGGTGAAATTTTTGGAACTCTACCTAATTAATATTGGACTTTTGTTATAGAGACTTTAGTTTATGCTTTAATTACATGCCAACCAATAGCCCTATCACAAAATAAGTTACACCAATAGTTTTCTTGTTTTATTCTTCTGTAGGTAATATGGAGCAATTTGGTTTTAAAGTTCTTATTTTAGTAAGTAAGGTTTGTCCAGTTTTCAGTGTCTCTGCTACAAACTGCTCAGTTTAAAAATATATAGCTTGAAATGTGTTTGTCCAATGTTAATGAGATTTTAGTAGGTTATAGGCACATTTATTGGTAGTGGAAATCTCAAGTCACAGAATTTTTCAATCACTCACAAAAAAGTTCTTACGATTTTGCTAAAGTAATGTTTTCTCAAGCCAGAATAAATATGTAATAGAAAGCATGGGTTTGTTTTGAAGATCTCTTTTGTGGCTGTAAAAAGCTACAAAAATGGTTCAAATGGCTCTGAGCACTATGGGACTCAACTGCTGAGGTCATTAGTCCCCTAGAACTTAGAACTAGGTAAACCTAACTAACCTAAGGACATCACACACATCCATGCCCGAAGCAGGATGCGAACCTGCGACCGTAACGGTCTCGCGGTTCCAGACTGCAGCGCCAGAACCGCGCGGCCACTTCGGCCGGCTGTAAAAAGCTACAATCACTGTGAATGTACTGTGTGTTACTGATTTTATAAAGAGGGATATTTAAGATTTGGTTCTGTGCATGCTGGGCCTCACAATTAACAGCACGCATAGCTGTGAAAATGTATGTCTCATTGCCGTGAACCCTCAGGCTGTTGGAAAAGGGTCTTCCTATGACTAGCAACATATCACCTGAGTCTGCCACTGTGGCCACTGTTATTCACATGATCCAGCATGCGCAGAACCAGTCTTAAATATAACGTTTTATAAAGTCTGTATCATGAATCAAAAATTTGCACTTCTACAGAATAACATTGTTGTGAAACATGGGATTCTTAGGAGTAGCATGTTTCCTTTTATCCCCTTAGGCCAACAAAAGATATTTGTCAGAAGTGAAAATGTAGTTAGGTGGTTGTTAAGTGCAGAAAGTCCCACTGTGCATTTCTGGTTTTATGTACATGCAGTTGAAGTGTAAGTCGTGTCAGCTCTGGACATCAGCAAGGCACAATGGCGAATAAACCTCTTCACTTGCTGTGGTGGATCGCTTGTTCTTTGTAAGTCATGGCTTGGCAATGCCTTGGAGGTCAAGGAACAAAATGATCCATGCTAGAAAGTAAACAGTCTTAAACAACTGAAAAATCATTATAGGAACTCTCAGTTTCTAATGTCAAAGCAATACATACACTGATGCACCAAAGAAACTGGTATAGGCACGCATATTCAAATAAAGAGGTATGTAAACAGGCAGAATACGGTGCTGTGGTCATCAACGTTTATATGAGGCAACAAGTGTCTGGTGCAGTTGTTAGACTGGTTACTGCTGCTGCAGTGGCAGGTTATCAAGATTTAAGTGAGCTTGAATATGGTGTTATAGTCGGCGTATGAGCGATGGGACACATCATTTCGGAGGTAGCGATGAAGTGGAGGTTTTCCCGTATGACCATTTCACCAGTCTCATATTTCACAAGTCTACTGTGAATATCAGAAATCTGGTAAAACATCAAATCTCCAACATTGCTGTGGCTGGAAAAAAACCCTGCAAGAACAAGACAAATGATGACTAAAGAGAATTGTTCAACATGACAAAAGTGCAAACCTTCCGCAAACTGCTGCAGATTTCAGTCCTGGGCCATCAACAGGTGTCCTCATGTGAACCATTCAGTGAAACATAATCAATATGGGCTTTCCTTTCGGAGCCAAAGGCCCACTCGTGTATCCTTGCTGACTGCATGACACAAAACTTTATGCTTCGCCTGGGCCCGTCAACACCGACATTGGACTGTTGATGACTGGAAACATGTTGTCTGGTTGGACGAGTCTTGCTCCATATTGTATTGAGCAGACGGATGTATATGGTTATGGAGACAGCCTCATGAATCCATGGACCCTGCATGTCAGCAGCGGACCTTTCAAGCTGTGAAGGATCTGTAATGGTGTGGGATACATGCATCTGGAGTGACATGGTACCCATAATACATCTAGATACGACTCTGACAGGTGACATGTACGTAAGCATCCTGTCTGATCACCTGCCTCAATTTATGTCCATTGTGCATTCTGACAGACTTGGGCAATTCCAGCAGGACAATGTGACACCCCACACATCCAGAATTGCTACAGCGTGGCTCCAGGAACACTCTTCTGAGTTTAAACACTTCCACTGAAGACCAAACTCCCCAGAAATTAAAATTATTGAGCATATCTGGGATACCTTGCAATGTGCTGTTCAGAAGAGATCTCCACCCCCTCATACTGTTACATATTTATGGACAGCCCTGCAGGATTCATGGAGTCATTTCCCTCTAGCACTACTACATTAGTTGAGTGCATGCCACGTCATGTTGTGGCACTTCTGCGTGCTCACGGGAGACCTACACAATATAAGGCAGGTGTACCAGTTTCTTTGTCTCTTCAGTGTATACATATTGTAATCTATCATGAGGTATGAAATAAGATAGATCTGTTCACCCATTATTGAAATTGAAGTTGTATAAGAAAAACATTGTATGTATGATACTGAAGAGCTGACGCAAAAGTGTTTACGTCATTTAGTAACATGGACAGTCTGAAGCTCTTATCCAGCACCCACTTATAGCAACAAGGTGAAGATATCCAATGGCATAAAACCGTGGCACTACGTAACAGGACCACAAAAGTAAATAACTTCAAGAATGGCAAATAGAAAGTATTTACAAGGTAAAGTTAGCTCACACACACACACACACACACACACACACACACACACACACACACAAACAGGGTGACAGATCATACATGAAGTTGACAAAAGTCATGGGATAGCAATATGCATAGATACAGGTGGCGGTAGTGTCAAGTACACAAGGTACAAAATGGCAGTGCATTAGTGAAGCTGTTCTTTGTGCTCAGGTGATTCAAGTGAAATGGTTTCCAACATGATTACGGCCCCATGATAGGAATTAACAGACTTTGAACATGGAATGGTAGTTGGAGCTGGATGCATGGAACATTCTATTTTGGAAATCATTAGAGAAAGCTTTTGACAATGTTGACTGGAATACTCTCTTTCAAATTCTAAAGGTGGCAGGGGTAAAATACAGGGAGCGAAAGGCTATTTACAATTTGTACAGAAACCAGATGGCAGTTATAAGAGTCGAGGGACATGAAAGGGAAGCAGTGGTTGGGAAGGGAGTAAGACAGGGTTGTAGCCTCTCTCCGATGTTATTCAATCTGTATATTGAGCAAGCAGTAAAGGAAACAAAAGAAAAATTCGGAGTAGGTATTAAAATCTATGGAGAAGAAATAAAAACTTTGAGGTTCGCCGATGACATTGTAATTCTGTCAGAGACAGCAAAGGACTTGGAAGAGCAGTTGAACGGAATGGATGGTGTCTTGAAGGGAGGATATAAGATGAACATCAACAAAAGCAAAACAAGGATAATGGAATGTAGCCAAATTAAGTCGGGTGATGTTGAGGGTATTAGATTAGGAAATGAGACACTTAAAGTAGTAAAGGAATTTTGCTATTTGGGGAGCAAAATAACTGATGATGGTCGAAGTAGAGAGGATATAAAATGTAGACTGGCAATGGCAAGGAAAGCGTTTCTGAAGAAGAGAAATTTGTTAACATCGAGTATAGATTTAAGTGTGAGGAAGTCATTTCTGAAAGTATTTGTATGGAGTGTAGCCATGTATGGAAGTGAAACATGGACAGTAAATAGTTTGGACAAGAAGAGAATAGAAGCTTTCGAAATGTGGTGCTACAGAAGAATGCTGAAGATTAGATGGGTAGATCACGTAACTAATGAGGAAGTATTGAATAGGATTGGGGAGAAGAGAAGTTTGTGGCACAACTTGACCAGAAGAAGGGATCGGTTGGTAGGACATGTTCTGAGGCATCAAGGGATCACCAATTTAGTATTGGAGGGCAGCGTGGAGGGTAAAAATCGTAGGGGGAGACCAAGAGATGAATACACTAAGCAGATTCAGAAGGATGTAGGTTGCAGTAGGTACTGGGAGATGAAGAAGCTTGCACAGGATAGAGTAGCATGGAGAGCTGCATCAAACCAGTCTCAGGACTGAAGACAACAACAACAACAACCTCTCCCTGCAGGCAACACGGTGGCTGACAGCCTTTATTTAACGACCAAGAGCAGCGGTGTTTGCATAGAGTTTTCAGTGCTAACAGGCAAGCAATTCTGCATTAAATAACCACTGAAAGCAATGTGGGACATATAATGAACATAACTATTAGGACAAAGCAATAAAATTTGCCATTAATGGGCTATGGCAGCAGACAACTGATGTGAATGCTTTGCTAACAGCTCAACATTACCTCCACCGCCCCTCGTGGGCTCTTGACCACTTCAGTTGGACCCTTAGGTGACTGGAAAACTGTTACCTGATCAGATGAATCCCAATTCCAGTTGGTAAGAGCTAATGGCAGGTTTTGAGTGTGACACACACCACATAAAGCCATAGGTCCAAGTTGTCATCAAGGTACTGTGCAAGCTGGTGGTGGCTCCATAATGGTGTGGGCTATGTTTACATGGAATGGACTGGATCTTCTGGTCCAGCTGAACCGATCATTGATTGGAAATGGTTATGTTTAGCTGCTTGGAGATCATTTGCATTCATGGACTTCATGTTCCAAAAGAACAATGTCAGTGGGGCACAACTGTTCATGACTGGTTTGAAGAAAATTCTGGACAGTTTGAGAGAATTATTTGGCTGCCTAGATCACCCGAAATGAGTCGTATCAAACATTTATGGTATATAATTGATAGGTCAGTTTGTGCACAAAATTTTGCACTGAAACACTTTTGTGGTTATGGGCGGCTATGTATGCAGCATGGCTCAATATTTTTGCAGGGGGCTTCCAATAACTTGTTGAGTCCATGGTGCATTGAGTTGGTGCACTACACTGGGCAAAAGGAGGACCATCATGATATCAGGAGATATCCCATGACTTTTGTCACCTAAGTGCATAAAAATGATGCTCAACGACTTCTTTAAACCTCATAAGCATTATGATAATATTAACCACCAGTATGCTTGTTCATTTATATATGAAGTCAAAAGTATAGAAAACTTCACACCTCTGACACATATTGGAAAATCCTGAATCAAATTCAGCAAAAATTTTATACCTCCACAAAGCCAAATTAGTGATGACAATGTAAGGTCAAATTGCAAAAACAGTGCTAATGAGCTAGATTATCACTCACCATAATTCAAAGAATATCTTTCAGACCTTGGGAGTATTCTAAATGTCTGGCTGTTTTACTGAGCACCCTACGTCATCTGGTGTGAGAATACGTTGACATTGACTTTTTGATAAGTTTTATTTATGAGGTAATCATTATAATACTGCACAGCAAGCATTAGTGGAACAAAACTTGTAAATAAAATTTCTGTGCCAGTACATAATATGCAGTTTTAACATAGAATTTTGTCAACGTATTCTTCGAACATTGGAAGATATACTTAATTTTTGTGTCAGTGATTTATTGTCTCTGTTGATCTAAAAATCCTAATAATGTTATTATTTTCAATTCAAAACTATTAATGATTAATTTTTCCCCAAAAAACTGGGCAAACTGGGCAGTGCATTTGAAGACCTTCATTTTTACAATGTAGTTTATATTTTATGAGCAGTTCCTATTCAATATTTTTCTGCATGCCAGGTAGCTTGCCCTCCTCCAATGTGAATGAGCTGACTGGCAGCTAAGGTTAGTCACCTTCTGGTTACCAGACTCCAGTGATACATCATGAGCTGCTAACTACTTTATTGTCATTTGTTCACGCACTTAGTCACATATAATGTCTAGTGTATAATGTCATCAGTGCGTAACATGCAGTGTCTTTCAGGTACATATTATTCATATGTACACTCAATTCTTAGCTATGGAATACTTTTTTGGGGAACAAATGCACAAAATATGAACACAATTTTCAAACTCCAGAAAAGAGCCATAAGAATAATAACCAAAAATACTAGTCAAGCTCATTGTAAAGATCTGTTCAAAACATTGGGGATTTTAACTGCTCCATGTGAATACATTTACCAGTCAGTTGTACAAATCAAAAATAACATTGGTAATTACTGCACAAACAGCTCTGTCCATGACCATGCAACAAGAGAGAGACTCAACTTACATTTACCAAGAAAAAATAAAACATAAAACTCAAAACAGAATTTTCTACCAAGGAATAAAAATGTACAATAAATTACTTAAAGAGATAAACAAATTGCAAAAATACACTTATTTAAAACAGCAGCTAAAAAGTACCTGTTATGGAATACATTTTATACATTGAAGGCTAACTTAGCTAAAACAGAGTAGGGGTTTGATAAAAAATGTTATTCAAATAAATAATAATAGTAATAATAATAATGACTATAAAATATCCAACATTCCACATAACACCTTCACTTTGTTTTTTTACTTCTTTTTTCCTTTCTAGAAATACTTACCCCCAAGCTATGCATAAAACAATACTAACACCTCTTCCTCTTTCTGAGCTCAACATCTCACTCATTACGGAGGGATGCTGACTCAGTTTTTCAGGATAGCAAATGGGAAGTTGCAGTACAAAAATGGCCCAGGGATCACCAGTGTGTGTGTGTGTGTGTGTGTGTGTGTGTGTGTGTGTGTGTGTGCGTGCGTGCGTGTGTAGTGAGTGAAGTGTTAGGAAACAATGTGTGTTTAGCATGTGCAGTGACTGATAGTGAGATATGAGTGAACAGTGTGGCATTACATTATTAAATAAGTTATTCGTAACAAAGTATTGTATACCAGGAGTAAATCTAATGATTGTCTTTAACTAAAAGTCTGTAAATATACGTGTATACGAATTAGCTTATTTTAAATTGATCTAAATTTGTAAATATATTTAAAAAGAAAGATGATGAGACTTACCCAACAAAAGCGGAGGGACTTGCCTTGGGGGGGGGGGGGGGGGGGGGGGGGGAGGGACAGGTGTGCACTTGCGCGCACACACACACACATATGTGTGGATGGATATGTGTCCTTTTTTCCCCCTAAGGTAAGTCTTTCCACTCCCGGGATTGGAATGACTCCTTACCCTCTCCCTTAAAACCCATATCCTTTTGTCTTTCCTTCTCCTTCCCTCTTTCCTGACGAGGCAACCATTGGTTGCGAAAGCTAGAGTTTTGTGTGTATGTTTGTGTTTATTTGTGTGTCTATCGACCTGCCAGCGCTTTTGTTGGGTAAGTCTCATCATCTTTCTTTTTAAATATATTTTTCCCACGTGGAATGTTTCCCTCTATTATATTCATATCATAAATTTGTAAATACTTTGACATGTCCTATATCCTTGTAAAAAGAGATCTATGGATGAATAAAGCTGCTGCTGCTGCTACTACTACTACTACTACTACTACTACTACTACTACTTCAAATTCCATCACAGAAGGGATCCTTCAGGGATATGGAATGAGCTGAATTAAACATTAATTGGCATCGCTGTAAGCTACCTCTGTAAGGTGCATTAGCAGCCAGCTGCCTCTGATGAGAAGGATATGCCTGTAAATTTTCCACCTGACTGTGATTATTGTGGGAGTGCTTCTATACATTGTGAGAAAGCTGTTGATGGCTCCCTGGGATGATGACAGTGTCACTGCTTTCCTCATCTGTGTTGAAGATTTTGACCAACTGCTGCTCCTCTGAATTTGATTGGCGGGGGGGGGGGGGGGGGGGGGGGTAAGAAGTGGCAGTGGTCAGACGTTTGATGCTGTTTCATTGGCAGAACAGATGAAACAGAGATGAGGTGAATTGAGAATGGTTGGCTGTGACAATAGTGGGGGGAGTACCTTCAATTGTGAAGATACTCACAAGAGCACAGTTGGTAGCATCTGCTATTTTTGTTGACATCCGTGCCACATAAAGAAAATTCGAGAGCACATCAAATACCAGCAATCACAGTGTTTCCTAAAACTGTTCAGTGAATTCAAAGTGCACCCTCTTCCAGGGCTGATATGGGATTGGCCAAAGGGAAAATCAATGGGATCAGGTCATCCAATTTTGCTTGTGCCCCAGTGCAATCTGTGAAGCATCTAGATGATGCAGGGGCAGATTTTGGCTGGGGTAATGGCACAGCATTCTGCCACCTTGATAGGCATTGGATGGTTTTTGTGATATTCAGACAGTGAGACAAGAAGAAAATACCTGAAATGCTGGGTCAGTGCTGTTTGGCAAGTGCTGTGGCTATTCCCGATGTACTGCCTACAGTACCTGACGAAGTAGTGGATTATGCTCTATGGCTGCGGGTACTTCATGAGCAATTACAGGAAATTCATTAAGGGTATTTTACACGGTGTATCAAAGGCAAAGCAGAATGCCTCATGCATATTGAAGTAGGTGCCCAGTGAGACAGAGCATCAATCTTTGCCTGTTTGGTGGTGGGATGATAAAATGTGTCATAATTATTGTTACTAAAAAATACTGGCCACCACTGCAGTTGTTGCACCATTTCATCTGGGAGCTTGTTACAGTGGCTGAAAAGTGATCAGCAACTCATGGTATGTTGGCAGATGGAATTTTGTGCCATACAGAAATGCTTGAAACTTTTTTATACCATAGATTCTTATTAATGCCTCCTTTTCAATCTGGTAATATTTCATCTGTGCCACTCTAAATATTTTAAAAGCAAATATTATTGGATATTCTGTGCAGTCATAAGGTTTGTGGGACATCAGCCATTGATACCATGTTGAGATGCAGCTCACTAAATTTAGATAGATGCCTGGCATGAAGATTGCCAGGAGGGGATCAAATTTAAGATATTTTTTAGTATGACAAAATCCTGCTGCAGACATTGGACCATTTAAATTTTATGCCCTTATTACTGAGTCTGTTTATAAGATATGCATTTGAGATGATGTAGGTACAAATTACTATAAAAATTTACTTTTCCCCCCAAAAATTGAAGTAATCTCAGATTTTTCGGTGCAGGTTACTTAATTATAGCTTTTTTGTGGTCCTATGTATGCTTAAGACCGTCCTTCCTCAGCATGTGACATATATATTTAATGATTTGCTAAAAAACTGTACTCATCAAGTCTACAACACAAACAATTTCCTCCTTAATGCATTAATAGTAATTGAAGGCTTAGCATGTATTGCTCCCATGCTGCTTCCATCTGAATAATATTATCATAATTTGGATAGTTAGGAATACCTTCTGTTCACTTTTCTAAGAATCACTGAAATATGGGTGGCTCACTAGCCACACCAAAAGTACATGGTACACAGACAGCATGAGATGTATAGAGCACAATGATATGTCACCATCATCTATGCTCATTGTATTACAAGTGTACATATGCATCTGCAAGTTCAATCTTAGAATAATTATTTAAATAAAAGTAAGTTTTTAACAAAAAACTTTTTTAAGTTAGACTATTAAGTGCAAAATAGTTTCTCCTAGCCCCCAACAAATTCCATCTGCTTACAGATAGTCCTGAAAATTTGTTGTTCTGATTCCAAGATTGCCACTGATTTCAGTTGACTTGCTGTTTCAATTGTCCAGTTTACAGCTCTCTTTGCATTCGTAATGACTATTAATAGATTAGATTACATTAGTTTAGATTAATTATTCATTCCATAGACCCACAAAAGAGGAGATCCTCGGGTGTGGAACTTGTCAGATAAACACATTACAAAAATGTAATTAGAAAAACTTGAGTTTCATTAATTTTAATGATCCTCAGTCAAAACAGTAAAACTATGTACGTGAATTAAAATTAAACTTCTAATATTTATAGGTTTAATACTTACATCTGCTTTCATTAAATCCATCATTCACACAGTAGCTAGTTACTTGACTAATACAATGAAGTATTGTCAAAAATTAAAGTAAATTATCCATTTCAGTGATCCTCAGTTAAGAACAGTCAAATTATGTACAAGATTTAAAATTAAACTTCCACCATTTACAAACTTAAGACTTATATCTGCTTTCCATCCATCCATCATTCACACAGTAGGTAGTTACGTGGCTGTTACAACCAAGTATTGTCAAAAAATAAAGTGTAATAAATTTTCATTAAAATGGTCTGCTGCACTTGTTGAGAAATTCATGGATGAAATACAAGAAGTTGGCCACCAAAAATTCTTTTAAATTATGTTTAAATTGTGTCTTGTCTGAAACTAAACTCTTAATGGTTGCTGGTAACTTATTGAAAATACACTCCTGGAAATGGAAAAAAGAACACATTGACACCGGTGTGTCAGACCCACCATACTTGCTCCGGACACTGTGAGAGGGCTGTACAAGCAATGATCACATGCACGGCACAGCGGACACACCAGGAACCGCGGTGTTGGCCGTCGAATGGCGCTAGCTGCGCAGCATTTGTGCACCGCCGCCGTCAGTGTCAGCCAGTTTGCCGTGGCATACGGAGCTCCATCGCAGTCTTTAACACTGGTAGCATGCCGCGACAGCGTGGACGTGAACCGTATGTGCAGTTGACGGACTTTGAGCGAGGGCGTATAGTGGGCATGCGGGAGGCCGGGTGGACGTACCGCCGAATTGCTCAACACGTGGGGCGTGAGGTCTCCACAGTACATCGATGTTGTCGCCAGTGGTCGGCGGAAGGTGCACGTGCCCGTAGACCTGGGACCGGACCGCAGCGACGCACGGATGCACGCCAAGACCGTAGGATCCTACGCAGTGCCGTAGGGGACCGCACCGCCACTTCCCAGCAAATTAGGGACACTGTTGCTCCTGGGGTATCGGCGAGGACCATTCACAACCGTCTCCATGAAGCTGGGCTACGGTCCCGCACACCGTTAGGCCGTCTTCCGCTCACGCCCCAACATCGTGCAGCCCGCCTCCAGTGGTGTCGCGACAGGCGTGAATGGAGGGACGAATGGAGACGTGTCATCTTCAGCGATGAGAGTTGCTTCTGCCTTGGTGCCAATGATGGTCGTATGCGTGTTTGGCGCCGTGCACGTGAGCGCCACAATCAGGACTGCATACGACCGAGGCACACAGGGCCAACACCCGGCATCATGGTGTGGGGAGCGATCTCCTACACTGGCCGTACACCACTGGTGATCGTCGAGGGGACACTGAATAGTGCACGGTACATCCAAACTGTCATCGAACCCATCGTTCTACCTTTCCTAGACCGGCAAGGGAACTTGCTGTTTCAACAGGACAATGCACGTCCGCATGTATCCCGTGCCACCCAACGTGCTCTAGAAGGTGTAAGTCAACTACCCTGGCCAGCAAGATCTCCGGATCTGTCCCCCATTGAGCATGTTTGGGACTGGATGAAGCGTCGTCTCACGCGGTCTGCACGTCCAGCACGAACACTGGTCCAACTGAGGCGCCAGGTGGAAATGGCATGGCAAGCCGTTCCACAGGACTACATCCAGCATCTCTACGATTCATCTCCATGGGAGAATAGCAGCCTGCATTGCTGCGAAAGGTGGATATACACTGTACTAGTGCCAACATTGTGCATGCTCTGTTGCCTGTGTCTATGTGCCTGTGGTTCTGTCAGTGTGATCATGTGATGTATCTGACCCCAGGAATGTGTCAATAAAGTTTCCCCTTCCTGGGACAATGAATTCACGGTGTTCTTATTTCAATTTCCAGGAGTGTATGTGTTGCTGAATTCTGGACTCCTTTCTGGGCAAGAGTAAGTGATTTTAAATCTTTAGGTATAGTGTTCTTGTTCCTGGTATTGATACTGTATACTAAGCAGTTAGTTGGAAAAAGAGATGTATTATTTACAACAAACTTCATTAAGGAATAAATATACTGAGAAGCTGTGGTTAGTATGCCCAATTCTTTGAATAGGTTTCGACATGATGTTCTTGGATTTACACTACACATTACTGTATTATATGCTTCTGCACTCTAAAAATTTTTTCTCGGTTTGTGGAGTTACCCCAAAATATGATACCATATGACATAATGGAGTGAAAATAAGCAAAATATGCCAGTTTTTTTTATTTATATCTCCTATGTCTGACATCATTCGCATTGCAAACACAGACTTGTTTAGGCACTTTTTCAGTTCGTTAGTATGTCACTCCCAATTTATTATCAAGTTGTAATCCCAAGAATTTTACACTCTCAACTTCTCCTATTTCCATGACATCATATTTTATACACACACTAGAAGGAAATCTCTTGGAAGTTCTGAACTGCATATAGTGGGTCTTTTCAAAGTTTAATGACAGTGAATTGGCAGTGAACCACTTATTAATTTCAGTAGAAATTTGATTAGCTGCCCTTTCTAAATTTATATTTGATTTACTCTTAATTGCCATGTTTGTATCATCTGCAAATAAGACAAACTTGGCATCTGGTAATGTAACAGATGACAGGTCATTAATATACACAAGAAAAAGTAGTGGACCTAGTATGGAACCTTTGGGAACACCACATGTAATTTCTTCCCAGTCAGATGATGTCTGATTGCCTACTGCTGAAATGTTACGTAATGACACCCTTTGTTTTCTATTAGTAAGATATGACTGAAACCACTTTGCAGCACTACCAGTGATGCCATAATATTTTAATTTATTTAAAAGAATGCTGTGATTCACACAGTCGAAAGCCTTTGACAGGTCACAGAATATGCCAGTTGCCTCTGATTTGTTGTCTAATGAATTAAGGACATTTTCATTGTAAGTGTAAATAGCCTCCTCAATATCAGAACCCTTAAGAAACCCAAACTGTGACTTTGACAGTATGTTATTTTCACTAAGGTGTTTAAGTAGATGCTTGAACATAACCTTTTCAAAGATTTTTGAAAAAGCTGGCAAAAGTGAGATCGGCCGGTAATTTGATGGCATTTCTTTGTCTCCTTTCCTGTGGAGAGGTATTATTTCAGCATATTTAAGCCATTCTGGGAATGTTCCTGTGATAAGTGATTGATTACACAAATAACTTGAGATATGACTAAGCTCACATGAATACTCTTTTACTAACTTTGTTGGTATGTTATCATAACCACTAGAATGCTTTGATTTCAAGGACTTTATGATGGATTCTATTTCTTTGGGTGAAGTAAGTGTCAATTCCATTTTACTGAGATTGCTTGTGTGCACTGCTCTCAGATATTCCATTGCATTATTTACTGAACCTGACAACCCCATGCTATCAGTAACAGAGACAAAATACTTTTTTAAAAGGTTTGTAACACAACATGCATTTGTTACCAGGGGTTCATTTATTTTTAGAGCTATTTGTTCCTCCTAATTTCTGGCCCCACCTGTCACTGACTTAACTATGTCCCATATTGTTTTTATTTTATTGCTGGATGTATTTATCTTCTTGTCATAATGCAGGTGTTTAGATTTCTGGGTAACCTCCTTCAATATTTTGCAGTAATTTTTGTAATGAGCTATAATGCTAGTATCAAAGGCGTCCCTACATATCAGATAGAGTTTACTTTTTGTCTCACATGATATATTTATCACTTGTGTGATCCATGGTTTCTTATTAGATTTCTGCTTAATTTGAGTTATCTGGCCGCTGTGGCCATGCGGTTCTAGGTGCTTCAGTGAGGAACCGCACTGCTGCTATGGTCGCAGGTTCGAATCCTGCCTCGGGCATGGATATGTGTGCTGTCGTTAGGTTAGTTAGGTTTAATTACTTCTAAGTCTAGGGGACTGATGACCTCAGATGTTAAGTCTCATAGTGCTTAGAGCCATTTGAATCATTTTTAATTTGAGTTACCTTCAGGGGAAAACAATTTTCAAATAAGGTACTAACTTTATTAATGAATGTGTTGTATTTTCCATTTGTGTCTTGGGTGCTGTAAACATCCATCCAGTTATTTTCTTTGAGCAATCTCCTACATTTATCAGTTTTTGACTGTTTTATTGGCCTTCTGTACTTGGTTCTGATAGATGTTTTACCCTGACAATTTTCCAAATTTAATGTTAGGTGTTGCAAGTCATGGTCAGATAGCCCATTTACTATTGGTTTTTTAATGTGGCTTAGTTGCCTAGAATTGTCTATAAAGATATTATCAATGGCAGTCTTAGAACATTTGTATACCCTAGTTGGGAAATTTACAGTAGAAATTAAATTGAATGACAATAGAATTGATTTCAGTAACTGTTCACTGACAGTGTTTTTCAGGACATCTATATTAAAATCACCATCAACCACTAAATCTTTGTTTTTTTAATTTTAGATGAGATAATAAACCTTCAAGACCATTTATAAACAGGTTGAAATTTCCGGAAGGTGCTCTGTATATGGCTACTATTATAAAAGACCTATTATGAAATTCTGTCTCTGTTGCACATGCTTCTAAGTGCTGCTCTAAGCAAAATTTATTAATGTCAGTATTCTTAAATTTAAAACTGTTTTTAACAAATGTGGCAACTCCTCCTTTCTCTATATTTTTTCTACAGAAGTAAGAGGCTAACTTAAATTCTGTAAGGTTTAACATATCTATACCAGTGGTCACATGATGTTCAGAGAGGCAGATTATATCAACTGGGTTCGATGACTCTAATTCATCACTTCACATAAGTGGTTCATTAATTTTGTTTCTAAGCCCTCAAATATTTTGATGCACTACAGATAGTTGGCATTTCACATTTACTGAGATGAAATCGGGTGGAAATAAAATTTCTGCTGATTGCTGTAAATTTTCAACCAACAGCTGTGTTTGCTGATCCAACGTGCCAGGATTATGCTGTTTGATTTCTTTCTCAAACTGAAGGTTTGTTTCAATCTTTATGTCTCTCAGAACTTGACTTCGTTCTGTCCTACCTACCCTAAAAAAGGTGCTGCTCCAACACCCATGACCACTGGTATATTACCACTCATGGCACTGCCTCCCCACTCTTACATTACTTGCTATTAGCCAAGCCAGTTTACCCTTCCCTTTCCTGTTGGGGTTGTAATGGTCGCCTGGTCGTAGATATTGCTAATTGCTATAATCGCACTATTTCACTCCCATTTACGGAGCTTGTTAGCACTTGATGTTAGGTTGGCGCCATTAAAATGCATTGTGTTGTAGTAATCGCTGCTACTTGCTGGATCGCTGCTGTCTCTCGATGCTGATGCTGGCTCTACATCTGGTTGTCTAGGGTTAAAAACATGAGGTCCCGTGTTTTTTGTGTGCTTTTGATGATAAAGAACGAGCAAAACCAACAAATATGTAAACTTCAAATATTTATTATTCTGGTGGCCATCTTAATTCCACTGTCCACCAAAGACCATGACTCAACACCAAGTAGTACTTCCGTTACATGTTCTTTGCATTGTTTATCCACCTCAAACAATAACACACAAACACACTTTACCAAAGTGACATTCCGACTGCCCCTCGACCCTTCTTGCTGCTCGTATTTATAACATTGTCAAAGAAGTACTAAAAAGAGATATAGTTTATAAGTCACATGTACATCTGTTATCATAATTTGTGCAGAAAAGTTATTAATTTGCATCGAGTGACATAATTTAACATGTTATTAAAATGACAGACAGATTTATTGACTTGACAGAATAATTCTCTGTTACAAAAAGGCCATTTTTTAGAAGTTTGTCAATTGACTTCTCTAATTTGCATAAATAAGTAAATGACATGAATTATTAAGAATTATATTGGTTTTCGTCTAAAATAGGATTGATTTTGTGAATACTGAGTGAAACTGCTCCTAGTGAACAAATAGGTTTCACTGGGTGATTTTTATTTAAGGAGATCAAAAATACCTAAGTTGGCCACTATTTTTCGTACTTCATATTAATTATTTAAGATGAACTTAGTGTTTTTACATGATGAGATTTGCTGTATCAGTGATCAAGTGATATAAACTTTAGTGTGGGTCAGTTACTCAGTATAATTTAATGGGTTGACTGTTTATGCAGACATGTTATGCAATCATTGTTAACATACACAATAACTTTTCTATAATCATAAATACTCGTTAAACTGGTTGAATTTGGAGGGTATCGCATACTTCGGTACAGTAAAGCCTTTAATATGTTCCGTTACAATACCCCCCTCGGGTAATATCATTTACAGAATGTTAATGATATTAGCCGACTAGGACAAATGTGTCAAATGGTTAAAACTTGGGAACGTACTACATTAATAATTTTTTTTGTTTTACTATGCATAATGTGTATGTATACAAGGACCGTTACATCGTTTCAAAATGAATTTTTCCTGCAAATATTTTAGTTGTGTTGTTTCAAATGCACTTTGTGTTATGCCTCTCAGTATGACAGCATAATAAAAATATTTAGTAATCTATGATAGAAAAAAAAAAATGTTAATCTTTGCTCCCAGTGAGCCACATGGAAAATGATCAAAAACAGACACAAATATATCACATGTGATTTTAAGATATATAAAAAATATATGTAAATTATTTCAAAGTCAGTTCTCATTGAGTTACAGATTAATCAAGATAATAGAAGGAACATAAATATATTACATAGATGGACAGGTCATATGTCCATAGGAAAATATTGCAACTGTCTGTTCTTTTTGAGCCACATAAAAGAAATGAAAACAAAGAACATAATTATAAGTATGGACATGATATATAAACACAAACACTAGAGAAGTCACATGTATGAATATAATATGCATTTGAAAAAAAAGAAGAGTTTTTTAAATATTGTCTCCCATTGCGACACATAGTCGAGACAGTACAAGAACATATTAATACTAAAATTGGACACTTAAATTGGTCACAACATAACACAAACATCAAACTGGTGAAAATCTGATTAGCTGTAGAAAATTGTACACAAATCTTATGCCTAAGGAAAGAATAGTAACAAAATGATGGGTCTTGCACACCAATTTTTTTTTACATTGTCTTTTATTTGGTGCAAGTATGTCCCATATTCAACAATACAAAAGGAAAGTAATAAATGTTTGTCACCTTCTTGCCCGTTGCAAGTAAAGAAGATGTCTCAAAATTTAATATTCAATAGTGACAATAAAAATATAAAAACATTCTCTCAGAGATCTGGAACTTTTCCAGGGTCTGTAGGATGAGTGGTAGTTGCTATTTGACACACCCAGTAAAATCTTTGCTGATAACATGTTTTATGGAACATGGGTGAGTAACTGTATTCAAACAGGGAACTGTGCTTAATCATGTTTATATGGTTTCAATTCAGTGATGTTTCTTAATCCAAATAACCTTCTTGATCTGGGAAAGATAAGTCTATACGCATTAGGATGTGGGCTTTCTTTTATTTCAAATGGACTAATGTCAATGTTTACTTTAAAATATGGACAACCTAGCTCAACATCTCTGTCTATTTCAGTATTTTCAAACAATAGATCATTTTCAATTTCTTTAGTTCCTAAGTCTAATGTCTCTTTCCTACACTTAGACACATCCCTCTCTGTTTGCAAAGCATTGACATTTAAACATAAACCTTTGTTTTCATCTGTTCCTTTTAACACTGTGTTGTCACTTAACAACCTACTGTTTTCACCTCCTTTTTTATAAAGTCCACTACGGATTCTTGTCCACCATGTAGGATACAAGGTTGTACTTACCTTTGCTAATTCTTTCCAAAAGGCATCTTTGTTTATACAGTTTCCATAGTTGTTCCACAAAACTTCTAAAAACTTTTCCCCTTTTTCTTGAAAACACACATTTACATTCCATCCCTTTATATTTTCTTTAATATTATTATTACCATTCTCATAGATTAGTGTTTCATAGTTCCCAATAGGCAATAGCTTGTCCTCAGATACACATTCCCTAGTCTGCATTTCACTTAAATTAACCTCATTATTACCCATGTTTGTCGCATCACTTACCTTTCCCACATAATCACTTTTCAACTCTACAAATACTTTTATTTCTTCCTCCACACTCTCATCAATAACATCACTTGATTTAGGATCATTATTTAAATGTCCCTCTATTACTTCTTCCTCCTCCTCCACAACAACCCCATCTTCAGTTTCCCCCCTATGTATCTGAATCTCAGCAATTGAGTCTTTGGCTCCATTAAACACTTCGTCATCCCCCTTCTTATCAAATAAACCCCCCAAAATAGATTCTATTTGTGGTGTGTCTAACTTGTTATTAACACCAGTATATTTTTCAGCCCAACTATGGAGCTCTGCAATACCTTCAACTTCTGCACTTTCACTAACTACCTGTGCTTGAACATTGTTTTTATTAACTGTATCACTTTTACTCATAGTATCCCAAAACCTTTTATTAAATTCTAATTTATTCATTCTACCAACATCAGTATTTTCATGGTACTTACTCTTTACATTGTATCTTCTCCTTCTCCAGTTTCGGTTATGTGTTGTCCTGTCATAATATTGTCTAGCCCAAAACTACGGACATCTAGTGGGACTGTCCACCGTTTCCCGGCTGGTTCCCTCGGTCTGTCCGTTTGTAGTTGTCGTTTTGTTCACTAGTTTCAACAAACCCCCTTCTATCTTGTTCTCTTCCCCAATACCTATTTCTATCATTCCTGTTATCTCTCCTCCATCCTCCCTCCTGTGTATTGTTTCTGAAATCATTTTCATATCTCCTATCTCCCCTATTTGGAGCATTATTTCCAGAATTTTCAAAGTCTCTCCTCCCATAATAATCTCTATTTACATTCCTGTTCCACCCCCCATACTGTTTGTTGCCAGAGCCAAAACTTTGGTTATTTTCTCTTTCCAAGGCCCTATCTAATCTATCTACAAATTTCAGGAACTCTTCCATTGAATCGTCTGGTCCATGGACCAATTCCCACTGCAGTCTCTCTGGTAACCTTCTTTTTAAAACATCAATTTGTGTCATAATATCAAAAGAGTTATTCAAGTGAGCAAGCTTTTTCAATTGATCTCTGCAAAATTTTTGCATTCCCCCTACTTTCCCTCTATACACTGGTACATTTAGAAATTCTGACTTTAATCTGGCTTGTATGGATTGTGACCAAAATTTGCAAATAAACTTAGCTTCAAACTCTTCAAAAGTATTCCAAGAATCATTATTCTCATTTGCCCAGGATAGGGCCTCCCCTTCTAGAAACCGTTTTACTAACTTAATTTTTATGTTATCTGACATTCCTACAACAAACATATCCTTACATTGGTGAATAAAGTCAATAGGGTGCAGATTTTCACCAGGAAAGCATTTCACTTGGATGTGCCCATACATTGTATTTTGATTGTAAATCGTTTGTTTGGACATTAATGCGTCCTCCAATTGTGTATATTTAGTGTGTATATTTTCTACTTTTGCATCTACATTAGTGGTATACAGTTTGTATTCTTGTTTAAGGTTTTCTGATGTATTCTAATCTTTCAACTTCAGTATCTACTCTGTTGTAGATGACAGCAATGCTGTCTGTGTTAGCTTGTATGTTTTCATTTAAACTTTCAACTTTAACTTGAAATTCTTTTCTGAAGTGTATCAACTGTTCTCTAGTGTTCTTACTGAGGGTAGTTTTAATTTCTTCACACTTCTCATTGAGATGAGTACTTAATAGATCAAAATCCAAATTTAACTTATTCAGTCTATCTGTGTTTTCTTTAAGTTTCAAACTTACTTGTTCGCTTGATTGTTTAAAATCCAAACTTACTTGTTCACTGGATTGTTTAAGTTGCAAGCTTATTTGAGTTGCAAACCCTGCTAGCCACTCTGTTAAGTTTAATTGTTCACCATCCCCTGGTTCAATTTTTACATTTCCTACGATCTCATCACTCTCAGGTAGAGACATGTTAACTATTAATTATTTTAAATGACAACAACAACAAAATACCTTGCTTTATGTAGCTATACTATGATGTCGTGATCGGTGTTCCTGTTGGCTTTCTTCACTTCTATTCGGTTTTATCGAAGCTGAAGTCTTGATTGATGAATTCCATTGACATAATCCAGACGTTAATCTTCCGAGCGGTGTGATGATGGTTTTTGGTAGTCGCCCAAACACAATTTATTTAATTTTGACATATTTTCACTGTTGCCACACTGCACAAATAAACTTTTTTAGAATGATAAGCACTTACGAAATTTATCGCTGCACTATTATCATCGATGCACTTAAAGATCCCGGACGAGCCCCCACTTTTGTAATGGTCGCCTGGTCGTAGATATTGCTAATTGCTATAATCGCACTATTTCACTCCCATTTACGGAGCTTGTTAGCACTTGATGTTAGGTTGGCGCCATTAAAATGCATTGTGTTGTAGTAATCGCTGCTACTTGCTGGATCGCTGCTGTCTCTCGATGCTGATGCTGGCTCTACATCTGGTTGTCTAGGGTTAAAAACATGAGGTCCCGTGTTTTTTGTGTGCTTTTGATGATAAAGAACGAGCAAAACCAACAAATATGTAAACTTCAAATATTTATTATTCTGGTGGCCATCTTAATTCCACTGTCCACCAAAGACCATGACTCAACACCAAGTAGTACTTCCGTTACATGTTCTTTGCATTGTTTATCCACCTCAAACAATAACACACAAACACACTTTACCAAAGTGACATTCCGACTGCCCCTCGACCCTTCTTGCTGCTCGTATTTATAACATTGTCAAAGAAGTACTAAAAAGAGATATAGTTTATAAGTCACATGTACATCTGTTATCATAATTTGTGCAGAAAAGTTATTAATTTGCATCGAGTGACATAATTTAACATGTTATTAAAATGACAGACAGATTTGTTGACTTGACAGAATAATTCTCTGTTACAAAAAGGCCATTTTTTAGAAGTTTGTCAATTGACTTCTCTAATTTGCATAAATAAGTAAATGACATGAATTATTAAGAATTATATTGGTTTTCGTCTAAAATAGGATTGATTTTGTGAATACTGAGTGAAACTGCTCCTAGTGAACAAATAGGTTTCACTGGGTGATTTTTATTTAAGGAGATCTAAAATACCTAAGTTGGCCACTATTTTTCGTACTTCATATTAATTATTTAAGATGAACTTAGTGTTTTTACATGATGAGATTTGCTGTATCAGTGATCAAGTGATATAAACTTTAGTGTGGGTCAGTTACTCAGTATAATTTAATGGGTTGACTGTTTATGCAGACATATTATGCAACCATTGTTAACATACACAATAACTTTTCTATAATCATAAATACTCGTTAAACTGGTTGAATTTGGAGGGTATCGCATACTTCGGTACAGTAAAGCCTTTAATATGTTCCGTTACAGGGTGTAGGCCATGTCTAGTATAATCCCACCTACTGAGAGAATCAACAGGAACCGAACCAATATGTGACCCTGCACCCAACCCAAGTAGCCGTTCCAACTCCAAATTAACTCTCCCAGCAGAAGAGTTTAAGTGAGGTCGGGATGCAGTCTTTGCCAGGTCACACTCCATATTGTACCAAAATTGCAGGGCCAGTCATTGGAAGCATGTGGAATAAATCTTGAGATGCCATGTTCTTCCCATGGACAGTTGTACGTGGCATGCTCGAGTGTCTGTAAACCATCAGCAGTGTTTGTTTTCTATCTGGACAGAAAGACAAAAAATATCATTCATCATCAAGTGTTGTTGATGAACCCACTATCAACACCAACAAATTATTGTCAAAACAATGACTTCTGATTTGTTTCACTTCAATAAATGCATGATATTAGTGAAATTTTTTTGTTTCAGTTAAATTCAAAGAAAGATTCATTTGGATGAATCCCTTCTCGACCAACTGACTGACTCACAGGCAGTGCACAGCCTAAACTATTGGAGATATAGACATGTTACACAGTAAATATTTTCTGTAAAACCGGCAGCATGAAAGAACATTCTAAGCTGAGCTGTGAAAATATGTGGTTTTGTTTTGCAATCATTTTTAACTAAAAACAGGAAAGTTGTGTTTATGGTTAACTTTATAAGCATATCTATTTGTAGATTAAAACCATGCAAAATGCTGTCATTAAAACTATTATCCTCCCAGATGCAGCAGCTCGAAAGGTCTGTCTCACTCATGTACTAATGATTCCAACTGATTTACTCATACATTTTCACTTCTATTCCCAATCCAGGTTCTGTCTGCAGTAACAATAATGTCAGAGAGAGGAAGTAGGAGATAGACAGAGAAGGGGGGAGAAAATCGATATAATGAAGGGGAAGGAAGATATGGACAGAGAGATGAGTGAGGAGGAGATGTGTAAAGAGAATGTGGGATAAGACATATACATGGAGTGAGGGAAGGTAGTGGACAGAGGTAGTGGGCAGGAGGAGGAGATGGACAAAGGGAAGGGGGAGGTGGAAGGAGGAGAGGTATAGAGACGGGAGGAGTAGGAGATTACGATGTGTATCCAATTCCTATACATATTTAGCAATTCTGAAGCATTGCCAGATTCTCTAGTTCTTTATAAATACTGCTGGAAGTGTGACCTATGTCTTTCATATGTAGAGCTATGGAATGTATCTCAAGTGGGTCATAAATTGATGCATTGTGTTCTTTATGGTTTGTATGGAAGCTGTGCCTACTTTATCCTATGTAACATTTTCAGCATATTGGACATTTACTCAGAATGCAAAAGAAGGAGAATTTCCTCTGCTTGTATTACTGTAATGTTGTAATGTAAGAAAAAGTTATTTGTATGCCATACAGCTTGAATACTTTAGCCATTTGCTATTATAGGTGTTTAAAATATGATATACACAAAACTGGATGTTTATTCTTGACGTTTATAAGAAAATCCTGTTTTCTCTGTTTTCTTCATTAATTTGCCTACAAAAGGTGGTGGACAGTGGAAAAATTGTCTGTGTGTTATACGTATATGACACCTAGTGTTATTGCAGATAGTGTGTAACAATTTTTGTCATTAAGACAACTTATTTGTTCTAATATTTGTAATCATATTATGCAACAAACACATAATGCAAAACAAGGGAAAAAACATTAAAATCAATGTTAACCACACTCCACTAATCTATGTAGACTGTTCAGATGATGATGAAGATGTAAAACCCACAAAGCCTGTTGCACTGTTGCATGACTTGCCTTAATTGTTGTGAATATCTCATAACACAGTAATGATTATCAGTTTGCAGAGAAGAAGTTCTATAACTGTCACAAAGTGGGTCAGCAAAGTAGAAGAGCTTCCTGAAACGTAATACCTGTCAATTTTTTATGTAAAAACTCTTAATGCTTTTTAAATAAAACAAATGTTATTACCATAGCACATCTTTATTCTTCATATCTACATACTGCAGCCCTCTGTCACCAGAGGGCTCTGAATAGTAGCACATGCATTGGCAGTGTGTAACATAAGTATATTGGTGTGTGAGAAACAGCACGCTGTAGTCAAGTTTCGAATTTGAAGATTTTGCCCACACATAGAGCACCCTCTCCTTCAGCATGACAATGTCAGACCGTACATGACTGCTGTGTCATCCACAACAATCAGTTGCCATGAGTTCACTGCCATCAATCATCCTCCATACATTATTAGTTTCTCCATGTCTGGATAACGATCCTGCTGATTCCGTAACTGATGTTCAATTAATGAAATACAGCTCCAGTTGCTCCAGCAACTGTTGCAGCTTTTCATTAATTAATCCTCCATACAGTTCCGATTTGCTCCAATCCAGTTTTCATCTATTTGAAAACGTAAAGAAATCCTTTGAGGAGTTTGCTTTGATAGTGATGAAGCAGTGCAAGCAGTGGTTCAAAGCCATACTGTGCTGAGAAAAAAATATGTAGACATGAAGAATAAAGATGTAGAATGTTAATAATGATTGTTTTATTTTAAAAGCTTTCAAAGTTTTCACATAAATAATTCAGAGGCATTACTTTTCAGCATGACCTCATACAAAGACTTCAAAAATTCTAGCTTAAATACATGAGCTGTATTTTCTAACTATCTGAATACAAGCAAACTCACTCATACTTGCTGAGTTTGACTTTGTCTTACTGCTCACTGACTCAAAACTGTATCCACCAACTTTTTGAACATGAACTGCCTATGCTATTTAAAGCCCCACATAGACAGGTTATAAAAAATGTTAAAATACAAAGCTATTACATATTCAACGATAATAGAAAATACTAGAATACAAGTAAAAATATAGCAGGGAAACATGTGGCAAAACGTAATTGTAAATTTCAGACTGTAAATACACAGCCAGCAATTAAAAAAAAAAAAAAAAAAGAAAAAGAAAATTACACCGCTTAAGATGTTCCAGTTCACTCAAGATTTATAGCTGCAACAGTGCATATGGAGTACACGAAATGATTACATTTGCAAATCAATAGCACAAGTGTTCCGAGGTACTAGGTCTCAACTTATACTAAAACACCCATATTAGTATGTGGTGTAGCCTCCAGAGACAGCAGTGCAGACATTAACTCTGGCAGCCAGTCAGTCATACACATGATGAATAATGTCCTTGGATGTATTATGCCATGCCTGCTCAACCTGTTCGTGTAGTTCTGTTAGAGTTGTTGGCTGACAAGTCACACAAATCACTTTTTGCCCCTTCATATCCCATATGGATCCTCTGATGGCACCAGTCGAGCCATGCATGTCAATGCTGTGGCGTGAGTGGAAGACAGGTTAGAGGTGTGTATGCCCATAGTCCACTGAATTAACCAGTTTGTAACAGTTTTTGTTGACGTTTCTGGGCTAACAACCCTTTTTATTTGTGCTGTGGTAGCTCTATGGTCTTCCACTGCCTTACAATATGACGATCCTGCTCGGCATCTGTGCTTCATGGATGACCAGAAACTCATCTAGGAGTGTGAGAACATTCATGTGACTACTGGTGCCAGCATCATTGCACAACTGCTGGAGAACATGTGGTCATTCTCTGAAAGTACCAGCCCACTGCTTGGAAGACCACAATTTGATACCTTTGACACTTGCTCAGTTGGCTGTAGACAACATGAATCCATCTCTGTGGCATGGTTGCCTGCCTGTTGCAAATGCCACATTGAGCCTTCTTGCTGTTAGCATTCCCTATTAAATAGTAGACACAGGTGGTGCTCTGGTAGCTATGCCACTACACTATGTGTTGGCAGATGTCATTGAAACAGTTATCAGTACATTTGCTATCCCAGGTGGCATATGTACTCATCAGATCAAAATCAGTGTCTTCTCTCCATGTGTACTAATTATTTTGCTGGGCAGTGTATATGGATCGAACACCTTGTATGTGTGAGTTACGTGTGTGTGTGTGTGTGTGTGTGTGTGTGTGTGTGTGTGTGTGTGTGTTTTGTCTATTTATGACAAAGTCCTTGTTAGCTGAAAGCTAACTTTCCGACATTCCTTTTGTTGTGTCTTTCTTCGACTCATCATCTCCACTATATGGTGAGCAGTAACTATCCTTTTCATAATATTGTTACATTCCACCCTGGATTTTCCATTGTTTAATCAGTAGTATCAAATACTCAATAATAACAAATGACAATTTCAAGTACAAGATCAACATTACAAAGAACTATCTTAGTACATACAGAAACCTCCAGATTAAGACACACAGCCCCAAAGGGATCACCAAAAGGCATAAAGAAACTGGAGTCCTGGCCAGCTCACACCAGGAAGAAGTAACAATCCTTAAGCACAGTACTTATTTAACAGTCTTCATAGATAATTTCAAACAAATACCAAGGAGGCCAATAGCTTCAGGACTCCAGGTAGGCACCGAATAATACTGCCCTGCTGCTCATGGCTGCTAACAAGTTGTTCAGTACATCTCAGCATATTCAGCACTCTACAACTGTCTGATGCATGTTGTAACCAGGTTGCAATTGATGAGAGCCACTTCTTGCCCACTAAACTCACTGGTACCAACAGTCAAACGCTGCAGGAAAACAAGGGCCCAATGGTCAATGGTGTTATCTCGCTGCAGTTGCCAGGATGCTGTGTACTCAGGCACACCCTGTCCAGCTCCTTGTCCAACTGACCAGTCGCCACTACACAGCCCCAGAGGAAACACTTAACTCAGCAACAATGATATGATGAGGGCCAGAGTTGATGGAATCCGCACACAAGTGGCACTAGTAGGATCATGCACATGCCCTCACAGAAACCGCCACAGCCCAACCTCCCACCTCCAACCTAAAGATTCCCCCAACAAGAAGGGAAGGTACATTAATTAACAAACTTCACCTGACTAAAATGCACTCGTAAGGGCTTCCCAGTGGCCAACTCTTTGACTAGCAAATTAACCAGCCCCAACACCTTGATGATAGAACATGGGTCAGTGAACAGGGGGGAGGGGGGGTCAACTTACCAACAACAGCAGCACCATTCTATGTTAATTCCATAAAGTTTCTTCTACCAAAAACTTCATCTCCACCTTACCGCGAAAGGATCGTCTACCACGGTTGTAGGGCCTTGCCTGACAGCAGTGAGCCAATTCAGTATTCTGCCTCGTCTGGTGCCAATTGTCCTTGAGCGTACCTGGAGTGATCAATGTGGATAAAAGGTCATTAATGCTGCACAAGTTGGAGAAGGGAGAATTAAGGGGATACGCTAATATAAGAGTGGCAGAAACAGCCTTGGATGCCTCATGCTGGGCAGAATTGAGTGCGAAGTTGAGTCGTACCATCCCATTTGCTTGGAGACATAGCATGGTATATAATTAAGACTGCCTTAAGATTACGATTGACCCTCTTTGCAAAGGACACTGACGATAATATGGCCTGTTGGTAATATTCATAATAGCATTGTGTAAACAGAACTGCCTAAACTACCTCGAGGCAAAGGCTGGAATGTTGTCACTCACAAGAGCCTTGGGAGGGCCAAACTGTGAAAAGATGTTGATTAGTTGATGAATGGTAATGGCAGCTGTAACCTCTGAGCTAGGGAGCAGCCAAACAACCAAACAAAGCCAGAGAACGTGTTTACAACAACCAAGATGTAACAGTTTCCCCTCTTAGTACAGGAAGAGGCCCTATAAAATCACTGAAGAGCTTATCCATAGGATGCTGCTCTCACTCAGACTGCAGCAACCCCCTGGGCGAATTAGTGTTCAGTTTACCCCTCTTACAAGACTTGCACTCATTAACCAAAAGGCGGATATCGCTGTACAGTGAAGGCCACGTGAGGTGAGCACATACCTTCGCCAAGATTTTGTAAAGGCCTAAATGACCATCCACCATGGGGTTATGGAAATAATGAAAAATGGCGGGACATAACTCGACAGGGAGACAAATCCCAGCCTCCAGGCAACAGTTGCCTCCTAATAGGTCTCCACAGTGGATCCTGATCCTGCTTGACCTTAGGCTGCCAAATAATTGCAGTACTTTGGCTAACACACTGCACACAAGATCATGAGGCTCCCCAACCTCACCTTCAGGTTCTGGATCCTACTGTTCAAACATGCAACTAAGCGCGTCTGTTACCTGGTTGTCGAAGCCTTTAATATGTCGCACTTTGAAACGGAAGGGTGATATGTGGACAGTGCATCTCACAATCCTACCAGTTTTCCTGGGCCTAGCCAGAACCCAACTCAGTGCCTGATTGTTGGTTTCTAAATCAAATTATCTATGTTCAAGATAAAATTTGAACTTTTCAAGTGCGAATAGAATGGCTTGGGTCTCATACTGATACACCAAATACCTCAGTTCTAGACCTGTCAGTCTACCTGATGCAAAAGGTGAAGGACATTTTTCACCCAGATCCTCCTGGAGAAGAACTGTGGTGATGCCAGTGTCAAAGCATCAGTCTAAACAATAAATCTCTTGTCGAAATCAGGCACAGCGAACACTGGAGGATTAGTGATGGTGGTCTTAAAAGCCTCAAAAGCACACTGCTTGCCAAACAGAGGCAACTCTTGCCCTTTGGTTGCATGACATCTCTGGGAAGACAAGTACATGGGAGACAATTTACACAAGTGGCCAAACTCCAAGTATCATTCCTAATCACGTGAGGAGACTGAACTGCCAGAGTGTAAAAACATGCAAACTGGTTCCAGTCCAAATGGGCACAAAAATAAGGAAAGAAAGATCTTTCCATAGCACAAATACGCGTACAACAAAACAGTAACCCCCTCTGACATGTTTTACAGACCCCCCGGGCATCAGCTGTTAGGCCTGGGGATTCTTACAACAGGGCACTCATGCACAATGTGGTCACTCACACTGCAACACAAACATCACTTGCAAGTGACTGGACCAATCAGATTTGGACCATGGTTTATTACCCCACAGAATAGTAGGTGTCAATGGTAGACTTCCATCTGACCCAAGCAGCTCGTCAGTAAAGGTCAGTGCCTCAGTTGACTCTAGCAATTCCTGAAATTCATAAAAATTAGTCAGATGGTGCGCAAACACCAAGCAAGACAAATCCTCTGGACCCATGTCTCCTAAAATACTGGAGATACTGTCAGATTCAGTAACCCCCTTATTGAGAGCTGGCACAGCCATGTGCATTCATTCACCATACTGGCTTTGTGTCTCGGAAGACACCTATATCTGCCAATAATACCTCTGCTCAAGTTAATTGCACATGTGTGCCGACAACTTTCTGTCTATAATTCAAGCTGTGAGCTGTCCTATGGAATCCTGATGCCTCAAGGTTTCAGAGACCAAAAAACTCAGTGTCCCTTTTGTTAGTTATAAAGCAACAAAAGGATCATGGTGTGGTATGCTCAGGTCATCACCATGAGACTCAAACCTGACAAGCAGCCACATCACTTGCTGCACTTGTTGCAGATCATCATTAGATAACTCAGATATACCAGTAAGGAGGCACATAATAGGGTTGGGCAATTTGGCGAAGAGATCAGAGGGCAAATTTCCAAGACCTCAGGCACTGGACTGCTGAACACCAAGGAGCTGATTATGACTTAAAACTTCGTACTCCGGTCCCACACCTTCACTCTCTAAAGTCAGGGATGCCACTACAACCTGCAAGTCCCTTACCCAATTAAGTAATTGTTTAATCCCTTGTTTCTCAGAATCCTTATGATTGAAATCCAGTAGACGATTCCCCCAATGTGCTAGATGTGCCTGGATCCTACAAGACTGCTTTTTGGTGTTTGACTGCCCTTCAGGAAGGACACATTACATTGCACAACATCTAACATGGCTGAAGTAATAGAAACAGAGGCATCTAAGGCATCTAGCTCCCCAGTGGAGTCCAAAGAATGTCGAAGCAGACTGTCCACCGACAGGCGCTACCTGGCCACCAGTTCAGGAACACTACCTTCTATGAGCAGGTTGCAAACCTGTAATTCATAATGTAGCTGCTCCCTTTTAAGAGGCAAAATCCCAGGACACCCTGTGGAATCCATGATAGGTAGTGACCTCCTGAAAACAACCAAAAATATTAATATAATAACTCAAGGAATGACATTTGTGTTAGTTGTACAATAACTCAAAGAAACGACAGATGACATCAAAGGATAGAAAACTCGAACCCCTCCCTGTCAAACTGAACACAACCATGCTCTGTGGCTACCAATTGATACCCAGGACAAGGATTGGGATGAGTTTAGGAAAACATGTAGAAGGGCAGCCCAACTTGATGCATCATTTATCATTCCCAACCAAATAGTTTTATTAAATAACAGTCCTACCATAAGCCAACTAACAGTTACGAAGATTCTTACCAAATACACACAAATAGTTAAGGTTTTTAAATTAAAGTCACAATGCATAAGGACACTTTCATTATACATAAAATTACAAATGGTACTCGAAGAACATGTCAGCTGTGCAGTAGAATGGTGGCCAATTACAAACAGTAAATTGATTAAATAAACCTGTGTCAGCACTCTCTCCTTGCGACTAGCATCACAAATGTGGGCTAATCCTACAACATGGCTTGAATATGAGTTTAACAAACATTAAATAAAAGACATTAAAATGCATACATCTCCAATGATTATTCTGCTCTCATATAGACAAGATTCGGCCAAGCTGGCCATATGCTAAACGTGTAAAGACTGAAGCAAACAGTAGTACTTCTTTGGCCACAAGCCTGCTACAGAGAAATCAAATTAAGTACTTAAATAAAATACTGGGCCACTAAAACACTAGTAAATTGATAGTAATAAACTCCTCCTTTTTCTAAGAAATCAAGGAACTCAGTGTTCAGTTTGCCCAAAGGCTTTGATCACACGCCCACAAGGACATTACAATAACAGAAACACTGATTAATTAAATTACTTTATAATCTGGCAATGCCCCTGCCGCACATGGTACCAAAAGAATGACAATAAACTACTGAACTTGAGGCTGGAACAGGAGACCCCCAGAAGCACATGTGACTCGCCAACACCTAGGCCTCATGCGATAATGGGAAAGCTGCTTAATTAGAAACACGTCACTGCCCCAGACCATCAGAAAACAAATGCATCACCCACTGCCAATACAAAGCTGTTAACATATACCAAACAACAAAGAGCAAACAAGTTTGATAGAAATTAACATACCCAGAAATATTTAAACGGCCAATTAAAGATTATTTTCAAGGAAGCCAACTATTAAAACCTCCATATAGGAGTGCACCACTCATAAAAATTTAAAAAGTTTACCTTCCTAGCAATAATAAGAAACATGTACAAAGTCATTAAAAATAATTACATAATAATTCAAACAAGACTAAATGAATTAAGGTATACCTCTACTAGGGCCTCTAGACACTGTCATCTGGATATGCACCAAATGCCAGATGGTCAGTTAAAATGTCTGCCTACAACCCAGAGGGCTCCTCAGCATGGAGAAAGGGAGTGTGCAAATACAAATAGCACACGTGCATGACCCACATGTGTGTACCTTTAGGCTGAGTGCACACAACTTTAGTTACAGGCCAAATCCAATAACTCACCTCAGGGAGGGTCATAAAGTCTACAGCAAATGGAAAGTACAATCAGTAGTATCAAATTCTCAATGATAATAAACAGTGATTTCAAGTAGCGGATTAAAATTGGAAAATACTAGCGTCGCGCTTACAGAAAGCTCCCAATTGACACACACAGCCCCAGAAGGGATCACTGGAAGCCATAAAGGAACCAGATTCCTGGCCAACTCACACTGGGGCAGAATTCACAATCTTTTAAGTACAGTACTTACTGAACAGTCTTCATACATAATTTCAAAAAAATGACAAGGAAGCCAATAACTTCAAAACTGAAGGTAGGCATCAGATAATACTGCCCTCCTGCTCATAGCTGCAAACAAGTTGTCCAATACATCTCAGCATATTTAGCACACTACAGTTGCATGATGCACGTGGTAACCAAAACAATGAGAGCTGTTCCTTGCCTGCTGAACTTGGTGGTGGCAATGGTCAACGCTGCAGGAAAACTTGGGCTCCTATAGCCCAATGGTCAGCAGTTTCAAATCACTGCAATTGCCAGGCTGCCGAATACCCAGGGACATCCATCCAGCTCCATGTCCCGCACACTGCTCCCACCCACAACCCTAGATGGAACACATCCAAGCTAGGATGATAAAGGGCCAGAGTCACTGGAACGCACGCACAAGTTGTGTCAGTAGGATCGTACACATGCCCTCACAGAAGTCACCATAGCCCAGTTCTTTACGTACTATAGAAACAGGGCTTTCAAATGAGGTAAGGCATTGCTAAAACAAACTATTGTTAGTGGAATGAGATTTTTAACTGTGCATGGTTTTTGCGAGTCTTTGCTATGAATATTTCTTCAAAGAAAAATATTTTACAGAAAATACATACACTGTTTTCATCAACAGCCTGCAAATTGTACTGTGACCAATAAGGTTTAAAACATTACAGCTTAACAAACAATTTTGAGTTATTTATATTATGTAGTACATAAAAGAAATCAGAGAAAGGAAAAAGTAGTACCAGAGTTTATGTTGGGAATGGTATCAGAGCAGGTGGAGCAATTTCATCTTGCTACATGTCAAGCCTATTGTGAAGTAAAGAAATAATTGAAGCAATAATATTTAACGTGTTTTATTTGACATTTGGGATAATCAAGTCTGTTTGAAGATAAATATTAGGCTGTTCCTGCTAGCGTGTCCACCAGCAGGCAACCATGCACAAAAGCTGGCAGTAAGGAAGTAGGGCATTAGCATATGTGCTGATCCCACTTGAATATTAATCCATAGACTCCCTCTGGAATTTGTAAAAAACTGTCATATGGCAATCTTCAGATAAGCGTATACTTATAGGGAGTCCTGTTATTATTATGAGAAACAAAATAACAAATACACTAATACTAGTCAAAGTAATGAAGTGAAGTGAAAGTGTGAGGAAGCTAACACTAAAAGTGATCTCAAACTATTTGTGGATGAGTTTTTTCATGACCAATTTATGTTTAAAGAGTTTTAATCTGTTCCTGTCAGTGCCATTGCATAATCTGCATATTTAGCACAGAACAGATAATTCATCATTATTGAAATTTGTAACGCTAACTGCATTTAAGTTTACAGCATTTGTTTTATTTAATAATCTGTAACTTTCTGTTCAATAGGTCTATCTCCCAAGAAATGTCAGAAATCTTGTCAGTACTGGATGCTGTAGCCAACAAAGACATCCATACCTCATTGGCGCCACACACAGTACAGAAAACTGCTAGTGATGAAATACAAAAGGTACGTAAAACAGTAGTTTTATTAGTTCTCAATTACAATATAATACTTAATGTATAGTGTATTGTGCATATTTGAGTTATGAGACCCACATACCATAACTTGTTTTGCACATTAAATGATATAGGAAGGAAAGACCAAATGTTTAGAGTTTAATTCTCCGTTGACATCACACACAGCTGAGTAATTATAGGAGAAGATACTGGCTGTGACATTGTTGACGTGATTTTTGTGGCATTCATTGACAATGATTTAGGGAAAGCATATAAAACATAATCAATTCAGAAGATTGGTATTTGTAGCCTACTCATCCTAAATAAGAAACAATTGGTAAGTGGAGAAGAAATATTGTTCAACATGTAAAAATATGTCACCCATAACTGTATTATAAAGGTTGTCTTTCTTGAGCTTTTTCTCATTGTCAGATTTGATCAAATTCTAGAACATGCAACTAACTTCTAAAATTCTGTGTGTCATCTTGGAGCTCAACATTTCAACATCTTTGGGCTGTGTGGCATATGCAACAGGGTGGCCAGTTTATGATACACACTGGGCAATTCCCAGTCAACTGCAGCACTCACTCACCTCATATGAAATAAAAAAAGAAGCAACTACCAGGATTAATTTCTTTTCAAAGAAAATTAAGTATATTAAATAATAATCTATCAAAGGTATAATTAAATTAGACACCATCAGTGATTGTGCCAGCAACAGGAGTATGAATATTGTCGTCAACAAGTTTTTGACACTACAGTATGTATCAGAGAAATGGTTTTATCAACTGCCATTGTTTATGAAAATAGCATGCTATGACTGTCTTTCTTGGAAAATGCCTGCTTTGGAAACAAAATAATTACATGCGGATACTATTTTGTCTATCCATTTCTCTATGCAAGCTATTGTGGTGGTAATGTAAAAATGAGGCAGTAAATCAAACATGATGAACAGGAAATGTCAAGTTCTTCGTCTAAAGCACTAAATAAAACAAAATGAAGACATAAAACTGTTGCATCTATGATATTACATGTATTAGTCATAGTACCTTAAAATGTGACAGAATTGTGGACTAAGAAGCACAAACAACCTGTATCTAATTCTCCTCATCATCAAACCACAGATTTATCTATTAGCTGAATGTTAACTTCACCCTCCATTTCTATTTTTTCTCTCACAGAAATTGAAAATTATTTAACAGAATAAAAGAATTCATTTAATATTATAAATGACTACTGCTTATCTGTGCAGTGCTCCTCTGCATGCACCTGTTGCGAAGTAGGATAAATCGTTATGATCTGCTACACATTGTTTCTCAGCACATTGCAACCATTTATGGACTGTTTCTTTACACCATGATGACACACTTTCTCACCTCCATGTGGTTGAAAAGTTCTCCATATGAATTTCTGTATAAGAAGTCATGGAAAACTTTACTCCCATCAAACAGTTCAGTTCTCCTGACCAGTTCAGCAAGAGGCATATTATAAATCATAATCTTTGCTCTGGTCATTGTTTTTACAGATGAGGGTGCTCTCAGTTCCAATGTGGCCTCTTCTTTTAAGTGGTTTGGCCAGTGTAATATTATAATGCATCTAACAATCACCTCCTTTCACTCAGCATAGAATTCTGAGGTGGGGTGCTTGGTCAGAAATGCAAAAAATTGTACTGTTGATGTCGTCTGAGGAAGCACTCACCAGCGTCCTTGCTACATACTGCTCCAGCCATGTTAATGGTCATAATCCTACCAAAACATTGCACATTGCTTGACTTTCTGCATATGACATAAGGAGCCTGGAGCCCCCACATGTACACCCCTTGTTATAGTGAAATGTCATACTTCTGGCCAGAACCAAAACTGGATCTGTTTAACATGATAACCCTACAGGAGAAGAAAAGAGATTATATAAAGAAATGGTTGGCCACCAAATATAAGCTTTTGTCAAATATGTCATCAACTCTGATAGAATATCAGACCTTTATTGGAGACCAGGACTCAAATGTTCAAAAGATAATGAAAGAACTTAGACTGATAATACTTGAAATTGTTTTAGAATATGTAGGAAGTATGTCTGTCGGAAAATTGATGGCCAGTATTTCTGGGAGATCCATGTTCACAGCATTTTGTCTGATATCATGTAAATTTTCAAATGGAAGCAAGTGCCTAATTAATGTGAGTAATTAACTGTCCTGTGTTTATAAAAGCCCCAGTATTGTTTGATCAATGACTCCATCCAGATTTTTACATCTAAATGGCTTAGCCATGGTCTAGATTAGGCCTGGTCATTGACATCCTGTGTTTTCATGTTTAATCTTTGAGTAAAACAGTCACAAAATACATGTTCATGTCAATTTAAATTTCATCCGAAAACAGCATTCATCATAAGGTAGCATCAGTTGTAAGAAATATCATGTTTCAAACATAGTTGCCTAATGTTCTTCACTTCGTTAGAATGTTAAAAGAGGTGTAAGTTTACGTTTGTTGTCATTTCTCATTAAAACAACAATCTTAGCAAATAAATTTGTCACAAAATGCATCAGTGAGCGTCTCTTAAGTGCTACACTCTGTAGGAAATTACGTTAGCGGCCATAGAATTATATATGTTAACAACTTTTCCTCGCGTGAAGCTACTTCATTCTGATTTTTCAGCCTCTTCCTTTCCTGTCCCAATCACTTCGCCCCACCATTAGTCACAGTGAGCTGCCTGGTTGCTCTTTGCTGACATGTAGGTGTGAGCCAGTGCAAAATGGTTCAAATGGCTCTAAGCACTATGGGACTTAACATTGAGGTCATCAGTCCCTTAGACTTACAACTGCTTAAACCTAACTAACCTAAGGACATCACACACATCCATGCCCGAGGCAGGATTCGAACCTGTGACTGCAGCAGCGGTGTGGTTCCAGATTGAAGCGCCTTGAACCACTCGGCCACCGCGGCCGGCTGAGCCAGTGCACGTGAGCATTTTGGCGAACAGGCCTTGCCTAGAGGAGTGTTTCAGAATGAATCTCTCAGTCTTCAGTGAAGCGTGTGCTGTTTTTGAAACCTTATAGCTGATTAATGCTTTGGTTAAGCCACATCTCTGTAATATCCTTTCTTGCTGGAGTGCTATTCTAATGAGGTATGCAGGAGACCTATGATGAAGTTTGGAAAGCTAAAGAGAAGTACTAAGTTGTGAGTCATACCGTGATAGCTCAGTCAGGAAGAACATTACCTGCAAAAAGCCAGGCTCCATATTTGAGACCTGCAGAACACAGAAGGTTTCAGTTCTACAAACCAGATTTCAGACTTCAAAACATTCTCAGGAGCTGTGTGAAATTTGGCCATAATTTATTTGTTATGAAATGCAGATTGAAGATGAAAATACTTCAGAAAGCCTGGAAATTGAGGTGATGGGACATGGATAAGATGAAACAACCAGAGGTTGTTGAGAGTTGCAAAGAAAACATTATTCAATGACTAACTGAAACAGAAGAAATGATTACAATAGAAGAGGAGTGGATAACTTTCAGTGGTGAAATAGCAAAGACAACAGAGGAACAAATATTCGAAACCAAACAGAAATCATTGAAACCACATGAGGTATTAAATTTAATTGATGAAAGGAGAAACATGGAAATCCAACAAATGAAGCAGGCAATAGGGAATACAATCCTCTAAAAAAATTAGATTGATAGAAGGTGCAAAAGTGCAGAGCTAGAATTGCTAGAGGAGCATGCAAAGTTCTAGAAGGATGGGAAAGATTGATGCTGTGTATACAAAACTTAAAGTAACCTTTGGAGAAAAGGGAAGCAATTTATGAAAATCAAGACCTCAGGTGGGATGCTGATACTGAGCAAGGGAGGAGCAAAGGTGAAGCTGGAAGGAATATAGATGGACTGTATAAAGGAAAGGAAGTTGAAGACAATATTGTGGAAATGGAAGTATAAATGTGTGAAGATGACATGAAGGAGGCAATACCATGAGGAGAAATTGACAGAGCACTGAAAGATGTAAGATGAAAGAAGGTACCTGGAATAGACAAAATTTGTCCAGGATTATGAAGATCCTTGTGAGAACCAATTATGACAATACTTTTTGATCTGGTGTGAAGGATACACGGGACAGGCAGAATACCCTTGGAGTTCAAAAAGAATATAGCAATCCTAATGCCCAAGAACCTAGGTGCTTAGAGGAGCATTACTCAACAATCAGTATAATAAAAAATACCAACACAAATTATATACAGGAGAATGGAAGACTGTTAAGTTGATAGGAACATGTGAGGCTATCCTGATCCTACGATTTATCTTGGAAGACAGACTGAAGAAAGGCAAACCTACTTATATAGCATTTGTAGATTAGGAGAAAGTTTTTGATGATGTTGACTGTAATACACTCTTTAGAATTCTGAAGTTACCAGCAGTAAAATACAGGGAGCAAGAGATTATCTACAATTTGTACAGAAAGCAGGTTGTAGGTAGAAAAATTGGAAGTCAAAATCAATTCCTTTCAATTTATTTGCTACGAATTTTAGACCTGTTATCTGGAAACTCTAAACAGGTCATACATATTTGTTAATCATGGTGACATACAATGTTTTATATTAACATTGTAGGAAAGGACAGATTTCTAGTTACCTTAAATAAGCCATGTCAAGTTGTAGACAGGCACAATTAAAAGACATTTATGTAAAGCTTTCGGCCACAGCCGTCATCAGTAAAAGAGAGACATGCATCATTCACATACACAAGCAAGCACACCTCACAGGCACACGATTGCCAGCTCCAGCATCTCAGGCCAAGATGTTACTGGCAGCCGTAAAAGAATTCAAGGTTTGCTGACTAACTACAAATATACATACTTCTAAACCTAATGTTGCTACACTAATCTACATCACCAACTCCAGTATGTGCATGCCTCAGCTGTCCTCGAATCTGCGTATATCCGTGTGGGTAGCCACAGCATTCTTTCTTTTCTTTTTATTTTCTTTTTCTTTTTTTCTTATTTATATGTATGTGTATTTAAAGTTTCTCTTAATTAAATTTATATGTGCCTATCATATTCCATAATTGAGGAAATCCTTCTTGTAACCTGTTGATATTATTTTGATATTAAGAGTGTCGACTTGTTCTTATAGACTGCAAGTTAAGTAGTTGCTGTATAGATATCCAATGTGCTACCATACTGAGTTTAGTTCACAAATTTTGGTCACTGACAGTTGCTTGCAGATTGCCATCTAATTTTCTGTAGTCTCTTTGTACCTGAAAAAGGGGGCATCTGAGAATTATATGTTCAGTGGAACCTTTTCCTCCACATTCACAGATTGGTGTGTTACTACAACCCATTCAATGAAGATGTTTGGGATATGGACTGTGAGCTGTTAATAGGTGCACCATACCTCAAGTAGGGGCAATGTCACGCAGTTTGAGCCTGTTCCTAATGCCTGAGAATATGCCGTAAACATGCCATGCATGCTCTTAGTGTTCCAGTCAAAATGCCATTCATCTAACTTTCAAGCTCATAAATCTCTTTTATCAGTAATATGCATTACTGTGATCTTGTGCACACAATTATATTAATCACACCCCAACCAATACAGTACTGCCCTGTAACATACCATGACATCCATCAGACATATCATGAGGAGCAACCGTAAACCCTCTACAGATATAGTGTGAAAGGCACCAATGAGCCTCAAAAGTATGCTCTACTGAATTTGTTGCAGTATTGTTTTGTAGCTGCCTAGTCTAAGGCGATACACCAAGATGCTTGCAGTAAGCCGACAATGGTGTTGAAGATAGCTTCGTGATATGACCGCACCACATGCAACAATAATTTATATTCATCAGTACCAGCATGGGCAACCTTAAGCATTATTTTGGCTGCTTTATGAATAACAGATTATACATGTTCTAGAAAGTTTCTTTCCTCATCTAGAAGAATGCCTAAGTATCTACAAACAGTGTTGGATTTTACAGTTATTCTGTCAAACTTCAGGGAATGATTTCTGACCAGAGAAAGATTTTCCTGCAGAAATATGTACGTGGTTTTATGAACAGCTATTGTCAGTTTGTTGCTCTTGCATCAGTGCTGCATTTGAGCAAGCACATAATTTGCCTATTCCTCAAGTCTTGCCCTGGAGTCTGCAGACAGAACTACTAGGATGTCATCTGTATATGCAACAACTCCTTCAGCAGCAAATCTGCGTCATCTAACAGATGTAATAAGGAATCGATACTAAGATCCCAGAACAGTGGACCTTTCGTGGAACCTTGCAGAAAGCCCTTGGTAACCATCTTGCTCTGCCCCACAAGCTACTGGATGCTACATCCACTGAGTACTCTACAAAGCTCTTCTGCAGACATTTGGGGACCCTGAGATCTCGAAGGTGTGCAAACATTGAAGGCCACCAAAGACTGTTGAATGCACCTTTGATGTCAATCATAAGCGGGACTGCATACTTTGTTGTCAAATGTTCTATATTCTGAAGAGCTCTGCTAACCGCATCATCTATAGTCTTCCCGTTTCTGAATCGATATTGAATCGAAGTATGTGTAAGGAAGATGATAATTGAGAAGGGAGTGAGACCAGTTTGTAGTTTATTCCCCTTGTTATTCAATCTGTACATAGGCCAAGCTGTGAAGGAGAAATCTGGAAAGGGAATCAGAGTTTAAGGAGAAGTAATAAAAACCAGATTAATTAATAGATATTGCAGCTTCAGCTTGGATAAGTCATGGAATTCGGCACTTTCTGTAATAAACTTACAAGATGTCACAACAGTACAGTACAGAGTGATACATCAATATCCCAGTGGGGATTGACTGTGCAGCCACAGACATAATACATGCACTTGTACTTATTTGCTGCCAATCAACATCTCTTGCACTGTGTATCTGTGGATGCATGCACGGTGGCGCAGTCCACGAGTTTCAAAGGATGGAGTGAGTGCTGGAGCGTTACGTCTTTTGGTTTACTCTGAAGATGGCTAAACAATGTACAGCAGAAACATTAGAAGTGGTTGCACTTCTGAAGTTTGATGGTGTAGTCATTGCACTGTGAAAACATGAAGATGAAAATAACAAACCTCAACCAAAAAATACAAAGATAGTTGAGAATGCTCAGGATATAAATCAAGTTGACTTGGGTGAAATGAATATCATGTTCTTAGGAGGAGCAAGGTATAATTTGTTGTTAAAGATGATTTTTTTCCATTTGTGGACCATTTATTTTCTGAAGACAAAAGCCCAGACTGTTCACAAATTAGAAAATTTATGAAAACAGCTAGAAATCACTTTGGGAGGAAGGTCAAATGTTTAAGGCCAGACAGTCGGACCAAAATCAAGAATGCTCACACTAGAAGAGTTTTAGATGAACTTGAACTTTCCCATGTCAGGTCAAACACATGTAGATATTGGAAGAGAAATGCATACAGAAGTCAGAATGATCAGCAGTGCATGCATGATACCTGAATGATAACTTGTGGTCTGAAGTGACAAATTATGCAGTGTTTATGCCAAATTAAACTGGAATGAGTAGAATAAAAATTCTGCTGAACTGGGGGTATGGATGAGGAGTGGATATTATTAATTTGAAATGATTAGGATGTGACTGCTTTGTTCTGATTGATGATCACAAATGAAAACAGACCTACAAAAAATGAAAGAAAGCAATCTTCGTTGGATATGATTTGGATTCTTTCTTTTACAAAATATATGTCCCTGAGGAAAGACACATTGTTTCTCTGATGAAGTAACTTTTTATGAAAGAATTGGAGATTAAAGTTAATCTACTGAAGTTAAGACTTTCAAAAGAGAAACAAGAAGGAAATCAGGTACATAGAAGAAAACCAAATGTCTCGTAATTCACTCTGTCATGGCTCTGAAAATTGCAGTGTATCATCTGCTATATAACTCAAAATAGTCTCCCATGGCAAATATGTGTTCGACACAACTTAGGACACGTGCCAGATTCATTGACTATGAACCGGATCTTGTGCAGCACAGTAATAATGCAAACTTTTACATGATGGGAAAAGAAGACACTTCTATTTCAGATTTCATATAAGACAAAAATTAGTTTAAAGCCGTGTCTATGAGTACAAATCCCTAAAAAGTTAGGAGTCTTGTAAATCTTCCAAAGAATGTAAATCCTATAACCTGCCATTGTGTGTTGTGTCAAAAAGCATGACAGTTTTTATGAAGTGTAAGTAGCTGCAAGAGGTTGTGACCAGCAGGAGGGACAAGACTATTCAGCAACTTTTAGTCTTTTGATATGTTAAGAATCAACTAGACTACTACTTAGTCATTGAGCACCTATTAAAAAGAAAATAATGACGTTTGATGTTACAACAGCATTTTTATACAGTAACTTGCAATAAGAGATTTAAATTAATCAACCTGCCAGATTCAACAGCAGTTCAAATAAAACTTATAAATTGAAGAAGAATTTATATGGCCTAAAACAGATTCCAAAAAATTGAAATGAGAAACTTTAGAAGTTTATTAAGAGACTGGAATTTGTAAATACTGATGACAATCCTTGTGTCTTTTACAATGAAGACAGAAGCATCATTATACCATTGTTTGTTGATGATGAAGTAGTTATGTAGTAATGCAGACAACATTGCTAAAATTCAGAACCAGTTGATCCAATTGTTTGAAACAACATTTGACAGGATATTTTGTGATTAAATGTCACAGTTTGAAACAGAAATTAAAATAAGTTCAAAGATAATTTTTGCAAATCAAATTACATATATGAAATCCAAAGACATTTTAAATTCAATGGTACAAATCCAGTGACTACACCTATTGAACATGGAGTGGTGATAGTTAAAGAAAAACTTCGTAATGATGAGCCACTGAAGAGATCTGAACCATGCTGAGAAGCTATAAGAAGTCTGTTGTACCTTTTAAAAGTATTTCATGTGGATATCAATTTTACTGTTAAATACTTAAGCAGATTTAATGATGAACCAGTGACAGCATGGCTGAATGCCACGCAAGGGGCCTGGGTTTGATTCTCAGCTGGGTCAGTGACAAGCAATATACCAAAGTGGTATTAAATAAAAATACTTGCATCTGGCAACGGAACTCCTCGAAAGGGGCTCCCAGACAAAATATGCCATATGCACATTTCATTTTGCTACAAAATTTTCCGTATTTTTCCACATCTAAAATGAACTGCAGAGTCTAGTGTAGTCTTTAATGAAGACAAGCACTACTTGCTCGTGTTGATTATGATGATGTGGTGATATCTCAACTAGATGCTTCACCAGTAGAGCTCTCATCATGTGATAGTACTCCTTTGACTGGTATGCTCAAAAGAAATCTACAGCTGAAGCAGAGTTGGCTCTTTGATTGATGATATATATTGTATATGATGCCTTAGAAAAGAACTTGCAGTTTCAGCAGAACTGTGTTATTTACAACTGAGCTGCCATACATTCATTGAATTATAGCTACAGAAAAAAAATTACACAAAAAATATTGAAATTACAAGAAAGTTCATTTAACAACACATCAGAAAGACTATCAAATTAAAATATGTTGGGAGATCAGATTAACCTATTGGTACACTGACTAAACAATTTACTTGTAAAGTGTTTCAAGAATTAAGAAGAAAAATATTTAAGGAAGAGTGTTGAGAATTAATTATTGTTCTTTATTCCTGTTTTGTTGTTATGTATCATTCATAATGATCATATGTATTTTTCCTTGTCTTTTCATGGTACTAGGGTGTTGTAGTAACTACTTTTTTATCTGTCTCTTTGTGAGCCTTATAAATATGCCGTATGAGTATGTGTTCAAATTAAAATGTTCTTTTTTCAATAATGTTCAAATGGTTATTTACAATTAAAGTCAATTAAGATTATGTTAAACTGTGCTAGTGATTTTGGTTGGGAATATCACAATTTCAACATTTACTGGCCAATATAATAGCGTCTTTACTGAGAAGGAATATTATAAATTTCAAGGATCTTGAGGCAAAGGCTATCCTTAAACAGTCACAGTAACTCTTTTATCTTTTTGAAATGTTTTCTTCTCTCATAGAAAATTAACATGATGTCTCAATTCCCACATCCATTCTTTCGAAATATGTGTTTCAGATGTTTTATCTCAGAGTCCCAGTTGTGCCAAAGATGGGTGTGGAAGCTGTGTGTGTGTGTGTGTGTGTGTGTGTGTGTGTGTGTGTCGGATTATATATATATATATATATATATATATATATATCTAAAAACAAAGTAGATGTGACTTACCAAATGAAAGTGCTGGCAGGTCGACAGACACACATACGAACACAAACATACACACAAAATTCAAGCTTTCGCAACAAACTGTTGCCTCATCAGGAAAGAGGGAAGGAGAGGGAAAGACGAAAGGATGTGGGTTTTAAGGGAGAGGGTAAGGAGTCATTCCAGTCCCGGGAGCGGAAAGACTTACCTTAGGGGGAAAAAAGGACGGGTATACACTCGCACACACACACATATCCATCCACACATATACAGACACAAGCAGACATATTTTGGTCTTTAAATATGTCTGCTTGTGTCTGTATATGTGTGGATGGATATGTGTGTGTGTGCGAGTGTATACCCGTCCTTTTTTCCCCCTAAGGTAAGTCTTTCCGCTCCCGGGACTGGAATGACTCCTTACCCTCTCCCTTAAAACCCACATCCTTTCGTCTTTCCCTCTCCTTCCCTCTTTCCTGATGAGGCAACAGTTTGTTGCGAAAGCTTGAATTTTGTGTGTATGTTTGTGTTCGTATGTGTGTCTGTCGACCTGCCAGCACTTTCATTTGGTAAGTCACATCTACTTTGTTTTTAGATATATTTTTCCTTCGTGGAATGTTTCCTTCTATTATAACCATATATATATATATATATATATATATATAATAGAGGGGAACATTCCACGTGGGAAAAATACATTTAAAAAGAAAGATGACGAGACCCACCCAACAAAAGCGCTGGCAGGTCGACAGACACACAAACAAACACAAACACACACACAAAACTCAAGCCCTCGCAACAAACTGCCGCCCCATCAGGAAAGAGGGAAGGAGAGGGAAAGACGAAAGGATATGGGTTTCAAGGGAGAGGGCAAGGAGCCACTCCAATCCCGGGAGCGGAAAGACCCACCCTAGGGGGAAAAAAGGACAGGTACACACTCGCACACACACACACATCCATCCACACATACAAGACACAAGCAGACATTTTCCGCATGTCCAGGGCCTCGCTGCGATGGAGCACTTCCTTTCACGCCGATCACCTGCCGCCCTACCTAAAACCTCTTTCCTCATTACCTTAGCCAGCTTCATCCTGACCCACAACTTCTTCACTTTTGAAGGCCAGACATACCAACAATTAAAGTGAACAGCCATGGGTACCAGGATGGCCCCGTCGTACGCCAACCTATTCATGGGTCACTTAGAGGAAGCCTTCTTGGTTACCAGGCCTGCCAACCCAAAGTTTGGTACAGATTTATTGATGACATTTTCATGATCTGGACTCACAGTGAAGAAGAACTCCAGAATTTCCTCTCCAACCTCAACTCCTTTGGTTCCATCAGATTCACCTGGTCCTACTCTAAATCCTATGCCACATTCCTTGACGTTGACCTCCACCTGTCCAATGGCCAGCTTCACACGTCCGTCCACATCAAACCCACCAACAAGCAACAGTACCTCCATTATGACAGCTGCCACCCATTCCACATCAAATGGTCCCTTCCCTACAGCCTAGGTCTTCGTGGCAAACGAATCTGCTCCAGTCCGGAATCCTTGAACCATTACACCAACAACCTGAAAACAGCTTTTGCATCCCGTAACTACCCTCCCGACCTGGTACAGAAGCAAATAACCAGAGCCACTTCCTCATCTCCTCAAACCCGGAACCTTCCACAGAAGAACCCCAAAAGTGCCCCACTTGTGACAGGATACTTTCCGGGACTGGATCAGATTCTGAATGTGGCTCTCCAGCAGGGATACGACTTCCTCAAATCCTGCCCTGAAATGAGATCCATCCTTCATGAAATCCTCCCCACTCCACCAAGAGTGTCTTTCCGCCATCCACCTAACCTTCGTAACCTCTTAGTTCATCCCTATGAAATCCCCAAACCACCTTCCCTACCCTCTGGCTCCTACCCCTGTAACCGCCCCGGTGTAAAACCTGTCCCATGCACCCTCCCACCACCACCTATTCCAGTCCTGTAACCCGGAAGGTGTACACGATCAAAGGCAGAGCCACGTGTGAAAGCACCCACGTGATTTACCAACTGACCTGCCTACACTGTGAAGCGTTCTATGTGGGAATGACCAGCAACAAACTGTCCATTCGCATGAATGGACACAGGCAGACAGTGTTTGTTAGTAATGAGGATCACCCTGTGGCTAAACATGCCTTGGTGCACGGCCAGCACATCTTGGCACAATGTTACACCGTCCGGGTTATCTGGATACTTCCCACTAACACCAACCTGTCAGAACTCCGGAGATGGGAACTTGCCCTTCAGCATATCCTCTCTTCGCGCTATAAGCCAGGCCTCAATCTCCGCTAATTTCTAATTTCAATTTGCCACCGCTCATACCTCACCTGTCCTTCAACAACATCTTTGCCTCTGTACTTTCGCCTCGACTGACATCTCTGCCCTAACTCTTTGCCTTTACAAATGTCTGCTTGTGTCTGTGTATATGCGGATGGATATGTGTGTGTGTGCGCGAGTGTATACCTGTGCGTGCTGATGTGTGTGTGTGTGTGTGTGTGTGTGTGTGTGTGTGTGTGTGTGTCAATACAAAGATGATGTGACTTACCAAACGAAAGCGCTGGCCTCTGTATATGTCTGCTTGTGTCTGTATATGTGTGGATGGATATATGTGTGTGTGCGAGTGTACACCCGTCCTTTTTCCCCCTAAGGTAAGTCTTTCCGCTCCCGGGATTGGAATGACTCCTTACCCTCTCCCTTAAAACCCAAATCCTTTCGTCTTTCCCTCTCCTTCCCTCTTTCCTGACGAAGCAACCGTTGGTTGCGAAAGCGTGAAATTTTGTGCGTGTGTTTGTGTGTTTTTTTATTGTTTCTATCTACCAGCACTTTCCCGTTTGTTAAGTCATGGAATTTTTGTTTTTAATATATTTTTCCCATGTGGAATGTTTCTTTCTATTTAATATATAATAGAGGGAAACATTCCACATGGGAAAAATATATCTAAAAACAAAGATGATGTAACTTACCAAATGAAAGTGTTGGTATGTTGATAGAGACACAAACAAACACAAACACACACAAAATTCAAGCTTTCGCAACCCAAGGTTGCTTCATCAGGAAAGAGGGAAGGAGAAGGAAAGACAAAAGGATGTGGGTTTTAAGGGAGAGGGTAAGGAGTCATTCCAATCCCGGAAGTGGAAAGACTTACCTTAGGGGGGAAAAAAGGACAGGTATACACTCGCACACACACACACATATCCATCCGCACATATACAGACACAAGCAGACATATGATATGTCTGCTTTCGATCATAAGCTCCCATTTCTTTGTGCTCATTCTTTCCTCTTTTGTCATTTCCCACCCCTTCCCTCTGTATCCCTACTATTTACTCCTCTTTACCTCCCATTTCCTCCTTTTTCACCATTACCAGAATTGAACCGGCCCTTTGTTCTCCACCCACATGTGTGCGTGTGTTCGTGTAGCCTTCCACAGCTGTCCAGGGTGTGTGTGTGTGTGTGTGTGTGTGTGTGTGTGTGTGTGTGTGTGTGTGTGTGTGTGTGATAGAGAGAGAGAGAGAGAGAGAGAGAGAGAGAAATAAAAGCATCTGGTGATTGGTTGCCTGGCCTCATTTCTGTTTTTATTTCAGTTGCGTCAGCTCAAGAAGAAACTGTGGGCTCTCCGTCTAAAGTCAGCTGAAGACAGAGACTTCTGCACAGAAAGTAAAAGTGCTGCATTATCAACTACAAAAATATCAAACCTTGAGAAAGAATGAAAATATCACTTCTGGTAAAACTAAAGAACTGCAACTTTCAGTTTTAACCTTTATGAAAATTTCTGGAATGCATTTCATTTGTCAGTCAAATCTAAGATTAACAGCTATGCAGAGTCTACAGAAAAAGTAATTTCTCCATTGTATGTGAATATAATAATTCATAATAATTACTCCCTATCTTTTCCCACCACTGTAGGTAAAGCTTAAACTGAAGCATATAGCTCATTTAAGATCAGATGAAGTAACTGTAAATGATATTTACAAGCAAATGATGAAACAAGAGTTTTCATCGATGAATTAATTTTCAATATCTCATTAATTAAATAATGTGGACTTGTGGTAGACCTGAAATAGTCTGGATTGCAAAACTTAATTTTTACTGACTTTAAGGAGATATTAATAATTTATCCATTAAAATTAGGTAGTATTCTAACAGTGAGTGTGATGCTGTGTTTACACTCTGGACATTTGTGTGGAAGGATGGAGTTCAAACCCTCATTTGGGTTTTTTGGGTTTTCTATCTTTTCCCATAAGTCACTTCATCTGAATCCCAGAATGGCTTTCTTAGAACTGCTATGTGGATGTGCCCCCTTATCTTTGTCCATTGGAGCTAGTGCTATCCCAAATGACAACTTAACAACAAGAGACTGGACTCTGATCTTCCTTCCCTTGTAACCAACTGAAATCTTCTCATTCCGAGACATTGTCATTACAAAATGCATGACGTAACCTAGATCATGAGCTAATGTTGTGAGTTAAATTTCATATCACTCTGCAGTGTCCTGTGAAGTGAGCACACGTGACAGTATTGATAATGATCGGTCTGTTGGGTAGTGATGTTGAGCTCAGTGGTCCCCTTGGTGCTATGTAAGAGGAGTAGACTCGTGGCCACACTGAGTTTCACTCTCTCCCCTACTTCTAATTGTCAATAAGCAACACAGACCTGACACTAAACTCTAAACACACTCATCACATTCACGTACACTCAAAAAATACACTTAAGCCACAAATTCACACTTTTCACCGTAAAAATATTGTGGCAACCTCTAAATTCCAAATTCGGTGACCCACACAGTCTGCCCTAGCAGATGACTCTGTCCATGCAGCTGCACCTGAACTTTCTCCAAAGAGCCCATTCGTGATAAGCAACTGCTGACAGGAGTGTCTTCTCCTCCACCACCACATGCAGAAACAGATGCTTCCACTGGATTTTCCGCTAGCTGGAAACAATGCCATTCTCAGTGTGTCCATGCACTGAGCATTAGCAAAGTAACAACATGTGAGTGTCAGTTCAAATGCAGTGAGTGTATAGTGTTTTGTAATGAGGACCTAGGTACTGTACAAATACTTGTGATTGCTGCAACCTAATAGCTTCCCAATGGCAGTGCATGGCCATATCTCAGTGAGTTGGCATTGCATTGTACTTATTACGGAAATGCAGCACATGTCAGGAAATGGTCCCACAGAGCAAAGCTCCAGGACCTCTTCCACGGTGGAAAACATTGCATCACAGCCATGCAAATGGGCCTTCCGACCTGCAGTCACAGACAGTCAGCTTTATCAGTTCCTCCAGTTTGCCCAAGTCATGAGCACCGCTGCGCCCCTTGCACAGGCCCTGGTGCCAACCATTCAACCGAGCAGAACTTCTTCCCACCTCCCCGCATTCATCACCCATGACCCACGTCTGCGAATCAGGAATTACTAGTGATACAACGAAGTTCGCCCCTACCATCGATCAGCTCAGACCCACGGTTGTAGCAGAAGCTCATGATATTATCACTAACGCCCCACCCCACTGCCCGGCAGCTACGATAAACTGAAAAAGCACCTAATCACACGCTTAGCATCGTCAGAAATGCCACACTTCTGGGACTTGTTTTCATTGGCTGAGTGTTCTGATATGAGACCCACCCACCCAGCTCCTGCAGCACCTCTGCCTCTTAGCCGAACTCCATGTCTTGCCAGATAAACTCATCTTCCACAACTGGAGTCCTTGATTGCCGGCGGCCATCTGTACTGCGCATGCCACGCAGTATCATACAGACATTGATCCAGCTACTGTGATAGTGGATCGGGTGTTCGAATCCCTAGATATTTTGCCTGCAGTAGCCACAGCCCATTCTCCTTACCTGCCTCCTCTTGCTCCGACTGTCTCCAGCATGGCAACAACAAGTCTCCCAGCTGCTCTGAAGCACAGCTGGTGAATATACCACCTCCTATGCCTCAGGACACGGAGTCCAATTTAGCACACATCATGCCATGCCTGAGCAGTGAGATGGCCAACTTAACCAGCACCCTTGCACGTGCCCACCTCCATCCCTTTCTCCCACCCCCACACTTCACAGTCCAAGGCTATTACCCACATGGCGCACGCGACCACTAATGCACAAGACGTTTAGGCACAACAACCTCCACCCCCTTTCCCCATCCATCTGGTGAACAGGAGGAGTCCGGTGACACAAACCCTGTGTGCTGGTACCATGACTGCTTTGGCAGTGCTGCAGCAAACTGCCATCGACAGTTTTTGTGGCACCTAAACACAGCTGGCACCCGAGGTGCACCTGGTTGCTCTTCACAGAGCCTGTTCATATCGGACCACCATTACTCCACCCTGCCCATATCATAACTCATCGACACCAGTTCTGACTTGTCCATCTACCCATGCAGGCTCCTACACTCTTTCCCCCGCAACCCTCCCTCCCCTTTCCTGCTTACCACAGCAACTGGTTCCATCATATCATGACCATCTGTGGCCCCCACATCTGTTTTGTTGACTTTGGTCTCAGTGGGGATTTTCTCTGAACTTTCACTGTGGCCAGCATCACTGACCTGATCCTCAGCACGGATTTGCATTCCCACTTTAATCTTCTTCCTGACCTCGCACAGCATCATCTGACTGATGGCACATTGCATCGCTCCGCACCCTGCACTAACAGCTCCACCTCCCACTATACTGTTAAGCAGCTGTCCGACTGTGATTCTTTCACCAATCTCCTCACCAAATTTCCACTCCTCAGATGCCCCCCAGTGCTTCCTGCAAGGCACGTCATGACACAGTGCACTATATTGTAACCACACAGGACAAGGCTGTTCACTGCTGCATGTGCTTCCCTCGCTGGCCAGAAGCAAGTACACGCGGGCAGAAATTGAAGCCTCCATTGCCGCTGGAATCCAGTGCCCATCAAAAACCCCTTGGTCCTCCACACTCCATTTAGCTCCCAAGAAGGATGGCACCTGGTACCCTTGTGGTGATTACCGCCATCTCAGTAAAGAAATTTTGAGCTCCACCATATTCAGTAAAGTAGACTGCACAAAAACTTTTATGCAGATCCCGCTCGCACTGGAGAACACCTAGAAGACTGGCATTATTACACCCTTTTGGTCTCTTTGAAAGCCTCTTTTATGCCTTTTGGCCTCCATTATGCCACACAAACGTGGCAAGCGTTTTCTGGATGATGTCCTCCACGGTGCACTAGGATGTTTTGCTTATCTGCACAACATCCTTATTTACTCCCAGAACTTGGCTGAACACCAAGAACACCACTACCACATGCGAAAATGGATGCTTCCACCAGATTTTCTGCTAGCTGGAAATAACACCATAGTCGTGTGTGAGTATGCACAGAGCAGTAGCAACAGTAGCTACACATGGTTGTTGGTTACAAATTCAGTGAATGTTCAGTGTTTTGTAATGAGGACCCAGGTGCTGTACGGAGACTCGTGATTTCTGCAACCCAGTGCACGGACATTTTTCAGTGAGATGGCCTTGCAACAGATTTTGAAAATAATTTGCAGGCACCTCGTTCACCAAACAGGACCAGTGGCGTACCCGCCAGCATGACTTGAATTTACAGCTATCTGTATTAATGCAATACTTTGTCATTGTAGACCCCTTTTAGATACTGGGACAGTAAATTCCATGCCAACAATGACATGAACAGTAGTAAAAAGATGGTTGAACAGTTTATAAGTAATTTTTCATTTGTAACAATACGAGCGAAGAAAAGTTGCTACTCACCATATAGCGGAGATGCTAAGTCGCGATAGGCACAATAAAAGATTCACACAATCATAGCTTTCGGCCATTAAGGCCTTTGTCAGCAGTAGACACACATACACACACATGCACACACACACTCACGCAAGCGCAACTTGCACACACATCTGCAGTCTCAGAGAGCTGAAACTACACTGCGAGCAGCAGCACCAGTGCATGATGGGAGTGGCGACTGGGTGGAGGTAAGGAGGAGGCTGGGGTGGGGAGGGGGAAGGATAGTATGGTGGGAGTGGCGGACAGTGAATTGTTGCAGTTTAGATGGAGGGCAGGAGAGAAGGTGCGGAGGGGGAGGGGGTAAGTAGTGGAAAGGAGAGAAATAAAAACAAAAATAAATTAAAAGACTGGGTGTGACGGTGAAATGACGGCTGTGTAGTGCTGGAATTCGTACAGGGATGGGGCGATGGGTGAAGACAGTGACTAACGAAGGTTGAGGCCGGGAGGGTTATGGGAATGTAGGATGTATTGTCTGGATAGTTCTCACCTGTGCAATTCAGAAAAGCTGGTGTTGGTGGGAAGGATCCATATGGCACAGGCTGTGAAGCAGTCATTGAGATGAGGGGTATCATGTTTGGCAGCGTGTTCAGCAACAGGGTGGTCCCCTCCTACCATGGTATTCTGCTGTCCACTGACCCTACACAGCATACTTGTCCATCCTTACACATCCCCTGCTCCCAGTCCCTTACCTCATGGCTCATACCCCTGTAATAGACCTAGATGCAAGACCTGTCCAATACATCCTCCTACCACCATCTACTGCAGTCCGGTCACTAACATCACCTATCCCATTAAAGGCAGGGCTACTTGTGAAACCAGTCATGTGATTTACAAGCTAAGCTGCAACCAATGTGCTGCATTCCTTGTAGGCATGACAACCAACAAGCTGTCTGTCCACATAAACGGCCACCGACAAACTGTGGCCAAAAAACAAGTGGACCACCCTGTTGCTGAACACAGTGCCAAACATAATACCTCTCATCTCAATAACTGCTTCACAGCCTGTGCCATATGGATCCTTCCCACCAACACCAGATTTTCTGAATTGTGCAGGTGGGAACTTTCCCTGCAATACATCCTATGTTCCTGTAACCCTCCTGGCCTCAACCTTCATTAGTCACTGTCCTCACCCATCCAACACCCTCCCTGTTCCAATTCCAGCACTACACAGCCGTCATTTCACTGCCACACCCAGTCTTTTAATTTATTTTTATTTTTATTTCTCTCCTTTCCGCTACTTACCCCCTCCCCCCTCCGTGCTTCTCTCCTGCCCTCCGTCTAAACTGTAATAATTCACTGTCTGCCACTCCCACCATACTATCCCTCCCCCTCCCCACCCCAGCCTCCTCCTTACCCTCACCCAGTCGCCACTCCCATCATGCACTGGTGCTGCTGCTCGCAGTGTAGTTTCATCTCTCTGAGACTGCAGACGTGTGTGCAAGTTGCGCTTGCGTGAGTGAGTGTGCATGTGTGTATGTGTCTGCTGCTGACAAAGGGCTTCGTGGCCAAAAGCTATGATTGTGTGAATCTTTTATTGTGCCTGTCGCCACTCAGCATCTCTGCTATATGGTGAGTAGCAACTTTCCTTCCCTCGTATTGTTACATTCCATCCCGGATTTTCCTTTGTTTCTGATTTGTGATGTTTGCACTTAAATAAATAATCGTGTGGTTAAATTTCTAACCTCGTGCATATTTCTAAGGTAAGTGCTCCATTCCATTGCACTCCTGTCTATTTCGCTTTTCAACTTAAGTGGTAACATGCACCATGCAGTAAGCACTGATGGCACAGCATGTGTATCCACAATTTCATTGACAGTGAAGAGAGAAAACCCTTCTGCCCAGCTAGCAAGGCTGTGCAAATTTAACTTTTTTCTTGAGGGAAATAAACTTTGGTATGTGGTGCAATAGTAACATCTTAGTTATTCAGTAAAGAAAGGTTCTAAACATATAATATTAGTTTTGTTAGAAGTTCATACTTAATAATAAAAACACAAAATATGTTTGTTCGACAGTATTTCGTCTGATGTCTGACTATGGTCTTATAAGCTGAAAACTAGTTCACATTGTAAATAAATATTGTAGAACATGCACATTGTTGCTGCAGCTGTGACTGAAATGATTAGATGTCTGTGTAATTGTGTGTGTGTGTGAGTGTGCACTTACACTAGGAGAAGAGTGATATTCTCAAAGCTAGTTAAGCCTCCATTCTGTTGTGTCTGTCAATGGGCCACACATCAGTCAGATATAGGTAAGTTTATTTCCTCATTTTTATGTGTGCTTTTATTTACAGTTCAGTGGTGCATATAATATTGGTTTTCTTGCAGTTATCTAGAAATCATTTGAACTTATGCATTAATATGCGCAATATATTTTTATGCATTTCTTTTTTTATGAAACACTTGACTGTAACTCTCAGATTCACTCTCTCAAAAAGACACACATCTTTTAGGCAAACAGTGTAAGTGTGTATGTGTTTACGCACATGTGTCAGTATCTGCTTGTGGTTCTTCTCGTATTTTTACATACTAGAACACTACAAATATCTTTGTAGTGCCTTTTACTTCAATTGTTGTTTGCAAATTGTTTGCAGTATGTAGTATTTACCTCTAATTGTGTGTAATTTATGTATAGTACTTCTATTATTTGAATATCCTAATTGCTCTAGTTTTACTTTTGATGAGTTACTCATTTTATGTTGGGACTTCTTGTTTAAGGTACAAGACATATATTTCAAAAAATCATCAAGTTTGACATGTCACAATTGATGGTTGAAATAGTTGGTGGTTATGATTGGGATAGAATAACCACAAAAATTAGTAAAGCAGTACACAGCAAAATTACAAACCCACTAGCTCCAATAATAAATCAAAGTTTTGAAGAGAGCTGTTCCCCGGAGGTACTGAAATAAGCCAAAGTCAGACCGCTCTTTTAAAAGGGATCAAGAAAAGTAATGGAAAATTATCATCCTATCTCAATTCTTGCAGTCATGTCCACAATTTTTGAAAAAGTTCCTGTTGTCCAAATCCAAAACTTCATTCCTAAAAAGTCTATTATTCTAAACAATCAATTTGGTTTTCAACAAGGACAAAGTACCATAAATCCACTGAACGGTTTCATTGAGAAAATAAATGCACCATTAGACAAGAGTGCTAAGATGGCAGGAATTTTCTGCGGCCTCACAAATGCGTTTGATCCAGTAAACAATGCATTGATTATTTACAAACTTGAAAGTACAACATTAGGGGCAGTGCCCTACAATGGCTTAAATCCTACTTATTAAACAGAAAACAAAGAGTTAGTATCTCTTTAAGTGGGCCAAATTATTATTCTGGCTAGTCCTGTTTCTCTTCTATGTTAATGACTTAACATTAAATATCAGCTCTCCACCAGTTCTGTTTACAGATGATACTTCTATCTTAGATGAAAATCAGGATTCGGGAAAAAATTCCCAAATCTGTGATAAGTACTCTCAGTACCCTAGAAACTTGGATTCAGATAAATGGGGTTGAGTCTAAACATATCTAAGACTCAAATAATGCAATTCAAAACCGGGCACTCAAAATGTGAGCAGATTAAGATTGCCCAGAACAACCAGGATATGGAAGAAGTTGACTGAGTCAAATTCTTAGGATTAAATCTGGGTAAAAATTTGAGCTGGCAGGCACACCTTAAGTAACTTGCAAAGAAAATGAGCAGCCTTGCATTTTGTAACGTGCAATAAGCCATTTGGGCCATGTATCTTCTTAAATTTATGATCTTATCCTTCTTTCGATCTTATTTGAAATGTTTTAAACTCTGACTTTATAGCACGTCGTACTAACACAGTTGTACTACAAAAAAATATATTTTTGTTTATGTGAATATATATTATCATAATTGGTCTATTGTGCTGTTGAGTGCGTTTCATTTTCTGTAAATTATTTTTGATTTATTGTTCTATGTTTCAATCTTAGTATAGCTGTATCTTTACTGATGTACTTTGGATCAATGTTAACTGGGTGCCAGTTGGTTGTATGTTGTCTGGCGGGAAGAAAGGAAGAAGAAATGTAAAGTTTTCTGGAGTTGTGTAGAGATGGAATGTATTTTGCTGAGTGAACATTGTAATTGATGGCAGCAAGGCATCTAGGACTATTAAAAATGAAAATTATATATGAATCAGTTTGTCATCTACGTTATTTTAAGTAACACACCTACAAGAGATCCTGGCTTCCAGACAGAAGAAATTCTAGCAACGGATTGAAGGAGATCCTTAAAAAACAAGATGAGTATTTTTTTCTTTAAAACTTCCACTAGACCTGGCCAACAATATTTAATTACTTCATGAACAATTACAATTAATGGTTTTCCAATTGTGAGTAACAAAGGATGTTGATAAAGTGGTGCCATTCTGACCAGGATACTTGTATGTTTGGATTTTTGACAGTGTTTATGATTCAGGTGACCAAAAAGCATAAAACTGTGTTGCATAGTGGAATGATTTTAAACCAAATATAGTTTGACATAGTACATGTGGAGAAGTTTTGAATGATACAACACTATGGACATACATGGTTGTAAATATTGAAGCATTATTATTAAAGTTGATGCCACTTACCCAGTCCAGGACAATAATAAGCGAAGTACCAATTAAATTTATTTTTGTATTTTCTCTGCAGTGTTGTGTGAACATTTTGATTGGTTATTCTTTATTGATAATTTATGAACAAATTTACAAAAAATGGATCATGATCCGAATAATGAAATAAATATGTCGAACCTACCAGCTTCAACTAGTGACTTTAAACAGGACATAAAGACATGTTTCAGAATGTATTAGACAATAGTTAACCAAAACAGTTAAATGAAATCAGTGAAGACGTGGGATTTTTCGACAGTAGCAGTTAGATTTGAGTCCAGACCATGAGAAACAAGTACAGTCACATGTAAGTAAAACAATGCTAAGTGAAAAAACCAAACTGTTAAATTTACAAGACATGTTTACTGCATTAATGCCATCAATGAAAAAAAAAAACAGTGAAAAACTGTCATCAATGGGAAAAAAAATAGTGAAAAACGAATGGTCAGTAGTCTCAGAATGTAATTCCATTACAGCAGAGTTTAATGTGCAAATTTCAGGTATTAAAAAAGACTTAGTTGGTGTGTTTTCTCAAATGAAAGCTACAGATGAACGTGTGAAAAAAGTAGAGGGGAAGGTAGAGGCTCCAGACTCCAAAATACAATCATTAGTGATAAAAATAGGGGAAGCGGACAAGGACCTCAGATCTTAGATAGGTGCTGTTGAAGTTAGGTGTAAAGATGCTGTTGGAGACACTAGTAAACAAGCCCTAACCTTTACAAATAAGTTAAATGAAAAATAGACTGTGTCACCTTAGATGTAGATGAAAAAGTTCAGAAGATAGGTGAGATAACAGACTCAGATGTGTCAGACTTACACAGTGATGTCACTATTATGAAAAAACAAGTACAACAGTTACAAGATGGGACTAATTTAAAACCTTCTGTAATGTAGGACACCCTAGCTTTCCTACTATGCCACTAAAGTTTTTACCCGGTGAGAAGCTTTTCCACCCAGTTGATTTTATGCAACATTGTTGTTATAGTTTTCTCCCTAGTATGAGTGATGAATTAAAAATTAAGTTTATTAAAAGATCATGAGATGGAGAAGCCTTGTCATGGGTCAACCAACTTGACTGTAGCAGGTCTAGCAGTTTATCCACAGATGAATTTGAAAAGTGTTTCTTGAAAAGGTTTTGGTCTGACACTGAACAGGCAAGGATAAAGAGTGAGTTTAATGGTCCGATGTACAGGAAGCAGAGAGGGGGTATGAAAGAATTTTGCAAAGACCAGATCATGAAACTTGCACATTAACTCAAATAGATGCACTTAAGAGAAGGCTACCAGAAAGAATTCAAATGGGGTTAGTTTATGGGCCAGATGATTCTGTAGAGCAGTTCCTAAAATCTGTAGAAAAGTTGGACAGGGTATATAACAGCTTTGGCCAATGTAGTACTGATTTCAGGAGGCCAAACTGGAGTAACCACAGTCATAATAGAAATACTAATAATAACAACAATTTTAACCAAGAACATAACAACAACACCCTGGGGAGGAATGGCAGGAATCCAAATAATTTTTGAAGTTATCAGGATGTAGACAAAAATGTAGGGACCACCAGTTTTATGAGAATAGAAATTCTGGGAACAGAAATGGTGATAGGAATTTTAAAAATAGAGGTGGACAATGGACAAATAATAACCAGTCACCCCCACATGTAAGAGATAATGGTAGTAGAAGTGGTAGTTTAAACTGAAACCTTCTCGGTTGGTGGAAACATTGGTGGACAGTCATTTTTAGCAGTAAACAGAAATGTAAAACCTATACAACACTGATTATGTAAAATTCAGAAGCAACACCTATTTTATTATTCTCTGATTACAATAGTAATGCATAAGGATGTTTCTCTGTTTGTAGTGAAAAAAGTTTTTCAATTATACCAAACGCCCTGAGTAACCAGTTAACATGTTGTTGTTGTTGTTGTTGTTGTTGTGGTCTTCAGTCCTGAGACTGGTTTAATGCAGCTCTCCATGAGACTCTATCCTGTGCAAGTCTCTTCATCTCCCAGTACCTACTGCAACCTACATCCTTCTGCATCTGCTTAGTGTATTCATCTCTTGGTCTCCCTCTACGATTTTTACCCTCCATGCTGCCCTCCAGTACTAAATTGGTGATCCTTTGATGCCTCAGAACATGTCCTACCAACCGATCCCTTCTTCTTGTCAAGTTGTGCCACAATCTCCTCTTCTCCCCAATTCTGTTCAATACCTCCTCATTAGTTATGTGATCTACCCATCTAATCTTCAGCATTCTTCTGTAGCACCACATTTCGAAAGCTTCTATTTTCTTCTTGTCTAAACTATTTATCGTCCATGTTTCACTTCCATACATGGCTACACTCCATACAAATACTTTCAGAAACGACTTCCTGACACTTAAATCACTGTTAATGTACTCATATTTTTAAAACATGTTATTTTATTACCATATAATGTGTGATAGTAGCATCTAATAAAATGTTATTTCATTTATATAAGAACTAACAGATGATATGCACTTTTATTTTTGAACCATTATCTGTGAACATATAGCATTGCTCAAGAGACTAAAACTACCTGTACAGTTGACTCTTTATCAGTTCCATCCACAGAGTAACGGAAAAATCTGTGTTTAGGAAATAAATCTCTCCAACAGACAGAAGGTAATTTTTTGGACTACTGCCTACTTAAGGTCATGTATACACTTAAACTGACCAAGTAACCACAGAGCTCTTGCACTCGTTTCTACTAAATGGGAAGTGTAAAGCAATGACTGTTCCAGATATTTTCCACTGATCAAACTGGTGCCAGTAGAATCCATTGCAGGCTCAGTCTTGTATTGTACAGACTGTCTTGAAACTGGTTAAAAAATTTACAGCTAACAATAAGAAGCAGAATACATCATATTATAAATTTTAATTATGCCATCTAAACCCCTCACTCTCATACTATTAATTAATTTCAAAAATAAAAATGTTCTTCCAAACCTCACTTCTACAAGGATTGGGTTGGAATCAATTTTCTTCAGCTTCTTAAGGTTTGACAGTGAGAGAATAAGATTTAGCTTATAGATATTATTTGCAGTAATAATGAAAATAATTATTTAGACTTGACTTTTTCTCTATGTCCATCACAGTTTCTTCTATTGTTGGCACAGTATATTCAAGGTATGTTATTTTCTTACGTGGTTACATGAGAATTTTGGTTCATTCCATTTGACACATTCACGTCAATAACATGACATTGCAGGCCTTTTTATTCACTTTTAAACAATTTCACTGCATATTTAGAATTAATTTTAGTCAAATTTAGTTGTTCACATTATTCACTGCTTCTAACAACTACCATATTAAAATTGCAACCAACCTGCCATGAAGAATAGAGATTTTACATATCGAAGAAACTATTTAACCTAACCAATGATGTTTGTATCAAAAATCTTTTCAGATGTTACTTTGAGAGGTTATTTAACGAATCCGACATCACTAGCTTCAAATGCAATTACAATTCTGAAATAAATCAAAACTATGAAAAATAATGAAATTAACATTATTTATGTTAGATCTTTCATTTGAGAACATGTCTGTATACTTCAATATCAATGAAATATCACTTTACTATTTGTTTATACATAAGCTGAAATATATATGTGATTTCAGAAAAAATTCTATGCATCAGGTTCCATTTTTTCTGTGTATCAAGTAATCCTCTCCTTGACTGGCTCACTCAAGTTATTTTTAAGTGGTCAGCCACTCACATCCCCTGTTCCTTTCTTGTAGCTCTCCTGTGGTTTTACCTGTTTTAATCCCAAGTATAGCACCTTTCACCATTTTCCATTGCATTAAGACCTATGAGATGGAGAGCTTGTGTGGGTCAATGCGAGTGAGGTGAGAGTGAGTGAATGAGTGTCAGTTTATAGGTTTCCTCCTCACTGAGAGACAATAATTTTAGTCATTTTATTCTAATTTGCCTCGTTTTATGTAAGGGTGCTGAAGGCTGAAGTTACACACACACACACACACACACACACACACACACACACACACACACACAAAATTCTCTCCTTAACTATATCAAAAAGAGATCTGTATAGCTTAAGGTGACCCACCCATCAGTTCCATTGCAGCGACACACTCCATAGTTATGTGCCACACAGTAAAATGTCAAAAGAATGAGAACATCAGTATATCCAAATGACTTAAACATTAAAGCAAGTATGAAAGTTTTACAGAAATGTGTTGAAACATAGTAGAGAAACTGTATAGATACACTGTGCATGAGGTCAAAATTTGTGAAAGTAATGTAAAACAGGATCATAAAAGCAGCACTCATTGGGATAGTTATCATGAAGCTTAATTCAAACTTGTAGCTCTCAGACTTTGGACACATTCTGGTGTCCAACTATTTTGCTGACAGCCTTGTAATCTGTTATGAGGGTATATTAACAAATAATTTTTAGGTGAGCTTTTTTAACAATTTAAAGCAAATAATTTCTGTTGATAATATTGTAATTCAGTTTATAATAATGTGTAGGAGACCATAGTGGAACAAACCAAATAAATAAAAAAACTCTTGTGTCAATACAAAACAGTCTTCACAAGAAAGCGGTCATTGACCGTGAAAAAAGTGACTGATCTTATTAGACAATACAACTCTTTACATCACACTTAAGTGTTCCTAATTGACGTCTCCAGTCTGCACAAACTTAATAGTTTTATATAAAAAGAATAGTCATGAAGTTTTGAATATCATCTCATAAAAATGAAGTGTACTTTAGAAAACCATTAAAGGAGTTAAAACAGAATGAAACATAGAGCAGTAATTAATTTTCTACCTTTGGAGGAGAACTCATTTATTTCAAGTGAGCATATGTGAATTACACAAAATAGAAAATAAACATAATCATCTACAAATCCAAGCCTGCATGGTTCATAGAGACTGAAAAGGACATGGAAAATGCTGGAATTACAATAGACACAATATAAAACAGAACACATTTCAGAAAGGAAGTTTAAAAGGCAGAATTTCAGGAGAGAAAGAAAACAACTAGATGAAAGTGGACTCAAGAAGAAAGGGAACAACAGTCTAAAAGGATGAAGGAAATTTGGAAACTAAGGAAATCTAATACAATGAAGAGTAGCCAAAGTTGATTCATCATACCCTCCAAATGGGTTATCGCAAGAAGAAGAATAAACAAAATTATCTAGGTCCTAATGCAAGCTGAAAGTATGTAATATTAAACATTAAATAATATGTGTACAGTGTGTGTAATGCATGCAGTGGTCAGTACTGATGAATGAATGAATACTGTAGCCACCCTTTTGCAAAACAGTGGTGTACACTGTGCGTGAACTGAATGAGGTTACTCTGTTTAAAATGGAATGACCTCATATTCGGGAGGATGGTGGCTCTAGTATCATCAATCTGATTTAGATTTTCTATTATTTCCCTAAAGTACTTGATGGAAATGTGGAAATGATTCCTACTATAAGGCCAGTGCAAACTTCCTCTACCATTCTTGTTCAACTAGACATGTAGGTAAGTGCCTGTATTTTCAACTATATCGATGAACATAATAAATGTTTGAGAGATTATTTTTGTTGATATATTAGTCTGTGTGGCCATCATTCCTTCCCATGTAACCCTCTTGCCAGTCTTTGTTGTCATCCATATTGTTCAAACCTTCATTGTTTTCTACCTTATTTGCTATTATGCTTGTTTATTTATCTGTACCACATATATTGATCTAAACTTATGCGCCTACAGCTTTTCCTGTGTTGATTTCTGTGCACATAGACAGGTCCATTACTATTTATGAATTTGCATACAACATTTTTTTTTTTATAATTCACTACACTGCAGGAGCTTTTCTCGATTGTCTTTCACCAATTTACTTGCAAATTTGACTGCCATTTTCTTTTCCACCCTCCAGTTACCTTGCTTTTACATAATTTGTTCACATTTTTGTGCATGTGTTTTTCGCCAAAGTGCTCTGACTGAATTTTTTCTGCTATCTCCTACATTCCTTTACCTGCCAAACACAGTAGACTACATTTTCTCCAGTGGCTTCCTCTTTCTGTTTGCCCATTTTTTTTTTTTTTTTTTTTTTTTTTAAGATTATGTCTGTTTTCACAACGTTCCACATCAATTTTTTTTGTTTTTCCAACAATCATATCATATGGGCCACTTTTCTGGTGAGAAAGTCTCACCCACTCATAACCTCTTGTCTGTTCTCTAGATTTTTGTACAAATTTTTGTTCTCCCACCACCCACCTTCGCCCTTGCATTCCATCCATTTTTCTATCTTTTTCCACCTTCTGTCTCTCATTTTTGCCAGTTCCACCGTCTCTACATTCCAGACCATTCTTTCTTGCCATAATGAATCCCATTACATATTATATCCATTCGTTTCAAAAATATGCCTTTGCAATATCAAAACTAAGGTACCAAAATAAAACAACCTTTTTGTTTTACATTCTGTTTTGAAAGTTCCGTAATTCCAATGGTATCTAATAAGTGATTTCATGTAATACATTAAATCTCATAAAATTTATTATTCCACTGGTTTACTAGTAGGTCATGCTTGTCCAATATATTTTCGCAATATTTTGCATTTACAAATGAAGCCATAATTAAGAAAATTTAGGTTAGCATTGTTATCTTTCAGTATTGTATATAATATGATGTATATCCTATGTAAAAGTCTTTTCTATTGTATACACCAGTTACTCATAAAATGTTACACTTTTAATTGTTAATTTGATAAATTTGCTCTGTAATTTTGTTGAATTGATTGTTAACAAACGTATAAATAGGAGGAGCACAAGACTCAAGGATGGACAATTGGAGACAGTTTTGAGAGCAACCACTGTGTTGCACGTTTGTGCAATAATGTAATTGTTGTAATACAGTTATGTGGAATGGGCTCCCACTAAGAAGAAATGGTGCAGCTTGTCTTAAATAAACCGCTCTAAAAATGACTTGGTACCTGGATTATTTCATGGAATTTACATAACTTGATCCAGTTAGCAGATGAAATGGACCGAGGCAACGACTACTTCAGCAGCAGCAGCAGCAGGACGCAGATTATTCCGAGTTACACCGAACTAAGATACATATAAGAAATCAACTGAACTGTATAAGTGTCGCTGCAGAACTAATTGCTAAAGTGTAATGTTTTGGAAACTGTTCTAGCAGTAAACATTTGCATTTGTCTCAAAGTAATTCTTTGAGTGGTGGAGGCCAATGTGATCAGTAAGAAACAACTCCATGATCACATTTCTTGATGTCTATGGAACACAAGAATAACGACCAATTTTTGAGGTTTTTTGTTTAAGTCAAATAATCTCTATTCGACGTGGAAAATTTTTAGCCCCAGCAAAATTTTACTGTCTTCCCCACATAACAGTAGTTTTTGTTACACATGCTTGTCCTTCAGAGTTACTTCCAAATGCCGAACACTGAAAGTCCCTGTCTCTGGATGTAATCCTGATCTATACCAGTCTCTTTTACTGTTTCAAATACAGCAATCTCTTGCAATTACCTGGCTAATATGTGACCTGTATGCCTCATTTGCTAATTTCCACTTCATCAAACTTCTCTCCTTCTACAAAATCCTGCAGTTATCAGCCCCTCACATATCCTTCCCTTCTCATCATCCTCCAACAAGTTTCCCCTGACCCGGGGTTTTGGGCAACTTTTCCAAAAACTATCCTTTTTCCTAAACCTCATCAGTCCTTTTCCTTTACCCTTCTTTCTTTCCCTTCAACCCTACTCCTCTTCCTTCCCCTTCAACCATGCCAGAAGAAGGAGACACTGGCTCCAAAAGCTTGCAAAATGTAATAACTTTTGTATGTGTGTTTTCCTGTTGCTGCTTGGTGAGTAGATTTTGTATGTACAAACTTTTTTTTTTTTTACCTTAATACCAGGACATGTTCAGTATCCCTGCAAAAGTGATCAGCAGATAAATAAAACTGTAGGATGTGATAAGGAGGGAGCAAACGACGATCCTTGTCACCATTACAGTGTTCATAACTGAGGCACACATGCTATGATTTATGTGCCTAGGTATCCAGTAACAACTGAATTCTGTTGAGTCTAAGTAACACAATAGAAAAACAGTTTCTTGGAAAGCGAGTGTGCACTACTTGGGTATATCCCTGAAACACTGGATGGTCCTGTGTCCTATTGCATCAGAATGTCCGAATGGGTAATCACTGACGTCGCACATATATGTTCATATGCGGACGAAGTCCATGGTGATAATGTCCCATGAGTTAGTGAGCTCAGAGGTGAGTTGGATACAAAGTTCTGTGAAGTGTTGAGCTGCAGTGGACTCCAGTGGATGGACCACTAGGCACCACCGGCATAGAGGGTGATGTGTAGAATGTACGCAGCGAAAGAACTCTGACCGATAGACCCCTGGGTATGGCTGCTGTAAGGCCTGGAGCATAGAATGCACTCAGTGAAATATCTCTTATTGAGGAACCATTAGGCATGGTTGGTGTAAAGCCTGAAATGCGAAAGGACAGCAGAGCAGTTGTGCGATGACCTAAGTATTCATCTGGTGGAAAGGCACTGGTGAAGGCACATGAACTGCGGAAGTGAGGTAGTTCCATGACCACAGCGCTGAAGGTTTGGTTCTAAACGACCCGGCATAATTGTGTGTTTCTATGGATTGTTTCTATCTGAGATCCAGAGGAAGTGTTGTTAGTGGGCCAGAGCTGTGGCATCCATGATACAAAACTGTTTGATTGATGGCTATGTCACCAGGGGATACGGCAAAAACTACTACAGTGGGCCAGAGCTGTGGCATCCATGATACAAAACTGCATGATTGGTGGCTATGTCACCAGGGGATACGGCAAAAACTACTACTACTACTACTACTACTACTACTACTGTACTGGAACAGTACATGCTTAATTGGTGTAAGTGTATGGCAACAATGCATCTTCATATGATACATTAGTTATGGGGCATATATTCCTCCAGTGCAGTCATATAAATCTGAGTAATGAAGAACGAAGAGGCAGACCATATCTCTGGAGGAACCAGGAATCACAAGAGAAGTGGAGGCTCTAGTGCTCACAAACAAAGGCATATCGCAACAGAGGTGATAGAGGAAAAATAGAAATCAGTTTTGGATCAGTTTTTATCATATTGCATGACATTTTGAACATGACAAAGGTAGCTGAACAGAGGCAGCAGTTGAAATGTTACAGGTGTATCAGGCTAATTGAGATTGCTGTTGTGGTCACCGTGGATGAGTGTTTGGGGTATCACTATGACCATGAGAGAAGGCAGCTAAAAAGCTGAAGAATCATCATTGGGCACGGTGATACTGCTTGTTTTTTGAGACTGCCATAATTAGGTGCTAATAGATCATGCTCATAAGAGAGAAATCATCGTAGGAGAATGCTACAAAAATTTTCTGATGTAGTTACTGGCAGTTGTTAAGACATAGTGTCACAGGAAGCTGTCTTTGCTCACAACAGGGCTCTGCCAAATCATTCATTGTTGGAAGAAAGTATCTCATTGAACGATGCTGTTTAACAGTTTTTTGCTGATTTTTGTCCTATCTTTTGCATTTGTTAAAGAATGCAGTTGTTTCCATAAAGTCAATACATAGTGAAGAAAGATTACCTGAGTTTTTGAAGGTTGCTGTTCCCCAGGTCCCATCAAGAAGGAGAACCTTCAGGAATGCAGAACGAGTCAAGGTACATGCTAACAAAACACAAGCAAATCTTAAAACTTACAATAAATTTATCACTATACTGTTTAATATTATCTATCATGACACTAACTGAAGGACATCTCGTAAACTACATGAATGTCTTTATCTCGTAAACTAAATGAATGTCTTTGAATGTCACTATCGTGTAGTGGGACTGTACCAAAAGTCATGTTACCTTGCAAATGATCTGTCACCTTGATATTATCTGTCATACATTTCAGCTTCATTACATTCTTGTATCGTCACCTTTCTTGAAGTAGTGGATCTGTTGTGCAGTGCCATCAATTCTTGCTGTGTAACTTCGTTTCCCTCTGCAGAGGGTCAAGGACTGCAAGAGAGCTTCAAAATATTCAAGTTATAAAATGATTTAACCACTTTTTAAATAATTCTTCTGTATTTTGTTGTTCTTATGTAGCAGTTGTTAACATTTACTCAGTTAAAGACTAGAGTGTGCTTTTAATAACCTCTTTTTTGTTAACATAAGTGTTTCCAATTACTAGTGAATATCTATTTGACTATTAGGTTGTTTGTTGTATTCTAATCAAGTAAATGACTCATCTTGTGCACTTCATTGTACTGTTATCACTCTGTACATAAACTGTTGGATTTTTGTATGTAAAGAAAACTCATGAGAGATATTTGTCCTGTTTGACTCGACTTGATCATTATCTCATCACTTTTAGTCAAAGGTAATCCACTTTATGCTGTTCTTAAATCATTGCTTATGCCAGCACAAAGTTCTCAAATTTATTGAAGAAGACAAGGTTTAGGTCTTTATTAACATAAGGAGTTACATGCTGAGGAGCATCTACAGGAAGGTCCCAGAACTGCTCTCATTAATAAACGGTCACAACGCCCATATAGTATTAGGGACAGAAAGTTGGCTGAAACCAGACGTAAACAGTAATGAAATCCTAAACTCAGATTGGAATGTATACCGCAGAGACAGGCTGGACAGTGAAGGGGGAGGCGTGTTTATAGCGATAAGAAGTGTAATAGTATCGAAGGAAATTGACGGAGATCCAAAATGTGAAATGATTTGGGTGAAGGTCACGGTTAAAGCAGGCTCAGACATGGTAATTGGATGTCTCTATAGGCCCCCTGGCTCAGCAGCTGTTGTGGCTGAGCACCTGAAGGATAATTTGGAAAATATTTTGAGTAGATTTCCCCACCATGTTATAGTTCTGGGTGGAGATTTTAATTTGCCGGATATAGACTGGGAGACTCAGACGTTCATAACGGGTGGCAGGGACAAAGAATCCAGTGAAATTTTTTTAAGTGCTTTATCTGAAAATTACCTTGAGCAGTTAAACAGAGAACCGACTCGTGGCGATAACATATTAGACCTTCTGGTGACAAACAGACCCGAACTATTTGAAAAAGATAACGCAGAACAGGGAATCAGCGATCATAAAGCGGTTACGGCATCGATGATTTCAGCCGTAAATAGGAATATTAAAAAGGGTAGGAAGATTTTTCTGTTTAGAAAAAGTGACAAAAAGCAGATTTCAGAGTACCTGTTGGCTCAACACAAAAGTTTTGTCTCAAGTACAGATAGTGTTAAGGATCAGTGGACAAAGTTCAAAACCGTCGTACATAATGCGTTAGATGAGTATGTGCCAAGCAAGATCGTAAGAGATGGAAAAGAGCCACCGTGGCACAACAACCGAGTTAGAAAACTGCTGCGGAAGCAAAGGGAACTTCACAGCAAACATAAACATAGCCAAAGCCTTGCAGACAAACAAAAATTACGCGAAGCGAAATGTAGTGTGAGGAGGGCTATGCGAGAGGTGTTCAATGAATTCGAAAGTAAAGTTCTATGTACTGACTTGGCAGAAAATCCTAAGAAATTTTGGTCTTATGTCAAAGCAGTAGGTGGATCAAAACAAAATGTCCAGACACACTGTGGCCAAAATGGTACTGAAACAGAAGATGACAGACTAAAGGCCGAAATACTAAATGTCTTTTTCCAAAGTTGTTTCACAGAGGAAGATTGCACTGTAGTTACTTCTCTAGATTGTCGCACAGATGACAAAATGGTAGATATCGAAATAGACGACAGAGGGATAGAGAAACAATTAAAATCGCTCAAAAGAGGAAAGGCCTCTGGACTTGATGGGATACCAGTTCAATTTTACACAGAGTACGCGAAGGAACTTGCCCCCCTTCTTGCAGCAGTGCAGTAGGTCTCTAGAAGAGCGTAGCGTTCCAAAGGATTGGAAAAGGGCACAGGTCATCCCTATTTTCAAGAAGGGACGTCGAACAGATGTGCAGAACTATAGACCTATATCTCTAACGTCGATCAGTTGTAGAATTTTGGAACACATATTGTGTTCGAGTATAATGACTTTTCTGGAGACTAGAAATCTACTCTGTAGGAATCAGCATGGGTTTCGAAAAAGACGGCCGTTTGAAACCCAGCTCGCGCTATTCGTCCACGAGACTCAGAGGGCCATAGACACGGGTTCACAGGTAGATGCCGTGTTTCTTGACTTCCGCAAGGTGTTCGATACAGTTCCCCACAGTCGTTTAATGAACAAAGTAAAAGCATATGGACTATCAGACCAATTGTGTGATTGGATTGAGGAGTTCCTAGATAACAGGACGCAGCATGTCATTCTCAATGGAGAGAAGTCCTCCGAAGTAAGAGTGATTTCAGGTGTGCCGCAGGGGTGTGTCATAGGACCGTTGCTATTCACAATATACATAAATGACCTGGTGGATGACATTGGAAGTTCACTGAGGCTTTTTGCAGATGATGCTGTGGTCTATCGAGAGGTTGTAACAATGGAAAATTGTACTGAAATGCAGGAGGATCTGCAGCGAATTGACGCATGGTGCAGGGAATGGCAATTGAATCTCAATGTAGACAAGTGTAATGTGCTGTGAATACACAGAAAAATAGATCCTTTATCATTTAGCTACAAAATAGCAGGTCAGCAACTGGAAGCAGTTAATACCATAAATTATCTGGGAGTACGCATTAGGAGTGATTTAAATGGAATGATCATATAATGTTGATCGTCGGTAAAGCAGATGCCAGACTGAGATTCATTGGAAGAATCCTAAGGAAATGCAATCCGAAAACAAAGGAAGTAGGTTACAGTATGCTTGTTCGCCCACTGCTTGAATACTGCTCAGCAGTGTGGGATCCGTACCAGATAGGGTTGATAGAAGATATAGAGAAGATCCAATGGAGAGCAGCGCGCTTCGTTACAGGAGCATTTAGTAATCGCGAAAGCATTACGGAGATGATAGATAAACTGCAGTGGAAGTCTCTGCAGGAGAGACGCTCAGTAGCTCGGTACGGGCTTTTGTCAAAGTTTCGAGAACATACCTTCACCGAAGAGTCAAGCAGTATATTGCTCCCTCCTACGTATATCTCGCGAAGAGACCATGAGGATAAAATCAGAGAGATTAGAGCCCACACAGAGGCGTACCGACAATCCTTCTTTCCACGAACAATACGAGACTGGAATAGAAGGGAGAACCGATAGAGGTACTCATGGTACCCTCCGCCATACACCGTCAGGTGGCTTGCGGAGTATGGATGTAGATGTAGATGTAGATGTAACCTACACCAGTCTCCACTAATTCAAGTCTCAGGTATGTGGTAAGGCAAACAGGCACGGAAACAAAAATTCCAAGAATAATCATTGTTCAGGTAAGCCTATTAATCTTTGACTAATTTGGAGAACACTTCAACAGCATGGCTACTGTTGCTGTATAGCTTCATACCTTTGTTAGAGGTGTGCTCACCTTATTGCGTGGGCAGATACTGTGTACATAATTGTCGTGTTTGTGATGTGGTTCTCTCTCTCCTTACCAAGCTACATAAAACAAATGCTGCAGGTCATTCCTTCTATGAATTAACCTGACCTAGCCATACACCATCACTTCTCTGGGTCTGCCTTCCCTTTACTCACCAATACATTCATTATACGGTACAGGTCATTATTTCTGTAGATCCACCTGATCAACAATTAGTCCATCCCATCCAAGTGTCCACCTATCCCTCCACTCTCCATACCTACATAAAATGGAGTCTGTCCCATCTTAAAAATGTTTTTGTATACCAAGCTTATGACACATATGTTCATAACTTCCAGTGATGAAATTCCTCTGTTGCCTCTTAGTTTACTGACTATTGGTGTTTCCTGACTCCTTCCCTTATATAATTTCTCTTGTGTTTCTTGCAGTGCCACATCTCATGTCTGTTCTATCGAGCTACCTATTGAAGACCCTCCTCACATGTTACTCATTCTACATTTGTTTTCCCTTTTATTTTCATATCATTCATGCACTATTTCCATTTATGGTTGCAGTGAAAAAAGTTTGCTTGCAACACGATTTCATTTTGACTGATATGTTAGCATGTCATGAACTCTTTTAGCAACAAGTATTGGCTCCCTTCCTTAACCCTCTCTTTTTAACTGATACTGCTACCACATGTATTTCAGATCAAAATACAAATGATTAAAAAAACTTACTGTCTATGTCAATACATCATATGTTTGTTACCCTGGATTACCTGAACTTAAAGTCTATGTCAATACATCATGTGTTTGTTACCCTGGATACCTGAACCATCTCTTTGCTTTATGTTTTAAAACAGGTTGTAATTACCATAATGTGGCATGGATAAAAGAAGTGTTTCAGCAATAGAAACATATGAATCTGGACAGGGGGAAGACAGAATTCATATTCTTGTTGAAGAAGAATGAAATGAAAAGTAAGAATAAGTGGACTAGGATTAAAGAAACAAAAGGGCACAGTCCTATCCCACCCCCATCCCAGGATCCCTTTCCTGATGGGTTCTTCTTCAAGACACCAGAGGATGAAGTGCGTTTGATATACCCTACAGAATGTCTGGCAAGGTGGTGCTGATAGGAAAGTGTAATGACGCTTCTTTCTCGTTAAAAAAGGCAAAAAATGAACAGTTCTTTGTGTAGAGAAAGTGAAAATCGTGTGATGAAGGGTATTCTGTGTATCAAATGCAATTACTGGTTATACGAAAAGTGCACAAAAGTAAATCTAAAATTCATCAGCGATGATTTTCCGTGGACATGTCACGGTTGTTTACGTGATGAAATGGCTGATCTTGTAAGTGCAGTTGATACAAAAAACGAAATTATAAAGTTACTACAAAGTTACATTGAGGCATTAAAAACCAAACTTTCGACCATCAAGAAAGAAAACGTTACATTAATACAAGAAAAGAAGTCCTGTGTGTGTAAAAGCCATGAGATCGAAAAGCAGGAAGATCGTGAAAATACGAGTGACCGATCGGACTATGAAAACAACAACATTTCAAGTGTTCCTGTTGATGTCTCGGTAAACTTAGTAAGCCCAAAACCGGAAGATAAATATAAATGGAAGGTGGTGACATACAGCAAAAGGAAAAACAAGGCGACGGATTCGCAACAAAAGGAAAATGACTTTTTAATAATTGGCAGTTTGCTGCTGAAGAATATCGACGTACGACCTGGAATTAGAACGCAACAACTCGGTAAACATTTTAAAAATATGGTAAATGCGAAAAATGGTTCAAATGGCTCTGAGCACTATGGGACTCAACTGCTGTGGTCATCAGTCCACTAGAACTTAGAACTAATTAAACTTAACTAACCTAAGGACATCACACACATCCATGCCTGAGGCAGGATTCGAACCTGCGACCGTAGCAGCAGCGCGGCTCCGGACTGGAGCGCCTAGATCCGCACGACTACCGCGGCCGGCATGGTAAATGCAAGACAAGATACTACAGATCCAGATTCTGAAACCAGACATAATTATAAAGGGCGTTTATACATGTTGGAACGAATTCGTTAAGGAGCAGCAGTGAGGAAGAAATGGCAAACTAAACACGAAAAATGATTCATTCTGCAAGAGATATGTATGCATGATCTCAGCTGATACTTAGCGGAACCATAAACAGAAGGTCGGTGAGTGAAAAATATATCGCCAAAATAAACTGTGCTCTTAAAGAACAATGTGATCGTCTTGGGGCAAATTTTTATAGACCCAAACAAATTCCTATGTGAAAACTCACTAGCAAAGGATGGCTTGCATTTAAATAGACTGGGGTCTGTAACATTCAGCAGAATGTTTGCAGATGTCTGCAAAGTCATTAGAAGCAAGGGAAATTAATATGGCCTGAAGGGGGTGAAAAATCATACACTCTAGCTGGAAAAGAAAAATATAAGCACCATACAAAAAAAGATGATACTAAAGAACTTGCCTCAGAATACAGCTCACAACATGTAAACCAACAAAAGAAAAATTACATAAAAGTACTTCATCAAAATATTCAATACTTTGGTAACAAAAAATTAGAAGTAGAAGTACTCCCGAGTGAAGTAAGACCAGACATATTATGCACAAGTGAACATGGACTAACTGAAAGTAAACTACGTAATGTTGCAATAAAGGACTAGAAACTAGCTAGTTACTTCAGCAGATCTAAATATAAGGGTGGTGGTGTTTGTATATATATTAAAACAGGTACTCTACTAAAGAATGTGTTGTGACTCGCCGATCATTCAAAGTGCCGCTGCGCAATTACGCGCGTCCTCTACGTGCAGCACTGTCTGCCAGCCATGCAGCAGCTGCGCCACCTAAGCAGCCAGCCGAGCAGCGGCCGCTAGACTGGGACTCAGTGCTCATTCGAATGCTAACGTGTACACATTTCTTAACTTGTCAGCTTACTCTGTCACTTACATGTGTTGTTGTGTCGTTCCGAAATATATGTGTTAAACTTGACCTTATAACAATTGGCGACAAGAATGGAATTTTTCCTTTTCTCCGTTGACTCACAGGGTTCCATGGCTACTGTCGAGCAACTATTGCAAAATCTCCGTGAACAGCAAACGCTTCTAACAGCGGCGATTCGCAATTTCGTTGCGGCTCCAAATGCGGGACGTTTCTCGTCGTTGGCTATACCTCCTTTTCCTCCTCACAACGAGACGGCGGAAGACTGGTCTGATTATGAAAAACGTCTTCGACAGCACTTCTTGGCATTTCATGTCACGGACGAACAACCATGTAAGTCTCTGTTCCTTTCCTGGACTTCATCTCAAATGTATCGGTTGTTGTCACAATTGGCTCCTTTGAAGGATCCTGTGTCTTTGTCCTTTGATGAAATGTGCGCACTTCTGTCTGTCTATTTTCAAATGCAAACACATGTGGTAGCCTCTCGTGTTGCCTTTTATCGTTGTCAAAAACAACCAAATCAATCCTATCACGCTTGGGCTGCTGAACTTCACGGCCTCAGTCAAAAGTGTCAATTTGTTACTGACGTTCACAAAGAATCCTATGCCGATTCCATGGTACGGGATGCTATTATCCTGTCGGTGCCCAACAAAGAAGTTCGGCAACGTGCCCTCCAGTTGGCGAATCCTACTCTAGATGAAGTTCTCTCCATTGCGCAGTCCTTTGAAATTTCTCGCGTGGCTGGGGCGCAAATAGAGACGTGGGGTGACGTCGGGGAAATACAACCTATGTGCACTGTTGACGACGCGTGCGGCGTGTCCCCGCCGGCCGAAGTGGCCGCAGTGCGCTCCCACATGCAGCCTCGGCCTAGCCGTAAACAACCCGCTAAGAAACTGCAGCAAAACCCCCGGCAACTTCCTTCATGTCCGCAGTGTTTTACGAAACATTCACGCAAGGATTGTCCCCAACGTTGGGCTGTGTGTCACAATTGCAAAAGGAAAGGTCATGTGTCTTCCGTTTGCAAATCTGACCGCATACATGATGTTCGTGAACATGACGCTGATTCTGATTCTGTGTTGTCTGTCAATTGCACTTCTTCCATTTCAGGGAAGTTATTCCTCACTGTCCAAATCCTTGGTCGAGATGTTCGCATGCAAGTGGATAACGGTTCTGCTGCCACTATAATTAATTCTCAGACGTATCTTCAGCTGGGTTCTCCACTCCTATCCCCTGTCACTCAGCAATTACGGACGTACAATAAACAGAAGATTTCTCTCTTGGGACAGTTTAATGCTGAGGTATCTTACAAATCCGTCGTTCTCACTGTTCCCATATTTGTGGTCGACCAGAGCAACTCAGAAAATCTTTTTGGTTTCGATGCCTTTCGCGTTTTTGGGTTTTCCGTAGATGACTCTGTCAATATTGTCTCTGATGCTATTCCTTATGCTCAACTGGATTCCTTGTCGACGACATTTTCGACCCTTTTTTCTCCTGGGTTGGGCCGTGCAAACGACTTTGAAGCTCATATCACGCTCAAACCCACTGCTCGGCCTAAGTTTTTTCGGGCTCGGCCCATTCCTGTGGCCCTTCGTAATCGGGTAAAACGGGAGTTGGATCATCTCACTACTTCAGGGGTCTTGCTTCCTGTCACTTCCAGTGAGTGGTCCCCTCCTGTCATTGTAGTTGCTAAGCCAAATGGTGATATTCGTCTCTGTGGTGATTTCAAAGCCACTGTAAATGCTCAATGCCTCATCGACACTTACCCTATGCCCCGTCCTGAAGAACTGTTCACTAAACTTGCTGGAGGCCAGTATTTTTCTAAAATGGACCTGTCAGAAGCTTATCATCAACTTCCTCTCGACGCTGCTTCCCGGCAGTTGCTGGTCCTTAACACACCTTTTGGCCTCTATCAATACCAATGCTTGCCATTCGGGGTTGCTAGCGCCCCTGCTCTCTTTCAGTGATTCTTGGACCATTGCTCCCTGTCCCTGGGTGTATCAATTACATGGACGACATTGTTGTCACTGGCTCCACCACTGAAGAATATCTTCAAGATCTCCACACACTTTTTCATGTCTTACAGACTGCCGGTCTTAAGTGTAATCTTCATAAATGACAATTTTTTCAGGCATCTATCACGTACTTGGGGTTTCAACTCTCTTGGGATGGTATTCGTCCGCTTCAACAAACTGTCGCTGCGATCGATGCCCTTCCTCGCCCTACATCTGTTAAGGAACTGCAGGCCTTCTTGGGGAAAATAGCATACTATCACAAGTTTTTACCGTCTGCGGCTCTGGTGGCTCAGCCGTTGCATCGCCTGTTGCATAAAAACGTGCCTTTTCACTGGTCCGCGTCATGTGAAGCGGCTTTCCAGAAGTTGAAAACTATGCTGAAACAGACCCCGTGCCTGGCTACTTATCGACCTGGCCAACATCTTGTTCTTGCCACAGACGCCTCTCAATATGGGGTCGGTGCCGTCCTTGCGCACCGTTTTTCTGACGGTTCGGAACAACCCATTGCTTATGCCTCCAAAACGCTCACGGATGACCAACAAAAGTATTCTCAAATTGAGAAAGAAGCTTTGGCCAGTCACAGCGATAACCTTATCTGGGCGTGGCAGCGGAAATAGTGCCGCACCAGAGAGAAATGGCGGACAGGAAACGGAGCAATTCTGCGGATCGCGCTTAGTTAGAACTCTAGCACGATCCTCTGTGGCCTAGCGAAGCTCGTTCAAGGTCAACCGTCTCTAAGGCGGCGCACACAGCCACAAATGAATACCCACCCACCTCCCCGGGAGTCGTAACTCCCGCACCCTTCAGTACATATGTTAAGTTTTTTTGTAAATCTCACGGGATAGATAAATTAATCTTACACCTACAAAAGTGAGGGGACCAGTAAGCAATTCTTGTTGAGACACCTCGTTCGGTGTCATATCAAAGCTGCTAACTGTCTTGTAAACTGGCATCCTAGCCCGTCGACTGTATCTTCTCCTCCTGTAAGGCATGGCTGTGTACTACGTGCGGCTGCCTCGAGTCGAATGAGCATGCTGTTGCCTCACGAGAGGGATAAGGCAGCCCCTGACATCACAGCGATAACCTTATCTGGGCGTGGCAGCGGAAGTATCGCCGCGCCAGAGAGCAATGGCGGACAGGAAACGGAGCAATTCTGCGGATCGCACTTAGTTAGAACTCTAGCGCGATCCTCCGCGGCCTAGCAAAGCACGTTCAAGGTCACCCGCCTCTAAGGCGGTGCACACAGCCACATAAGTTCGGTGTTTTTCTCTATGGCTCAAAATTTCATCTTCTTACAGATCACAAACCCCTTGTTTCCCTGTTTCATCCATCAACGTCACTTCCCAACAAGGCTGCACACCGCCTCCAGCGTTGGGCTCTTTACTTGTCCCGTTTCAATTATGAGATTCATTTCTGGCCAACGGCTCAACATGCAAATGCTGATGCTCTCTCGCCTTCCCATGGGTCCTGATCAGGCATTCGATAGGGACGAACTTCTGTTTTTCCACCTGGATGTTGCCGAGCAGCGGGTTGTGGACGTGTTCCCCATCACTGGGGACAGGCTGGCGGCTGCTACGGGTTCTGACCCTACCCTCTCCCGGGTTTTACGCTGTATTCAGAAGGGTTGGCCAGATCGCCCATCCACTAAGAGTTCTGATCCGTTGCAGAACTACTACACTTTGCGCTACCACCTCACGGCTATGGATGGTGTTATCCTCCTCTCCACTGACAATGCTTCGCCGCGTGTTGTGGTACCTGCATCGTTGCGTGCTTCGGTCTTGCGCCTCCTTCACCAAGGGCACTGGCGTGTGTCTTGCACAAAATCTCTTGTGCGCCGTCATGTGTACTGACCTGGCATCGACTCTGAAATAGCACACATGGTTGCTGCCTGCGGCCCTTGTGCGTCACAGGCCGCTGCCCCGAAGTCATCTTTGTCACCGTGGCCTTCACCAGAGAAGCCCTGGGAGCGTATTCATGCTGACTTTGCGGGACCCTTTTTAGGTACTTATTGGCTCCTCGTAATTGACGCCTACTCTAACTTTCCTTTCATTGTACGTTGCATGTCACCTACCACCGCGGCAACCACCAGTGCTCTCACCCACATTTTTTCTTTGGAAGGCCTTCCCTCTACTCTTGTTACTGATAATGGTCCGCAATTTCCCTCTTTCGAATTTGTGGATTTTTGTGCTCGTCACGGCGTTACGCATGTCACGGCCCCACCATTCCATCCACAATCCAACAGTGAGGCTGAACAACTGGTCCGCACATTTAAGGCTCAGATGCGGAAACTTCTGACTTCTTCTGCTGCTGATGATGCGCTTCTCCAGTTTCTGGTGTCTTACTGTTTCACCCCCATGGGCGACCGCAGCCCGGCTGAGCTCTTACATGGCCGACAGCCCCGCACGCTACTTCATCTTCTGCGGCCTTCCACCTCATGGCCGCGAGTGCCTTCACTTGGCCGGTTCACCGCCAACGACCTCGTCTAGGTACGGGGATATAGCAGATGGCCAAAATGGAGCCCGGGCCACATCTTAAGACACCGTGGCAGACGCCTGTATGAAATCCAGACGGACATGGGTGTTGCAGTGCGTCATTCGGACCAGCTTTGGCCCCGGGTGCCAGCAACGCCTGTTCCGAATGCCGCCACACAACCTTTGGCTCTACCTGACGCTCGGGATCTTGGCATCTCTCAATACTCACAACGCAGCCCTCTCACCGTCATCGCGATGCCAGCACCAGAACGAACGCCACCAGGAGACGTGCCCATGCAGGAACCGGAGGACCATCCTCTGTCAGAGCAAATCTACTCACCTCCTCCTCCAACGGACGCCGACACATCGCCCATGTCTCCTGTCATATCAACTGGACTTGCCGGAATGGGCAGATTGGTGCATGGGGCCCCAGCAGATTCGACTCCTACGTCTCCTGTCATCTCGACCCGTTATCATCGGGGACACTTCCGTCCGTACGGGATGCCTCCTCCTTGAGACTCTGCGGCGAGTCAAACAACGCCTATGGACGTTAGCCATCTCCAGGACACCTTCATCAAGACCAGTGCAACAATTTCAAAG